>NC_090830.1:6295000-6992500 GCF_028021215.1 Eschrichtius robustus | reverse complement strand
GGTTCTTTCAGAATCATCAAAGGATTTTGTGCCATTTAGTTTTCATTTGCAAATCATCATTGCTGCCATCCAGCAGTTTCAGCCTGCTCTAGGAGTTCTCATATTTTGCCTTCCACAAATATGTTAAAAGATAACTTTTAGAAAAGTTAAAAGTTGTATGTTACATTTGGAATGTTTCACTAAATTCAGCATTTCAAAATGAGATCAACTTAATTCTAAGAAATTGAATACACTTCTTCTGATGTAGTTAATTTTCTTTATTGCCTACATTTCTGAACCTTTCATTTGGGGGCCTTTCATGAGATCTGGCAGTTAAATGACAGTGTGTGAATATAGCACCATAGAGACAGGCACACGTGTGTGTACTTGTCCAAGTTTCCTTTTCGTGGAAAGCTTTTCTTCCACCTCTGCACATGACTAGTTCACTAACATGCTTCAGGATCCTGCCCAAAGTCACCCCCTTAGAAAAGAAGTCATCCCATCCCCCATTGCTTCATTGCTCTCTCAGTTTATTTTCTTCCTAGCAGTTGTCACAATGTAATTACCTGTTGAGGTATTTGTTTACTTGGGTATGTCGATCTTTCCCACTGGCATGTCAGCTCTACAAAATCAGGAACAGGTAAATTTTATTCCATGATATACTCCTAGCTCCTAGCAGAGGGCTTGGCACACAGTAGGTACCCATTAAATATTTGGTGAATTGTTGAATAGTTGGCTTTTATTTCAGCCTGTTGTTTCATCAGCTGGTTATCTCAGAATATACTATAGTAAACAAGTCAGTTCTGTATATTGGTCTGTTCCTTCTTACTAAGGAAGGTGCAACATAGTAAGAATCCTTGAAACTTACACTCTTGAAGTTTGAAGTAGCCTTATGATCTCCTTAGTCCTGCTTGGTCATTTAATGGTGGAGTTAGAAGTCTTAAAGGTAAAGATAATGCCCAGGATTACACATCATTAGTCAGTAACATATGTCCAAACAAGGTGCCTGGCTCACAACTCTCTAGATGCTAGCACTGCAATAGGAAATTAATTTCTCAGTAGTGATGTTTTGCAGATGAAAATAGCATTTCACAGTTACAGATAAGCTGATGAATGCAAATAATCAGAGTGACAGATGTGGCTTAAGATAAAAAAAAAATCTGAATCCATTGTCCCTATGTGAAAATGTTTTATCTTAATTTTTTTAATATTCTTACTTTATGTCTCTGTTATTGTCATATTATAATTCTGAAATTCTTATTTCAGTTTATTTTCTTGATCAAAATAGAACCAGGAACATAAAAGGTACCATAGAGGCATCCAGTAACAATTAGCAAGGAACTATTCACTGTTTGGTAGAACAGTGTTTCAGAAGGGCCAAAAGTATAGCTGAAGTGATAGACGTAAAATGAAATTAATGGGAAGAAACAGTGTGATGGTGTCACATAAAACCTTTCTATTCAGATTTTTGTGATTTAGTACAAAAGTTACAATCAGAAAAAGAGTGGTCAGATCAGGAAATTGAATAAATAAAAGAATAAATTAATAAATGAGATATTCATGATGAGTATATTAAATCAGTTAAGTTTGTTAGAAAGTAGGATCTATAGGGTGGAACTGATAACAGGAGGGCCTGAGTTCTGGAATGCCTGTATAATTTCAAGGCACATTTCTCAGCTTTTAAGTGTTAAAACCACTCAAATCATTAAGCCTGCACCCTACCCTTCAACAGTTTTGAAAATCCAATAACCCCACCTGTTATAATTCTGGATTCCTACCGATTTAAAGAAAATATATAGATACCAGTTTTGCATATTATTATTTGCTATTTTTTTTTCCAAAAGCAGGCCTTCTGTGACTTTCAAACTAAGTGCAAATTTTACTGACAGCGTATATTTTTATCTTCTCAAGAAGACAGCTCCTTGTCATTGTTCTTTCCAGCAATTTGGCATTTGATTTCAGTCACTTCCTCTCCAGTTTGTAATACTTGAGCCATCATCCCAGCAACATTGCTCTGTATCTATATAGAGTTGTAGTTTTTTGAAAACATGGACAAAGAACTCAATTATTTGTTGCCAAGTCCATCCTTTGGGTTGGCTATTATCCAGCTAAAATTTGATAAATGTAACCAAGAAAATTGTTATCTTAGGGGTTTTTCTGTTAAATATAATCAGTGAATTACTCAGACTGAATTCATAACCTGAGCATGAAAATCAAGTTTCCTTTCCATTTTTAAATTTTATTTTAATATATATTTTTTTTACTTGAAGTACAGTTGATTTACAATGTTGTGTTAATTTCGGGTGTATAGCAAAGTGATTCAGTTATATATATAATATATATTTTTTCTTTTCCATTATAGTTTATCACAAGGTATTGAATACAGTTTCCTGTGCTATACAGTAGGACCTTGTTGTTTATCTATTTTATATATAGTAGTATGTATTACTCACTCTCAGGGTGATGCATTTTTCAACAGGACAACTTTCTGTCTGTTTTATCATTATTTGGAATAATGGCAAGTAGGCAGGAAATGAGATACTATCCATAACATATTGCCCACCCCAGCAGTTCTCCACCTTGGCTGCATGTTACAATTAAATAAACATAAAATTTTGAAAAAAGAAAATGATAAAATGTAAGTAGGTTATCTGAGCTGCAGCTTCTTCAGCATTCTTCTCAGTAGCCTGGCTTAGTTCAGAGGCCGGATCAAGAAAAATTGCTTCCAATCACTATTCTTTGATTTTTCTCAAATCTATCATTTTTTTTAGGGGAAAAAAATCTAATTATCCCTTATTTTAACACTTGGATAAATGAAGAAGTTTTTTTATATTGAGTTTTGTAAAATGAAAATAAGAGCAAGTTCAAGCGTTCCAATCTGTTAACACAACATCCTTTACAAAATACTAACCAGAATATATTACTGTGCATTTTGCTTCGTTTTTCTTATACAGATAACCATGTATTAAGATAGTCAACCTAATTTTTACTTTCCTAGCCACATGATGTTGTACTGCTGTATCCTAGTTTGATTACCGGTTATTATATTGTTAGGCATATTGGTTTTCTCTCTTTTTTAAAAACTTTTAATCATGTATAGTATTAACAATTATGTACAGATTCAGCTATTTATTTAGGTTTAATTCAAAAGCTCAATTTAAGTTGAATAATGCAAATCATAACATATTCCCAGATTGTTCTTTAGAGAAAATAAATGAATTAACTGGCAATATGCGTATATGTACCACTTCACCTTCCGCCAACCCACTATCTCATGACAGCGTATATATTTTTATTTTAATGCCTGAAAGTAGATTAAATTTGTGGCTCTTTACTCACTCTCAGGGTGATGCACTTTTCAACAGGACAACTTTCTGTCTGTTTTATCATTATTTGGAATAATGGCAAGTAGGCAGGAGATGAGATACTATCCATAACATATTGCCCACCCCAGCGGTTCTCCACCTTGGCTGCACGTTACAATCAACCCAGGGACCCTTTAGAAACCCAGTGCTCAAGACACCCCAATTCCACTTAAGTCAGAGTCCCTAGGAGTGGTACTCAGGTATCAGTACTTATTAAATCTTCTCAAATGATATTCCACTGGGCAGCCAGGTTTAGGAAGCACTGATCGGGAGTTTCAGCTTGGTTGGATGGGGGATTGGAAGGGAGAGAAGTAGTCTTAGCTCCGTCTTATGGGGCAATCAAAATTAAGTGGTATTGCCTGCCTTACTCGAATCTCTTGCGCTGAAGCAAAAACTCTGCCTCGACCCTGACTCTTCTCCTGTTGTCCACATCCTCACCCATCTAGTCTCCATATTGGAATAACCCATAAGACAGGGCTCCTTACCCAATAGTCCCTCTTCCTCTATAGTCAGTATGATAAACGTCTCATCTTCTTCTTGTGTGCTTTTTTCTGCTCCTTTTCTTTGCAGAGCGAAACCTTGCTTCCTGAACCTCCAGATTATGGCTCAGTTGTACTCTCAATGAATAACTGGTATTTTTACATTAGAGTGACAGCATCTCTACTTCATCCCAGTGTTTTTACAACTACCAAGGCACACCCTGCCCACTGGATTTGACCTCTGTGTTGAATATGGAGGCTGGCCTGGGTACCAGTGCTTGCTAGCGGCCCCTGGCTGGGTTGGGCTCCCATAGCGTTAATAAGCAAGACATTTTCTGGCCTCAGCAGACACATTCCTGCTCTGATTCTTTTGCTGCAGTTAAGTGCAAGTGAAATGTTGATGCTATATTTGATAGGATCGACTCCTATCAGATAGCAGGGAGCAGGGGAAAGGGACCCATTTTCATTTATTAGATTTTTCCTTTTTTCCTTTTATTTTCTACCAGCTGCAAACTAAGTCTGTCTCATCCATAATGATAATAAACATATGAATAATGATGAGAATAACTTTCGTTGGATTCTTTTTACATTTACATAGCAAAATGTCTTCTACAAGTGCTATATCTCATTTACTGCTGTAACAACCTACAAAATAGTTACTATACTTATTCCCATTTTACAGATGAAGAAACAGTGGGTTAGATAAAGTTTCTTAGTCAAGGTAACATATTTAATAAATGATAGAGCTAAGAGGATTCCAACCTAGAATTATTGAATTCCCAGAGCCTGAATTGTTAACCATTGTGTTGTTCAAACTGGGCTTCTTAAAAAATATGCACGGCCCTCAAACAACCTACTCCCAAACTCCATTTTATATCCTTCTGTGTTCTCTCTCACTGCCACTTTCACCCACCCTTTCCTCAAGCACTACCGACCTACTGGTTGTTCCCCAAACCTGTGACAACTGCATGTCTTTCCCTGTGCTGTTCCTTAAGTCTGAAATTTTTCCTCTCTCCTTCCAGGTGAACTCCCACTCACAAATTTCAAGCCTCAGTTCAAATGTCAAACTATTCTCTTTGAAGCTTTAACTGAGCATCCAAGTTGGTTAATTGCTCTTTTCTCTGTGTTCTTACAGCATACGGTAAATATCTCAATCACAGCATTCATCACTCACTACCTGAAAACTTCTGACAATTTAATTAACCTCTGTAAGCCTCAGTTTCCTCATCTGTGAAATTAAAGATAATCAAAGAACCTATCTCAGAGGCTTATGAATATTAAAAGAGAGATAATGAAAGATACACAACTACATATTATTTAGTACGCATTTTTAAAATATAAACTATTTTTATTACCATCTCATTGTAGTACAGTTTTTTGAAAATCTATTTTCTCATACTATACAGTTAATTTCTATAATGATGGGTGAGATGACATGTATTTTGTACTTTTGTATTTTTCAAAGTGCTCAGCACAGAATGGAAACCTGTGAGCTCTTGCAAGTTCCTTAACTTCTCTATCTCCAAAATGAAAACGCTCATGGGGTTGATACGAGGATTAAGAGAAAATGTAAAACTGATTAGCATAGAAAGCCTTTAATAAATGTCAGCAGCTATCATTTAATAAGTGAGTAAATGGATGGATGAATTCAAGAGGGAGTAAAACCCTTTCATGTTGCTGCTTTCTTTTTCTTATAGTGAGATGATGGCAGATCACAGCTGCCCATGTCAGCCATCTCTTAGCTAGACCTCGTTGTGTGATGGGATACGACAAGTCTTGAGATTCTGTCTTATTAATACTCAGCAGGACTGATTCCTGCTGTCGTGCAGGGAGTATGTGATGTATTGATCAGTGAGAGGCCTGGCACGTCTTGTTGAATGTCTCTTGTGACAATAGGATAAACACTTTCTGTAGAGCCTTTCTGTTCTGCACTGGGCTTTTGGCTGACCATCTGTTTGAAGGTGCAGAGCATCAGGATGACAGAGTAAATAAGGTGCCCTCCTCTAAATTCTAGTGGTCCAGCTACATTAAATGCCAAAACATGACTTGAAGAGTGTAGTTGACAATCTTTGTTACAAATAGGACCTGTAGATCCTGGAACAGCAGAGGTTAGAGATGGAAATAAAAGAGCCTCCATTTAGCTTGGGTTGGAGACAGTCGTAACAACATATTTTCTTCTGGAATAACTCAAAAAACCATTATGGATATTCCCCTTCTTATTCAGGCTTAAAAGAGTAGTCTACACTTGCTGGATCTTCTTCCTCCTCTTGCATTCACTTTTCAACCCACTGATGTCTTTTTCTAGTACTTGAAGTGTTTCAGCAATGGTTCCCTTTGAGGAAAGAAAACAAGATTTTAAAAATTGTTACTGAAGAAATACTTGCAAATCTTGCTCTGTTTGCAGGGGTAATACATCATGGAATATAGCATATCTTCAGTTTAGTGAGTACCAGCTGCTCTGATGTGATAATCTGAGAAGTGAGTATAGAAAGTTCTAATTTAAAATGCCTTTCATTTTGAAGCTTAGATAGCTGATAGTTATGAGGTGTCTTGTTAATTTTCTGTTACTTTCACTGACTATGTATTTCCTACCTCAGTCCATTTATCATTCATCTTTACATCAACCCTATAGTCATCCATCTTCAGAAGTTACCTGATGCAGGTTCAGTACTAGCTTCAGGTGCTAGTCTCAACACTTTTCTTCTACCAAAAATAGCAAACCAAATCAATGTATAAATTAACCAATGTGTATAAATTAAGTAAGTGTAAGTTGTTCTTTGAATGCAAAATTGGTTTAATAGCAAAAAAAAAAAACAATGTAATGTGCCAAATTAATAGAATAAAGGGAGAAAACACACTATCATTTTAGTAGATGCAAAAAGGCATTTGACAAAATCCAACATCTATTCCTGATTTAAAAACAAAAACAAAAAACTTTCAGCAAACTAAGAATAGAAGGAAACTTTCTTAGTCTGTGAAAGGGTATCTACAAAAAACCCTACAGCTAACATTATACTAAAGAATGAGAGAGGAGCTTCAAGATGGCGGAAGAGTAAGACACGGAGATCAACTTCCTCCCCACAAATGCATCAGAAATACATCAACATGTGGAACAACTCCTACAGAACACCTACTGAATGCCGGCAGAAGACCTCAGACCTCCCCAAAGGCAAGAATCTCCCCACGTACCCGGGTAGGGCAAAAGAAAAGAGAAAAAACAGAGACAAAAGAATAGGGATGGGACCTGCGCCACTGGGAGGGAGCTGTGAAGGAGGAAGGGTTTCCATGCGCTAGGAAGCCCCTTCACGGGCGGAGACTGCGGGTGGCGGAGGGGGGAAGCTTCGGAGCCACAGAGGAGATCGCAGCCACAGGGGTGCGGAGGGCAAAGTGGAGAGATTCCCGCACGGAGGCTCGGTGCCGAGCAGCACTCAGCAGCCCGAGAGGCTTGTCTGCTCACCCGCCGGGGCGGGCGGGGCTGGGAGCTGAGGCTCGGGCTTCGGTCAGATAGCAGGGGGAGGACTGGGGTTGGCGGCGTGAACACAGCCTGAAGGGGTTAGCGCACCACAGCTAGCCGGGAGGAAGGCCGGGAAGAGGTCTGGAGCTGCCGAAGAGGCAAGAGACTTTTTCTTGCCTCTGTTTCCTGGTGCGCGAGGAGAGGGGATTCAGAGCGCCGCCTAAACGAGCTCCAGAGACGGGCGCGAGCCGTGGTTATCAGCGCGGACCCCAGAGATGGTCATGGGACGCTAAGGCTGCTGCTGCCGCCACCAAGAAGCCTGTGTGCAAGCACAGGTCACTCTCCACACCGCCCCTCCCGGGAGCCGGTGCAGCCCGCCACTGCCAGGGTCCCGTGATCCAGGGACAACTTCCCCGGGAGAACGCACGGCCCGCCTCAGCCTGCTGCAACGTCACGCTGGCCTCTGCCGCCGCAGGCTCGCCCCGCATCCGTACCCCTCCCTCCCCCTGGCCTGAGTGAGCCAGAGCCCCCGAAGCAGCGGCTCCTTTAACCCCGTCCTGTCTGAGCCAAGAACAGACGCCCTCAGGCGACCTACACGCAGAGGCGGGTCCAAATCCAAAGCTGAACCCCGGGAGCTGTGTGAACAAAGAAGAGAAAGGGAAATTTCTCCCAGCAGCCTCAGAAGCAGCGGATTAAAGCTCCACAAACAACTTGATGTGCCTGCATCTGTGGAATACCTGAATAGACAATGAATCATCACAAATTGAGGAGGTGGACTTGAGACCAACGATATATATATTTTTTCCCCTTTTTCTCTTTTTGTGAGTGTGTATGTGTATGCTTCTGTGTGTGATTTTGTCTGTATAGCTTTGCTTTTACCATTTGTCCTAGGGTTCTGTCTGTCCATTTTTCTTTTTCTTTTTTTTTTTTTTTGTATAGTTATTAGCAGTTGTTATCATTGGTGGATTTTTTTTTTTGGTTTGGTTGCTCTCTCTTTTTTTTAATTACGACTTTTAAAAAATTTTCTTAATAACTTTTTTATTTTGATAACTTTTATTTTATTTTACTTTATTTTATTTTATCTTTTTCTTTCTTTCTTTTTTCTCTCCCTTTTATTCTGAGCCGTGTGGATGACAGGCTCTTGGTGCTGCAGCCAGTCGTCAGGGCTGTGCCTCTGAGGTTGGAGAGCCAAGTTCAGGACACTGGTCCACAAGAGACCTCCCAGCTCCACATAATATCAAACGGCAAAAATCTCCCAGAGATCTCCATCTCAACACCAAGACCCAGCTCCACTCAATGACCAGCAAGCTACAGTGCTGGACAACCCATGCCAAACAACTAGCAAGACAGGAACACAACCCCACCCATTAGCAGAGAGGCTGCCTAAAATCATAATAAGGCCACAGACACCCCAAAGCACATCACCAGAGGTGGACCTGCCCACCAGAAAGACAAGATCCAGCCTCATCCACCAGAACACAGGCACTAGTCCCCTCCACCAGGAAGCCTACACAACCCACTGAACCAACCTTAGCCACTGGGGACAGACACCAAAAACAACGGGAACTACGAACCTGCAGCCTGCGAAAAGGAGACCCCAAACACAGTAAGTTAAGCAAAATGAGAAGACAGAGAAACACATAGCAGATGAAGGACCAAGGCAAAAACCCACCAGACCTAACAAATGAAGTGGAAATAGGCAGTCTACCTGAAAAAGGATTCAGAATAATGATAGTAAAGATGATCCAAAATCTTGGAAATACAATGGAGAAACTACAAGAAACGTTTAACAAGGACCTAGAAGAAGTAAAGAGCAAACAAACAGTGATGAACAACACAATAAATGAAATTAAAAATTCTCTAGAAGGGATCAACAGCAGAATAACTGAGGCAGAAGAACGGATAAGTGACCTGTAAGATAAAATAGTGGAAATAACTACTGCAGAGCAGAATAAAGAAAAAAAGAATGAAAAGAATTGAGGGCAGTCTCAGAGACCTCTGGGACAACATTAAATGCACCAACATTCGAATTATAGGGGTCCTAGAAGAAGAAGAGAAAAAGAAAGGGGCTGAGAAACTATTTGAAGAGATTATAGTTGAAAATTTCCCTGCTATGGGAAAGGAAATAGTTAACAAAGTCCAGGAGGCACAGAGAGTCCCATACAGGATAAATCCAAGGAGAAACACACCAAGACACATATTAATCAAACTATCAAAATACATGTATTAAATACAAAGAAAAAATATTAAAAGCAGCAAGAGAAAAACAGCAAATAACATACAAGGGAATTCCCCATAAGGTTAACAGGTGATCTTTCAGCAGAAACTCTGCAAGCCAGAAGGGAGTGGCAGGACATATTTAAAGTGATGAAGGACAAAAACCTACAACCAAGATTACTCTACCCAGCAAGGATCTCATTCAGATTTGGCGGAGAAATTAAAACCTTTACAGACAGGCAAAAGCTAAGAGAATTCAGCACCACCAAACCAGCTTTACAACAAATGCTGAAGGAACTTCTCTAGGCAGGAAACACAAGAGAAGGAAAAGACCTACAATAACAAACCCAAAACAATTAAGAAAATGGTAATAGGAACATACATATCGATAATTACCTTAATTGTAAATGGATTAAATGCTCCAACCAAAAGACATAGACTGGTTGAATGATACAAAAACAAGACCCGTATATATGCTGTCTACAAGAGACCCACTTCAGACCTAGGGACACATACAGACTGAAAGTGAGGGGATGGACAAAGATATTCCATGCAAATGGAAATCAAAAGAAATCTGGAGAAGCAATTCTCCTATCAGACAAAATTGACTTTAAAACAAAGACAATACAAGAGACAAAGAAGGACACTACATAATGATCAAGGGATCAATCCAAGAAGAAGATATAACAAATGTAAATATTTATGCACCCAACATAGGAGCACCTCAATATATAAGGCAAATGCTAACAGCCATAAAAGGGGAAATCGACAGTAACACAAACACAGTAGTGGACTTTAACACCCCACTTTCACCAATGGACAGATCATCCAAAATGAAAATAAATAAGGAAACACAAGATTTAAATGATACATTAAACAAGATGGACTTAATTGATATTTATAGGACATTCCATCCAAAAACAACAGAATGCACATTCTTCTCAAGTGCTCATGGAACATTCTCCAGGATAGATCATATCTTGGGTCACAAATCAAGCCTTGGTACATTTAAGAAAATTGAAATCACATCAAGTATCTTTTCCGACCACAGCGCTGTGAGAATAGATATCAATTACAGGAAAAATGTGAAAAAAATACAAACGCATGGAGGCTAAACAATACACTACTTAATAACGAAGTGATCACTGAAGAAATCAAAGAGGAAATCAAAAAATACCTAGAAACAAATGACAATGAAAACATGATGACCCAAAACCTATGGGATGCAGGAAAAGCAGTTCTAAGAGGGAAGTTTATAGCAATACAATCCTACCCTAAGAAAAAAGAAACATCTCAAATAAACAACCTAACCTTACATCTAAAGCAATTAGAGAAAGAAGAACAATAAAAACCCCAAAGTTAGCAAAAGGAAAGAAATCATAAAGATCAGATCACAAATAAATGAAAAAGAAATGAAGGAAACAATAGCAAAGATCAATAAAACTAAAAGCTGGTTCTTTGAGAAGATAAACAAAACTGATAAACCATTAACCAGACTCATGAAGAAAAAAAGGGAGAAGACTCAAATCAATAGAATTAGAAATGTAAAAGGAGAAGTAACAACTGATACTGCAGAAATACAAAGGATCATGAGAGATTACTACAAGCAACTATATGCCAAAAAAATGGACAACCTGGAGAAATGGACAGATTCTTAGAAATGCACAACCTTTCGAGACTGAACCAGGAAGAAATAGAAAATATGAACAGACGAATCACAAGCACTGAAATTGAAACTGTGATTAAAATTCTTGCAACAAACAAAAGCCCAGGACCAGGTGGCTTCACAGGCGAATTCTATCAGACATTTAGAGAAGAGCTAACACCTATCCTTCTCAAACTCTTCCAAAATATAGCAGAGGGAGGAACACTCCCAAATTCATTCAACAAGGCCACCATCACCCTGATACCAAAACCAGACAAAGATGTCGCAAAGAAAGAAGACTACAGGCCAATATCACTGATCAACACAGATGCAATAGTCTCAACAAAATACTAGCAAACAGAATCCAACAGCACATTAAAAGGATCATACACCATGATCAAGTGGGGTTTATCCCAGGAATGCAAGGATACTTCAATATATGCATATCAATCAATGTGATACACCATATTAGCAAATTAAAGAAGAAAAACCATATGATCATCTCAATAGATGCAGAGAAAGCTTTGACAACATTCAACACCCATTTATGATAAAAACCCTCCAGAAAGTAGGCATAGAGGGAACTTTCCTCAAAATAATAAAGACCGTATATGACAAACCCACAGCCAGCATCGTCCTCAATGGTGAAAAACTGAAACCATTTCCACTAAGATCAGGAACAAGACAAGCTTGCCCACTCTCACCACTATTATTCAACATAGTTGTGGAAGTTTTAGCCACAGCAATCAGGGAAGAAAAAGAAATAAAAGGAATCCAAATCGGAAAAGAAGAAGTAAAGCTGTCACTGCAGATGATATGATACTATACATAGAGAATCCTAAAGATGCTACCAGAAAACTACTAGAGCTAGTCAATGAATTTGGTAAAGTAGCAGGATACAAAATTAATGCACAGAAATCTCTTGCATTCCTATACTCTAGTGATGAAAAATCTGAAAATGAAATTAAGAAAACACTCCCATTTACCATTGCAACAAAAAGAATAAAATATATAGGAATAAACGTACCTAAGGAGACAAAAGACCTGTATGCAGAAAATTATAAGATACTGATGAAAGAAATTAAAGATGATACAGATAGATGGAGAGATATACCATGTTCTTGGATTGGAAGAATCAACATTGTGAAAATGACTCTACTACCCAAAGCCATCTACAGATTCAATGCAATCCCTATCAAACTACCACTGGCGTTTTTCACAGAAGTAGAACAAAAAATTTCACAATTCGTATGGAAACACAAAAGACTCCGAAGAGCCAAAGCAATCTTGAGAAAGAAAAACGGAGCTAGAGGAATCAGGCTCCCTGACTTCAGACTATGCTACAAAGCTACAGCAATCAAGACAGTATGGTACTGGCACAGAAACAGAAATATAGATCAATGGAACAGAATAGAAAGTCCAGAGATAAACCCACGCACATATGGTCACCTTATCTTTGTTAAAGGAGGCAAGAATAAACAGTGGAGAAAAGACAGCCTCTTCAATAAATGGTGCTGGGAAAACTGGACAGCTACATGTAAAAGAATGAAATTAGAACACTCCCTAACACCATACACAATAATAAACTCAAAATGGATTAAAGACCTAAATGTAAAGCCAGACACTATCAAACTCTTAGAAGAAAACATAAGCAGAACACTCTATGACATAAATCACAGAAAGGTCCTTTTGGCCCACCTCCTAGAGAAATGGAAATAACAAAAATAAACAAATGGGACCTAATGAAACTTAAAAGCTTTTGCACAGCAAAGGAAACCATAAACAAGACGAAAAGACAACCCTCAGAATGGGCTAAAATATTTGCAAATGAAGCAACTGACAAACGATTAATCTCCAAAATTTACAAGCAGCTCATGCATCTCAATATCAAAAAAACTAGCAAGTTGGGCTTCCCTAGTGGCACAGTGGTTGAGAATCTGCCTGCTAATGCAGGGGACATGGGTTCGAGCCCTGGTCTGGGAGAATCCCACATGCCGCCGGGCAACTAGGCCCATGAGCCACAGCTGCTGAGCCTGCGTGTCTGGAGCCTGTGCTCTTCAACAAGAGAGGCCACGATAGTGAGAGGCCCGCGCACTGCGATGAGGAGTGGCCCCCACTTGCCGCAACTAGGGAAAGCCCTCGCACAGAAACGAAGACCCAACACAGCCAAATAAATAAATAAATAATAATTAAAGGTGCTAATAATTAAAAAAAACAACAACAACAAGCAAGCCAATCCAAAAATGGGCAGAAGACCTAAATAGACATTTCTCCAAAGAAGATATACAGATTGCCAACAAACACACGAAAGAATGCTCAACATCATTAATCGTTAGAGAAATGCAAGTCAAAACTACAATGAGATATCATCTCACACCGGTCAGAATGACCATCATCAAAACATCTACAAAAAATAAATGCTAGAGAGGGTGTGGAGAAAAGGGAACCCTCTTGCACTGTTGGTGGGAGTGTAAATTGATACAGCCACTATGGAGAGCAGTATGGAGGTTCCTTAAAAAACTAAAAATACAACTACCATACGACCCAGCAGTCCCACTACTGGGCATATACCCTGAGAAAACCGTAATTCAAAAAGAGTCATGTACCAAAATGTTCATTGCAGCTCTATTTACAATAGCCAGGACATGGAAGCAACCTAAGTGTCCATCAACAGATGAATGGATAAAGAAGATGTGGCACATATATACAATGGAATATTACTCAGCCATAAAAAGAAACGAAATTGAGTTATTTGTAGTGAGGTGGATGGACCTAGAGTCTGTCATACAGAGTGAAGTCAGAAAGAGAAAAACAAATACCGTATGC
The DNA here is from genome assembly GCF_028021215.1 of Eschrichtius robustus. Classification (NCBI taxonomy): domain Eukaryota; kingdom Metazoa; phylum Chordata; class Mammalia; order Artiodactyla; family Eschrichtiidae; genus Eschrichtius; species Eschrichtius robustus. The sequence continues at coordinate 6,978,535 of NC_090830.1, read as the reverse complement.
TAACACATATATATGGAATCTAAAAAAAATAATAATAAAATAAGGTCATGAAGAACCTAGGGGTAAGACGGGAATAAAGACACGGACCTACTAGAGAATGGACTTGAGGATGCGGGGAGGCGGAAGGGTAAGCTGGCACAAAGTGAGAGAGTGGCATGGACATATATGCTACCAAATGTAAAATAACTAGCTAGTGGGAAGCAGCCGCATAGCACAGGGAGATCAGCTCGGTGCTTTGTGACCACCTAGAGGGGTGGGATAGGGAGGGTGGGAGGGAGGGAGACGCAAGAGGGAAGAGATATGGGGACATATGTATATGTATAACTGATTCACTTTGTTATAAAGCAGAAACTAACACACCATTGTAAAGCAATTATACTCCAATAAAGATGCTACAAAAAAAAAGAATGAGAGACAATCTTTCTTCCCTATGATAGAAAATAAGGCAAGACTCTCAATTTTAATACTCAACGTTGTACAGGACATTCTGGCAACTGCAATAAGGCCAATATTAAATATAGAAATACGTAAATTAAAGACATCCAGAGTAGAAGAGAAGTAAATTATGCTTATTGGCAGTTGATGTGATCCTGTATGTAGAAAATCCTAAGCAATCCATGAACGTATTATTAGAACTAGTAAAGTGTTTTGCAAAACCAGAGAATATAAGATCAATATGCAGTCAACTGTATTTCTATGTACTACCAATGAACTTTCTGAAAATGAAATTAAAATAATTTTATTCTCAAAAAATTAATATGTGGGAATAAATTTAGGAAAAGAAGTACAGTATTTATTCATCAAAAATTACAAAACATTGCTGAGGGAAGTTTCTGAAAGAATGAACATGTTATCTCAGAGAAGTTAATGAAGATTTGAGTAAATGGAGAGCCATCCCATGATCATGGATTGAAAGACTTAATATGGTTAAGATGGCAGTTCTTTGTGACTTTATCAGTAGATTCAGTTAAACTCTATCAATATCCCACTCAGATTTTTGCAGAAGTTGATGAGTTGATCCAAAAATTTATGTGGGAATTCACAGGACCCAAAATAATCAAAAGTTTTTTAAAAAGACAGATATACAGATCAATGGAACATAATTCAGAATCTAGAGATAAACTCATACAATTATGAGTCTTCCACATATTAACATATGCTCAATAAAAGAAACCAGATACAAAAGGGTTTAATTTGTAAGGCATTCTGGAAAAACTTCAAGAATAGAAATCAGAGCAGTGGTTGCCAGGGCTGGGGAGGTGGAAGGGTACTAATACAAAGGACACAGGTAACTTCCTAGGGCAGTGGAGATGTGTATCTTGATTGTGGGCATGGTTACACTACAGTGAACATTTATGAAAACTCAACAAGCCATATACTAAAAAAGGGTGAATTCTACTGTATGTAGATTATTTCTAAGTAAACTCACATAATTTTGTATTTTCTTCATGCTTTATCTTAAAATGTAGAAAACAAGAATTGAAAGTTGAGGGATTTTTTTTTTTAATTCGTCTTTTCTGTTTTTGCCATTTCAAAGATAGAAAGCTTAAAAGCAGCGCATTTATTTTCCCTTTGCTTATCCTGTTGAACAAACCTTATTCTCCAATGCAGGCAACCTAGTTTTCTCCACTAGACTAGCTAACTTGCCATCACTAACAAAACCTCTCTCCCATGTACAGCACCGGCTGTCCTTTTCTCGTGTTTTTCTGCTCTCTTCTAGTCCAAGTTCAAATAGATGTATTGTGGGAAGCTTTTCTCAATCAACTCAGTTTGATGTGCACATCATCTCATTCTCTTCAGTAGCCCCTCTCATTCAAATGTATGGAAATTTCTATGCATGTGATTTCTTTTATACATTGAATTATCTGTCTCATGTGTCACTTCATAAAGTTATATCAAAATTTATCTCATTCCATTGCTCAGTATAATTTTAGAGGAGCAAGATTTCCTCTACCCAAGCCATACGAGCCTCATGGTGACTAGAATCAAGCTTTGTACCAGGATCACTCTGTTAATGAGTTTGATAGTAAGGATAAAAGAATAAATAAGACTCATTTCAGAATTTCTTTCTCATTATTGTATTTGGCCATTATTTTTTAAAAGCTTTGGGGCTAAAAACGGAAAAAAACTACATATTTGATAGAGATGATGAATTTAGATGAGGGAAATTACATTTTTTCCCCAGTTTTATGGAGAAGTAATTGAATACATCACTCTGTAAGTTTAAGGTGTACAGGAAAATTATATTTTAAAATGTTAGAGGATCATGAGAACATCTGATAAGAAACTTAAAAAATAGTTTAGTGGAACCAATGATTATATTTAGGGGTTAAGTATAACTCATATAGTTTGATCATGTCAGGTGTCATAAAATGTTAGAAGCATTTTCTGTGACTCTACTTAAAATAGAATTTTTGTGGATTAAGTGTTACAAGATATCATGCACTTAATTAATTCTAAGGAAAATATGTCTCCTTTTTACTTTGTCTTGTAGAAAAGAATGTCTCTAGAATGGGCTTCTAAGATGAATTTTTCTTACAAGATATGTAGGAGTTCACTCTACCTGATAAAGTTTAATGTTAAGATCCTAAAAAAAAAAAAAAAAGCAAAGTGTAATGAAAACTGGGAGGTTAAGTATGAAAGTAATCAGGAATATACTGGAAAAATGTAAGAGAAAGGATTGCCTGGTAGTTTAATATAATTTTGCTATAAATGTATGCAGAATCACCTCTAACGAAATGAGAACAAAAAGGATTCAAGCAGATTCAGCTGAAATATTATTTATGTCTTTTAAATTTTCACTCTATTAGTTGCCTGAAACAAAAGATTTATTTTTGCAAAATGCCCCCTTAATTAAAGCCTTAAATAATAATATATTTGGGAACATTTTCATTCTCCTTTAGGGGGAAAAAAGGCCAAATCACTCTGTTTTTAGAAAAGAAAAGCATTCTATTCTTCCTATTCCTCAATTTTTATGTGAATATGATAATAAAACATACTGAATAAAACCTCCATAATTAAGCTCAGTCTTCCACGATGGTAAACTACTACATTAGCAGTGAGGCTTATCTGCCTGCCACCTCCATTGCCCCATTGAGTATAGGCTGACTTGGCAGTTCTGGCTGGTTGCCCCTGCTTCTCTCCCTCACCATTACATGAGTGTCAGAATGGAAATGTTCATTAGAGAACACACACACTGATATACACTTCTACATCCTTAATTTTCAAAGCATTTTCACGTGTTTATTAACTTATTTTATCTCATTTCATAGATTGGGAAGTGAATCCCTGGCTAGATTACTATCATATAACAACATCAACCTGATGCCAGAATTAGCTGCCACCTCTCACCTCCAGAAGTCTACCTATTATTTCTGATTCCAGGAACATTCTCTGTGACAGAAGATAAAGAAATCATTGTATGGTGGAAAGTGAATGAAATTTGGCAAAATTCAACCTAAGTTTGAATCATCAGTTTCTTAATCTGTTAAATGAGGCTAATATATATTTTCAAGGTTGTGATAAGGATTAAATGATACAGTCCATATTTGGAACAGCTAGCATTTTACCTAGTTCGTGGGAGAACATGACTAAATGATACAGAATAATAAAAATAATAATCTGTGCTGTAGTAAAGCTGTCATTGATTGAAGGGTGTAATACCACTGCTAGGAGCTGCTAAACTTCAGTGAAGACTCACTTAGAAGATGCTGTCTTTCTATAAGAATGCTCATCCATCCAAAGATATTCCACTACCTGCCAGGCACTGTGCTACATGCTGTAGACACCGCAGTGAGCGAGTTTCTGCTCTCATGCAGCTTACATTCTAGGTGGATCTTTAGCATTTGCAGCCTGGGCTGCTTTTACAACTTTCTTCCACCAAATGTTTATACTTTTATCAGAACCTGAGTAGTAGAATTAATTCAGCACCAAATCTTTGTTGAGGGAAAGAAGATAGACAGATTAAAACTTGGGAGAAAACGTTCCCAATTGGGAGAAATCTTTCTGTTAGTTAATATTGGTATTATGCATTCAGCATACCTGGGGCAAAAAGATCTCAATCTATCTGTCTCTTCTCTCCTAAAAGGGAAGTTCATCATGTTGCTGTCATATTACCAACTTTCAGTGGAGCCCCAGTCACTAGGTCTTACTTAAGAGACCTTTCTTTCCTATCTAGTATATTTTAAGTCCTTTGCATTTCTTTTTTTTCCCCTTAGGCCCTGTGTTTCTAGAACCCCAGACCCACATTGAGTGTGGGATCTACCTTGTGAAAACACTTTCACACTCTTGTCAGCAAATTCTTCAGGCTCCTTGTGTTGCCCTTGGGTTTTGCTTAGGCCTAAGAATCCTGTCCTATTGGGAAGATATGTTTCCCCCTCATCCCTACATTTGTTTTTTTGTTTGGGAATCTCAGCAGATTTCCTGGCCTGGACCTGCTGTTGGTACTTCTGAAGCTTGTTCCCTAGAATCAAGGAGTCAGCCTCATGGAGGTCAGTGGCTTTTGAGGGCAGGGCCGTCGGTTAGGCCGGAGTAAAGGCAAGAGCTGTGAAAGAGGCTGTCAACCGGGCCTTTGGGTACAGGCTGTTGCAGCTTGACCTTGAACCAGAGGGATGCAGCCTCGCCTGGAATCGCTGATGAGGCTGAGGCAGATTAGGTATCTTGAACAGCATGCACTGTTTTCAAGCTGCAAGCCTGCCGCATGTATGGGAAAGCATACTTTAGACTTCAGCAATGCATTGCTAGTTCCAAGCCTATGAGGCATCTTAAGTCTGTTGCTCCCGACTCCATTCTGTATTTGGAGTCCAGGAGGCAGGAATGACATTTGGTTTAGGGTTATGTGACTATCCTCCTGGTGTCAAGTTTCCTTTCATTGGATGAATTACCTAAATTCTAACCTTGGCTTTGGTTTTCCAGTTCCCAAAATGTCCAGAGGAGAATGTGGTTTGACTACTCCCCATTCTATCTCAGTAATTTATTTCTAGCTGAATAATTTATTTCCAGTTCTAGCTGGAGGACATGGTTACTAACATTCTCTTGGCTAAAGGCATTCTCCTCCTATGGCAAACAGTCTCTACTGGGATGGAGAACATAGCTTCAAGATTAATACTCATGAGCTGTGACTGAGGAAGAAGGGAAACTTTGTGAAGAGTGTGTTCTATAAAGGTATTGCTGAGCATTAACACTTGCCTTAGCTCTTACTTCATGCATTCTAAATGATACCTCTGTAATAACAATTTGATTATGCTAGTTTCAGAGTTAAACTAAGCACTTTTGAATATATGTATACATTCTGGGATTTTAAAATTTAGATTTACAGAAAGTCAAATGTTAAAATGCCAAAAACATAAATAATTCCTCCTTTAAATATTTTTGGCAATTTTATATGCATTGGATTTTGAAATTCTATTATTATAAAGTGATAAAAAGTCCAGAGTTAATTACAGTAAACAATTATTCACATAAAAAAAAAAAAAGAGTGCATTCTACTAACTGGCTTAGAGTTTACTGGTGGGGCTGCCAGCCCGTGTTCTTATGTCCATCGGGAAGTTGGAGGCTTATGGAATTCAGCAGATAACTGCCAAGAAGGTCAGTAATCTTAATGGTTGGCCTCACTGTATAAATGCATAACTTAAGAACAATCTGTGCATATACACGTATGGTAGAGGAGTTCCTATCCAACTTTATCGTGCCCCCTACTTTAGGATTATTGCTTGTTCTTTGTTTCTTAGTAATATCCTTGATATCAATTTGTAAGTAACCTAAAACGTACTTTCTCTAATATATAAGCGGGAAGGCCCTCTTTTTATCCTTATTTAAAATGATACTTCCCTTGCTTAAATGTAGAGGTTAGAGGAGACTTGGGCTAAGAGACAGCTGTATGAAATGATGCATCTGAAGTACTGAATGCGAAAGCCACACTTGTGCCATCTTAAGTGATGAAGTTGTCCTCTTTCTGCCCTGAGCACACAGTATCCTATTGCCCTGTTTACTTGTAGTCTTTCTCACTTAGTCAAGAGAGATCTGAAATATTAGTACTAAGGAACGCTTACCGCATTTGTCTTTAACTCTGCTGTGGGATTAAAGGAAGTGCGATCACTTCCAAAGACTAAACAGCATTTGTGAAATATTTTAACTCCAAAACATACCCGAGGCGTCTCTATACCCAAGATACTAGGAAGCCCTCAACTTTTGGAAAATCATCATATCCACTTGAGCTAACTGTGATTTCTGAATCATAAATCATTTCATTTCAAGACAAAACTAGGAAAGTATCCAAAGACATTCACGAAGATAACCATCTAAAAGTCCAGGCTGGTAATGTGAAAAGAGAAAACCCCAACCTGAATATTTTCTGTGCTTTTTTGGCTGTCTTCCTTCATACTGTGCTTCCAGGAAACCAAGGCCTTTTTAGGTTTCAGAATCGAGTGCACGGGCTTCTCAAGTACTTGAAAGTAATTATGCATTCTAGCAGACAGCTTAGGAGAAGTTGTAAGGGTGTCATTTCCATCTCAATGTAAATGCATATTTTGCCTCTGTGGATGTATTCTGGTAGAAAGCGTCCTCATTCCAATAGTGGGTCCTATGAGGTCTTAAGGTAATAATTAAGCTTGCTTTTCTGTCTTTGTTTTTTCTTTTCTTTCATTTCTTAGGTTTCAAAGGTGACTTTTAAGTTTGCTTTTCTTGGGTTCCATCTCTAATATTCCTAGCATATCTCAGGTGGCCGAGGTAGTCATAGACTGCTAATTTTGTTGCAGTTTGGTAAAGAAATACCCCTTTACCCTGCCTGTTTAGATATCTGTTGGTCTAGTAACAATTGTCTGTCTTTGTTTTTGTCATCCATAAGTTAACTGGTACATTGACCCTATTGTCCCTCCTAACATTAAGGTTCAGAAATTACTTTCACTTGTTCCCAAACTTATCTGTTGCTGTTATTTGAGAATGTTTAAGTGAATAGCTCTCTGATATGGAATTGTGTTTTGAAGGATAACTTAATTCAGCTCCCAGATTCCACCACCCCAACTAACATTCCTAATTCCTTAGATGCTCAGGGACTGTGATGTTCTGCTAAATTCTGCATTTGCAAAGAGTTCTATTCCCAGGAACCTTTCTTTTACTAATAAAAGAATTAGGTTGAATCAGATTTGATTCCTACATTTGCTCACTCACTGGCTATTTGGCTGTGAAATTCACTTGATAAGAACTGCAGCTTTTTAAAAGACGGATAGTAATCGCAATTCTGGAAGGCACTGAAAAGAAAACAGATACGCATGTAAAGCCCCCATCAAAGTGTTGTGCACACGGGAAGGCACATAAGTAACACTGATTATGATGATGTTCCTGCTAAAAAAGGACAGGTAGAAAGAAGAGGAAAAGGAAGAGAAGCGAGGGATGGGGAGAAGCAGAAGAGAAAAAAGAAAGGGAAGGGCAGGAGCATGTAGTGGCTAAAATAATGAGATTGTACCATTTGGGGAGGGCTTTCCAAGTATCTCTTTCTTTCATTTACATAGTTCTCATCTTCAGTGCAATTACAAAGCATGATGAGAGACTCGGAAAGGTTTTTTTTCCTCTTTTTTTTTTTTTTTTTAAAGGAGAAGCCAATAGAAACTGCTTCCCACTTTCTCTGTGTTGGCTTTGCCCTAACTTTTGACCTTCTTTCTGCATTAGCTCACCTCCCCAACGCCACTCCATCTGACAGTTTAACCACTTCTGTACCATCGTGACAGCACTGATTTCATAAGAGAGCCCTTTATCCACAGCCTGTCTAATGGTTGTTTCAACCCAGTTAGATAACGTTGGAGTTTGATTTAAAATTTAAATAGAGTGGGAGGCCGCTGTCTCTGTTTTGTAAACTACATATGAAAAATAATCCACTGATTTTTGTCTAGTTAATTTAACTGTCCTTTAGTTAAAATTAAGAGAGAAGAGCGACTGGAACACGAGGAAAGCAAAGGTAGACTAAACATAGAAGTTAATTTTCAGTACAACTATTCTTTAAACTCTAATAGCCAATAAACGTAAACATGAAGTGACAGTTGCCTCATTACAAATGTAAACACACATATAAACCTGCCCGGTCGCAATTTAAAACAGACTTAGAGATATACCTCCTACTTTGCTTATGCCTGAGCCTTTTTCACCAAGGCTGTCATTCTTTTTGGTTTATTATTTTCTACCTTACCACTGTGGCTATTAAATACAGTCACTAAAATAGTTAAGCCTGGTGAAAAATAATTTTAGAGTCAACGAAGAAAGAAAAACTGCTCTTCAAATAGTCTTCAAGTTATGGAAAACCTAGCTAAAATGTGTATTTTCATCCAGAATATCACTCTTTGCCTCAGACCTAACCATTAGTTTGCTCAAACCATGGATAAATCAGGCATGAAACCCTTGACATAATCATTGTAGGGAAGAGAAGCCACCCACTCACACAGGAGGAGATGCTTCTGATTCCTAGATGAGTAGGTTTCATAGCTATGCAATCAAGGTCACTTTCCTGCGCCTTCACTGATAAAAGGTGCTTTTGATCAAACAGAATTCTTTGAATTTTTTGTACCTTTGTTCTCTTATAATGCGATGAGAATAAAAGAACACTATTTGCTTCGGGAGTGGGTGACACTGATTAGAACTGCCTTCAGAGGAAAGTCTGAAACTAAAACGAGCAGTGAGCTGGATAGCCTCTAGTGGGGTTAGTTTTCAGATAGCTGTCTGAGCACAAATCCACACGTTTTTGAGTCTCAACTGTTGCTCTTGTCAAGTATTCTTACCCTTTTTTGGATAATAACTTTTGACACTATTCTTTTTGAGGTTCTGCTGAAATAGCTCTCTCTTTTTCTCATATATATGTGTGTGTATATGTATCACATATATATGATATATACATATAAAACCTTTGTGTATTGGAGTTAACATCATCATATGTTGATTGCTTATGCTAATTGGGAAATATTAAAGTAAACTATGTCTGCTTTAACTAGACTAGATGGTTTAAATGACTCCATTTCAAAGAAAACTTCAGTCATTCTTATTTTTTAAATCAGCGCCTAAATGTTTCCATTCCTAACAGCAAAATAAATAAATGGACAAACAAACAGCTCTTTACTGAAACAATAGTAATATATTATCTTGCTCAGAGAAAAAAATGAGCTTTCAAATGTGGAGAAGGCCTAGAATGTTATCACCACTTTTAGAAATGTATATACATTATCTGTTTTTTTAAACATAAATTTGAACTCAAGCAAATTTGCACTTTCTCAAATAAATTGATGAACTGCAAATAAGTTACCTATAATCGCACAATTTTATTATATGTATCACACTGTCTTCTAATCTTTGTTAAGCTACCCTATGTGAAACTGCCTGTAATTTTAATGAATCTATATGTAATATTTTGTATTCTGCATTTATGTACATATTTCCTTATATCAGCATAACTTTCATACTTATTATAGCAATAAAACATCATATACTTTTAACAATGTAAAAAATATGCCTTTCTATGGGATAGGATAGATGGAGTGTTTTTTACCTGCTTAGGGTTTCTCTGTTTGCTCTTGTAAGAAGCCCTACAGCAGAAAAAAAAAAAAACTGGTTATCTAAGTTTTCTGCCTTTCTTGAGGCTGGCACATATGGGAAGAGAATCAGAGCCCTGGAGATTTGATTTCCTTCATGTGAACTTCATTCTGCCATATTGAAAAATCACATCCTGGTAGCCAGATTTCTGCATCCATCCTCATTGGCCCAGCCTGTGTGCCAGATTGAGTATGGCTGAATTTACCTTCCTTTCTGGTGCTTCCTCCAGGGAAGAACCCCACTGCCCCCAGAAAAAGTCCTGCTATATTCGTAATATTGCGTTGTCCATGGGTCTATGTAGGGAAGTGGATTCCCACCTCCTGCTTCCAATCTACCCTAAAGCAGCCCCTTTCTCTAGTATCATCCCCTCCAAATTGAGAACTAACAATTTTCTAGACCAGAAATCAGCCAGTGATTTCTGTAAAGGATCAAATAGTAAATATATTTTAGACTTTGCAAGTCATACTATTTTTTTCACAAGCTCTCAACTCTACTGTTGTAGCATGAAAGTAACCAGAGACAATATGTACATGAGTGGTTGTGGCTGTATTCTCATAAAACTTTCTTTATAGACTATGACATTTGAATTTCAAATAATTTACACTTATATGATTCTTTTAACTTCCTCCAACGATTTAAAAGTGCAAAACCCATTCTTAGCTCACGGGCTACCCCAAAACAGGCAGCAGGCTATGGTTTGCCAGCCCCTGCTATACATAGGCAGGGTGCTGAGACGCTGTTCGTCTGCAGGGTAACTTGGGGTCTGACCATCAGAGTCTCCAGTCTGGCTGCTTCTCTATAGCATCTCCAGTCCAAAGCAGCACTTCTTAGTTTCCTATGATCATGAAGTTTCTACCTGGAGTCTTTAGTCATTTCAGTTTTCTCCTCTGTTAGGATCTGACCACAGGAAAGGTGATTAGGTTTTGTTAGCCAGCTGATGTCTGACCTAGAAGTGAAAGGTGGATTTTTTTTTTTCTCCCTCTCTGGAAAATTTTTGTTATTTTACCTTTTGCTGTTCTTCACAAACCTCTCCAATTGAACTGAATTAAACTGACTACTGACTAGTTTGTAATTCTTTGAATGATTATATTTGAACTTCATTCACATGATTTTTAGATGATTCTTCCTACTTTTTCCTGAGATTGTGTTGCAAACAGGAAGACAAGTTTGGCAAGTAAATGAAAGGACTGACAAAGCGAAAAGTGTGACTTGAGACAAAAGATATATGCCAATTCCTACTTTTGTTGTTGCTGTTATTCATTTATTTACTCAGCAAATATTAGTGTGTGTCAGGTTCTGTATCCCAAAACAAGATCTCACTTTACATTTTGACATACAAAAATGAGTAGAATACAGTGCTTGTCTTGTAGGGAGCTACAGGGGAAAGAAAGATACGTCTTTATATAATCCTCTTGGTATCTGTTATTCATATCGTAATTTACATGGAGCACAAGTAAGCATAGGAAAAAGTGTGTGCTTGGCACACTGCACATGATATGGAGGAGAAGCGTAAACTATAGAATAGGGACTTGGACCAACTGCCCTGCTCCTCTAAGCCCTAAATGTTGTAAAGTGAGGAGATTACCTACATTGCAGTTTTGTTGTCAAGACTAAATGAAATTTCATACACAGATGTGCTATAAATGCTCAGCACATAGCCCCGCCCCCCAAAAAATTTACATCAGAGTATGTTAATTTTTTTGCTTTAGTTTGTTATTGAAAAGTTTATAGCCTCCAGTAACGTGATACCAGTTTATTACTAAATTTATTACTTCCTAATTGCTACATAATCACTAAATTTATTACTTCTTTACTGACTGCACAGTGTGTTTCCACTGCTATACTACTCATAATATAGAAAACAGAGGTGTTTAAATTAAAGCCCTTTCATTGGCTTGCTTGTCAGACTTTTTTTTTTTTTTTTTTTAATGCTGCAGGTTGGAAAGATGCTCTCGTACAAATGGTATGAAATGGTATTTATTGACTGTCATCTCTTTGTGTGCCTGTTTAGGTCTGAACAGTGATGGCGCTGATTTCAGTTATGAGTTGCTCAGTGGACTGTGGATTGACTGAACTGTACCCATTCCCATCATGATGTACACCACCGAGACTCCTCACTAGTAAGTATTCTCTATTCAGTATCATTTACATGGTTATATATTGAGATCTTCAACACAGTGTGCACTTACCTTGCAAGAAGTGTACAAAATACTTGCGTTTGTTTTGCTGTTATGAAATCGGCTAGACTTAGTCTATGTACCAACCAACTGCAAAAGGAAAAAATAGGTTTAGATGTATCTATTATGTATATGTGTGCATATTGATATGGTAATATATATGTATCTAAATAGGCAGAGTTTAGAAGTGTAGAATTTTGCCTCTCTTTTAACTGAATAGAAAAAGTCAATGGAAAGTTTCATTGTCTTTTGATTCTTTAATATCATATAAATCAGTGTAAGCCTGAAAATTTTACTTAGTTTAATATTGTGAAACAGTTCAATTTTATTGCAGTTTTATCTAACAGGGTATCTAATATACTTTCACTTACACAAGTATCATACGGGTAATTGACATAGGTTGTTTATGGTGTCATTGAAAGGAAATTCTACTCAATTCCCTTAATTTTAGTTCCAGCTCCAACATTTATCGTCTGGCTAGTCCCTTAAATCTCTAGGGCTCAGTTTCTTCATCTGCAAAATGAGAGGAAGAATTTCTGCTTTACCTAATTCACAAGATTAATTTAAAGGACAAATAAGATAATGAACGTGAAATTATTAACAGTAAAACCCCATAAAAATATATATCATCTGTGGCTGACTATTATTACAAGTAGGGAGCTGGAAAAAAGTTGTGACCACAATGTTCTTTTTAAATTAATTAATAGAGTCTAATATTTTATTTGTTATTCACCTAAGAGATAAATGATAAAATTATACTTAACATTAACTCATGACCCCAATTATTTTTTGTATTTCAGAAAGTTATGTTTAAATGAAATATGAAAAAACACATGTTTCTCACACACACTGCACACACAAATCCCCACCAACCATAATAATTAGGTTTCTACTGCTGATCTCCAGGATGTTTACTCTATTATAGTTTATTTTTAGGTGTTTTATTCTTGGAGGAGACAAGATACACTAGATACTTATTATGTATCATTTAATTTCAGGATCCTAAGGGAGCAACATAGAAATTCGATCAGATATTACTCCTTCAGTTTAATGTATTAATTTTTTTGTTTACTGAAATCTCTTTAACACTTCATCTGACCATTCTCTTTAGCCAACAGAATACAGCTAGCCTGTTTAAAATAAAAGACTGTAAATGAACATCTTGGCAACTATATTTAGTAATATTGAGAAAGACTTTTCCACTAAAATTAAACAAATTATTATGTAACCGAGTCAGTGCAATAAAACTGGTTTGGAAATTCTTTTCCAGAAATTAGTTATGATTACCATTGAAGAGGCAATGGTTTATTACACAAATAAAATTTTTACATATAAGTGAAACAAAAATCTTAACAATAGGTAACATACATTCACTTGCTGATATTGTAGCGTAGTCAGTAAGTATGGTGGCGGGGTCAGGGGTGGGGCGGGGAGTGGTAGAGTCAGATTGCCTGGGGTTACAACCCAATTTCATCATTTTCCTGCTTTGCAGTGTTGGACAAGTCACTTAACCTCTCTGTGCCTTAGTTTGCTCATCTGTAAAATGGGTCTAATAATAAGAGTATTTATCTCATAGGGTTGTTGTGTGAATTACATGAGTTAATGTGGTCAAGCACTTAGGAGCACTGTTTGCCACTTAGTAAGTAACCAATCAGCATTAGTGATTATTATTCACTGGATGAGCATGGGATTATGGTGCTGACTATAGATTTTGGAATCAGAAAGTCCTAGGTTCAAAACCATTTATGAATTAATGGTGAAATCTAAAGTAGTTACTGAACTTTTTGAAGTCTCGGTTTATGAGAAATAAAATGGAAATAATTAAAATATACTCCATAATGCTTTTGTTAGGCTGGTTGAACACAGCATCTGGCAAGAAAGGGTAGCTATCACCTTCATTGGGAATTGTGAAGGTACAATTGCAAATTACTATGTAATGCAATTATAAAGTAATGTAAATGAGAGATTCTCTGATTCTGTAAGTGTCTTTGCAATATGTTGTATTTAGGGAACTTCTAGAAATGTGTTCAATTATAGGATTTGCTTTGTTAGGTCCAGAATTTCAAAAAAGACAGACAATAATTTAAATCAAGTTACAAGTACAAACATAACAAATACGGCATCCTGATTTAAAAAATAAAGGTGACAAAAATCCATTGGCCTTTTTTCGGCCTAACAGAGAACATCAGCTCATTATTTAATTTGTTAGGAAGATTGGGCTGTTACCACATTTAAAATGACTTTCTGGAAAGAAAGGGAAGAAAGAAGAAAGGAGATGGAAATGTAGAATATGTGTCACAAAACAATGGAGAGGGAGGGTTTGAACTTCCACTTTCATAACCCTATGCTCTAAGACAGACTCTATACTTGTTCTTGTTATGAAGAAATTTAAAGTATTGTCTTTTGGGTTTGTATTGGACAAAATTCGGTGGTTGGAATGGGTGGCATTTTTCGAATGAGTCATGATTTGTTTCCAAGGTGGAAAATACTGATAAGCTGGGGCCATAATCCAAGAGTGGATTGCCTGGCTGCCATGTATCAGTCAGAACAGAAAGCTCAGTCTCTTTCTCTCACGTGTTAATTATAAACCATCTGAAACAATGGCGGTGTTGGGTCTAGTCCATCTCTGTATCCATCTAAATCAGCAGCCAGAGAGTCTTTTGCATGTAAATGGAATGTGACTTGTCTGTAACTCAGATTATAACATTATTGAATGCTTCTGTGTGCACACTCCCTTTTATTCTTGTTGCTTATTTCTGCAATACCTTTAGCCTTTATAGAGTTTGTGCCTGACATGGAAAATCATGTTTCTGGAGGAGGCTTTTGAGGGTAAAGGTTTTGGAGGTGGATTCCTAGGTAGGAGCCCACAAACCATAGATGTGGTGTTAGGCTGGACTGCTGCTTTGCTGACCCTGCTTGGGGCCCTGGGTGAGAGATGACCATGGTGCTTATTCTGTCCTGCTTCTCCTGGGCCCCGCCTCATTCCATGCTTGCAGTCCTTTAATGTGGCCAGCGTTCACATTTTGACCTCTCATATTAGGATTTAGGATGTAATAAAATGAAAAAGCACGGTCATGATGACCGTGACACAGTCCTACTGGACAGATAGATGCTTATGTGTCCTTATTTCCGTGACCATTATAGATTTGTGAAGTTAATCTTAAAAATTGTTCGTGACTTTAGATGTCTGCTTCTAAAGGAGTCTGACTTAGATGTCAGTCTAGTACTTCATAAAACAATATCTCTAAAAAGTAGAGAGAAGTACCAGAGTTTCCAGGAGACCTCGGGTATTCAGAACTGAATACCTGTAATTTGGAGATAGATTTAGATGAAGTGTTTCTCAGCGGGACTTTAACAACAGGCAGACTTTGTCAGGCTCCAAGTCTAAGCGTAGCATCATCATGATAAAGGGAACAGTTTAAGCCTCCGATTCACAATTGTGAATGAGCAGGAGGTATTCGAGGACAAACAGAGGATGAGCCCATTAAAGTTGAATGTCTGCTGCAGAGTCACCAGAAGTGGAATCAGATGAGTTGTGAGTGCCCTGGGGGGGCTTTATGTGGCCCCCTCTCATTTGCCTGCTGCAGAGCCCCTCCACCTGTTTGCTGACCACCTGTTTGCTGGCCAAGCCCTACCTAGAAGCACCCCAGCCTTACCTGTGTGACACCACAAGCCTCCTAGTGTTTGCAGATACTGCCCATCAAACTCTGATTCTTCCGTCCAAACTCATTTTACCTGCTCTGCCACCTATTAAAACTTCCTTAATCCTCCTCTTAAAATTGACTGTTGCCTCCTTTTCTTTAACCTCTGTACTGTATACATGCCTCTTTGATAGAACACATACACTTCTTTTGCAATAATTGGTTGACATTTCTGTCTTTGTCTCTTTGGGCTGCTAAAACAGTGCCATTAACTGAGTAGCTTATAAACAACAGAAATTTAATCACAATTCTAGAAACTGGGAAAACCAAGATCAAGTCACTGGCAGATTTTATGTATGGTAAGGGTCTGTTTCCTAGAAAGCCATCTTTTTGCTGTGTCCTCACCTGGTGGAAGTGGCAAAGGTGCTTTCTTGAGCCTCTTTTATGTTTCATAAGGGCACTAATCCCATTCATGAGAGCTCCGCACTCATCATCTAATAATCACCTCCCAGAGGCCCTACCTCCAAATACTCTCACATTGGGCATTAGGATTTAACATATGAATTTGGGGTGGCGTTCAGTCTATAGCAGTATCCATCTTTCCTGTTACATTCTTGGTTTATTGAGGGCACTCCTTGTCTTATTCAGTAAAATTGTTATTAATGTAAGTCAGTAAAAAGTATAAACAGAAAAATGAAAAGTGGCCACTTTCAGCATACCATGATGGTTATATCATTTAAACATTTTTAGCCAAAGGTAACAGGAATTTTGAAAATGTATAACTCACCCTTCTAACTTCCATAGTAGTTTATCATTAAGCATATTGTTTTTAGAACAACATTTCAATAATGGTGAGAATTATTTGACCTCATCTTGACTGAGGTTAGCATGATTTCCTCCATGTAAGTTAATAAGACAACAATAAAACAGTTCTTAAGGTTTTATGTTATTATATTAATTGTATATAACACATTATTACATATATGTATATATATACACACATATATATTTCATATGTTCATAGAAGGTGTCAACTACTAATTTTATTTGAGAGAGGAGGAATATATCAAGTGTAATCAAAGGTTCCTATAGGTTCAAGCTGCTTTTTAAAAGAACATAGAGGGAAAAATAACCAAATCCCCAAAACCCCTCTAAGTCAATAAACAAAACCTTTGTTATAGAGCCAACTGAAATTTTATCTGAAATTTATTCTGGTAACTGTATATCACTCAGAGGAGGACTTAAAAGTGTTTAGGTTAAATATTCTTGAATAGTACTATTTTAACAGGAAAGCCCATTAAGTCCACCAAATCAGTATGGAAACACTCTGACTCTCATCTTTGTTACTTAGTGTACATCAGTCATACACAGAGGAGTCAATATGGGCTGACTAGGTAGAGTTATAAGTAGCACAGGATATCTCAAGCCATTCAGCTTTCACAGATGGCTGTAGACAGATAAGTGGAAAGCATTAAACTAATAAAGACATCTTTAAGAGAGGAAAATGGGCTGACAGGGTACTCCAGTTTTCAGTGCATGAGCTATTTTAGATTGACATGCTTTAAGCAAAAAGGCATAATGTTTGAATGAATCCTATATTAAGAGTATTCATCCAGTTATGTAAGCAGAAATATAATGGAGTAATGTAGGTATTATCACAGTATGCAAGCTTTGATATGCTCAAGTAGGTAGAGCAATGCAGCAAGAATAATTTTCTTCAAAGAACTGGGAATTTTTAAAATTGCGCCCAAAGGTAACATTTGACAGAATTCCAGGTTGTTTCCTGATAACTTTGATAGTCTCTATTTTATGTATTAATCTTGGAACTACAGTAACTTGGTGACCATTTTCTGACATTCTTTTCAGCTAAAGGACCTAGAGTTGCATGTTGAAATTTAATGATAACGCTGATAATGGCCACCATCTACTAAGGTAGTAACTGTGCAGTGGGGTTTCACTGCACGGCATCCTTTAATATTCACAACAGCTCTGTAAGGATGGCTTTATCTTCTCTTTACAAAGGAGGAGATGTATAATGTGCAGGGTACCCTACCAATTTATATGCATATTTATATAACCTAAATTTGTGACAACCTCACCACTCGAGAATGATACATAAATATGGAGGCACATAATATTTTATATGTGGTATTAGAAAACTAATTTTACTTTTAAAATAAAATTAATTTTGAAAATATAATATGCTTCAGGTTTTAAGTCATGCTTATTTAATATCCTGAAGAATAAATAGCTTATAACATTATAATTAAAGATTTCCCCTTCTATCCTTCTCCAGCAATTGATATGGATAAAAATGAGAATCTGTATCTATTAGAGACATGTCCTCAAGCAGATACAGGCAGGTGTCTCTCAGGAGAACGCATTAACCATTTTTAAGATTGAACAGTTTATCCTTGAAGTCAGATAATATCTTCAATTAACAAGTTTTATTACATTTTATTTTTTTCACATTAATGGTCAGTGTCAATACCATGGTATGAGCGTGTGTGGAAGCATTAATTGATTGATTCCACGAGATGAAGACTAAGATTCTTGGTCTCAATAAGTATCTTATGTCCACTGACATTCCACCAAATGCTTTCACATGAACTCTTTCTTTTCAGCTCAGTTAGTTGAAAAGAATTCTGTTGATTCATCTCACATTTTGCTTATCTGTATGATGGACCGAGATCACCAGTGTTTTACTGCCCCTTAGATGTGCCACTCAACTGATCTGTTTAGCCAAACGAAGAAAGTATAAATGTAATACCAAACATACCTAGGAAGCAGAGATAGTTTTGAAGAAGCAGTGTTTTTTTTTTTTTTTTAATTAAAAAGCAGGTGCTTTTTAAATTAAGAAGCACCTGCTTTTTAATAATGAAGATAATTATAATATTTGGAAGTCATTTGAAATTTAAGGGGATTAAATTACCTGAAAAGAAAGTCATGTTTTAAATTATGTTAGTTAAATATTTGAAACTGGAGAACTTAGGTATCCCATGTATTCATTCAACAAATATTCATGGACTTCCTTCTATGTAGTAGGCCCCGGGCTATGAACAATAAACAAAGTTCCTATCCTCATGGAGTTTATATTTCTAGGTAGCCACTGGGGAGTGAGGGGCAGGTGGTGCAAAGAAAGGAAGTAGAATAGAATATGTGTGCGTTTATACATATATATATATATATATGTGCACACACACGTATACACATATATTTATATAGAGAGTGATATATATCACTAAATACATGTACATACAAATAGTAATAAATCTAATTTTAAATAAAAGCCACTTTTATAGCAAAAAGAATTCTTGTTTTGAACTTTTTCTAAAGCATTTCTATAGCAAAAAGAATTCTTGTTTTGAACTTTTTCCAAGTTTTAGATTACAGAGTTTGAAATTCTTACTCACCAAAACTTCATATTTTAATCATTTCCAGAAAGGGAAATTCTGATAACATATCTCAGTCATTATTTTTAAATAGTTCATATGTTTGCTATCTTATTTTCTTTATTCATTTTAAGAATATTTGTAGGTGTTCCAGAATCTAAAGGAGAAATCCCCGAGACTATTTTGTACATCACCAGGTTGCACTGAGAGTGCAGTCGGCTGATGGGGGACAGAAAACTTGAACCCTGTGAGACCCAAAGGGGGAAAAATTACGCTGAAGGAAGAGAAGCGATTTCTAAATTTTTTTTGTTCTTTAATCGAAGTTCTAGTCCTCTCTGTGTTGAAACACGGAATAATGTGGGCCTGTTGTGCTTGTATTACCTAATCGCACGAAAGTTGGTTATGGAACCAGAGTCGTTTCATACAGGTTATTTAATAAGAAGTGTAATATCGGATGTGTACCTAGTGCTTGTGACAAAAGGAACAATTCAAAAATTGGAAAAACAAAGCGTCAGCCGTGCATTCACTGTTATGAGCCAGTTTTCCAACTGGACAGTGTGTCAGTCATTTTTAGTGGTTTTTGGATACAATATAATGACCTCTTTATTAAGCTCAGCAAGTAAGTGGATATTAAACTCTGTTTACTTTGATTGCATTGATAGATAAAGTAGACGATTCCTTTGGGGGAAGACGAAAAACCTTGTAACAGTGCAGTCATTTAAAAAATCTTTCTTTCCATGAAGCACAGGTTCATGTTTGAAAACTTACCTACTTTTTAACTCTGAATACATGGTTTTGGTGACTTTCTCAAATCAAGATCATTCAGCTTTCATGCCACTGATGTAAAAATCAGTGCTTGATACACAAATGTGCCACAAAAGATTTCGTAGTTGTTCTTAATTCATTTGTGAATTTAGTTTCTTTAAAAAATCTAGGTTAGAAAATAATGTCAAATGATAAGGTCTAATGGCTTTTTGATGATGGGGTAAAAAGAGTGTTGAGGTGGAGTAACGCCAATAGTGCCTCTGTGCTAATTTTGCTGTTTTCCATTACTCCATTTAGGGAGCAAAAATAAAGAAATGTCTGCCAAAGTAAAAATTGTTGACAAAGTGATTATCATTGGGTCCCTACCCTAAGTACTAACAACCTGCAAAATGTGGCACTTGAATAATAGAGTAATTAAAACTGAATTTTTTTGAGTGTCAGAACTGTATAATCATATCAAATAATGCAGAAAAATAAATTGACTGAAATACTCTGAATATTAAGCCTATTAAAATACATTAAACAGATTATGGTAATGTCAGAGGCTTCCTTACTTAGGTGAGGGTTGCATCTGCACCTTTCACAAGGAAGAGGCACGTAAGTTGCAAGGTAGAAGTGGTAAATTTAAGGCAAAGAAAAACCGTTGTATATATAAAGAGTTCTAGGTTGTTTATTTCAGTTTTTTTTATAGCTCTCCCTGGAAAATTAACACAAAGCAGGGCACATAGGAGAAGCAAATAAATGTTAGCTGAATTGAATGATGCTCCTGTTTATTAATTTGAGAGATCAGTTACAAATTTAGAATACATTAATAAAAGTGTTTATTTTTTTTAATCTTAAAAAGTAACTGGGTCATGGACTTTAATCTCATTCTTTCCTTCATGTGTTGGGCTAGGGGGCCCTCAAGGGCTGTGCAGAGTAAGGAAAAGATAATTAAGAGAGAGAGAATCCTCTTCCTTTGTTCAGACTCTCTTCTTCCTGCTAATGGGAAAGGTGAGAAAGGCAACTTGATCACATTGTTCCTGACACCCACACTTCTTTGTTTAGCTGGCTGCTGAACAAAACTAGTCCTGCCATCTAAGTTCTCTGTCAGTGTTGTTCAAACTTCAGGGGTGACCTAAGAATCAATCATAAAATCAATTTAGTATGTTATCATCAGCATTTAAAATGAAATATAATAAAGACTATATTCCATAATTATTTTTAATAACTTGTATATACACGTGTGCCTGACTTACATGGTAAAATGTGTTTTTTACTGAGGGTCACAGTCAAAACAGAAAACCAGTGTTATTAATCTAATCCCCTTGAATTCTTCTCAGCCTTTTTTCTTGGGTAATTTGTCCTTTGTAACTCATACATTTTCAAAATCTTCACCTCATTTACTTTTTTCTTTCAGTTTAGATAGTAGCTCTTTAGTTTCTCAGTGTCTTCATTTTTATAGCCAACTCTTAGTATAGTGAGAACTGGAAGAAGTGCTCACTAGATGTTTGCTGTTTGAAGCAATGAATTAATGGTATTCTAAAAAGAACTACAATTTTGTGAGTCCAAATGCCAATTTATTTATTAATTTCACCTTTTTTCTCTTCCCTTAAACCCTATTATGATTACTGGCAATTGCCACCATGCAGTTACGCTTTAGAATTTGAGTCATTTTCTAAGTTTCCTGGCCTCTTTAATCAAGATGAGTGACCAATCCAGGTGACTCCATCACTTAATAGCCTTTAAAACAATCTTCTTCTTTACTTTGCCATGACTACTATGTGGGCCTGCAGTTTATACCTAGATTGTGGCCGTAAACATTTTAATATCTGTCTGACTCCAGCACTACTCCCTACTAGCATGTCATTCCCCTTGCCGTTGGGATTCTTTCTGACACACAAATCTGAATATTTTACTCTTTGGGTAAATATCTCCTGTAGCCATACTCCCTTTGCCTTGAAATTTACAATCCAGACACATTTGAATGAGAATAAAATGCCCTACAATATCTGATTTCAAGATATACTCCAAATGTATCCAGCCACACCCTATCATGCACCAAACATTTGAACTTGGGTTGGCATTCTAAACTATTACATAAGTTACAGTCTTTCGTGTAACTGGGCCAGTGGACTAATGCATGTTCTCCTCTTTGCCTTGAATAACTTCACCTTTTCTTGTGCCTGGAAAATGACTACACATCCTTCAACATATGGGTCAAGGTTTTGCCTCATGTAAGAATATTGAGTCACATTGAGTCGGCTCCTCTGCTGTTACTTACTAAGTATGTAGGGAACTGATAATCCTTCGCTGTCTGTATGTCCATCCTCCTGTCCCTAATTGGACTCTGAGCTTCTCTTGCAGAAGTATTGTCACTTCTCCACGGTAACCCTAGATAGAACCTATCACAGTGCTGGACACTTGGAGGGTGCTCAGTAAATATGGGCTGAGTGAATTCTTGTCTCAGAAGCATCTAAGAACGGTCACAGCCATTCTCCATCACTTTTCCTTTTCCTTTCTTTCCCTAAGACTATGAGTTTTATAACCTGTGAAAAGATCATATAAGCAAAGCGATTTGTCTACGTTATTATTGTCTGTAGAAAGCCACTGATAACCAGTGAAAGCTCTGAACTTGGGTTATGATCTTTTTATATGGATTCACCAATTCATAGGTCTGGTAAGAGTATCCCTACGGTGTATTTCCTGAAAGAATGTTCTAATATGAGCTTGAATACTTATCTAAACACTTACATTTAAAATCAAATCTTGGGTTTCAGCTTAACTTTGACCTTAACCTTGACCTTGAATACCATTATATAACACATTTTCCCTAATTTCTTCATTACAGTCAAACATTTTTAATTAAATGCCAACAACTGACGTATTAAACTATTGCATCAGATTTTACCACCAAATTCTGAGGGGTTGATTTTTATAAGTATAAGATTTCCTTCATAAGATTTCAGGAAAAATTAGGTAGAATTTCAAGACAGCCCAGTGATTGGGTTAATTTGGTAAATAAGACATTACTGTTAGTGCAGCAAGCTAATTAACATTTATTGTGCCTGAGTTAATTATATTGTTACATTTCACTGGATGGTCATGGGAATGTATATTTTATAAAGGAAGATATTGCATTAACTCCTTAACTGCAGATATATATAACACTAGTCCAGTGACTATGATATACCTTACCCACTCTTTCCCCCTTTTTGTACTTGCAGAACCAATTTTCACACGATTGATCATTCCCAGTGTGGCATCCAAATCAGCCATTAAGGGGAAACAAAACATTTCATGGCCCTAGTCCATTTGTTTTGGAATTAACAGCAGTGGATGTCACATTGCATTTTTCCAAGTAAATTTAAAAGTGATGGATGAACTAACTATATACCACTTATTCATAATAAAAGGTACAAATGGTGAAGTATGGCACATTGTATGCAAAATTCTCTGGGACCAAACATTTATGTATGCAAAGAACAGGAACAAAACATAGAAAATTTTTGTTTTGTAAAAATTGTTAAGTGATATAATTATACAAGCAAATTAATTAGAATATATATCAATACTTCTTAGTTAATAAATTTACAGTAATGTTTACAAAATGAAATATTGTTAAACTATTTTTGCTAAATCTTTTTTAGTACCTTCAGCTGTTTTATTGTAACTCATAAGCTAACTGATATTTTTAAAGACATTTGTCTTTATGACCATTAATTTTTCATATTTATAAACTTGAAAATACAAAAAAATACAAAAAGTAATACAAACACCTCTAATCTTAGCAATGAAAAACTCCAAAGTAACTATTCAAATAGTTTTATATTCTTGTCTTCTAAAATTTATATATATGTATACAAATGTGGGATCACATTATTTGTACCTTTTTCCTCTTAAAAGTATGATAGTACATTCCCATTTTCCATGCCTCTAAATATTATTCTAGAAGATAACTTAAGGGCTACATAACATTATATTGTATGGCCATATCATAATTTATGGCATGTTTTGGTGATAATTTAGTTTGGTTTCATTCATTCTGTATTACAACTTTCTTTAACATCCTTGCATACATTTTTTGACTGTGTCTACGTTCAGATGACAGTTCCAGCTCTGATCCCTTCTCTGACGATCAGATTCAATGCAACAAAGATGGTATCTTTACTTGAAAGCCTAATAGGTGTATTTCCTTGAATGCCTAAATTAACTTGTCCAAAACGGACTTAGAAAACAAACTTATGGTTACAAAGGGGAAAGGTGGGGGGAGGGGTAAATTAGGAGGTTGGGATTAACATATGCACACTACTATATATAAAACAGATAATCAACAAGGACCTACTGTATAACACAGGGAACTCTACTCAATACTCTGCAGTAACCTATATGGGAAAAGAATCTGAAAAAGAATAGATATATGTATATGTATAACTGAGTCACTTTGCTATACACCTGAAACTAACACAACATTGTAAATCAACTATAGTCCAATATAAAATAAAAATTAAAAAAAAAAAAAACTTGTCCAAAACAAAACTGTAGATTTTGCCCACCTAACCCCAAACTTGCTTCTCCCCCATCTGTCTAATCTCCCTTTTCCAGACTTTATTCCCAGGGGATCCAGACCAAAGGCTAGATGTTTTTCTTCTTTCCTCATTCCCCATGTTCAGTTCATCCATAACTTTTATTGACTCAGTCTTCAGAACACATTGTGAATCTGCCGTCTTTCTTCCGACTCTTCCAGTACCATCTAGTCCCTCAGTCTTGCCTGGACCCCTCTAGGTGGTCCCTTCTCTCCTGCTCTGCCATGACCACTCTTGCGTCAGTCATATCACTCACGTGCTCACAGTGCTACAGGGGCTTTCAGAATGCCTGAATAAAATCTAAACTTCTTTATGGCTGTCACGGCTCACTATGATCATGACCTGCCCGTTTCTCATCTCCTCCCACCGTCCTCCTCTTTCCCTCTTTTTCTACCAAGCTGGCAACTTTCTGTCTTTGTGGGCTGGAACGCTGTCCCCTCACACTCCAGATGCCTCTTCCCTTTTGTTCAGGATTCAGTGGATGTCATCTCTCTCAGTGGCTTCCTGCCTATTGAGTGCAAAAGGAGCACTCTGGCCACTCTAAACAGACCTCCACATTGTGTTTCCTCCATATATGTACCATTTCTTAAACACTCATGCATTGGCTTATTATATAGTACATCTGTTCATCAGAATGTAAGCTCCATGGAAGCAGAGAAAGAACCTGGTCTTGTTCACTCACAGCTCTATCCCTAGAACCAAGAATAGAGCTTACTGTGTGGTAGACACTAATTATTTACTAAACAAATGAATAAAGCCATGAAGATTTACTACTATAAATTGTGTAAATAGAATTTCTCAGTCAAAAAGAAATTTTTACTTGAAGTATAGTTAACGATGTTGTGTTAGTTTCTGTTGTACACCTAAGTGATTCAGCTAGACTTCTCTGGTGGCACAGTAGTTAAGAATCCGCCTGCCAATGCAGGGAACACGGGTTCGAGCCCTGGTCCGAGAAGATTCCACATGCCGCGGAGCAACTAAGCCTGTGCTCCACGACTACTGAGCCTGCGCTCTAGAGCCCGTGAGCCACAACTACTGAAGCCCGCGTGCCTAGAGCTCACACTCTGCAACAAGAGAAGCTACTGCAATGAGAAGCCCGTGCACCGCAACGAAGAGTAGCCCCCGCTCACTGCAACTAGAGAAAGCCCGCGCACAGCAACGAAGACACAGTGCAGCCAAAAATAAATAAATTAATTTTAAAAAAACCAAACTAATTCTAAGTGATTCAGCTATGTGTATATATATATACAATATATATGTATATGCTTTTTCAGATTCTTTTCCATTATAGTTTATTATAAGATATTGAATATAGTTCCCTGTGTTACATAGTAGGAACTTGTTCTTTATCTATTTTATATATAGTAATTTGTATCTGCTCATCTCAAACTCCAAATTTATCCCTCCCCTGGCTTCCCCTTTGGTCACCATAAATTTATTTTCTATGTCTGTCAGTCTGTGAGGCTCTGTGTTGTAAATAAGTTCATTTGTGTCATATTCTAGGTTCCACATATAAGTGCTATCATATGATATTTGTCTTTGTCTGTCTGTCTTCACTTAGTATGATAATCTCTAGGTCCATCCATGTTAGTGCAAATGGCATTATTCTTTTTTATGGCTGAGTAATATCCCATTATACATATACATATCTATTCATCTTTATCTGTTCATCTGTCCATGGACATTGAGGTTGCTTCCATGTCTTGGCTATTGTAAATAGTGCTGCTGTGAACACTGGGGGTGCATGTATATTTTTGAACTAGAGTTTTCATCTTTTTGGGATATATGCCCAGGAGTGGGATTGCTGGATCGTATGTTAATTCTATTTTTATTTTTTTAAAGGAACCTCCGTACTCTTTTCCATAGTGGCTGCACCAATTTGCATTTTCACCAACAGTGTAGGAGGATTGCCTTTTCTCCACACCCTCTCCAGCATTTATTATTTGTAGACTTTATGATGATGGCCATTCTGACTGGTGTGAGGTGATACCTCACTGTAGTTTTGATTTACATTTCTCTAATAATTAGCAATGTTGAGCATCTTTTCTTGTGCCTGTTGGCCACCTGTATGTCTTCTTTGGAGAAATGTCTATTTATGTCATCTGCCCGTTTGATTGGGTTGTGGGTCTCTTTGATATTGACGTGTATGAGCTGTTTTTATATTTTTGAAATTAATCCCTTGTTGGTCGCATCATTTGCAATTATTTTGTCCCATTCCATAGGTTGTCTTTTTGTTTTGTTGACAGTTTCCTTTGCTGTGCAAAAGCTTATCGGTTTGATTAGGTCTCATTTGTTTGTCTTTGCTTGTATACCTTTGGCCTTGGGAGAAATGTTTTGCCTGTTAATCCATAGTCCCCATACCCCAAAATACCAGTTTTCCTTCCCACCAACCCTTGTATGGCAGGACTAAGTTTACTGCACTCCCTGCCCAACACTGCATACATAAATTTGTTTTGCGAGTTCACTGTAGCATATTTAAGCAATTGTTTTAATTTCCATATTAGTGTCTACATATGGGGTCAAAACATTTTGAGGTTTGAAAATCTTTTTCATTAGAAGCTGCGGTCACTTCTGACCCAGTCCCTGTAGGTCACATGCATCTGACGACTTCTGCAAGAAAAGTATAAAGAAAGTGGGGACCCGTTTAGTGAGATAAAATGTTAGGGACCATCCTCATTATTTCTTTTTCATTTACGTATTTACATTTAAGTCATTTGATCCTCCTAACAATAGGATAGATATTATCCCTTTTGTCAGATGAAGAGGCAGCCTTTGAGGTTATAGTTCGTGAAGCTAATAAGTCATAGAACTGAAATCTATACCCAGGGTTGCTGGTGCCCAAACCCAAAAACTGTTAGTACAACATCATAAGAAGAAAAGGTTTGTGTCTGTTACCCAAACTTCCTGAGACTTAATGACTAAGTTTCATGTAGATTCTGGATATTAGTGTTCTATTCAGAGCATTTTTAAAGGAAACAAGTGTCATTCCTTTAGAAGATTTCCACAGACTCAAATATTTGTTTTACTATGTAAAGTTTCACAGGTAGTGAAATGGAAGAGACTGGAATTCATCGTTTATATGGGCAAAGAAACAATAAATTGCTGTTGAAAATTTCAACGGATGTTTTATTTATGCCATTAATATAATCACATCATTGTAATTTGCACTGATGGAATTTATATTATCTTCTAGAAATGCTTACAACCTCAGAGACTTACCTACCTTCTCAAGAAGGGTAATGTTTTCCTTATTCCAGGGTGGATGTGGAGCAACAAGAAAAGAGACCATAAAAAGGTCTATCCAGGTGCAAGTTCTCTCTTTCAGTTTATATAATCAAAATTATGAATATTTATTTGTTTCCAAGAATAAGTAGATCATCACAGACATAGCTTACCTCAAATCAGGAAGGTGAGCATGCATCAAGCTGTTAGTTTCTCAGATAGCTAACTTAATACCGAGTCATCAGAATGTCATTAAAATAATCAATATTGGGGAAAATAAGAAAGGTAAAAGAGATAAGAATGGCTTAAGCTAAAAAACTAGAAATAAATCTGAATTACTTTTATACTAGTTCCCCAGATATTTGAATGACTTTTCATTATTGCTATTTTTTAATCCAAAGCATTTAACAGTGTAGTAACTCACTAATCATGAAGAATTCCAAATGGGTTCATAGAATTTTGATTTTTTTATACTATAGCAGTGATCTGTTTTAAGACACAGAGGCAAAATCTCAGTGAAAAAGTTGTGTTTTGTGACTTTTTAATTAAAGGGAGATGGATGTAGTGAATTGGAGGGTCTCTTTATTTATGGTAACTGTGTGGATAGCTAGGTA
This sequence comes from Eschrichtius robustus, assembly GCF_028021215.1. NCBI lineage: Eukaryota > Metazoa > Chordata > Mammalia > Artiodactyla > Eschrichtiidae > Eschrichtius > Eschrichtius robustus. The sequence continues at coordinate 6,950,589 of NC_090830.1, read as the reverse complement.
TGCATTTTGACAAGAGGCTGTTTGTAGGAAGCTAATTTAAAGTGGAAACAAATAGTTGTGAAAAATGAGGAAATCCTGCTGGAGAAAAAACTGTGGCAGAATCACCTCAAATAGGAGTGTTAGAATAATTTACTATTGTAGGAAATCCAGCAGCTGGTTTATCTAAAGCATTCCTCTTTTTCACGAGCACTGGAACAAGAGCAGGAAATGGTTCAAAAAGCACGCTGACATTCCGGTCACAGATTTCTGTAAACATTTAATAGCAAAAAGTGATTTTTAGAAGCTCAGTGCTTAGCCATGTCAGGGACTCTTTAATGAGGTAATGCATATATTTCTAACCTTGGTTACTTAGAAATGATTCTAGAATGAAGAACATCAAATAGAATAAAGAGGAAACAAATTTCAGCTTATGTCATTCATAAAACGTACACTGTATTGAACTCAACACTCAGAATTGGTTTTACAGAATAATGAGGATTAACTAAACATTGAAAAAATTATCCAGAGACCTAATGTAAAGTAGAATATGAGGAACATTTTATAAAATAACACTTAATTGTTCCAAATAAGGAAATAGAAGGACTGGTATAAAAAGTAGTTAAAAATCCCCAAAGATACAAGAATTAGAATAGACAAAGGAAACATATGTAGATCACATGCTGTAAAAACATATCTAGGTCATTGCAAAGCACCGAGCCGATCTCTCTGTGCTATGCTGCTGCTTCCCACCAGCCAATTATTTTACATCCGGTAGTGTATATATGTCGATGCTACTTTCACTTCGCCCCAGCTTCGCCCTCCCACCCCATGTCTTCACGTCCATTCTCTATGTCTACCTCTTTATTCCTGCCCTGAAACTAGGTTCATCAGTACCATTTTCTTTTTTTTAGATTCCATATATATGTGTTAGCATGTGGTATTTGTTTTTCTCTTTCTGACTTATTCACTCTGTATGACAGACTCTGGGTCTATCCACCTCACTACAAATAACTCAATTTCGTTTCTTTTTATGGCTGAATAATATTCCATTGTATACATGTGCCACATCTTCTTTATCCATTCATCTGTCGATGGGCATTTAGGCTGGTTCAATATCCTGGCTATGGTAAATAGTTCTGCAGTGAACATTGTGGTGCATGTCTCTTTTTGAATTATGGTTTTCTCCAGGTATATGCCCAGTAGTGGGATTGCTGGGTCATATGGTACTTCTATTTTTAGTTTTTTAAGGAACCTCCATACTGTTTTCCATACTGGTTATATCAATTTACATTCCCACCAACAGTGTAGGAGGGTTCCCTTTTCACCACACCCTTTCCAGCATTTATTGTTTCTAGCTTTTTTGATAATGGCCATTCTGACCGGTGTGAGGTGATATCTCATTGTAGTTTTGATTTGCATTTCTCTAATAATTAGTGATGTTGAGCATCTTTTCATGTGCCTCTTGGCCATCTGTATGTCTTCCTTGGTGAAATGTCTATTTAGGTCTTCCACCCATTTTTTAACTGGATTGTTTGTTTTCTTGATATTGAGCTCCATGAGCTGTTTGTATATTTTGGAGATTAATCCTTTGTCTGTTGTTTCATTTGCAAATATTTTCTCCCATTCTGAGGGTTGTATTTTTGTCTTGTTTATGGTTTCCTTTGCTGTGCAAAAGCTTTTAAGTTTCATTAGGTCCATTTTTGTTTATTTTTGTTTTTATTTCTGTTACTCTAGGAGGTGGGTCACAAAAGATCTTGCTGTGTTTTATGTCTAAGAGTGTTTTTCCTATGTTTTCCTCTAGAAGTTTTATAGTGTCTGCTTTTACATTTAAGTCTTTAATCCATTTGGAGTTTGTTTTTCTGTATGGTGTTAGGTAGTGTTCTAATTTCATTCTTTTACATGTAGTGTCCAGTTTTCCCAGCACCACTTATTGAAGAGGCTGTCTTTTCTCCATTGTATGTTCTTGCCTCCTTTGTCGTAAATTAGGTGCCCATATGTGCATGGGTTTATCTCTGGGCATTCTATCCTGTACCATTGATCTATATTTCTGTTTTTGTGCCAGTACCATACTGTCTTGATTACTGTAGCTTTGTGATATAGTTTGAAGTCAGGGAGCCTGATTCCTCCAACTCCGTTTTTCTGTCTCAAGATTGCTTTGGCTATTCGGGGTCTTTTGTGTTTCCATAGGAACTGAAAGATTTTTTTGTTCTAATTCTGTGAAGAATGCCATTGGTAGTTTGATAGGGATAACATTGAATCTGTAGATTGCTTTGGGTAGTATAGTCATTTTCACAATATTGATTCTTCCAATCCAAGAACATGGTATATTTCTCCATCTGTTTATGTCATCTTTGATTTCTTTCATCAGTGTTTTATAGTTTTCTGAGTACAAGTCTTTCGCCTCCTTAGGCAGGTTTATTCCTAGGTATTTTATTCTTTTTGTTGCAATGGTAAATGGGAGTGTTCCCTTAATTTCTCTTTCTGATTTTTCGTTGTTGGTGTATAGGAATGCAAGAGATTTCTGTGCGTTAGTTTTCTACCCTGCTACTCTACCAGATTCATTGATTAACTCTAGTAGTTTTCTGGTAGCATCTTTAGGATTCTCTATGTATAGTATAATGTCATCTGCAAACAGTGACAGTTTTACTTCTTTTAGAGGGCTGGGATAGAGACGATGGGAGGGAGGCTCAAGAGGGAGGGGATATGGAGATGTGTATGCATATGGCTGATTCGCTTTGTTACACAACAGAAACTAACACAGTATTGTGAAGCAATTATACTACAATAAAGATCTATTAAAAAAATTAATGTAGAAAAGCAAACTAGTCTACCATCAGTTAAAAGGAAAGCATATTTGTTATGTCGTTCAATAGCCTTAATGTAAGATAAAAAATTGATTTCCATTAAGTGTTCAGAAAAGTCACATTTCTGTGGCCCAAAGAATAAAGAATGTTCAATTGAAAGAAAAAAAAAAACATATCTAGCGGAAACCTGGAAAAATATTTTAATGGAACTAATTCCCTGTAAGTAGGACTATTATTATTACTTTTTAAAATCATCCCAAGAAATTTAAATGTAATCTCTTTATAAAGACCCCATAAAGAAAGAGATTTCTATTACAGGGGCTAGAGGGTAGAGGAAATGCAGAGATGTTTGTCAAAGAGTACAAATAATTCAGTTATAAGATAGAATATGTTCTGAGGGTCTAATGTATAGCATTCGGTAATATTTTATTGCATATTTAAAATTTGCTAAGAGAGTAGATCTTAAGTGTTTTCATCACACACACACACAAAAGGTTTACTTTGCTTTCCATTTTCCATAGTGAAACAGAGAAATTAATTCTTTATTCCATGCAAAATATTACCTAAATATTTAAAACAATTTTCTGTTCTCATGGTTGCCAATAGAATCATATTTCCTAAAATATCTATTGCAGTGGTTAGCCACTGCAACTAACTATATTTTTAACAGAAATACATGTTCATTGGAAGTTTTGCCTTTTTCTTGTTCTAGGGTCATTAAGAAGACACAGCTAGGCAAAAAATGTTATGACACTTTTTAAATGATACACACGTCTTAGTATAAGGATCTCCTTGATTCTAAATTTTATTTGGGTTGAGAGGAACAAAAATCAAATGCTGTGTATTAGTTTTCTATTGCCACTAGTAAAAAGCAGAACAAAACAAAATCTTTGTGGCTTAAACAATAGAAATTTATTCTCTCACAGCTGTGGAGGACAGAAGTCCAAAATCAAGATGTTGACAGGGTCTCACTCCCCCTGAAAATTATAGGGAAGAATCTGTTCCTTGACTCTTCCAGCTGCTGGTGACTGCCTTTATTCCTTGGTTTGTGACCATAGCACTACTATCTCTGTCTCCATCTTCACATCACCTCCTCCTCTGTATGGGTCAAATCTCCCTTTGCCTTCTTCTTGTACAAGTAATACATTTAGGGCCCACCTAGATAATCCAGGAAAATCTCCTTATTTCAGGATCCTTAATCACACTGGCAAAGACCCTTTTTCCAAATAAGGTAACATTTACAGATTCCAGAGATTAGGGATTTCATCCTAATCCAGGGATTAAGATATCTTTGGGGGGCATTATTCATCCTACTGAATGCTGCAACATGTAGTTTTCTATTTTCTAGTAGCTTTACATCTGATGCAGTTTGGGAATATATTAGAATGTAGGTGTTAACTAGAGCTTTTAGTTAACTAAAACTAATGAAAGCTGCCATAACTGTAAATAGTGCAAGGTGGAAGGTGTTTGGGGTGAAAATATCTTTGTATCCAAATTACTTTTCACCCCAAATATTTAATCTGCTCTCAATTACTGAGGTCATGCTATAAAGCTATCTATTGTTCTGTGCCAACTAAGTGCTGTAGAAATCAAGTTTTAAATGTTTCAGTAAAAAGTGATCTAATTTACTATAAATTTTTTTTACAAGGTTTCTTGTAAAGAAACCTTGCTTAAATGGTTTACCTAAATGTCTAAATTCCTAAAAAGAATTTCTTGCCTAAATGTTCCTCATGATGTTTACTGGAAATAGATTGGAATACTTGCTATTAGGTGTTTTTAAATTTCCACAGTCAGGTGAATAACTCTCTTGTTTTTGTTTTGTTTTCTGGTGATAATTTTCCTCACATTCAGGCAATTTGTTATCATGGTTAACAAAATTAAGAAGATAAGATAACAAACTCTGATCTGGCTTTGTATTATATCATGTCCAACTGAGAAAATGATATATGTTAAAACACCACGTGGGTCTTTAGAGAATGGACTTGAGGACACAGGAAGGGGGAAGGGTAAACTGGGACAAAGTGAGAGAGTAGCATTGACATATATACACTACCAAATGTAAAATAGATAGCTAGTGGGAAGCAGCTGCATAGCACAGGAAGATCAGCTAGGTGCTTTGTGACCACCTAGAGGGGTGGGGTAGGGAGGGTAGGAGGGAGACGCAAGAGGGAGGGGATATGAGGATATATGGATACATATAGCTGATTCACTTTATTATACAGCAGAAACTAACACAACATTGTAAAGCAATTATACTCCAATAAAGATGTTAAAAAAAAAAAAAAAACCACATGGGTAAGACACTGTTTTCATTTCAAGCATCTTTAATTTTGGTTCAGCTGCACATCCCCAAGAGCAAGCTAAGCTATAGATATTAATGTGAATCCGGAGATTATGTCATTGTGTCTGTTATTATGTTAATCAGTTTAAGTGAATTACCAGTGTCCAGCAAGACATTACTCACTTTGCAATGCATTCCACTAGCAATTTATCATAGTAATAAGAGGTAGAAAAGACATATTATTTGCTTAAGTGGCAGCAGTTGTACCTGCTAATGGAAAGGGAGTCTGTAGTTATTAAAACACATTATATCTTTTGTATCCAAGTTATTCATCTTTACTTAGATGCCTAATTTCCGTTCCCTTTGATTCAGGTTCTTCTGTATATGTTTATTACCTTTGAAGGATTCTTTGGATCCAGGCTAATTATTTACTTTCTATCCTAAATTGCTGTCAAATATGATGAGACATCATAATTGATTCCCGTTGGGACTTGAAGATTTCTCCTAGGAATGTGGATTGGAAGGGAACTTTGAGGAAGATTCCTTGCTCTCTCTGAGGTCAAATGTTTGTAATTCAGTATTGAGTTTTAAGCTCATCAGGACTGCCAGGCTCTTAGCCTATGGAACAGTAGGTCCAGTGGCAGAGCAGTGGCCCCAAGATGAAGGGTGACCCACAAAGTACAGCTTTCTCCAGGTAAACAAATATGATTCCTTTCATTCATCACAAATACATATAATGTGTCTGGGTACAAGTGTATTCTCAATGATAGACTAAAAATTCTTCGCAGAAATGTACCACATTTGTATAGAGTTAAATTAACTAGCTCAAGATCTTTATTCCAGAATGACTAGAAGACCTTATTCTAAGAAAAGCATCATTGTATTAGAATGATTGGATGGAGTAATCATTTATTTCATAAGTATCTCAGAAAGTTAAATTTAATTCTTTGCTGAAATTTTAGCAAAGAATTGGCCCTTCTCAACAGTAAACAAAGTTGTAACCATCCCATCAAAGAAATATTTAAGAATTACTGTTAGGGGCTACTTAAGCTATCTATGACCTCATTAAAACTGATAAGCTCTCTTTATGTACATGCTAGTTTAAAAAAAGAATTCTTTATGATGTAGTCAAGATTTTTCGATCTCTCTGTCACACAGATATGCAGATAAAATTCATTCCCTCTATGGTAACTGTAAACTACTGGTTAAAACGCTTTCAGAATTTATTGTGAAGCAATAATTTAAACAGTGCCTTAGATACTGTGCATTCTCTGATGGAAATGATCAGCCTCAGGCCACCTAACGCCCCCACAGGTGAAGATTGCTTCTGTGAGTGGAGGTGAGTGTGTGGCTTCCATTATATCGTAGAGGATGTGATGCATGTCACTGGGGACCAGAGCCCTCTGGCTGTCTCCATTGGGCTCCAGGATGCTGCCTCCCTTACCTCCAGTTTGCTTGCCCTGTTGGCATGTAAGGATGAAACATGGATTAGTGGAAACATAGAGGCTGCTCTGTTTTGGCACCGAGCCTGGTGGCTTTCCCTGCCTGACTCCCCCTCTCCATGGCACCCGCTGGTGGATTCTCTCTAGGCCCCCATGGGGTCTTCACTTTATCCCATTGGGCTCCAACTGGGCTGGCACTCAGCAGCCCCTTCCCCCTGCTATGATGACCTGCCCTAGTCTGCAGGCAGCCTCTCAGCTGCTTCCGAGCCCATCTGCACCTCACGTGAACAGGGGGAGGCCAGGAAATGGAACTTGTGTGGTCTCCCGTGCTCAGTCCTGCAGGACAGCCACGTTCCCTTTCTCGTGGCCGTACCCCAGGCTTGTGTGGGCAGCCTCTTTCCTGAGTCCAAGGTAGGGAAGTGAGACAAAAGCCCTGCTGGCCATGCTTTCTTCTCTCTTCCTTAACCCACCCTCCCATCCCGTGGACAGTGCAGAAAGAAGGGCAAAGTAGAGAACACCTACCTCGCACCCTGGCGTGGGTCCTGGAGAAGAGCAGAAGCCCAGGACCCGCACAGGGGCAGCTTTTCCTGGATGATATGCTTCTTCTTCTGGATACAAGCCTAATAATTAGTCCCAGAGGGAGAATAGGGGCATGGTCTCTACCCACTGGGACATCTGCAACTGCCCCTGCTTAGCTCTTGAGAAATTAAAGGAGAGAGACTGGAATTCATCCAGTCTTTTCTCTGTGTATCATGCCTGGCTCTCATGTCTCCCGCTAGATTAGACAGTCAGTTTCCTTCCATTTTGTGTCCAGAAAGGGAAAGGCTGCACTGGAACATAATTAAAGGAGAAAAAGTGGAATACGTTGGTCTAATAGTTACAGTCGTATTATCTCTAATATTTAAATATATATGTGATGCGTGTGCATACCTATGTATGTAAATACAATAATCTTGTCATCTGTTAGCTACACAACAATAAGAAAGTTGCTTCATTTTGTAAGCTTTAATTTGCTCTGTGGATATAAAAGTGCATACATCACAGGATTGTTTTTTTTAAATGGTAAGCAGAGCTTAGTAGGTGAAATGACAGATAAAGGCTTCAAGAGTTTTAAGGATACAGATCTCCTAGTGATCCTTTTTGACCCTTGTTCCCACGGTAACCTTCCCTGTGGCCCCTCCAGCTTTGTGCAGTGTCACACACTGCTTTGGACTTCTTTTACTCTCAGTGATCTCTGTGCCACACTTCATTACTCTCTCCTGCTCTGTCAGGGCAATTGCAGCCCATCAGCAAGGTCCCTCATGTGCCCAACCCCAAGTGGAAATGGTCAAAGCTCCAGCTCCTTTTCTCTTAAAAGTATTCATTGTACTAATTTGTAAATGCAAATAGATACGTGGGCATTGGGCATTTGCCTCTTTCTTCCCACTCGGATTCAACCTCTTGATGCTGGTCAGTGCATTGGAGCAGGGCTGACTTCCTTGACTTCTTTTCCCAAGAATAAAAGCTCAGCCAGTATGTCCTGTCTCACCATGTGTCAGATGCCATGCTAAGTAATGTACATATAATGTCTAAATTACCTTTACAAGCATCCTATGGGAAAGTTGCAGTGCTCCCCATTTTAAATTGGATTTGACCTAAAGCTGCATTATTAGCTAATTTAGCAACTCCTATGAGTTGCCAACTAGGACTTACACATGTGCACAGGATTACAGATGCAGGAGCTGGGGGAAGTATTCCTTTACCCAGAATGATTTTTGAGCCTCGGGGGGGGGTTCCATAGTGACTGCCAAAGAATTCCTGGGCCACCTTGATGAGGTGGAGAAGAGATTTCAATGGATCACTTTTTCACAAATTCAGTCCTCTTTTTCAGGCACTTATGTGGATAACAGATACTGCTAATTTTCCGGTCCAAAAATGAGAAGATTTAGTTATTTCTAGGCTGTATGTCAGTAAATTACTGCTAGAATTCTGATATTGATGGGGGGTCATGTTGGATGAGGTTTCCTAAATCAGTATAAACTGGCATCAGGATAATGCACATGTTTTCCAGCCAGTATTCATCATAAAGAATAATCATCAGCAATGAGCAACTTCATAAATTTGTATTTGTCTCCACTGCTCTTGTAAACCATTTTATTTAAATGATGGCTTCTATTTCCATTAGGTACTTAATATGTCAAATCTTTGTTCTCAAGAATTACTGGATTTCATACATCATTTTGATGCAACGATGTTCCCCTGGTCAAATAATTAAGTTATGTGATCTGGTACATATATTATATATACATAGCCATTGTTTCAAATTTCTTTCAAAGTGATTGGTTTATTTCAGAGAACAAACAAAGTCATGTTATTAAGGATTCCACAAAACATTTCAAAGTAAAGAGAGAGAAAAATAAGCCTGTATACTTGATATATGGCCTTCTCTTGCTTGTGATTATTTATAACCCTCTTTTGAATTTGGCTTTCAAGCCCAATACTCTTTCCTCTCTAAAACATTCTTACCTTCTGCTTCACTGAATAGGTATTGTATTCTCTCCCATTTCACCCAAGCTTCCAGGGGTTCTTTGGCATACCTGATCCTTGAACTACCGTATAGAGTATACACCATATATACGTGTGTGTGTGTGTGTGTGTGTGTGTGTGTGTGTATATATGTGTGTATATATATGTGTGTGTATATATGTATATATATATATATATATACACACACACACATACATATATATATATATATGGAAGACATAGAGCACAAAGCCCTTATATCTTTTCTTCCATTCCCTACGCCTTTCCATTACAAGGCTCATCTTCTTTTCCAGCATCGTTTCTCCTACTGCTATTCAGAGCCAGTTTTTTCCCCCCCTTTAGCCATCACCTTCCCTTTTCATCTCTGATCTCTGGCTCTCCCCTTCCAGTGCTATGCTGATTAGCTAAGCAGGCAGTTTGACAGTGCCCTCTAGGTGATGAAGGTCAAGGAGATGAAAATGCTGAGCAATATTATCTTGATACACAAGAAGAGGTTCTCTGTAGGAAGTTTCTTTGATCAATTTAACATGGATACATCTCAGGGCCAGAATTTGGCCCTGGTTCCCTGGCATGTCCCAGGAAATTCTCTTCTCCAAGCCATATTCTTCCCAAGGTGATCGCTAAAGTTCTTTAATGATTTCACTGCATAGGGTAAGAACAAAATTGTATTAAATGCACATAACCTGTATTAAAGAACTTGTACGAATGTACATAATACTGCATAACAATGCAGCATAGGTCCCCATAAACCATGCTTTTCATCCCCTTCAGCTCTCTTGCTGGTAGTAGCCATTTTGGCCAAGATCTCCTTTAGGTGACCCTCAGGTTCCCCGGTCAAATCTCTTTACAATTGTCCTGTTGTCTTCTGAGTTTTGTTCAGATCATTTCTCTGAGCTGAAATCCCCATTTTCTAGCTCTATTAGTCTTGTATTTCTTTTAAGTCTTTCGTTTCTGGCCCACAGTTTTCATATAATTCTGTCCCCATAGCTTTATCATCCTGGACCTTGTCTTTCGCACGAGGTCACCATCATGCCCTAGAGAGACTCCTATTCGGTTATGCAGCTAGTGGTAGAGGGTGGATCTGATCTCTTGGCTCCTGATCTAGTGCTCTTCGCACTGTACCAAGACAGCCTTGATGGCATCACACCTACAAGCAATGCACACTGACTTACCCTGACCACCCCTGAGAGTCATTCTTTTATCTGCACACAACTGTTGTTGTTAAGGGGAAGAGATATCTGATCTGCCTACTCCTTGCCCCATTTTCGCTTACTCTTAGCAGAGCAGCCACAGTGGCCCTTGTAAAATATACACCAGAGCGTACTGCCTTTCTGCCATATCCCTACCAGGGCTCCCCATTTCACGCAGTGTCAAAGCTAGAGGCCTCGCACAGTCCTGAAGCTCAGCGTGGTTTGGGTGTGCTGTCAAGCCATGTGCTGTCAAGCTGCCTCTCCTACTTCTGCTATTCACTCCTCTCCAGCCCATCATCCTTGCTGGTCCTCATACCTGCCACACATGCTGCCACTGTGGCCTGGAGCCCTCAGCTCCCAGATGCACTAGGACAAGCCCTTCACTTCCTTCAAGTCTTCAATGAGATCTCACTTCCTTTACCAGGCCTACCTGGACTGCCCTCTGTAACAGAGCCAGCTGCCCTTCCTTGCTCCCCACTGAACCCTAGGCATTTCCCATCACTCCTGGCTTACTCTACTTATTCATTTTTGCCATGTTCTTATCACTTTCTGATGTTGTATATAATTTACTTTTTATTGGATTTATTGCTTATTGTCTTATTTCCTCTGCCATAATTTATATTCAATAATGGCAATGATTTTCATCTGTATTATTATTACCATCATCAGCATCACCTAGATGAACAATGCCCAGCATATATTTGGTATTCAAAAAATATTTATTGGATTGAAGTATTCATCTTAACCAACCAATGATTTGACCCTAATATTACCCATAGAACAGAAGACGCCATTCCAGAATTTTAAAATGCTGATTTTATAGTGGCAGAAACTATGCCTTGATTCTTATGTAAAATAAATATGTCAGTGTAATGAAACTCTTTAAACTTCGTATGTCCTAAAATAAGAATTGAAGGATTTAAGTTAAGGAGTTTTTTGTTTTCCAGCTGGGATATTACTTTTGTGGTGAAGTTTCTCCTTTAGGACAATAGATTTTAAAGAAAGATTCCTCGTATTTATTAGCACTCAGCCCTTAAAATTCTCTGAGTAAAGTAGAACAGAAGGTGGTGATGGTTCCTCTTTTTGCTGTGTAGCCTTAAGATTTTTGGGGGGTGTATTTCATACACTTCTGGTTAACCAAGGTCATCAGTCTATCATAAATGCAGAGAGAGAAACTCCAAGTCCTAGGAAAGCCCAGGGACAACCAAAATAGCTCCCATTATTTTATTCCTAATATCTTACAAGAATCTCCAAGGAGGAACCAGAGTACTTTTTGACTTACTGTGTTTTGAATTGGTTGCATCTCACCACTTCTCACTTTCCAGAGAAAGTAGAACACCTTTAAGAGTGAAGATCAGCCTGACATCACGCCCAGGACACAGAGTCAGTTCTGGCTCCTGATTTACATCTCTGTCACCAGAGATAGGTGTGGGCTGAAAGTCCTGGATGTTTCGTGGTATCTGGCAAAGGGGTTCATGTTTTCCCCTAGGTCAAGCCAGTCCTTTAGATTCTCTGCTAAAATAAGATTCCCTTCTAGAGGTTGGGAAATCTATGGGATATCAGAGCCAGGAAGGTGTCATCTCTGGTCAGTTACGGCCGTATGCAGCCATCCGTCAGGACTTGAGCAGGACAGCTATGTGATGACAAGCTGGGTCTGAACATGTGCATGCGTGCCCTTCCCTGGGCTGTGTACAATTTTAATATTTTGGACACACACACACATATTTAATTATTTTTTTATTGTGGCAAAAAAAAAAAACATGGCATTAAATTTACCATCTTAACCATTTCTAAGTATACAGTTCAGTTGTGTTAAGTATATTCACATTGTTAAGTGCAGTGAATCTCCAGAACTTTTTCATCTTGCAAAACAAACTCTCCTCATTAAACACGAACTTCCCGTCCCTTCCTCCTCCCAGCCACTGGCAGCCATCGCTTGGCTTTCTATCTCTATGAATTTGACTACTCTAGGTGCCTCCTATGAGTGGAATCAGACTTTTTGCCTTTTTTGTCTTATTCTGTCTTTGTCTTCTTGGTGACTGGCTTATTTTTACTTAGCTAATGTCCTTAATGACCATCCATGTTGTAGGCCGTGTCAAGAATATCCTTTCTAAGACCAATTAATATCCCATTGTGTGCATGTACCACTTCTTGTTTCTATTCATCTTGTGAGACTAGACCTCTCCCCGCTCCATGCCCTTCCTCTCAGGGTCACAGTTAATAGCATTTGTAAATGAAATTATAGTGGTTATAGGATGTGCTTGTGATTATTCAGAAAGTGGCCTCAGAGAATATTAGAACGGCTTCTATTTTTAAGCGAGGTGTAGAGGAGTAACTCGTGAGCAGTTTGGTTCATGATGAGGAAATATGGAAGTTCACCATTTCTGCAGTTACCATGGCCTACAGGTGTTTTATCACAGCAAAGAGACCCACGGCTCCTTATGTGTCACTCAGAAAAACACACATTGTGCACGCAAACATGCACAAGCCCAATCCTCTGTAAAGATTAAACACACAGAGGTTTTAGCTGTAAAGCTTGACTACTTACTTCTCCATATAAAAAACATTTCCAAAGGCAAAATAATGATCAAAAACAGTTGAGAATATTCAAGACCATTTGAAGTCTTTAAGTTGAAAGTGAAATAGTAGAAACTTCATCTGTTTGTAATTGCTGCTCTAAAATGTGTAAAGGACTTCTAATGGATCTCTGACTAGGATCCAGAGGCTTCTAATGGGTCTCTGACTAGGGGTTATTCTGGTCTAACCTTTCCTCCCTCCCTCCCTTCCCTCCTTCCTTCCCTCTTTCCTTCCTTCCCCTCCTCTCTTTCTTTTCTTTCTTTTTTTTGGTGTTTATTCACTGATAAAGTTATGCTATGACCCTTGTCCTTGTGATTTCAAAATGAGAAATATATTTCTCATTTCTATTTCTTCAAATACATTTTGAAAAACATAATGGACAATAAGCTGGTCAGAGAAAATTCATAATGAATGCAGTTCTTCACCGGCGATGAGGATGGCTGGCTTGGTTGGGATTGACACATGATCTTCTCCTGCACGGGGGCCCAAACAGCACGTGTTCGCACGACACCGTGCACACCGTGCGTCATCCCCTCCCCTTCCTTGCCGTTCCAGAATCATCAGTCATATAAATCCTTACAACTGATAAAACATGCACTTAGGTTTCAGAATGATTGCTTGTGAGTATGAACTGCTTCCTAATTTTGCATTGGTACCTATTCCATTGTAAAATTCTGCAGAAAATTGGTCACATTTGAATGTAATATCCTAAATTTTTTCCTAATCTTATTTCCTGTCGGATTTATGTGTTGGTTGCTATGTCACATATGCCCAAGCCGTGCATTATCTTGAAGGAGTCAAGTCCTCTTTGCAGTATCCTCACTTCCCCTTTTGTTTGCGTTCCCTTAAAGTCACCATCACAGGCATTCCCATCCCTCGTGAGAATAATTAGCTTCTAACAAAACCTGGTTCCTGAAGGAAATGACAGACTTATTGGTGTGAAGACATTAATATCTGAGAAGGCTTATTATGTCATTCTTCCCAAGGGTATGTGCATTTTTATAACAGTCAATGCTGTAAGCCTGAGGAACAGAACACTAATGGTTAGGTTTTAAATGCCTGCAGTGGACCAAGGAAATGAGTTTGTTTTTTTTGTTTGTTTGTTTTTTGTAAGATGTATGCTCCTGAGTACCCCTGAAGTCCTATCACACAGATGATTGTCTCTATGGGAGGCCAGCTAGGTCTTTTGGCACCTTCCAGTCATTTTTAGCCCCATCTGTGTGTGCAATTATGGTAAATACATTCATGAATTTGTGTCTTGTGGCTTTGCAGTTTCTTGTACAAGAAAAGTTTGTGTATATTTTAAGATTTTGTATATTACATTTCATATTTTATGTTTACCAAAAATATTTACTAAGTTTTACAAAGATGTATTACATATATCTCAGTGATACCACTTTCTTCGGGAAAATTATTGACTAGTTGATTATGCACTTTATTAATATTATTTAGCCCTGAAAAACTGGACATTTTCCAAAAATCAAATCTATCCATAAAGGTCAAAATTTACTACCATGGTCAGCATTCAAAATATCACACTGCAAAATCTGAAGGACATTCCAAAAGAGGCACCCTATCATGTTTTAATCAATGATATTTTCTTTGTCATTAGTATATAATCTCTTACGTGACTATTTTGAAGATGACCTGACTTACTAGAAAGTATAGGTTGGAATGTGTTGGATTTTATAAAATGAATATGATTATCCCAGGTTGAGCTCTTCATTAAATGCTGTCTTTTCAGCAGTTCCCAAGCCTAGATGAATATCAAAACCACCTGGAAAGCAAGTTACACCAGGACTCTGCCCAGTCTCCTGACCCAGCATCTCCAGGTCTCCTACCCAGGATGCACAGATGTAATTGGCTTCCCCAGGTGATTCCTATGTAGCCAGGTCGACACCTTTCGATGGACCATTGGGAATCATTGATCTCTGTGGCCCTAGTTCAGAAAACTTGGAGCAACCTCAGAGTTTCTCATCCCCCTTCTATTAAGTAACAAGATCCTATTGACTTTATTTTTTTTATAAATTTATTTATTTATTTTATTTTTGGCTGCGTTGGGTCTTTGTTGCTGCTCGCAGGCTTTCTCTAGTTGTGGCGAGCGGGGGCTACTCTTCGTTGTGGTGCACGGGCTTCTCATTGCGGTGGCTTCTCTTGTTGCAGAGCACGGGCTCTGGGCACGTGGGCTTCAGTAGTTGTGGCACATGGGCTCAGTAGTTGTGACATGTGGGCTCTAGAGCGCAGGCTCAGTAGCTGTGGCGCACAGGCTTAGTTGCTCTGCAGCATGTGGGATCTTCCCGGACCAGGGCTCGAACCCATGTCCCCTGCATTGGCAGGCAGATTTTTAACCACTGCACCACAAGGGAAGCCCGATGATCCTATTGACTTTATAGTTTAAATATCTCACTGTCCAGCTTTTACATGTATTAACATAAATGTCTCACTATTTCTCTCAAATAGAGGAATTAGATTCTATTCTGGCATAATTTTAGCATGTACTAAATTATCTGTTGAATGCACAATGAAAGGAATGAATGAAAGAAATCGTGACAGACCTTGTTAAATGCCTTTTTGACCCCAGGTTTTATGATATTACACGTTTCCCTAAGTTACCAATCTACCAACTCTACCAAAGAAAATAATGAAGTTAGTTTGACACATACTGGTTTTATTAAACCCATACTGGTTCTTAGGGATTCGCAAGTCTCTCTTCATGATGTCCATTGCTATGCTAATCTATTATAGAATCTTTAAACATATTAATCTCAATATTTGGGAATTACATTGCTTTTAGAAATTAGAATAGCATATGTCATTTTCCAGAATTGTAGGAACTCTTATTTTGTATAATGTTTTAAAGATCTCAGGTCATAGAGAAGTTTTCTTACTTGTGGATCCTTTCAGTACCTCTAAAGGTATTTTCCCTGAGGCCAGGATACTGGAATTCACAGAGCAGCCCTGTATAATCCCTGCATTCATGTAATGGAGTTTAGATTTCACCTTAGCAGTTTTCATATTCACTTAGAAGCTCATTCTCCTTGACAAAGAAGACAGAAATTTATGAAAACTTGAAGAGTTTTCACTTTCTCTTTCACTTTTTCATCTAGTAACATAAGTCCATTGTTCAAAAGCATTAAATGTGAGCTTACTTACTCCTAAAACAGTTCTTCTTGCCTTTAATAATTATTGTTCACTCAGTGTGAGTTTTAGATTTTTTTAAATGGTGTTATTTGTCCTTAATAATAGTTCATACTTACTTAGTACTCCCTGTGTGTCAGGCATTGCTATAAGTATTTTATACATGTATATTAACTTATTAATTAATCTTCACAAAAACTCTATGAGATAGGCACTATTATTATCACCATTTTACAGAGGAGGAAACCAAGGCACAGAGAAGTTAAGTAATCTGTCCAGGGTCCTACAACTCAAAGATATCTGAGTTGAGAGTTGAATTTAAGCAGTCTGGCTCCAAATATTAACCACTGTGCCAGACTGTCTCTTTACTTAGCTATCTTCTGTTATGTACCCTTTGTCTATATATTTCATCCATAGCTTAATACTGTATGAATTCACATCCACATTGATTCTCTTAGTTACCTACCCCTTCTTCTATTACTAAGAGAACTTACGAATACACAGAAGAACATTACTTCTCTCCCCATATTTTCCCAAGTCTCTTGGAACCAGACGATACTATGCAGAAGACAGACACACACACACACGTGCACACACAGTTACATGAACACGTACATTGTAAGTTGAAAAGAAACTAACTAAACATATTCGACTGAGTATTACTATCAGTTTCCATATTTTCTTCACTTTTAACCAGGTTGTTAGTATGCTATTATGTAACAAGGAAGGAAACTAAAATTCCTCCATGCTGTTCACACTTTGCAACTATTTGTATAATCTTCTATTTTGGCAAATAGTTTAGCAACTGTTTATGCCTTGTTGAGAAGTCACTGTTATCCTCACTCAACAAAAGAAAAAACTGTTAAGTGATTGATTTGTGGTCCTCGAGAATTTCTGAAAACTGATAATCCAGTTGAATGTTTCTGATCTCACCCCCAGACCTAGTGTCAGAATATCCACCAGAGCTGACTCCCACTTGATATTTGTATGTGGTTTTATATGTACCACTTTGCCTATATATAAAATATACTCATATTAGTTATATACATGAATTATTAAGAAATGTGATGTTTAACATGCAGATGATTGCAGTGAAAATGCTCCTTCCTGTTGGTTTTCTGGTGAGCACATCTCTCTACATTGGAAGCAGACGATTCTTTACGTCTAGGGCATTTGACTACCAAAACGTGTGTTGATTGGGTCTTACTCAGAGCACTTGACAGTGACCCAGGGACATCGTGGCCCTTTACACAGACCTCAAGATACTCCGAAGTTGCATTTTGTCCCCCTTTTTTTTTAATCCTTTCAAGACAGATGTTCATTTTAATTTAGGGTTTCTTGGCAGGAAGTTATTATATGAGCCATATGGTACCACTACAGACCCTGTACTCTCATATGTAAGGTTCTGTTTCTCAAATGAGAATATTAACAACATGAAGGAGGAGGATGTTATAATAAAAAAGTTATCTTGTTTAAGTTTTAAAGCATCCTTATGAAGTGGTTATTGTTCTTTTCTTTTGGATGGAAACAGTCAAAACTTAGAGGGTAAGAAATTATTTAAGGTCACACAACTGTTAAGTGGCAAAGCTAGAATTCAAATTCAGGCCTGTCTGATACCAGCACTCTGTCTTGCCTGTGTATGTGTGTGCACACCTGTGTGTGTAAAATGCTTGCAAAGTTTCCTTTGGGCAAACATTTATTGAGGACCTGCAAAGCTGACCTCCCTGTGCTGGTCACCTCTGGGTACTGACATGATTAAGGCCCAATGAAAACGAATACAATTTACCATGGTTAACTATGTGTCGAGTGATTGCTAGGTGACCAGCACTGTGCGAATGCCTTGGTGGCATTGTCTCATTTAATGCTCATAGTAATCCTAAAAGGTGGGTAATATCCCCATTTGATAGATGATGAAACTGAGGCTCAGAAGATTAAGTTGTCACTTAGTAAGTAAACGGAAAAGCCAAGACTTGAACTTAGGTTGCCTGAGTCCAAAGCCTGTGTATCTAACCACTTTACCATTCTGAAGGAAAATTAGGAGAAAAAATTTCCTACTTTCAACTGTATACAGAGCAGAGAAAAATAAGTTCTACAAATGATTTGTGATATCTTTCTTTTTATCCTTTTTCATCCCTGCCATAATGCTGTGACATTAAAAGAATACTTATAAATATCCAGTATTTGTAGGACTTTTTTTAACCTACCCACTTTGCAAATACATGTCATTTAAATAACTAAAACTTTGAATTTCTGGTAAGAGGGCACAGTGACACTAAATTGTGTGCTGAGTACAACCATAGTTTATGTACTAGAAACTTTGGATACTGCTGGGTAATACAAATTATGCCAACCTGCTAACCTTTATGAGTTTTTTTCCTTATGTTCTTGTTAACTTGACAGCATCAAACCAAAGAGGACTCAGGCTGCACTGTAGAATTGGAGAATTTACGGGCTTAGTTTGTCTGCTAAAAATGCTTATTTCTAATCTATATTATCATCTCACTGGAAAAAATGAACCATTGTATAAACTATGTATGCCTGGGGTACTTACCTTTTGAGTATTATTTTATCGCTAATGCAGTTTGTTACCTGTAGAAAAATTGTTCACTCAAGTGGAAAATCTCTCAAGACGTGGTCTCCCTGAGACCCACACACAGCCTGGCTTCAGTTACCAGCCATGTGCTTGTGGCTCTCAGACGATTTCCCTGGTTAGCAAGAATCCGCTGAGCTCCAGAATGATACATCCTACATTTTATTGCATATCCCCTGTTTTGTGCTGCAGGCATCTCATACCGAACACGTTGTTTTCTCTCATTCCCTCAAAGCCACCTCTCCAGCCCCATCCTAATCCACAGTGCTATCCTGTCTAACCTGACTTACTGAAACACCACCATAGCCTGTGCCTTAACTAATCTCTCCCCTCTGGAATCCATTCTTTACATAACAACTAATGTGAACCTTCCAAAATCACATGGGGTCTTACTGATGGGATCAAGCTGTGAGTTCACACAGAACTCTTCGATGTCTTCCATGGCGATCAAGTCCAGTGGCTTTAACTTGACTTGCAAGACACTTTCTGATATGGTCCTGGGTGAGCTCTCCAGAGTCCGGCTAAGCCACTTTCCTTTTTCCCTGCTGCCCTTCAGCCAGTCGGCAGGTCTCTCAGTTTTCTGGATGAGAGCTTACTCATACCCATGCCTTCACATGAGCTGGCTCACTGGTCTGGCTAACATCTTCCTTGTCACCCATTCAGTGAAACGCTGCTCACTTTGGACCAGACGAATTTCCCATATCACCACTCACCATACTACAGTGATAGTTTAATATCTGTTTTCCTTGGGAGGGTGAAATTCAGTGAAGGCAGGTCACATGTGTGAATAAACCATATGGGAAGTCAGTATGTTAATAACTATTTGTGTATTTTGTATTAAATATGCAGATGTGTTTGTATATAGCTTAATTACAAATGACTTACTGAGGATATAAAACATGGAAATAGTCAAATACATCAGCAGTCTCAAAAATATTTATGTTAATTACTATTATGTTTATTACTAAATGCTAGGCACAAGAAAGAATGCATTTGTTCAATAAATATTTAGTAAATTCTTCTGCTATGCCTTGAAAATGTGCTAAATATAAGAGATATGAGGCATAGTGTGCCTTCAGAGTTTTGGACAGTTTAGTTGGGAAGATAGGACACAGACACAAAGAACTATGGTAATTTAGGCCAATCTAGTGTAGGGGTACTAGGTCTCAGAATCTATCCTTAGTGACTAATTACTTAGCTAGGAATTACTTTGAAAGTAATTTTACTAATTTTGACTTGCTTTTCTCTCTGTTTGCTCCTCCCGCACACCCACTTTTCCCAGCAGAAAATGTAAGATTTATTTAATTCCCTTCATTAGGCATCATGACAACATAAAGTCATCAGCGTAATCACTGTAAGAGGACTTTGTTTTATTTTTTGTCACCCAGCACATTTTTATTGTCAGAATGGTTACTAATCATTCATTTTTATTTACTCCAGCTGGGGAAGTTTTGCAAAAAATCTTGTGACTATTTAGAAAAAAATGCTTTAAATAATGGGATCTCTCGTAGCCTGTTGACCAGCGAACACAGCATAGACTCAAACCTCATGACTCCATTAGATTAAGCCTTGAGTAATAGATAAGGTCTGTTTCTCCCCTTGCCGACTGGGGCTTCCTGGCCACAGAGCCCCCCTTACTCCTCCAGACCATGCTGGGCCCCAGATGTCAGAGCAAGGCTGTTATATTTCTCAAGTTCAATTAGAATAACCATTCTGAGTGACTGAGATAGAAAACAAAGATATAGATGATTCCTGTCTATTTCAAACTCTTGGGCTCTTAAGATTTTTGTTTTTTGTTTTTTAGTTAGTTTTGTTTTATAGTTTTGCTAAGCTGAATTCAAATATTTTAGTGGTGTATTTAAGAACACATGGAAGAAAAGAAGAGAGATGGGGTAAGGGTAAACATAAAATAGACTAAAAAATAGTACAGTGACAGAAATGATGAATTATTTGGAAGCTGATGAGAGTAGCTAAAACCTTGTGTTGAGATAGCGTCAAGGAGGGTTGGGATTAGAGTAATTCTCATGGGTGTCCAGATTTAGCCTCCTCTCCTCTGTTTACAGTGTGTTCCTCATAATCTCATTCAGGATGCGAGTTTGAAATACATCTGTTGGTTTTGTGGCCATCATGTTGACCAGCAGTGTGTCATGTCAGTTGTAGTTCCTGATACTCTGGAAGCTCCTTAAGACCTCCAATTCATATTGACTGAGATATCCATATCATAATTCTGAAGTCGAATTAATTTTGTGAACTTTTGCACTAGGTTCTGGTTGGAGTGATTCAAACAGGTCCATGGCTTACTACTGTCAGAGGCAGTAGTTCATCACGAAAGCAACAAAATAAAACTTGAAAAATTACATAAGTGATCATTTGGAGATATAATGAATATATATAAATCTATGCATACTTTAGGACCCATATTCACATATGTAAAATATAGTCAAAGTCTAAGGACTTAGATGCTAAAAGGATGATAATCTGGAAATTCCAGTTGAATAAGGGGTGGTTGCCCTTCCTCCCTTGGGATTTTCCAGGTGAGTTATCTGGGAGAAAAAAATAGGTGCTCAGGACCTTTATGAGAGTCAACTAGCCTGCTCAGGAGGAAAGAGTGTTTCAGTTTGGTGAGAGTGGAGAGATATGTGAAGCTGAAGTCAATAGGAAAAGATTTTGACCAGTTATGTCTAATGTAATTAAAGGAAGTGACGCCTGTTATTAAAGGAAGAGATAATATGATGCATTCATGGAACAGAACCCTTTGTAACCTGTGGTAATTCAGAGAAGTTTAGGAGAAACCTCACTTTTGATCATTTTGTCATAAAAGTCACCCCTCAGCCTTTCCCTAAATAGTACTCACGAATAAACATGGAGCTGACTGGATCCAGGACAGCTTGTGTCTAATGATCGCAGTTGAAGGTGCTGGAAATACTTGACAGGCATATCACTACCTTCTTTTTCAGGCTGAATCTTACGAAAGCCAATGAAGAGTTCTATTTCAGTAAGTCCTTGTACTTTAAAAGAAGACAAAAAACATGAATTCTGAATGGCCACATAGGATTAACTTGGTTTGTAAACTATGGTAACCATCTTATATCGAATTTTGAGTAGGATGCAAGGAGGAGAAAAAGAACTAGATGTTAATGGACACTTGCGATTTCCTAGGCGCTTTGCTCTCATTTTTGCCAAAAAAAAAAAAAGTTTTTACTCTGCAATGTCAGTTTTATTTATCATTCCCATTTTAGAGATGAGAATACTCCGGCCCAGTCAAGCAACCCTGCTAGAACTCAACTAATCAATCATGATGCAAAGCCAGAACTTCTAGGTCAGCAGTCCATCTGCTTTCTACCCCCCTTGCTGCCTTTCTGAAGAATATTTCTATCTACCCTGTTCTGCCTTAGGAAGCAGACAGCCCCAGACAGACCTCCAAAGTCTGTGAATTAACGTGTTAAAGATGTTTAGATTCTTCACGAAATAATACCTGAGGCCAAGTCGAGTCAGAACTGATACAAAGTTATATAAGTGTTTTTTGTTGCTGTCTCTTAGTGAATTTTAGCTCTGGAATTACACCAAAGCCTATTAATATATAACTGTGGTCCACACTGCCATAAAGGTCTTTCTGTGAAAACTGCAGAGGTGAGCTTGGACTGCAGCCTATTTTTTGCAGCGTGGAAAGTTCTCAAAGAGAATGTCAGGGCTTTGGATACTCATGAATCAAAACACAGACAGAAATAAAATTTTAGGTGCCTCTTAGAACCAAAACTAAAGGCCAGAATATAATCCACTTCTCATTCTTCAACGTCTGAAGGAGATTATTCTTAAATTCGCCATTAATTTATTTGTAAAGTATTCAGGTGTTCTTTGCGAAACATTTCAGTTCTTTTCGTTATATATATTCAGATGTTATAAAGCAGATAGGTTGCACACTTCCTTTTTCTTCCTGTGTGAAAATTATAAGTTTGACATTCAGGGGAAAAAATGTGCTATGTAAGCTTCTTAAATTTTTTGAGTAAGTTAAAATTATTTTCTTGCACTTTATGTGATACTCCCTGAGCAACAGCCAGTTCCAGGGTTGGTACTGGAAGTTTGGTGTTCCAGTTTATTGCCTCTCTTCTTTTCAGAATCTATCTGGCAGAGATAAAGAGGAAGGTTGAAGGGTCAGCTTTCTTTAGGATGAGCATTGACACCTCTTGATAGGCAGGTGTTTTGGGTAAAGCTGGATTTGAAAAGATGGCTGGTGGAGAAATCTGGGCTCCTTGTAAGTCCTCAGGGCTGTCCCTTTCCAGAGTTGTCAAGAAATCTGAGTGCACGTCCCTTACCTGAGCCAGCGGGTGGTCGACCTCAGCTTTACCTCACACATGCAGACCAGAGTCAGCGGGGTGACCCTCCTGGTCACCCTCTGGGAAGGTGGGCCCTGAGCCTTACCACCGGTGTTGAAGGGAGCAGCCGGCTGGGTCCTGGTGCTTTCCTGCAGGTCTGTGATGTGCCCACAGGGACGGGGCAGTGCCATGCAACCCACCCCCACCTAAGGAGTAAGCTCAGCCATCCATCGTGTAAATGAAAACACCTGTAGAGGCCAGCCTTTTACCAGTCAGGTTACTGGAGCTCCGTTTCTTTTGATGAAAAATATAGTGGAAAGAGGGATTTAAAGTTGAAGAGGGTCTCCTCCCCCCAGCCCCACTCCCGCCCCCAAACACACACACACCAGAAAAGACTTTGCTTCTCATCAAGAGATTCCTTCATTGACAGGCAGAGTAGGGAAGTGGGGAAGCAGAGGGGTGCCCATGCAGCAGAGGGGTGCCCGTGCAGCAGAGGGGTGCCCGTGCAGCAGAGGGGTGCCAGTGCAGCCGAGGGGTGCCCGTGCAGCAGAGGGGTGCCCGTGCAGCAGAGGGGTGCTCGTGCAGAAGAGGGGTGCCCGTGCAGTGCAGGGGAATTTCAAGCCGTGCACTTAAGGGTAGTGGGGTTGGCAAAACTGTTTAAATTACCTACAGACACTTTCTAGTCTCTGTTTTATTTTTCTGTTTATCTGTCCGTCTCTCTGTCCTGCTCTTCCTCCTTTCTCCATTTCTCTTATCCCTAAAAAGTAACAAAGTCATTTTTTGTAGGGCTTAATTCAGCAATTTTGGCCAAGGTTACAAAAGCATGTTCTGGCAAAGAGAAACATCCTGTCAGATTCATATATAAAGAAATTGTCTCCTGTGCTAAGCAACAAAAGAAGCTCCAGAATGTTTTTTTTTAATTTATTTATTTTTTATTTTTTTAAGTTTTGGCTGCTTTGGGTCTTCGTTGCTTTGCGCAGGCTTTCTCTAGTTGCGGCGAGCGGGGGTTACTCTTGGTTGCGGTGCGCGGGCTTCTCATTGCGGTGGCTTCTCTTGTTGGGGAGCACGGGCTCTAGAGCACAGGCTCAGTAGTTGTGGCGCACGGGCTTAGTTGCTCCGTGGCATGTGGGATCTTCCCGGGCCAGGGCTCGAACCCGTGTCCCCAGCATTGGCAGGAGGATTCTTAACCACTGCGCCACCAGGGAAGCCCCCAGAATTTCTTAACTTTTACAGATCTAACATAACCAATATAGTTTTCTCACACATGCTAATTATACTTTCATTAGACCAGTGAACAGGCTAACGCATTGCAATTTTCTTTTTTCTTTTATTTAAGTGCAAAGGTTTCTGAAATTTGGGTTTTGAATATCCTATTAGACCCATAGATCAGCTACATATCTTTGCTCTCTCAATTCAAATCATGTAGCATATTTTAAATTCTATGTGAATCCTCCATAAAAACATTATGAATTGAATACATTATGCCATTTTCTAATTTTAAACAAACTTGATTTAAGCATGTATGCAGATTGGTTCATTTGCTAGTTAGAATACCACCCCTGCAGCTCGCAAGGAATAGGTGAGGGACAATATTTATGAAGCCATCCTTTAGAATATTGATCAGCCTTCATACTGTCCAGTTGGAAATGAAGTGACATATCTGCAAGTGCCTCTCTACTGTATGGAGATATTTTTATTGTTGTTAACAAAGTACCCATCTCAAGAACTCATGGACCTCTGGTATGCAGAACATTGCATGGTATCTGGGAGAAATTCAACAAATAATTGTTGCCTGAATAAATGCTCCTGTACTTAATGCATGGCCATAATCAAGCCCCCATTAGAAACGTTCAGTTGTCCTTTTCATTTTACATTTTTAGATGTTATATTGCAGTGATTTAGTGCACAATCATCCTGTGAACGAAAGATGATTTTGAAAATCTAAAGCAAAGTAAAAAAAAAAAAAAAAAAAAGAGCATTGAGACACTTTGAAAAAAGAAAAAAGAAGTATATATATTTCACCTGCCATGTGCCCCAGTGTCCTGCTCTGTGGCAAAGGAACCAGAATGCCAGCAGGTCTGGGTGCACTGCTGCTCATAATAGCATTTTACAAAAACCTGCACAGTCTTTAGATATGCAGAGCAGTGGAAGGAGTATATGCACGTGTATATGATGGTTCACAAATGCCAAGAGCACTTTTTAGAAAAGGAAGTTGGTTTATGAATCCAGCTTAGACCTCCAGGTGTTACAAGAAAGCAAAACTGTTACCCTAGTGAGTTACTGAAACATCATTATAAGTGAGAACTGAAAAATGTATTAATTTATGAATAATCAGTGTACTGGTTACAATGAAAAACCGAATTTTAATATCTACTAAATCACTCAACTGAGTGAAAATAGCCTCCTACACGTGTAGACATCTCTCTGCCAAAGATGATTCAAGGTGCTAAACGTAAGCACCGTCCTGGGCTTCCTTGGTGGCGCAGTGGTTGAGAATCCGCCTGCCAGTGCAGGGGACATGGGTTTGAGCCCTGGTCCGGGAAGATCCCACATGCCGCGGAGCAACTAAGCCCATGCGCCACAACTACTGAGCCTGTGCTCTAGAGCCCGCGAGCCACAACTACTGAGCCCACGTGCCACAACTACTGAAGCCCGCGCACCTAGAGCCCGTGCTCTGCTACAAGAGGAGCCACCACAATGAGAAGCCTGCGCACTGCAACGAAGAGTAGCCCCCCCCTCGCTGCAGCTAGAGAAAACCGCAACGAAGACCCAATGCAGCCAAAAATAAATAAATTTATTTTTTAAAAATGTAAGCACTTGGGCTTCCCTGGTGGTGCAGTGGTTGAGAATCTGCCTGCCAATGCAGGGCACACGGGTTCGAGCCCTGGTCTGGGAAGATCCCACATGCCGCAGAGCAACTGGGCCCGTGAGCCACGATTGCTGAGCCTGCGTGTCTGGAGCCTGTGCTCCACAAGAGAGGCCGCGACGGTGAGAGGCCTGCGCACCGCAATGAAGAGTGGCCCCCGCTTGCCACAACTAGAGAAAGCCCTCGCACAGAAACGAAGACCCAACACAGCCAAAAATAAATAAATTAATTAATTTAAAAAAAAAAAAAAAAAGAAAAACCCGGCATTCGCTTTAAAAAAAAAAAAAAAAAAGTAAGCACTGTTCATGAAAAAAAATCATATATTAGTGCATGAAAATTACATAAAATTATATATTTCTGACTTTGCATCTGAAGTACTGTATAAGTCTCCATTAAATGTATGACTTTAGATACAAGATCATTTATTTACAAATGCCATAAAATGCCTTAGTGATAAACATAAAGTAGTGGTATCTTTTATTTTTATATGAAAACCCACATTTTAAGTATCACTGATTTTTTAAAAATCTTATTTTAGATTTCTCTCTGAGGCACGTTGTAATGTTTGTCTGTAAATTGTCTTGGACCTAAAATTATGGGTATGATGGGTCCACAGCACTCAACATCACCTTCGTAGATCACCTGGTCTGTCTGATTCCCTTTCTCTCATCGGCCCCCAGGAGGCCAAGATGGTGGCCTTGCCCCTGTGGATCTCTAGCTCTACCTGGAATATAATAGGTGCTGAACGTTTGTTGATGAGATGACTGAATCCTTTTTCCTAATACTTTCATCTTCAGTTCATTCACTGATTTATTAAGTTAACCATGAAAAATCTGTTAAATGCCCATGATGTATCTTGGGTTATAAGGACCAATAAGATATGATTCTTATCCCCAAGGACTTTACAGTCTAGCATAAAAAGAGGACAAATAGGCAAAGAAGGGCAATACGTCTTACCAGTTTTATGACCTACGTATAAAACAAGATGCATGTGGGACACAAGGAAAGGCTGGCCAGTTCTCTTCGAGGCAGGGATGAAAGTTTACTTACAGGACTATGGTTTAACCCATTTTTAATAAGTTGAAACTTTATAATTTAAAAAAAAAGTAGAGACAAAAAATTTCCCTATATTTATTCTAGCTTCCCTGATCCTCCCATTAGGAAATTCTTTATCTCTTACCCAAATTCTTCATGATGCATTTTTAACTTGAAGTTCCTTAGTTTCTCCAGGGAAGATAGAAAATAAAGGATTGGTATCCCTTATTTAGCAGTCTGAATTTTTGGCAGTCTGAATTGCTGGATCAAAACCAAAAAGATTAAATATAACTGGAATAAACATAAAATCCTATATTTAAATTAAAAATTTTATCATACGTATAAAAGATAAGAGAAGCACAGTTTAACATGGGAAAAAAAAAGGTCTGAGGATTTTAGTTGGCTACACACTTAAATATAAGCCCATTGCAGGATGTAGTTGCTATAAATGTAACTCACCTTCTTGCTCACAGTTGGCATTAATGGAAAATGTCTTCACATCACAGTGAGAATTATGCTCACTATGCTGGGCCCTGGGCGGAACACATCTGAAAAATGATCAGTTTGGTTCTGCATGTCACATTGAAAACTGTGGAAAACCTGAAAGCTTCTTCTGGAGAAGACCATCCACATATGCATCTCTAGACTAGCCCTGGCCTGCATCTTGATCTTCAGCTCCAGCCATCTGCTCAGCAGCTCTCTCACCCATTTGTAACAATTCTCAATTGTTCCATCAGTTCTTCAATCCAAACCACAGTCAGTTATCTAAAATTGAATTGCTCTTCCTTCCCTCCACAAGCACTCTCCCTGTAATGCAGGCTTCCATTCGTAGCATCTCTGCTCTACATCCACCCAGATGGAAAAGAAAAGGAAGAAAAGAAAGAAAACTTTGGGTTTCTCTTTTCTTTAACCTCTCCCTTTTGCCTCTGCTTCTCTGACATTCCCTGGCACCAGCAACAGGGCTTACACACGTCATTGTCTCTCTTTTACCTTTAATCAGCCTGTTCTTCTGTCTCTCGTATTCAGTTCACAGCTAAGGTGAAAGAATATGGTCACACCATCTTAAAAATGCTAAAACAAGGACTTAAACTTACTACTGATGAAGGGTTTTGTTGTTTTTTTTTTTAATTTTAAAGTTAAGACTATGGCAAAATTCACCCTGCATGTGGTCTTTATTTTAAAAAATATATACAAGAAATAAGAAGATGACTCTGAACTAATATTCTAAACTGGAGTTTTCATAACCACTTAAATGAGTGTATGGGGGCTTCAGCTGAAATTTGAGAATAATTGAGTCCCCACCATGCGCGTTTTCGGGGCCTTGTGTCTGAGAATGTAGCAAAGTAACACAGTTTGAAGTTTATCTAAGTAGAACTGCTACAAATTTTATGTCCTGAAAAATGACAGTGTTTCTGAAATTAAAAAAAAAAAAAAAATGACAGTATTTTGTCTATTTTTGTAAGGAAGAGGAGTGCCACTTCCACTCCCTCATTCCCCTGGAGAGAAAATGCAGTAAGTGAAATGGGAGATAGTTGCCTCAGCTTAGGCATGGGATGTCAGAGTTCAAAGGTCTTGATTGGCGAGCCCCAGAGCCCTGCTCCAGAGTTCTGAGCTGGCAGAACACAGGGTCCCAGGCTTGCAGAGTTCCAGTCTTTTATTTTCTCTCTTGCAAAGAAGCTGGCTTTCTGTAAGTGGAGCTTATTCATTTGAATTAGGACTTCTCACCATGTCTTCATTAAAAATAGATGGAGTCTCTGATATATGACACTAGTACATTCCTTAGTGGCCTAGATGTTATAGTGGCAGAGCTGTATTGAAAAATGAATTTTAGTCTCAGAAGGCTTCATTGTAGTGAAGAGGTTTGGGCTTTTTTTCCCCGAAATACAGCTAGTCTAGACACATGTGCCCTTATAATTATTTGAGCACGAAGTGATCTACCGTGATTGACCTTAAAACTAAAATTTAATTCTGCATCTATAGTAGCTCTGCCACTTTTTTTCCCTCTATAGAAATTGTCAGGTATTCTGTTTTTGCTTTTTGTTTGTTTTTTAATCTTCATTCTAGGGCCTGAAGGACCTGATTTCTCCTTTAGTTTCCAAAATTTGTTTGGGTGTCAGACCAAAGTATAATAACTGGATTAACTTGATTTATTTCTTACTTTATTTCTTACTTTAGAACGTTCTTTTAAAAAAAATGAAGCTCACATATTTTATTTCATTTGGCTGAGATCAATTCTGTGATCTGTTTACTAGGTTTTTATAATTTCAATATTGCGTTCAAGCCATCTTAAAAAAAACTCTATTAACTTATATTTGAAACTAAATAATTATATTAATTTCAGCAGCTGCCCCCAAACTTTTCCCTTCTCCATTTCTACGAACAAATGAGTAGGGTTTTTTTTTTCATTTTCTCTTATTTTTACTGATTTCTCTAAAAATATATACTTATGGACCAACTTATAAACAGAAGAGCAATTTCAAATCTGTTGCCTGTTTTTAACCTCAGTTTAGAGAATATAGACATTTCTTTATCAGGCTCAGAATTTCCCTAGAAGCACAACTTGAAGTAATTTGTGTTAAAAGATGAATAATACCCTGAGTAGTTCTGGGCTATAAGGAGTCCAGTAAGGTAGCATTTCTCAAGTAGAGGACACAGTGTCAAGCTCTCCGTGAACCACCAGGTGAAAAAAAACATCAACTGATAGAGACCTTCATTCAGGCCTAAAGAGAGCAGAAGTCATTAATGTAACTGACATATTACAGCAGTTGATCAGTTGGTTATAAAAGCAACCAGTTTGTTCAAAAGTAATCCCTAGCACCTTTAACCCTTACGCAAAAGCAATTGCTATTAAGTTGAAAATAAATCTTCAGAATTGTAATTAAACCCCTGAAGTTCAAATCCACAGATAAGCAAGCTTATCATTTGCTGCTTTATATAACCACTTTAATTGTGCTGTTAGGTATTTTCCATATCATTGGCATCTTTTTTTCCCCTTTGAAACTGTATTGATTACCAGTGGCCTTGGTATATACCAGGAATTACTGTAAAACATGTAAGTAGATAAACTTTTTCTCCCTTTTGATGTCCAAAACATTCTGCTAGGTGTAAAGTATTTCTGTATTCTGTGTTCTGACACAACATAATGTTATTAGTTTTAACATTTGGAAATCAGAAGTGAAGTACTTTGCACATGACTCGTTTGATTTACAAGCAAGGCACTAAAACTGCATTTCTAAAACGAGAAAAATTTGATAAGCACAGTTGTACTACAGGGAGTTTGTTGACTTTTGTTTTAGGAGACTAAAAGTGGCAGCAACAAAGCTTTTCCCCAAATGGTTCATTTTCTATATGTGTTATGTTATCGTGAGATGCATTGGCAGAGAATGCATTTTGCAAGATGTTTGTGTTTATAACAAGCACTGTTTGTATCTGTACAGGAATATCTTAATTGTGAATATAGCAGTCATACTGTTTACCTATAGATTACTGTCTAAAACCTGTGAATTTATTGTTCTGGAATCTACTTGATATTGATGGAAAGGCTCACATAAGTTCAAAGTCTGCTTAAGACTGTCTTCAGTGTTTCAAATTTTGATGGTATTTTGAGAAAGTATAATTTCAGATACATTTGTGGCCATTTCTAGGTTTGATCAAAGTCTCACCATATTTCAGTTTTTGATAGCTAGAATTCCAGTAGCTTGCAGAAAGCTGCCAGAATGCATGATTAAAGTATTTTAAGAAAGGAAGTGGTATGAATTTGTTAACTGAAAAAAAGACTTAAGTCTTCAGAAGTATTTCCCATAACTTAAGGTATTAAAATATGCAAGTTGACCTCTACTATAATCACTTATCTATATTTTATTTTTATAAAGCACAAAATCATTGGATTTATTTAAGTATTCGAAACTCATGTATTTCCAAGATGTTTCTTATATTAAAGCATTTTTCTAAGCTTCTTTTTCAGTTACCTAGCTCTTCA
Organism: Eschrichtius robustus; assembly: GCF_028021215.1. NCBI lineage: Eukaryota > Metazoa > Chordata > Mammalia > Artiodactyla > Eschrichtiidae > Eschrichtius > Eschrichtius robustus. The sequence goes on along the minus strand of NC_090830.1, from coordinate 6,919,869 downwards.
AGGTTGTGAACATTGTGAGTAGTCATTGAAATTACGTTTTGTATTTACTCATTTCGGTGGAAGAGATTAGAATTTTCCTCCAACAAATCTAAACCTACCTTAACCGTTTTGCTATAAAATGGTAAAACTAGCTTCAGTGCTGCTTGAAAACTGGATTGTATACCAGGGGAAATATGTTCAATATAAACATCATTGTCAAAATTTAGTTCTGTTTTTCTACTTTCTACTTTACTTCCTTAATTTTAGAGTTGATTTTTAGAATACTGTAAGTTTTTGCAGAGAGTCCCATAATTTTGACCACTGTTACAGCAGTCTTTCTTACTACATGTTGTTACATGTGTTTTATTTAAGAGACAGAACCTTGCCTACAACATACAGCGTCTTTATACTAGGAATCAGTGTTTGTTCATGCTTCTTAGTTTTAATTACAGAAAAAAAAAATCCACTTTAAAGTACATTTCACCTGGATGGACTTATGAAACTCAAAATTTTTAAATTTGATGTGTAGTATTTCTTCCATGTCTCAACTTTCACTAGACTGAAGTCACTAGAAATAAATCAATGCTGAGATAACCCCTCTAAGAATGCCTTCTTTAAATCTAGTAATTTTCCACCTCTGACTCTTCACAAGAAAAGCATTTGCAGCTCCTGGGACATTTCAGCTGTTGACACTTCAGGAACCTCCAACTCTGTGTAGGTGTTTTGAAGTAAATTTGAAACATGGAGGTGGAAGAAAAGCCATATGTCCCTGAAAGTTTTATTTTATTTTATTTTTTAAGTGAAAGATTGCTGCAAGTACGAAAGGAGAGACAACAAGCAGCTCATCCATAAGGAAAGTCCTAAGAAGAGAACCAAAGTAGAGCCTCTAGTGTTTAAAATATTCTTAGCAAAAATAACAAGCCATTGTTTTACTCCTTGGAGAGTATGACAAATTAAAAAAAAAAAAAATAGCTGCATAACTCTGCAGTTTCTTTTTGATGGATAAAAAATTTTAGCAGCAATAAGTATATCACCTGATAATACTAAATTTTAATTCGTAAAGAAATTGATTAATTTTAAATCAGAGAATGGACTCCAGCTCTAACCATCACACTTTTTGAGAAGGGTGCTTTCTTGCAGCAACGCATGTATTTCACAGTGTTTCAGAATTTGCAGCACTTTCTGAGGAAGCAGAGGTACTCTTTGTTGATGATTTTAAAATAGGTTAATATTTCATGGACAGAACACAAAAGTGGTTTTTTCTTTTGAGTATCTGCACGTAAATACAAATACTTTATATATTTGTTAGTGCTGCGGAAGTGATCACAATTTTTTAAGCAAGATTCAGGGGAACCGAAAACAAAAGAAGCTTCATTCTTCTGTGTGTTTCTGTGGGAGGGAGGGAAGGAGGGAGAATCTGAGAACCAGAGCCTTTTCACAAAGAAAATAAGTAATTTTTAAAATTTTCCAAATATCTCAGAGTTTAAACTGAAGAATCAAAATAAAAAGTAAACACATCTGAGTAAATTGAATTAAATTAAAGTGAAAGATTTATGGGTGAGAATTCAATTATAATTCACTTCAACTTATATTTGGGGAATATTCCTCTTTTTACATCATCCTACCATTTATTATCATCATCACAATGCATTTTTGGACATTTCCTATGAGCAGGGCGCTGATGATACAAGAGGGTATACGGAATGTTCTCCATCATTTAGTGATTCCAATCTGTTTTCACTTTTTATGTTGGAAAAAAATAATTGCACGTTTATTTTTGTTTCAATGGCTTTATCAAGAGGGAAATTTATTTCCGAAAGGTAAAATGGTATATAATAGCACAGTTACCAGTAGCTAACATGTAGAGGATGCTGAGAAATCTTGTCCAAAGTATAAAGTAAAACCACAGTAAAAACAGTAGTGTTAGAAGTTTCTGGTCTAGTGGGTTTTTTTGGTGGTTGTTTTTAATGGAGTGACTGCAAATTAGCTTTCTCATCATGAATTGTTTCTAATGATACCCTTTGTTTTTTTTTTAAATTAATTAATTTATTTTTGTCTGTGTTGGGTCTTCGTTGCTGCGTGCGAGCTTCTCATTGCAGTGGCTTCTTTTGTTGCGGAGCACAGGCTCTAGGTGCGCGGGCTTCAGTAGTTGTGGGTTACGGGCTCAGTAGTTGTGGCTCACGGGCTCTAGAGCACAGGCTCAGTAGTTGTGGCTCACGGGCGTAGTTGCTCCATGGCATGTGGGATCTTCCCGGACCAGGGCACGAACCTGTGTCCCCTGCATTGGCAGGCGGATTCTCAACCACTGCGCCACCACGGAAGACCCCTTTTGATTTTTTTTAATCTCATTAAAATTAGGCCAAATGATTACAATATTAACTTGTGTTTATTCGCCCAGCTGTCCCCTGACCTCACTTCAAGCATATAGCCATGCTTTAGTATTTTCTTACCTCTGGTTAGGTTCTTGTTTGTTTGTTTTTTTTTTTTTCTGTCAGGAATATTTCCTGTTTTCTGTTAAAGCCTAAACTTGTTGACAGGATTTTTTGCCACAGTGTATCTTGTGAGGGCAATAAGAAGAGAAGATATGATTTGCTAGAGCTTTCCTTTCCCCAAAAAATACAAATCTTGACAGTTGAGGTCTCTGAGAATAGGGGTCCCTTGTATAATTCAGTGGGGGACAGAGCACATCTTCAGAGGACGTTCTAGAAAGATTCTGGGCTTAGACATCTAGTTCTTAATTGTACAGTTAATTCCTGTGCCTCATCATAGCACAGAGCCGGGACGTTGAAGGCAAAACCCAAAGTGGGTAGCTGACAAATGACTGCTAGGGTGGGTGAGGGGCTCCCTCGTGTTTTGGTGCTGCGTAAGACACCGGGACCTGGGAAAGGCCTCAGTCGTTATTGAGATTGTTATTGTTATGTTATTATTCTTTAGATTTCCCTGTCAGCCCAGCAGAACAGAGGCTTCAAGTTGGATCTTTGTTGATTCAGAGAGGATAAGAAAGCGTGTTATTTCTTGGCTCCCTTGCATCTTGAATGTGCCCTGAGACACATCAGGATCCATTACTTTTATATCCTTGTGAAACTGATGTAATGAAAAGGATGCTGGACTAGGGCTCAGGAGACTCTGATTCTAAGTCTGGGACTGCAACCTTGTCTTAGTAGAACTTAGGACATAAATAACTTTGTAACTGTATTTTCACTGAAGTGATGTTAAATGGAGTTTGCTGTATCCATGACCCCAAATTTAAAGGTAGGGTCACTTGATTAAATGTTCCTGATTACGGATAGGACACAAATATGATCCATGGACAGAGTCACAGGGTCGGTGCCCCCCAACTTGTTTGCGGAAGCAGCGCTAAAGGTTTCCATTTTTACACTTTAATTGGCTCTCAGATTTTGAGTGAATGCAAACTGCTCTGAACTAATTTTTCTCCTTTACACACCAAAGTGTCCCTAGCCTTTCCCCCCTCCTCTCTCTCTCTCTTTTTTTTTTTTTTTTTGCCAAAATTGAGAGTGCTTTTTCCAAATGTGGGCTGTGAAAGTCAGAAGAGATGAGCTTGAGGGCTAATCATATTCTCCCCCAACCCCCAACCCAAACCCATGCTGCCACCAAGGTCTGCACAGAGGCCACCAAACACAGCCAAGACTTCCCATGCTACCACCTCCAAGTTCAGGCACCCCTCGCTCACATTTTGGCTCTGCCATCATCGTGTCTCAGCTGCTCCCTCCTCTTGTGACATCTCTTTGGGGATCTTATTTCTTCTCTGTGTTTTCAACCCCTCTCTCTTTTAGCTCCTTACCACAGCCTGGACTCAGCTTTCTTTTCTTTTGAAAAGAGATCCTTCCCTTTGTTCTGTGTTCCCTGTAGACGTTGTTACACACCATCCCGTCACCAGCAAACTTCTTCAGGGGTTAGAGGGACTTGGCTTTGTCCATTTCTTTATCTCCCATTTTCAGCTCCGCTGGCGGCCATGAAGATTCTGCCTTCATCACCCGATAAAACTGTTCTTTCTCAGATGAACAGACCATCTCATCACCAGACTCACTGGACACTCCACTTCTCCACCCTTCTGCATTTCAGCTGTCTCTCACGGTGACTCTCGACACAGCTCTCTCCTCCCAGACTTTCGCCTGCTTCTCATCCTTTGTCAGTCTCCTTTGCAGGCTCTAGGTGGCTTTTCTTCCTCTCTTGGATCCTTAAGCATTAACAATGTTCCACAGGGTTACTCCCTGACCCTCCGTTTTTCTTTCCTGACATCATATCCAAGGACTCTCCATCCTTTTCCCTTGGCTTTAACTTCTACCCATTTGCTGATTATGCCCAAAGTTGATTTCTTACCCGTACCTCCTGCCGAGGTAGTATAAGACCCACACCCAGTAACGTACAGTATATGCCCACTTGGCCACTCCTCTTATGCACACATAAGAGCTAATTTTCCCCTAAACCTACACGTTCATGTATATTTCTTCTCCTGGTTATAAGCCATGCCACTCGCCACCAAAACCAGGAACTTCAAAGTCGTCTGTGAATGCTCCTCTTTTCCCCCTCTTCACATCCAATTCAAAACTAAGTCATATTTAGTTTAACTCTCAGATAATCTCTGGTGTCCTCCTCTTCCTCTCCATCCTCGCTGCCACTTCCTTTAAAGCCCACATCATCTCAACAGTGATGGTATCAGTAGGCGTTTTGATGGTTAGTCTCCCTTGGGCACCCGCATCCCGGTACATTCTCTGCCCTTCCTCCTGGATGGAGCCCTGGGAGGCTGACTTCCATGTGGGCTCTTCTTATTGAACTAGAGGCTCTGGAGGATGACAGGGAGTGAGGAGAGAGGTTGGGTCTCCGTGGTTCTGATTTGTTTGCCTTTCTCCAGGGACACAGCTCCTCCAGGGAGGCCCTCCTTCCGTCCCCAGTTTTCTCCAGGCTCTGACATGGCTCCCTCCTGCCCCTTTCTGCTTTGGGCTGGTAACAGGTTTTCACTGTTACTGGTCTCTGGTGCTTCACCTTTTTTTGGTGGTTCTTTGTCTCTGCTCACACCTCTGTAAACAGCCCCTTCGGTAAAATGCCTTCTCTTAAACCCTTCAAGTGTACCAGTCTGTCTCCTGCCAGGACTCAGACGGATGCACCTTTTAACTACTCTGTCTTTAGCTCTGCATTTCTCCAATCCCTCCTCCACCCTCTTATTGCAGGATGAACTTCTTAATGTAAATTTGATGTCACCTACCTACTTAAAACCCTGCAGTGACTTCCTCCGCTCCAAGAATGAGAATGAAGGCTTCTATGGCAAACAGTGTCCTTTGTGATTCGCAGCCCCTCCAGGCTTTGCCCACACCCCCTGCCCCTTCTCAGGGTGGAACTAGTTAAGGCTAAGTGCTTATAAGCCGAATCAGTACAGAGAGCCCTGTGCTCTAGCTCTGGAGAGACCCACTCTGGCTGTGCTCTGTGTGACCTGCTGGGTCCTCCTCTCCCAGTGCTACCACCATGTGAACCAATAGGTATTTTTTCAGATTTTGTCACTTAGGTTAATATCCAAGAAAAGGAATGGAAATGAGAAAGATTGCTTTTTTCCCCAGTGGATGACTTTTTTCCTTGGAAGATGTTAAATTGGAAATAAAGATGAAAACAAGACGGATGAAATGAGGGTTACTCAGGGAAGCTCAAGAAAGAGGTATTTTCTCCTGTATGCAAGTACCTCTGGATAGATCAAAGGAACATTTGCCCCCTCCCTCTTTCTTTCCTCCCTTCTTTCTTTCTACTTTTCTTTCACTCCTTCCATCTTTGTTTCTATTCTCCATGTTTCACTTAGCATTAATCTCTAGGCATGACATGTTTTCCTACATTATGTGAAGTGTATTTGAGATTTTTAAACCCATTGATTTAAATATGTGGGATGGGAAAGAGGGAGAAGAGTAATTTTAAAGCCCAGTGATAGAAGGCTGGGGTCATGGTTCTCCTTTGAAATATTACTTTCAAGAATCCAGTGGAGAGGATTATGTAATTTCTTAAGTGGATCTTCACATTTCAGGAAAGGTATTACTTTTCCTAAGGGAGTGAATCTCATGCTGGGTCATTCCTTTCAGCAAGCCCCCCCTTTTCCCCCCGCTCCTGCCATCCTCCACTCTCAAATCTTGTGTTTTCTCCAGTTAATTTGCTGAGGTCTGGGGCAGGTGATTGATGGGAGATTTTAGAGAAGCGTGGACTCTAAGTGGTGGTGGTACAAGTAATGACAATGTTGGGTTGTTTCCTGATCCATAAAGCAAGCAAATAATTTCTGTGACCTGATGGATCCCCTGTGACAGAAGTGGTTTTTAAACTGTATTTTCTTAAAGGAAATGTCAATATGCATGAAAATCTGGCAGAGAGTATTGAATAATAAAGTGGAAAGAAATGGGAGTGAGTTTAGAGCCAGAAAAAGGGCATGTGTTTTAGAGAAACTTCTGAGGTTTTTTTACAGTTTTGTAGTTCTGTGACCAATTAGGGGGGAAATAAAAGTAGGCTCATGAAAGCAAGACTGTGTGACATTGGACAAATTACTCAATTTCTCTGAACCTCAGTCTTATTTCTGAAATGAGGGGAAAGAGTATACCACATGTACTTATTGTGATGATTCAATAAAATAGATAACCTAGAAAATATCTAAGAGGGTACAAAGCCTGAGTGCTCAGTAAATGGGTAAATGATGGCTCTTGCTCTGTTCTGGTGGCTGTTCTCATGGTTGTTATTTAGACATTTTTGTGCTTCTCATCGTTGTCTGTATGTATGCTTTTTATGTCAATTTGGTCTCAATCCTTTTGTTCCTAGTTGTGCAATAACCTTTCCACCGTGTTAATCTTCAATTTAAAGCTTCCATAGTGTCCTCCTTTATTCTCATAAAACCTTTAATATCAATATAAATGCCAATAATTTGGTCCTTTTTTAAAAAATCGTGTTTTGAATAAGAGGAGTTATGTCTGACTTTAAGGTTATGATTTTATAATAAAAATTTAATTCTAGTAACAATCCTGGACAATTTTCAGTATTTTTTTTTAAGATTTTTTTTTCATGTGGACCATTTTTAAAGTTGTTATTGAATTCTGTTACAATATTGTTTCTGTTTTATGTTTTGGCTTTTGGGCCGTGAGGCATGTGGGATCTTAGTTCCCTGACCAGGGATCGAACCCGCACCCCCTGCTTTGGAAGGCAAAATCTTAACCACTGGACTGCCAGGGAAGTCCCAATTTTCAGTATTGTTAGGGGTGAAGTCTCCGTTTAAGATCATGAATTTTGGTATGAGAAGAAACTACATAATTGGGAGTGTGAAATACTGACCTGATAAGGGGTTTTAATTAGTGATGCATTCAGGTAGGAGAAAACAGATTATCTGTCTGTCATGAAAAGCATATCCTGGACTGAAACCAAAAATGTTCATTGATAGATCTTTACACAATAAAAGGTAGCATTTTAAATAACATGTAAACAGTAGATACTTAATACAGACCTTTTGAAGTAATGCTCAGTATTCAAACAATTATTTATGAAGCCTGCTGGAAGTATGTCTTATAGAAGCACTTTTCTAAAAATCTGTAGAAAAATTCACTTTTTCAAGCTATTTGCGATAATAGTGTAAGGAACTTTAACCATTTCTACATGTGCAGTTCAGTTACATTAAGTACATACACATTGTTATGCAACCAATCTCCAGAATTTTTCATCTTATAGAACTGAGACCCTGTCCCTATTAAACAACTCCTCATTCCCCAGCCTTTGGCAACCACCATTCTTTGTTTCTTTTGGTTTTTTTTAATTGGACTATAGTTGCTTCATAACGTTGTGTTACTTTCTGCTGTACACGAAGTGAATCAGCTATATGTAGACATATATACCCTCCCTCTTGACCTCCCTTCCATCCCCCGCTCATCCCACCCCTCTAGGTCATCACAGAGCACCGAGCTGAGCTCCCTGTGCTATACAACAGGTTCCCACTAGCTATCTGTTTTATACATGGTACCATTCTTTGTTTCTATACGTTGACCACTTTAGATATCTCTTGTAAATGGAATCATACAGTAGTTGTCTTTTTGTGACTGATTTATTTCATTTTGCATAATGTCCTAAGGTTCATTCATGTTGTAGCCTAAATCTGAAGGCCGAATAAATACTCCATTGTTTGTATTGATATATACCACATTCGTTTATCCATTTATCTGTTGATGGACACTTGGGTTGCTTCCAGAACTCATGGCTGTTGTGCATAGTGCTGCTATGAGCATGGGTGTGCAAATATCTCTTTGAGATTCTGCTTTCAATTCTTTTGGATATATATACACAGGAGTGAAATTGCTGGATCATATGGTAATTCAATTTTTAATTATTTTGAGGAGCCTTTATATGGTTTTCTATGGGGACTGCAACATTTTAGATTTCCATCAACAGTGCACTTTTATTTCTCCACGCCCTCAACATGACTTGTTATTTTCTTGTTTTTGATAGTGACCATCCTAATGGATGTGAGGTGGTATTTCATTGTGGTTTTGATTTGCATTTCCTTAATCATAGTGACATTGAGCATCTTTCCATATGCTTATTGGCCATTTGTATATCCTCTTTGGAGAAATGTGTATTCAAGCCCTTTGCACATTTTTCAATCAAGTTGTTTTTGTTGTTGAGTTGCAGTAGTTCTTTAAATATTCTGTATATAATCCCTTATCAAATGTATGATTTACAAATATTTTCTCCCATTCTGGGGGTTGCCTTTTCACTCTGTTGATTATACTCTTTGATGTATAGAAGTTTTTAATTTCGATATAGTTCAGTTTGTTTAATTTTTAGAATTATTTTTTAATTTTTTAAATATATAGTGAATGAATATAGAGTTGTATTATAGTACTTCTAGTTCATTGTTGTTGTTTGCTATGGAAAAGAAGTAACATGGAAATATTAATAGTCCCTTATCACAATAGGATAACATTTTAAAGAAGTATAATGCTTATTTTTATCTGAAGTTTTTTGTAAGGAATTCCTGCAATTAAAGGCAAGAATTTAGGCAAAGTTAACTTTTTGGAAAAGATAGATAAGGCAAGAATAAATAATAAAGTGATACTTCAAGACTATCTGAGTTATTCTAAACGGATGCTATAACTACTACTGCTATTCAGTGATAGGCAAGGCCACGTATCCTGTATCCTGGTGGGCATTCAGTTGTCTTGGACAAAGTAGACACATACTATTTATAGACTACTCATCACCAAGTTCTCACCTGAGGTTGATTATTCAGTCTTAGCCTTTGGAAGGAAGTTGTCTCTAAAGTAAGCATGTATAGTAAAAGCCAGTGAGCTCTGGGTTTGACCTCTATTATAGCCAGGGGTTTTTCAGTCTGGGTCTAGAAACTGACCCTCTGTTTTACCAGAGAAAATGTATTAATGGCCCATGAAAAAGAGCCTTATATGATTAGTGCACAAGACACTCACAGGGAAACTCAAGGTAAGTTGGGGTGCATGGGCATTTCTTTTAACCTTAACCATATATCTATACTATATCTATCTACACACACACACACATATATAACAAAATTTTATACACACACATAGACACAGATACATTATGGATAGTTCATAGATATGATAAATTTCACAATAAATGAACAACTTTACATTAAGTTCTGTTTGGAGTGAAAATTATAATTATAAATATTTTTCTGTAGCTTAGTCATTTGCCACTGGAGAGAGTGGTTTTATGGCCCAAATTCTATTTGATTTTCTTTGGTGGTATTATGAAGTTTCAGACATGCAGTAAAAGATGAACTTTGATAAGAACAAGAAGATACCTAGTTACATGTTAATAAAAATGAAGAGGACTCATAAATTGTACATTTAAAAATTGAAATATATTTTTAAAAAATTTCTCTCCTTAAGTAAATCCTTTTTCTTTGAATTAGACATCCTTGTTGTTGAGTTTGAGATTTAAGATAAAGGATTAAACATTTCTTGCCTGTGTCTTTGTGTTCCGTGAGTGAAAGATGTTGATCATTTACACTCTAAGAAATAGTATTTCTTAGGTTGGAAATTTAATAAAACTGTAAATGGATTAGAAAACTTAGCCCATCTGGGAAAACTGAGGTTGGATTCTTTCTTTTTTAATGACAAAAGCAATGTGAAAAAAATTAAGTTTTCTAAACACAACTTTAGTATACTGCCATGATATTCGTTCACTCCATTGATTTCATCTACCTAACCCCTGTATTTCCTGGGCTAGATGAATTCTTGAATATATTTTCACCTATTTTTGAAATTATTGAGAACTGGAAAGATTCTCTACAGTCTCTGACAATATGTCTAGCAATATACTTGCTTCTCTGAGATTTATGTCTAGAGCCAAGGGAATCTTGGCTGGCTCTCTTTCCCCTGTACACAGCGTGTCAGGTGGCAATTGCCCTCTAATGAAGTGGTAGACTGTGCATCTCCAGAGACTGGGGTCATTTTCTGTGGCTTACAAATAATCCAAGAGAAATAGATCCCAGCGTCAATGTCATCAGAAGCATTTCAACCTGAGAGTTTTTAGATATTTCCATTTTTCCTTTAATCTAGGCATTTGCAGATATCGTTCCTCTGAAATGGTGCTGTTGGGGAAAGTGGAATGCCAACTAATATTTTAAATTTCTGTACCTTTTAAAGGTACTATTTGTGGGATGATTAATTACAAAGTTTCTTCAGTGTTGCTTTCTTAATTTATGATTGTGTGAGTTCATTTCATTAAGGTCTCTTTATTTTCAGTCAGAATGCCCTATTTAATGACTAAGATTTTTAATAGAAAAATTGGATTTGATAATATATTTCTAAAGGTAGGATGAAATACATATCTCATGAGATCATTTATGGGTTGAGTTACACTGGTTTTTATGCCAGGAAGAACCACATGAGCTATCCAAAATTTAATCAGCTAACATTTTAAATATCTGTATGGTTGTATGGTCCAGATAATATAAATGAGTGAAGAATTATTGTCACATTCAAAAGTTTTTATGCAAGAAGACATTTACATATCTTAAGATCTAGATATATTCAAAATCTAATCAAGCCATCAGCCTGTGTGAAAGTTTCAGACTTTTTTAGTAGAAGGAAAAAATAGGTCGTGCCCGTAACTGAATTTAGGGTTATGGAACACGTGTTTTCTCCCCTCTTGATAGTCAGTGATGGAGCCATTGATATAATGACCATGTGGAGTTGAGTGCCTCTCATAAGACTGAGCAACAAAATCCCATGAAAACCCTGCCCAAAGAGCAGGTCAAAAGGACTCACAATCAGGCTGACAAAGCAAGCATCCTTCAACTCTGAGAAGATGTGGAATTAAAATATAAATGTTTAAAAGAATCAAGACCATAATATTAACATTTTTGTTTTAAGGAGAATCCGTGCATATTTGGTAATTTACAGACATGTCATTTTAAGATTGTCTTAGTAGAGTTACAGTCTGATAATTCTACTTTAAAATGTGTAATCATTTAAATTTGGGATTTTGACTAGAAATCTCATGGTTTATATTTTCCATTAGAATATTTAAGATAAAGTTTCTGGCATTTGTAAGGTTAATTTATTAGGTTATGAGAACTACCTAATACTTAGGGAAATTTTCCGTTCAAGCGTGTATAACACTTTAAAAGGATTAGACATACCAATTGAGAACAACTATCATTCAAGGCCACCCTGGGATCAGTTTCCAAAGTGTGCCTTGGTACCCTTTGGGGTCCTTCCAGGTCCTTTAAGGAGTTTCATATGGTCAAAACTATTTTCATAATACTACTAAGAGGCTATTTGCCTTTTTCACCCCTACCCCTCAGCATGTCCAGTGGACTTGCCCATAGACTTCATGAAGGTACTATATTGCAACAGAGAGATTGCAGAAGCAGATAGAATCTAGCTGTCTTATATTAAGCCAGACATTAAAGAGATTTGCAAGGATGTAAAGCAATGCCACATTTTTACTACATTTTATTTGTTTTGAAAAACATAGTTATTTTCCACCAAAACATATTATTTATGTTAATTTTGTTATGAATTTATTTTTTGATTTAAGTGAATTAAATAAATATGTGTTTTAATTTCTAAAACAGTAAATGTTGACAGGTGTAATTCATTTAAGAATAGCTCTTTTAGGGTCCTCAGTAATTTTTAAGAGTGTCAAGGGATCCTGAGACCTAAAACTTTGGGACTCACTACTCTAATGATTGCCAAAATTACCAGATTTATAAAGTAAGACAGGCTAAGTAAAATGCCTAAGGAAACCTTGATTTTGATTTGTAAATTTAATGAATTGAATTCCAAATTCAATTTGAAATTTTAATTCTGAAGTAAACCTAAAAATAGTCTCTTCTATGCACCAAAAATGCTCTTAACATCAATAAAAAATGTGTGATTACATAAATCAAGCAGCACCTAAGTTTTAGTTTCCTGACTGCAATCCTGTCATACACTCTATCTGAAGAGGGTACTGGGTTTTCACTGTCATCCACATGCCCTCTCCTCCCTCTTGCTGCTAAGGTTTCATTTAGGTAGAAATGTGTTATTTTCTAAACTTAAAGAGCAAAATAAAGTTTCTACATAAAAAGAATATTAATAAAATTCCATGTGTTATGGGCAAGCCCAACAGGCTAACCCCGTTGTTTCCCTGGGACAAATTACCTCATCATTCTGGGCATCGGTACTCTCAGCTATACCAGGCTGATAATAATGCAATAATCCTGCATAGGATTGTTGGGAGGGATGAATCAGTAAATTTAAGGTGATTATAATAATTCCTGGTACATGGTAACTGTAGAAAAAGTACCCAATTATTGTTTGTATTTTTCTTAAAAAGTTGTCAAATTCCCATTAACAAATGCATAGGCATCTTGTTGAGACAACTTTTTCTTGGTTTGCAGGTTACCTGTATTCCTTGCTTTTATATACCTAGGGAAAATAAAAGTACCTGTAAGACTGATGTTAATTGTGGGCCCAGTTTCTTTAATAATTTGGAATACTGGCAAATTTTTTAAAATTCCTGACCCAGCTTTTTCTTTGTCATAAAAATTTTATTTTATTTGACTTTTAAAAATTTATTTTTATTTTATTTAAATTATTTATCTCACTGGTATGCCACTAGTGAAAACCAAAGAAAGTTCAATTTAAATCAGCCATTCCATTATATGTATATGTGTGTGTATTATAAATTAATTTTAAATTTATTCCTTGATCTGAAAAATATCTAAACTTAACTTGCATTCCTTAGATTTATTTTGAAGTGTTTTTGCAATGTAAGTCGTGGTTGTAAACTTAAAACTATAAAATCAAGTGGGATTTATTCCGGGGCTACAAGAATGGTTTTAACATCCACAAATCAATCAATGTGGTGCACTACATTAACAAAATGAAATATAAAAATCATATGATCATCTCAATAAATGAAGAAAAAAATTTGACAAGATTCAGTATTCTTTTATGATAAAAACTCTCAACAAACTGAGTATAGGGGTTATGTACCTCAACATAATAAAGGCCACTTACGGGACTTCCCTGGTGGTCCAGTGGTTAAGACTCCACGTTCCCAATGCAGGGAACCTGGGTTCAATCCCTGGTAAGGGAACTAGGTCCCACATGCCACAAGAGCCCACATGCCTCAACTAAAGATCCCACATGCCACAACTAAAAGATCCCACATGCTGCAACTAAAAAGATCTTGCACGTGACAACGAAGATCCCACATGCCACACAACTAAGACCCGGAGCAGCTAAATAAATAAATAAATATTTTTAAAAAAAAGTGAAGGCCATTTATGACAAACCCACAGCCAACAGCATACTCAACAGTGATAAGCTGAAAGCTTCGTCTAAGATCAGGAACAAAAAAAAGAATGCCTACTCTTAGCACTTTTATTCAACATAGTACTGGAAGTCCTAGCCAGAGCAATTAGGCACGAAAAATAAATTATACCCTATGTTCTGTTTTAATATTGGAACATAAGTGTTCATTCTTTTGTTTGCATTTAGAATTAGGGAAAGCTTTCATTAGGCAATTTCCCATTGCCTTCTAGGAGTCTGTGTATTTTTAAAGGAAGGTGCATTTTCACTGGAAGAAATGCCCAAATATTTATTAATAAGCACAGCAGTTTTCATACTCTCTCAGGTTTTAAGTTCCTTTATGTTATGGGGCCAACCTTGTATCATAGTAAATATAGTAAATTGCAACAACATCCTATGTTAAATATAATATTATTTGTAGTAAAACTTTGAAGTTTATGTATAATTTTATTTTGGAATCATTTAGTTACAAATGAATCAAACTTATTTGTCATTGCCTGAGATTTCTTGATAAACATCATGGTAGATGCAAAATTTAACCCAAGTATTCTGCCATCTGAATCCTTAAGTGCTTATCACATATAACTCCTTCACTCAGAGGTTGCTCTTGAAAATATTCCAAACATAGTTACTTGAAATGAGCTTTTGTGGGTTTTAATAAATTAGAGTTTCTGAAAAGAGTTGCTCTGACAAAATTCTTGTTGGCAAGGATATTTCCTGCTAGATACTTCCATCTGTTTTAATTGTTCTGTATGCCCTAAAGTAAGCAACATGGATATTTTACATGCAAGGAAGTACTATAGTTCTCTTGCCAAACCATAAAACAATAAACCGTGATACTTCTGTGATTTAGAACATGGAAAAACTCATTTGGTAATTTTGAGTACCACCTTGCTAATGCAGAGAGTAACAATGACACCACTAGCCAGTGTCACACACGCAAGAACATTAACGAAAGGCAAAGTTTATCAGCTCCATTACTCAATTCTAGGGAAAATGTGACAATTTTCATCAGAACAAAAATTTAAATACAAAACTATTAGACATGATGTCAGCACAAAGAAGATTTTTAACTTCACAGATTCTACATGCTATATAAAGCAATTCAATTAAAATTATTTTTCTTGCAGAGCCCCATTTTTTCTATTTTTTAAATTTTTCATCATTTTTTTTAACATCTTTATTGGAGTATAATTGCTTTACAGTGTTGTGTTAGCTTCTACTGTATAACAAAGTGAATCAGCTATATGCATATGTATATCCCCATATGCCCTCCCTCTTGCATCTCCCTCCCACCCTCCCTGTCCTACCCCTCTAGGTGGTCACAAAGCACCAAGCTGATCTCCCTGTGCCATGCAGCTGCTTCCCACTAGCTATCTATTTTACATTTGGTACTGTATATATGTCAATGCTACTCTCTCACTTCGTCCCAGCTTACCCTTCCCCCTCCCAGTGTCCTCAAGTCTATTCTCTACGTCTGTGTCTTTATTCCTGTCCTGCCCTGAGGTTCATCAGAACCTTTTTTTTTTAGATTCCATATACGTGTGTTAGCATACGGTATTTGTTTTTCTCTTTCTGACTTACTTCACTCTGTATGACAGACTCTAGGTCCATCCACCTCACTACAAATAACTCAATTTCATTTCTTTTTATGGCTGAGTAATATTCCATTGTATATATGGGCCACATCTTCTTTATCCATTCACCTGTTGATGGACACTTAGGTTGCTTCCATGTCCTGGCTATTGTAAATAGTGCGGCAATGAACATTGTGATACATGATTCTTGTTGAATTATGGTTTTCTCAGGGTATATACCCAGTAGTGGGATTGCTGGGTCGTATGGTAGTTCTATTTTTATTTTTTTAAGGAACCTGCATACTGTTCTCCATAGTGGCTGTACCAATTTACGTTCCCACCAACAGCGCAAGAGGGTTCCCTTTTCTCCACACCCTCTCCAGCATTTCTTCTTTGTAGATTTTTTGATAATGGCCATTCTGACCGGTGTGAGGTCAGAATGCATTTCTGTGCATTAATTTTGTATCCTGAAACATTACCAAATTCATTGATTAGCTCTAGTAGTTTTTTGGTGGCATATTTAGGATTCTCTAGGTATAGTATCATGTCATCTGCAAACAGTGACAGTTTTGCTTCTTCTTTTCCAATTTGGATTCCTTTTATTTCATTTTCTTCTCTGATTGTTGTGGCTGAAACTTCCAAAACTATGTTGAATAATAGTGGTGAGAGTGGCAACCTTGTCTTGTTCCTGATCTTAGAGGAAATGGTTTCAGTTTTTCACCACTGAGAACGATGTTTGCTGTGGGTTTGTCATATATGGCCTTTATTATGTTGAGGTAGGTTCCCTCTCTGCCTACTTTCTGGAGGGTTTTTATAATAAATGAGTGTTGAATTTTGTCAAAAGCTTTTTCTGCATCTATTGAGATGATGATATGGTTTTTATCCTTCAGTTTGTTAATATGGTGTATCACATTGATTGATTTGCATATATTGAAGAATCCTTGCATTCCTGGGATAAACCCCACTTGATCATGGTGTATGATCTTTTTAATGTGCTGTTGGATTTTGTTTGCTAGTATTTTGTTGAGGATTTTTGCATCTATGTTCATCGGTGATATTGGCCTGTAGTTTTCTTTTTTTGTGACATCTTTGTCTGGTTTTGGTATCAGGGTGATGGTGGCCTCATAGAATGAGTTTGGGAGTGTTCTTCCCTCTGCTATATTTTGGAAGAGGATAGGTGTTAGCTCTTCTCTCAATGTTTGATAGAGTTCGCCTGTGAAGCCATCTGGTTATGGGCTTTTGTTTGTTGGAAGATTTTTAATCACAGTTTCAATTTCAGTGCTTGTGATTGGTTTATATTTTCTATTTCTTCCTGTTTCAGTATTGGAAGGTTGTGCTTTTCTAAGAATTTGTCCATTTCTTCCAGGTTGTCCATTTTATTGGCATATAGTTGCTTGTAGTAATCTCTCATGATCCTTTGTATTTCTGCAGTGTCAGTTGTTACTTCTCCTTTTTCATTTCTAATTCTATTGATTTGAGTCTTCTCCCTTTTTTTCTTGATGAGTCTGGCTAATGGTTTATCAATTTTGTTTATCTTCTCAAAGAACCAGCTTTTAGTTTTATTGATCTTTGCTATTTTTTCATTTATTTCTGATCTGATCTTTACAATTTCTTCCCTTCTGCTAACTTTGGGTTTTTTGTTCTTCTTTCTCTAATTGTTTTACATGTAAGGTTAGGTTGGTTGTTTGAGATGTTTCTTGTTTCTTGAGGAAGGATTGTATTACTATAAACTTCCCTCTTAGAACTGCTTTTGCTGCATCCCATAGATTTTGGGTCATTGTGTTTTCATTGTCATTTGTTTCTAGGTATTTTTTGATTTCCTCAGTGATCTCTTGGTTATTTAGTAGTGTATTGTTTAGCCTCCATGTATTTGTATTTTTTACAGTTTTTTTTCCTGTAATGGATATCTAGTCTCATAGTGTTGTGGTCGGAAAAGTTACTTGATATGATTTCAATTTTCTTAAATTTACGGAGGCTTGATATGTGACCCAAGATATGGTCTATCCTGGAGAATGTTCCATGAGCACTTGAGAAGAAAGTATATTCTGTTGTTTTGGGTTGGAATGTCCTGTAAATACCAATTAAGTTCATCTTGTTTAATATGTCATTTAAAGCTTGTGTTTCCTTACTTATTTTGGTTTTGGATGATCTGTTCCTTGATGAAAGTGGGGTGTTAAGCCCCCTACTATTATCGTGTTACTGTCGATTTCCCCTTTTATGGCTGTTAGCACTTGCCTTATGCCTTGAGGTGCTCTTATGTTGGGTGCATAAATATTTACCATTGTTGTATCTTCTTATTGGGTTGATCCCTTGATCATTATGTAGTGTCCTTCTTTGTCTCTAGTAATAGTCTTTATTTTAAAGTCTATTTTGTCTGATATGAGAATTGCTACTCCAGCTTTGTTTTGATTTCCATTTGCATGGAATATCTTTTTCCATCCCCTCACTTTCGGTCTGTATGTGTCCCTAGGTCTGAAGTGGGTCTCTTGTAGACAGCATATATACGGGTCTTGTTTTTGTATCTATTCAGCCAGTCTGTGTCTTTTGGTTGGAGCATTGAATCCATTTACATTTAAGGTAATTCTTGATATGTATGTTCCTCTTACCATTTTCTTAATTGTTTTGGGTTTGTTTTTGTAGGTCTTTTCCTTCTCTTTTATTTCCTGCCTAGAGAAGTTCCTTTAGCATTTGTCGTAAAGCTGGTTTGGTGGTGCTGAATTCTCTTAACTTTTGCTTATCTGTAAAGGTTTTAATTTCTCCATTGAATCTGAATGAGATCCTTGCTGGATAGAGTAATCTTGGTTGTAGGTTTTTCCCTTTCATCACTTTAAATATGTCCAGCCACTCCCTTGTGGCTTGCAGAGTCAGCTGTTAACCTTATGGGGATTCCCTTATATGTTATTTGTTGCTTTTCCCTTGCTGCTTTTAATATTTTTTCTTTGTATTTAATTTTTGATAGTTTGGTTAATATGTGTCTCAGCGTGTTTCTCTTTGGGTGTATCCTGTGTGGTACTCTCTGTTCTTCCTGGATTTGATTGAATATTTCCTTTCCCATATTAGGGAAGTTTTCGACTATAATCTCTTCAAATGTTTTCTCAGGCTGTTTCTTTTTCTCTTCTTCTAGGACCCCTATAATTCTAATGTTGGTGTGTTTAATGTTGTCCCAGAGGTCTCCGAGACTGTCCTCAATTCTTTTCATTGTTTTTCCTTTATTCTGCTCCCTGGCAGTTATTTACACCATTTTATCTTCCAGCTCACTTATCTGTTCTTCTGCCTCAGTTATTCTGTTATTGATTCATTGTAGAGTATTTTTAATTTCAGGTATTGTGTTCATCACTGTTTGCTCTTTAGTTCTTCTAGGTCCTTATTGAATGTTTCTTGTATTTTCTCTATTCTGTTTCTGAGATTATGGATCATCTTTACTATCATTACTCTGAATGCTTTTTCAGGTAGGTTGCCTATTTCATCTTCATTCATTTGGTCTTGTAGGTTTTTACCTTGCTTCTTTGCAACATATTTTTTTGCCGTTTCTTTTTTTTTTTTTTTTTTTTTTTGATGGGTGGGGCTGTATTCCTGTCTTACTGGGTGTTTAGCCTGAGGTGTCCAGTAGTGGAGTTTTTAGGCAGTTGGATATTGCTGGGTCTTGGTGCTGAGATGAGGACCTCTGGGAGGCCTCACTCTGATTGATATTCCCTGGGGTCTGAGGTTCTCTGTTAGTACAGCGGTTTGGACTCAGACCTCCTGCCACAGGGTCTTGGGTCCACCCTTCTGCCTGGAACCAAGATCTTGCAAGCTTTGTGGTGTGGTAAAAAAAAAAAAGAAAGAAAAAAAGGAAGAAAGAAAGAAAAAAAGGAGCAGTACAATATCAAAGAATAAAAAATAAATAAAATTAGAAAGATAAAAAATGTATTAGGAAAAATAAAACTATAATTGAAATAACCGGTCGCTGGGGGTTCCTCCCATCCCATTAGGTGCCCGTGGTCCACCACCGGTGCCTGGTCAGTGCCCTAGTTGTGTGTAGATGTGAATTCTGCGTCCTCCTAGTACACCATCTTGACCTCACCCCCCATTTTTTCTTTAGTTTTTATTTGTATAAATTACAGGACATTGAAAAATACTATAAATTGAAATATACAGTTGATTTATTATTTTCCAGCTTTATTAAAGCAAGAATTTTATCTATAAATTGCACATATTTAAAGTGTACCGTTCTGTCTTATAATGTATACATATATGAAACTGTCAACAAAAGATAATAAGTATGCCCATCACTTTTTAAAGTGTTGTAATGTAATTCTTTGTAATCCCTCCCTTCCACCTCCCACGGGTCATTCTCCATCACCAGGAACCACTGATGTGCTTTCTGTCAGTATAGATTAGTTTGCATTTTCTGGAATTTCATATAAATGGAATCCTGTAATAGGTACTCTTTTTTGATCTAGTTTCTTTCACTCAGCATAATTATTTTGATATTTATTCATATTTTTGTGTGTATCAATAGTTTATTCCATTTGTTGCTTATTATTCCATTATGCTTATACACTACTATTTATTTATCCATCCACCTTTAATAGACATTTGGCTTGTTTCCAGCACTGAGTTGTTAAAATTAATCTGCTCTAAATGTTTGTGTACGTGTCTTTGTATGGAAAATGTCATTTCTCTTAGTTCAATACCCAGGATTAGAATGTCTTACGGTAGGTGTATGTTTAACTTTGTAGGAAACTCCCAAGCTGTCTTTCAAAGTGATTATAGATTTTACATTCCTAGCAGCAGATGGGAGTTCCAGTTCCTCTACATCCTTGCTAAAGCTTGCTATGATCAGTATTTAGTTATTCTAACAGATGTGTAGTGGTACTGATTTTTATTTGCATTTTCCTAATGGCTAATGATCTTGAGCATCTGTCATGTTACTTATTTAACATCTGTGTATATTCTTTAGTGAAGTGTCTAATATATTTTGAAATATTTTGTTCATGTTTTCTGTTGGGCTGTTCATCCTGTTATTGAGTATAACAATTTTTTGCCCACTTTTCAGGTATAGTTCTATAAACTAAAACTTAGAGCTAATTTGATGCTGTTTAAAATCACCTTTTAATGCATAAATTCATCAAACTAAATTTCCATATCCTTTAAAACTGATCTTAAAAGAATGGTCCAAAATGTGAACCATTTCTAGTGTTACTGTTCATGCTTCAAGAGCTGATATCATTATTTATGCCTGTTATTTTTTAATGTGTATGTCTTGTATATATGAGATTATAATTTCTTCTTAAATGATATATTGCTGTCACATTTCTCATGCCATGGTTATCAAGTTCTTTTTAATGCTTTTCCATATCTGTAGTATATTTATAAAACCTTGTAGCTTTATATAGATATAATAATAGCTAAAAGTTGCCAGGCACTAAGCTGTTTTAAGCCCTTTACATGCATTAAACAAATTAGTCCTCACAACAACTTGGGTGTACTATTGTGATCCCATTTAGAAATGAGAAAACTGAGTCTCAGAAAGGGAAGACACTTGCCTGAGGTCATGAGTAAGTGACAGAGCTAGGATTCACATAAGGCTGTCTAGTTCCAGTATGTGCTTCTGTTAAAAGCTTGAAATATGTTCTTCTGTTAAAAGCTTGAAATTTTTCTTTTAAAAAACTGCTCTGGACAATAATCTTTTTATCAGCAGAGTATATAAATCATGCCTTAATTTTCTCCCTCCAGTTAACCTTTGTACAAAAGAAAATTTTCAGTTTTATCTTATTTTCCTTTTTAAGCAATGAAATTGCCTAAATATATGTAATGGGAGGAAAGAAAACAAAGTTTAGCTTACTGGAAAAATATGTAAATTGTAGTCTGAGTTCTTATCCATTATACAGATTGAATATGATACACTCTTACATGCTAATTTTTACAACATGACTTCCAAGAGTATAGTGTCATATGAAGAGACACTCCATTAAGCATTGGCTAGATCCAAAGTTTATAAGTGGAATTTTTTGCCTCAGAGAAAATTTAAGGAGGGTCATTTCTCTGTGTAGCCTGTGTAGACAAAATTCTCTAACATGGCAAATTTGGACGGATCTACCTAAAACTTATTGTCAACAGGTCATACTTAAGAAGTTTATGATATCAATGTTAATGAAAAAGGAAGTAAAGAGAAAATTTTAATTGAAGTTGAGAATTCTAAGTACAATTTATAAAATTCTAATTTATGTAAATATATGCAATTAGGTTCATTCATAAAATGACTTAACCACTGGGTCATAGAGTTAGAATGGCTCTTGTGGCTTTTCTAATGTGGATCTCTGCCTTTATCATCTCCTCATGAACCTGGCAATAAACTTCTCTCTCTGCTTAAAGATACTCAGAAATAGAAACGCTGTGTCTTTTTTTTTTATCATAAATCTCAGTATTTTATCATGTCAAAGGGATAATCACAATTTCTGCTGCCCTAACCTTCTTAGAAGGGAGACTCTTAGAAAACATATGCCAGATTTTAAATTTTATTTTCATTGGTATGTCACAAGACATAATGCCACATATCATTTTGCAGCTTTTGCTTAATTTTTATTAGGTAATTTTATTAATTGAAAGATAGCTGTAGTGTGCATTTTTGCATGATGAATTGCCACTTCTATAAATCAAAGATAGCAACACTTTCTGAGTTTTGCAAAGTCCTCTTTAGGATTTAAAACTTTTCCTTAAATCAGAAAATATCTTTTTTCTCGTTCTATAAATTGCATGGCCTTTTTTCAGACAGGTAAGAAAAAAGCAATCAAACCCACAGATAAACAGAACCCAGCCCATTCCTCACTGCCTGTGAAACTCACTCTTCATTATGCACTGAGAAATATCAACCCAGACAGGGTCTTGTTCACCATCCCAGAAGCAGCTTCATTTCTTTGGGTTTTTGTTTTTTTTTTTTCTTCTCTTCTCCATCATTTCTTTTCCCTTTCCCTGCAGGATGCACCTAAAAGAATGCTGATTATTGTCTCACTCTTATGTTTCTGTACCCACCATGGAGCTTACTCCCCACTGTTTGTTTCCTTGTGGGGTGAGGTGGGATTCACTCACCCAGCAGCAGTGTGGAATTGCATTTGGGGGAGAAGAGCCCCAGTTCTGGGGCCTCATGGCCCAGGTTCAAACGCTGCCCCTCACCACTTGTGTCATCTTGAGGAAGCTACTCAGTTACAGGGATGATAATAAGAGTACCCTTGCCATTGAGTTATCATGAGAATTACAGGAGGTAATTCATGAAAATCATCTGGAATATGTTAAGTGCTAGATATGTACGCTCTTTCGTTTTTGGATGTAAACTCAAGATTAGGGTATTGCTCCCTGAAACTGTATTGCAGAACAGGCAGATGTGGTTTGGGATGTCCTCTCCTCATCTGCCGTATGACTCTTCCAATACTCCGAGGGGGACCAGAGCAGGGAGTGAAGAGGTGATGTGACATTCATGCAGCCCAAGTTTTTGCTAAGCCAAGTTCAAACTGCACTGACTGTGCACAAGCAGAGGCTAAATTAGGTACACTCCTTCTTATAGCCTTTTCTGCCCTGTTGCCGATTATCTTTGAGGAGTAACTGATGACTTGGAGAAGAACAAGCAATTTCAGAGCAACACACTGCTGTGTTTTTTTTAAAAATAGAATTAAGACAATGTTCATCTTTATGCATATTTAAATATAGGGTTTGTAGTTACAGAAAAATGAGGATCACACAGATGATGTATTTTTAAAATCTCCCAGCCTCAAGTACCACATAATATAACTTAATTCACTGTCAGTCTCATGCCAGCACACAAAGGCAAAGCCTAAAATGAGCCAGGCCTCAAAATGAGTAGTGTTAGTTGCTGAAAGGTCTGTAGGTACAAGAGAAATGAAAACAAAGAGACCATATGGGGAAGAAAAGCAAATGTCTGTCACTGTGTATGTGTGTATCTATGTTTCTGTCTTTGTCTCTCTCCCTCTGTCAATCTTTCTGTATGTGTATGTTTCTTACTCTGTCTCATTCTGTCTCATGCTGTCTCTCTCAGTCTCTCTCTTTCTGTCCTATGCATGTGCACACATACACATATTAATGACTTTAATTATTCAGAAATGGAAATATGACAGCAATAATCAAGAAAGATGCAGCATTGCATGTAAGAGAAAAGGATAAGAATAGGGAAGTTAAATATCCCTTTACCTGGCCCGTGCTTTCTTCAAGATCGAGTTTTGTGTCTCATGCTGACTAGTTACACGTCAAAAATTAATCTCTCATGAGTCTGACTTATGAAGAATTACACAAGCTGGGAAAGTAGCCACTTATTTGAAAACAAATTTGCAACCAATATTGATCCCTTACAACTGTTCAGTTGTAAAGGATGAAATGAAAATGTCAATTGGATAATATTTGGATGAGCAACAAAAAGATGCAAAAGAACAGTGTTACGTATGAAATTTTTGACAAAATAAAAATCTGAATTTAAGGATTCATCATATTGTGTATGTGGGGTAGTGGTTGTCAGGTCACACTAGGAAGACATGGAAATAATTGTTATAATTTTAATGCTTATTCACAGAACAGGCTTATACTAGACCTAGGAAACGTGAATCTTGAATTAAGTTCCAACATCTTTTTTTAAACTGTACCTCAGATTCCCAGTGATTCGTGCTGCCCTTCTAGGTTGTTACAATGCCCAGCCGTTACCTTGTCCAACAAAACTAGTATTCTCTCAGTATACCTCGTGTGATTAAAGGAAAATAGTGTGCTTCAATACATGCAAAGGTGGAATGATTTCATGTATTACAGAAATGTTTACACTTAGAGTATTTTTGAATCCCTAAATGAGTGTCTAATTGCCAAAAATGTAGGTAATCTCTTTCAAAGTAATGAATATTTCACAGTGGGATTAGTGTATTTTAAGAAGCAAAATGGAATACAAAGGTTTAATATTCAAATAAAAATACCCTACTGTTAGCTTGAAAAGTATTCACTTCTTTCTAGTCTCCATTAGGTGGGAAAAAGTCAATGTATATTTTCAAGTGTTATCTGGTTGACTATTCCTTAAATAATTCTTACTGTTGTTTTTTAACAACATGTAGAGGTTTTTTAATTGTAGGATGGTTGATTTACAGTGTTGTGTTAGTTTCATGCGTACAGCAAAGAGATTCAGTTATACATATATATGAATGGATAAAGAAGATGTGGTACACACACACACACACACACACACAGACACACACACAATGGAATATTACTCAGCCATAAAAAAGAATGAAATAATGCTATTTGCAGCAACGTGGATGGACCTAGAGATTATCATACTAACTTCAGTAAGTCAAAGACAAATACCATATGATATCACTTATATGTGGAATCTAAAATATGACACAAGTGAACTTACAAAACAGAAATAGACTCACAGACATAGAAAACAAACCAGTGGTTAACAAGTAGAGTTTCATTAGAGTCTGTTTTCTTCTTCCCTTAACCTTGCCCATGAGTTTGGCAGGTGATCTCAGAAAAATGGGTGTTACTAGAATGAGACCGTTTCTGTAAAATCCAGATGGACCTTTCTAAGGGAAGACAGGGACCCCTCCATTGCTGTCAGCCATCAATCAAGAATAAGCTCCTCCCCTGGCCTGGCCCTGGGCATCCTCCAGACTGCTTCTGCTTCACAAAGACTGGGGTATAGCCTTGCTTACTAGAAGGCACTGATTGTTCAACAACAAACACAGCCCAAGACAAAATATAACTTCTATAGGTATTTTCAGGATTTTAATCTGGGAACTCACAAATGAACTAAGGAGAGCCAAATATCTTAAGTGGGAAAGAAGAAGAATACTACATGAATAATACAAATATCTTCATTACCATAGTGCCTATTCCCTGATATAATTCGTGTCATCCTTTTGTTCCACTAGTTGGGCCCAAACTGAGGGAAGTCTTTAACACTGGATGCAGCAAACATTTTTTTCCCTCAACTCTGGGAAGCCAGGATCCTTTCTTACATATCAGTTTTACAGTGAGATGTTGGAATCCACATATGACTTTTGAAAATGATACCTAAATCACGGTCCACACTCTTCCTTCGTTTCTTTATCTTCCCCTCCAGTGAACAACCTAGTGCTTTCATTAACGTTTTTGCTTCTGTGTCTTCTTGTAGAAGTTTAAAAGTGTATTGTATAAAAGCAGTGAATGCTCATTGTGAGATTTCGAAAATAAGCGAAAGAACACACACACAAAGAATACAAATAAACCATTATTCAGTTCCCAAGCTATAGCCACTGTTAACATTTTGATCTGCAAGTTGACCCATATGAAACTGCTGATAATTGTCTGTTTTGGACCTGCTCAATCAGCACATTCATTTGGTTAAACCTAAATTTTCTGTGTCTTTTTAAAGATTACTTTATGTGTGTATTTGTGCTTTTAAGATTGTGGACAGCTTGTCCAGACAACATTATATCTAGGTGGGTTTTTTTATCTTAATATAATATAGAGTACATTTTGCCATGTGACTGTCCTTTAAAAATATAATTTTTAAATGAGAGTTTCTTTTAAGGAGCTCCTTCATCTGTTTTTTTGCTTCATAGATTGGGGGTCCTGGGCTTCAGGAGGGGTGTTATTCAGCAGCATGTGTTAACCGTTTACCAACCAAAGGCATTGCTTAAGCCAGCAGAAAAAAACTGTATTAGCTCAGGACATTTGAGCATTTTCTGAAAGGTATTTAACAAGAAAAACTCCAGGGAAACTGATTAAATACGTTATTTACGCCACCAACAGTATTATATTTCCTGAGAACAGCTGTGCAATAGGAATTGACAAAATTATAATTCGTCATATCAAAATTGACCTTTCCAAATATTTGAGAGGTTGGAATTTTAGCTAAATCCATTTTGAAGAGTTTGTTCGATTTTCAAGAGTGTATCTAAGAATGTCATGGTTGCATTTTAAAATGTGGTATTCGAAAATATGTATTTCTAAATATTATCATTGAATGTTTTTTCTATCCCAGCTCAGTTAGTTTTTGTTTTGCAACATAGCATGCAGTATTTCTTTTTCAGAAAAATAAATTTATTTTTCGTGATGTCATGGAGTCTTTGAATTTTGAGAGAAATACTTATCCAGACTCAAGAGCAAATTAATTTTCAAGCTAGGCTAGACTCTGACGAATAGATTTTTTTTTTCTGAAGTACAAAAGGATCCTGAGCTGTTTGTGCAATGCAGCATTTACCCTGGTTCCCCTAAGAAAACCTCACCTGGCCAAACAAGATTGGGAAAAGCAAGAGTCAGGATATACCTGCCTTGAGGAAATTCACAATGCATTGCTCAGTTTTAACATTTCTGACTAATCCTGTTGTAAAGATAATGATAACATAGTATTTAAGCCAGTATTTCCCAAATTTATTTGAGCACCAAATCTCTTTTTGGAATATTGTGGAGCTCCTAGGACTTGGAGTGAAGTCTAGAAAATACTGTAAACACCTATGAAGAGCCCTTTGATTGCTCGATTTTGTCTCCTCTACACACTGTCATCTTGGTCATTTGTTAGAATCCAGACAGTTAAAGTGGCTCTCTACTACAGTGCCAGCAAGAGTTACTTTTTATAAAGATGATAAAGTGTTGTATCAAAAACTTTGATCTACAGTGTGGCATTTAAATATCAATATTTTTAATAAGCACAAGTATACAGCACTGTGAATGATGATGAGTTCTAATATTTCCATTGTGTTCCTTACACACACACACACACACACACACACACACACACACACACACACACACACACACACACACACACACACACAGTGGATGACAGATTGTAGATCAGATGACCACTCGAATGATCCCCTGGAGGTTCCTTTTGTGTCTGGAACGAATGGCTGTGACAGTCCCTTTTATGTCCCCACACAGTTACTGTTTCATGACAGTATCCCTGAGTACCCTGCTTATCTTGTATCTTCTAGAAGCATTTATAAATCTTCTCAGTCTCTGCCTGCAGTTAAGTTTGTTTATTTCAATCACCTGTATTCCCAAGGAGTCTGGCCTAGCTGCATTTCTCTCTGAGAAGTGCCTGCAGTTAAAAGTTTACCAGGCAGGACCTCCTTATTTGCTCTGGTCTTCTCTGTGTGTCTACTTTGGTAGCAACGTGGACCTAAGGGCACATTTGGGGCACACAGTCCTTACCTACAGTCTTGTGAAAGAGATGGACCCATGAATAGATGAGTGGGGATAACTTTTAACTACACGGAGTGTCGGAGTCTCAGAACCTAGCGGTCCAGAGAGGGAGTGTGGTGAGGACAGAAGCTGAGAGAGGCCAGCAGGGCATCAGGTGTGGCAGATCCTGTCTGACTTGAACAGGAGCTCAGCCTTCATCGTGTCGGGGCTTTGTTTTCAAGTTACTTTTCCATTAGAATGTAATATATGGCCATTAAAAAAAAAAAAATCTTAGAAAATAAGAATGTTAGATTTTTAAAAATCACACACATTCCCATCATTTAAAAGACAGGCATATTATCATTTAGCTGTAGTATTTCCTTCCTCTTTTTCACAAGGCGCAGTTATCTTTTTATCATTCCTCTGAGGTAAGTTGATGATTTTAACTTCAGGCTGTGGATGAGAAAACCAAGGCACTGAATCACGTTAACTACCCAGGGTCCAAATTGCTTCTATTGCTGAAGACCCAGCATGGAAATTTCCTGAGTCCTGAAATGAAGAGTAAAAAGTGGGGAAAAAAAAAAGAAAGAAAGAAAAACTTTAGTCTCCAAACAAGCAAATTCTAGGCATAGAGAAAAATATGCCTTTATTATTATTAATTTTAATTTTTAAAAACATATCTGCCTTAGACGTTTTAAACTGAGCTAATATGATTACTAATTCTTCATCATCTAATGAATTCCAAAGTGTAATTGATGAGTTTGGCTGTCTCATTACCAAGGGGAGATCTTAGACTGCAAATTTGTTAGTGGTCCTTTAAGGTGTTTCTCTGATTCCTGTGGTTTTCCATGTAGAGCAACTTACTGAAAGGAGTGTTTACTCATTTTCACTTGATACAACACAAGCCTTTAAAAATCCTTTCTCTGAATAGTAGTTCTTGTTGTTTTCCTGAAATACATTTTTCCAAGGATTATTTCCCTTTTATGACACAGCATTGGAACATTGGCTAAAGGTTGTTTCCAGTCTGCCCTTGGTACAAGACCGCCTCTGAGAACGAACAGATAATAAAGAGATGGTGCTGAGAACAGTTTTTCTTGCCAAAAATCAGATGGACTTATCGATTGATCAATAGATAGACAGAGATAATATCCAATTACAGTGAGGAAAGTGCGAAACAAATCGCTAAATATTTTTGATAAGTAAATAGCATTTTCTACTAAAATAAATGTGATGATCCTAGGACCTATAAGTTACAGTTTTAGGAATATATAACTATAAAACTTAACGTACTTGTACAGAGACACAAGGATTATTATTGCTAAATTGTTTATAATAGAAAAAAGGAAACAACCCTGTTCTCATAGACAGTAAAAGGATTGAATAAATTGTGGCACATCCATGCTGAGGTGGGTTCATCAGCTCTTACGAAGCGTGTGTTAGATCCACTGGGATGGATGAGGAATTTGTGCTGTATTGTTTACTGAGAAGGGAATATGCATAATAATATAAATGGCAGGATAACAGTAAAGGAAATGGGTGAGTTTGAAAAGTGAAAGCACGTGTAATGATAAACATCAAACTGTAAACATTCAAGGGATTAAATTTGGGAGTGAGAATGGGAGGAAGACAAAATCATTTTTTCCCTTTTATGTAACTAAGTATTGTTTGGTTTATTAAATGAGCTTTATTACTTTATAACTTAGAAAAAAGAAAAGTGTTTTGTTATATATTGTTATACAGGAATGGTCATTTAATTCTGTTTCTAAATTGCTAGGCTGCCTAGAATTCAGGCTGACAGAGATTAAGACCTAAGAACAGAAAATGAATGACAGAAGCAGGGTGAACAAAACAGCTTCCTGCCCCTTAGGATTCTTCCCACTCTGTTTCCATAGGTTCTTTAGAATTGTAAATAAGTTAGTCTCCTAAGCTTACTCACAAGTGCATGTATCAACTCATAAATAACTCTATCTCCACTGTGAATAAAAAGGTAGAAAATAATAGTTTTTCTGGATAAAAGGAAAAGTGAAAGTTTGTAACCCATGGCCCCTCTTCTTCCCGCCTCATTTCTACCAGTAATACAGATTAACTACTTTTTGACCACCCTGTCTTACCAGTTTAAGAAATATCATGGTGAATCACATGCAATAAATTACTCTTTCACCCTTTAATTCAGATAATAGGTCCCACATAATATCCAGTGGTATGAGTTGCCTTCAAATTAATTGTTATGAAAGGAGCTGTGGTTTTGAAATGTGCTTGTTGGTTTTTTATCCTTATACTGAAAGGTGTTAGTTAGCAAACAGGGGTATTTCTCTTCTGTCATCATACATGTTCTACTCAAAGGTCATATTTTATTTTAAATCCACCACTTGGAAGACAAGGACAAAATTCAGAAATGGTAGAACTTGGGCTAAGTGATTCTTTAATTCTTTTCTGCTTCAACATTCTATGATTTTATGATTTTAAAGAAAAATAAAAGCCAAAACTACAGATAAAGCTAGACATAATCTTCTGAAGGCTTTTGTTCACTGTGGAACTGAATATAAAATTGGGAGTGTCTTAGTCTTCTAGGGCTGCTATAACAAAATACCAGATTAAGCTTAAACTGGAGGCTGATGGGCCAAGGTCAAGGTGCCAGCAGCATTGGTTTCTGGGGAGGGCTCTGTCCTTGGCTTGCAGACAGTGCCTTCTCAGTGTGTCCTCCTGTGGCCTTTTTTCTATGCATGGGGGATGGGGGTAGAGAGAGCATGAGAGAGCTTGTTCTCCAGAGCACCGGTGTCTCCTCTTCTTATAAAGACACAGTCCTATTGGATGAGGGCCCAACCCTACGACCTTGGGGGTTAGGGCTTCAACTTATTATAACTTTGAGGAAGACACAGTTTAGTCCATAACAGGGAGAAAAATAGGCATAGGATACTATAGGATACTAAAGTTGTGTATGTTTCACTTTATGCCAAGTTTCTGCTTTCTGAGTTTTCAGTGCATCTTTTAGTAAAAGCAATAAATTGAAGTGACATTTAACTGCCTTTTCCAGCTAGCAGTCATAATCTTTAAAGTCTGATTTTATAAAGTCATGCGTTATTTCATTACATTGTTAAAATGTCTTTATGTTTAACATTTTATGCAATATATATATATGCATATATCTTTCTAAAGAGTTACATTTAAAACTACCTTTTAAAAAGCTTTACTTTTAAAATAGCTTTAGTGTTGAAAGAACTGTTTAAACCTCAGTTAGATGTTAAATGTCATCAAGTTTCTGTTATTTAACTGGCACTGTAGAAACACTAATTAGTTGTTAAATACTTTTTTTTTCAGAATTATAAAAAAAATTAAAATATAGAACACAAAATTCACATCTAATTACAGAAAGAACTAACCAACAAGCATTCATATTATTGGTTAAATTCCTTTCAGTCACTTTTTTGTGTCCACAGAGCAAAAAGTGAAATTACAGAATTTGGGTAATACTCTTCATCCTGTTTTGTGTATCTAGCTGAATTTAGCCTCCAACGTTTATCTCAGCAGTACGAGATTGGGTTTGCTGAAACTGGATTGACAAGCGGTCCTTTTCCATGAATGGGGGTAATGTTTCCTTCTCCCATTAAGACTCTGTGAAAATTGAAATGGAGAACAATACTTTTCACTTAATTGTCTGTTGATACTGCCTCGAATTTCTAGCACTCTTGGCCTAATGAGACTTTATAGGAGTTTCAGTATCCAGTCCTGCAGGCCTCAGTCTCAGGGAGTGGTAAGAGTTGAAAACCAGCAGGCTGCAGGTCTCAGGCCTGCCCAGTCTCTGTGCAGTAAACGAAGAGATTCATCCCCTCCCGTTAGTGGTTTCTGGGAGAACCAGCAAGAGATCTGGGGTAGGCCTTGGCAAGAGACAGTTTGTAGTTTATCTTCCTCAAATCCTGGTTTGCTCTCCTTGTTCTAATTTAAATGTAGATGCCATCCACCACCACCCCAGCACGCCTCCTGCGAAGGTAAGGGACTTAGTGATCTGATCTGCTCCGCCATCACCAGTCCCCTCACCCCAAAATACTGACTCTTGCCCATGTTCCCAACCACCGGCTGAGGTCTTGTCAGCTTATATGATGAACCACCAAGTTGGCTGCCATCTTGATAACAAGTGTGGAACCTGCCTGGAAGACTTCTGAAACTGTGCTCCCCATCAGCCAGCCTGGCCCACTGGATCTCATTCTGGGTTTGCAGTGTCTCCTGAGATACTTGTCGACTGAAAATGCACGACCTAAAAACTGAGGATTACGTTTTATTCGGCAGACATACTTAAGCCTAGGTGACAGCCTCTGAGGGATTGCTCTGAAGAGGCAAGGGAGGAGCCAGGATGCAAAAGAGTTTTTGCAAAACAACTAGGTGGTCGGAACATCAAAAGATTACTGTTAATTAAAGAAAAACAGACATCTCAAGTTAATGAATTTAGCATTTTTCTATGTATAGGAAGATGCAAGAATCTAGACTCATTGAAATCGTTCCTTTGATGTGCATCTTAACTATCTAGGGCCAGTGTCTTGCTTTTCTCCATCCTGAATCCCCTCAGGGTGCATAGTCAGGGGACAGCTGCAGCGGCTGACTGATGGCTTGATGGCCACAATATCCTTTGTTTACTGATGTGGCAGGCAACATTGTTTGTCTCCACGCTGCAGTCAGTGGTGATACAACACTCACTGATTGAAAAAAAAAAACCTCCCGAAGTGGATGGTTTTCTTTAGCTCCGGAATGCCGTTCCCATCTGCTGTCTCTTCCCTGCCACAGTGTTGTGCTCTCAGGAATACCCAGCTAGAGCCTATCTTAGAACACTTGGTGTCCACCAGGAACTCTTGTTGTGCTGCTCTGAGCAAGGCCTATTGACCAAAACAGCCACACAACTTCTCAGAATCCTTGTAGCGATTGATGGACCAAAGGAACCTCTCTACTCATTCAGACCAGGAGTTGTGTTCATTTCATAAGCTGGATGAAGTCAAACAAGAAGGATAGAGAGAGGAGAATAATGGTAAATAGAAAAAGATGAAGCAGCACCAAGTTTTCTCTCGATAATCCCTGTAGAGCTGTGGTTCTACACAGAGCAAGCAAGCATCTGTTTCTTTATCTATAAAATGCGGGTAGCAATAGATAGGGCTGTGATGATGAAATGATTGGGTGTATGTCAAGGGCTTGGAATAGCACCTGGAATATGGAGAGCGTTCAGTAAATGTTTGTTGTTGCTATTTTTGTTCCTACTATAATTAAATGGGATTTGAAATGGAAAGGATCTAAGCTAGTTCCTTAACTGGTCAACTTGGAGACAGTTATTTGATCCCTGAGCCGCCTCTGCAAATTGGGAGTAATAACCAGTCTGGCACACAGGAAACAACACTTATTCTCTCAGCCTCTTTCACCTGCTGTGATTTTTGTTTGCCTTCAGTTACAAAGGAATGAATGATTTTATTCGTAAGAGCTGTTGCATGTTTTCATTAGTTCTGTCTCTCCCTCTCTAGATGGGGTGGATAAAAATGAGAAGAGGGGCTCTGAAGGGAACAAATCAAAATACAAATCTGAATGAGCAAAGATATTTAGTGAATGCTGTTTTTGAATAAGAACTGAATGCAAACCAGACCTAGCATAATATATACATATTTGGAACTATATTCATCCTATTCCCATGAAATAGGCTGTCAGGCTCAACTTTGTCAAAGCACTTGTTATCAGATAAGGAGGTTAAAAGACTAAAGATACGTTGTGAAATTAAATAGGGGAATATTCTAGGTCCTCCCTGAGAGTTTGGGGTCTAATTTCAACCAAATACTAGAAGTTAATTAATTAAGCTTATTTATTTCAAGACTGTGAGCAGGTAAAATGCTGTCCAAATTAGAGAGCTGCAGATTCATTTATCAACCACTTAGCTCGCAAAACATTCACATAAATGCTTTGCATCTTCCTAGACATGGGAGAATATGCACATTCAAAATCATTAGAAAGTAGGCAAAATGATTTTTTGAAAAAATTTTAAGGAAATGGGACAGCTCAGATGATCATATTAAATGTCCAAAACCGCTACCTCATTGAGTGCTCTTCTCAGAGTTCATGCTCCATAAACACCTGGTGATCTGACAGAAAGAAACTACTACTTAAAAGACCTTGTCAAAATAGCCCACCTTTCTCTATATACCTCCTAAATCAAAGTAATACTTCGTTGGCCTATTGAAAGAAGCCTCTCACCTGGCCTTGCATAATTATTATTCTGTCTCTGGCTTTGTTTTCCTCATTATTTGGCTAACTGCATAATTACAACAATGATCTCTAGAATCGCCAATTTTATTTTGATTATGAAACCTTTTGAACTATGTTTACTGGAATTTGGAAGAACCTGTCATTTATACTCAGAGAGTTGAAGCTTACCCCTAAATGAATGTCATGTGCAATTAATTTGCAATAGAGTGAATGTGAAGCTAGGGTGAAAGCCAGTTCCCTCGCTGGTTCTCAAAATGGATGCTTTGCTGAATCTAATCTAGAGAAACTTAGATAAACTTCAGGGTGTTCAGTCTTATTTATTGTTCTCCAATTCATTTAGTGAATAAGGTCTTTTTATTAGCAGACACGTTAATGACTGAATGGTGTTCGTTTCTTTTGTCATTAATCGTGCCACTTAATTTTTATTATTGAGAGAGATGTATTTGCTTATTTTCAGTTATGTGAATCTCAATATGTAGGCATGTTGGGACACTTAATTGTAAGTTAGGCAAGTGTGTTCCGGATATTTATTAATTTTAATGATAAAACCCATATGACAAAGACATATTGAGCAACTACTAGGTGCAAGACACTTAGTAAGTTACTGTGAAAAGACCGGCACGTGCTTAGTGGAATTCACTGAGCACTGCCCTTTAACTCGTTAGATTCGATAAGGAATCTATGGTGAAAGATGAATTCTAGGCTCACTGGCATGCCCTGTATGGCAGAAAACGTCTATTTGTTAGATAGAGAGGAGAGACAGAAATCAGTATTAAAGAGGTCTCCATATTGGTTTTTGGTAGACTTCCTTGATTATACTTTCTTTATTTTAGACTTTGATGGATTGCATTTTTTGGCAACAAGGTTGATTTTCCTTGTTTGATGACTTACCCATCACTTCCTCTGGTAGGAATGGGCGTGTTAATACACTGTTGAATTTTCTCCTGAAGTTCCCATCATAGACATACTATTTCCTAAGGAGATGCTTGTATCTAAAAGGAGCAGGGCAATGAGTGGAAAGAGACAGACAGCCTGGATTCAAGTGACCTCTGCTCACTCACACCCCCAGCCTCAGTTTCCCCACGCATAAAGTGAATGGCTCTCATGAAAGATTGGCTCCAGCCACTTCCTTCCTTAGGACACCTCAGACTGGGGCCCCCAAGGGAGGAGCGATCTGAGAGGCCTCGCTTGAGTCAGGTGCCCGCCTTTTGCCAAAAGGAGGAGAGGGTCCCTTGATTGACAGTTCCAGTGCTGGGGGCAGTAGTAGAGGGAGAGGCTCTGGGCATGGGGGGATGGGTGGTTCTGAGCCGGTAAAGTGGCTGATGTTCTCTGAGATAGTGCTTCTCCAGCTGCGAAGGACCAATGACTTTTTTTTTTTTTTTTTTTTTTTTTAATTCAAGGGCTTCTGCTAGGGTTCTTGAGAGTCTGTACAGGAAGTGTTTTTGTTTGTTGTTTTGTTTTGGTTTTGTTTTCATCGTCCTTTGCCCTGGTCTCTCTTTTTTTTTAAATTTTTTAATTTTTAATTTTTTAATTTTTTATTTATTTATTTTATTTATGGCTGTATTGGGTCTTCGTTTCTGTGCGAGGGCTTTCTCTAGTTGCGGCAAGTGGGGGCCACTCTTCATTGCGGTGCGCGGGCCTCTCACTATCGCGGCCTCTCTTGTTGCGGAGCACAGGCTCCAGACGCGCAGGCTCAGTAGTTGTGGCTCACGGGCCTAGTGGCTCCGTGGCATGTGGGATCTTCCCAGACCAGGACTCGAACCCGTGTTCCCTGCATTGGCAGGCAGATTCTCAACCACTGCGCCACCAGGGAAGCCCCCAATGACTTTTTTTTCTTTTCTTTTTTTCCCAGTCCTTTGCAGGTTGATACTTTTTTTTAAAACAGACATGTAAAATAAAAATCTATCTTTAAATTATCAATCAAACATTTCTCCATCTCTAGGCTTATCCTGTCACACACTCTCAGAGGAGTTCCTTGCATCCTTGCTGAGGAAATCCCCCTGCACCTGCCCCTAGGATCCCTCTACTTCTCACCTCGCAGCCTCTTCTCATCCTGCTGTCATCTGACTTACCCTTCACCTCTCTAGAAATTGCAAGGTCCTCCTTTTAAAAATCCAGTAATATCTTATCAGGTCTCATCCTCAAGTTCTCTTGTAGCACCTACTCTTCCTTCCGGATGGATGCTTTGTGCTCAAGGACATCCCTCACAAGAACACACTTCCCTCTTCCTCCTCTCATGGACCTTGGTGCCTTTTTCCTTCTCTGGATCAACCTTCTAAGAGAGATGCTTTTCTAAGATCCTGGCCCAAATGTCTGGCTCTGTACACTTTAAAATGTGAATATCAGTGTCCAAAGAGGGGTTAGGGGATTTTCTTTAAGATTTGATTATATCCCAAGATATTTGCAAACAAAGTATTTGATAAGGGACTGAAATCCAAAATATATTTTTAAAACTTATACAACTAAATGTCAAAAAAAGAACCCCAACAACCCGATTGAAAAATGGACGGAAGACCTGCAGAGACAGTTTTCCAAAGAAGATATACAGGTGGCCAACAGGCACATGAAAAGATTCTCAACACCACTACTCATAAGGTAAAAGCAAATCAAAACTACAGTGAGATACCACCTCACACCTGTCAGAATGACTGTTATCAAAAAGAGAAGAAATAACAAGTGTTGGCGAGGATGTGGAGAAAAGGGAGCCCCTCGTACACTGTTGGTGGGAATGTAAATTGGTGCAGCCACTATGGAGAACAGTATGGAGGTTCCTCAAAAAACTAAAAGTAGAACTACCATATGATTCAGCAATTCTACTTCTGGGTTTTTATCTGGAGAAAACAAAAACACTAATTTGAAAAGATATATGCACCCCTATGTTCATTGCAGCATTATTTACAATAACCAAGATAGGGCAGCAACTGACGTGTATATTGTTAAAGGAATGGATAAAAAGGTGGTGTTCTGGAATATTACTCAGCCATAAAAAAGAATAAAATCTTGCCGTTTGTGACAACATAGGTATACCTAGAGGATACTACGCTAAGTGAAATAAGCCAGAGAGAGTAAAACAAATACTGTATGATTTCACTAATATGCAAAATGTAAAAAACAAATGGACGAAATAAAACAGAAACAGACTTCATAGATACAGAGAACAAACTGGTGGTTGCAAGAGGGGAGAGGGATGGGGGAACAGGTGAAATAAGGGAAGGGGTTTAAGAGGTACAAACTTCCAATTGTAAAATAAGTCAGAATGATGTAATGTACAGCATAGGGAATATGGTCAGTATATTGTAACAACTTTGTATGGTGACAGATGGTCTCTAGATTTATTGCAGTGATCATTTCATAATGTGTACAAATATCAAATCACTGTGTTGTACACCTGGAACGAATCTAATATTGTATGTCAATTATAATTCAATTTATAAAGATTTGATCCTATCTCTGTGTGAGAGTTGAACTAATCATAAGATAGTGGTACGTATATAATTCCAGTAGTGTCTGGGAGAAGACAGTGAACTGGAACTTCTAAGGAATCATTCCTGTGACTTCTCTTTGAAAGTAGACGGCGCTAAGTCATTTACTGAAAAAGGAAGGCACCATCACTAACGTGTAAAATTAAGGGATGAGCAACTTTTTTTTTCTCTCTTCTTCTTACTTTTATGTCCTTTCATTGTGACTGGAGCTTTGGCAGGTATGAGGAGTGGACCTACAGAAAGAGCCTTTCATCCGAAGTCAGTAGATGTGTTTCTTTTGCCAATAACAGGTGCCTTAACTCTCTGACCGCCTGTGTCCTCATCAGTTACGAGAGGCGGTTGGGCACCATGATCTTTGAAGTCACTTACTAGAAAATTCTGTGATGTTCTTACAGTCTTAGAAATCATTGTGTGTAACCTAGTGACTTTCCCTTTTCCAGGGTCCTGGCTTAATGTAAACCCTATTTTCTTGTTCTCTTCTAGCACCTGTTTTCTGATTAGAGACGAAATAAATGACATTCAGAACTTCCACTAAGGTACTGTAAGGTAAGATCTTTTTTTGAGTTGAGTTCTTTGCTTTAAAAAGGGGGCTTATGGCTTGATCTGTGAGCAGAGGTTAATGAAGAATAGCAATTTCTAGGTTGGTGTTTTTCAGTGCAATTTATAATTGTTACTGTGTGCATCTTAATGTAAATGAGTCATGCTCAACTTTTTGTGTCTCAGTAAAGGTACTTTTTTTTACTAATTTGTTCATCAGATTCAAAATTACAATGAAGGAATTTGTTGAAATATGAAATACGTTGATTTTATTTCAAAAACGTATTGTATCTTAACTGTAGTAATGTGAGGGTTTTTTAAATAGTGCAAAATGTTTGAATTTTTAGCAAATATAGGACCTTATAGCTTGTCTAATTCATAGCTTAAATATTATCTTTTGATTATTTATATTGCCTTATTTGGAATCCTGTACAAAATCCGATTGTAAGTATAAAGAAAGAGCAACACTGTGAAAAAGCTCAATCCTTTTTAAATGTTATTGTTCATAATACTTTTTCTATTCAGCAGACAGTGCAGATAGCCTACCCAATATACATTCTCCCCTATTCCTTTCTTAAAAATTCCTGAGGTTTTGAAGGACAATAAGACTTCCCAGACTCCTTTGCTGCAGCCACCTGACCCAGTTCTGGCTAATGAGTTCTGAGTGATGGGCCCTGGGGAGGGTTTCCCTTCCTGAATTAATTCCCTTCCTGAATTAAAAGAGCAGAGCTTCAAGAGGAGAATATTTTTGGAACATTTTCCCCTGTTATTACCCCTTCTTCCTACCTGGAAAGTAGTTCTAAAATTTGTAGCTGCAGGGTCTTAATTTATGAAAGTGACTGAGTGATGACACAGAGAAGTCAGTGTCACTGGAAGAAGAATTTATTACTTGCATTTCCCGAGAGAAGGGGGCACTCCATGAAGGGCCACCTGAGGAAGACCAGGTCTGGTCAAGGGGCAGAAAACAGAAATGAGGAGAAAGTCTAGGTCAGTGTCTTTCTTGGGAGTTTCCTCAGGAAAGGAAAGGCAGGGCAGGGTAAACAGATTAGGATTGGCCAGTTAGAATAATGTCGGTGGGCCCTGGGCTGCAAGGGTGGTCTCTGGTCGCCTGGTACCTGGCAGGGTGTTGATTTAGGCCGGGGAAATATTGACTTGGTGTTTGAGTTAGATAAGAAGGTGGATGGGACTGTAGACTCAGGACTGTTTGGTTTACATGCGAAAGATGTGCTCCAGGCCAAACCCTTTGCTATTTCTAAGAATTGGCTAGTCTTGGGACGGGCAGTTTCTCCCTGGTCAGCAACTTTTAAGATGTCAAAACATCATAAAATACAGAAAATAAAAAACATGGTTAATACAAAGCACAGCCCCATCTTGTAATCACAGGGACAAAAGCCACAACCAGGGATATTGGAGCAGAAAGGTAAAAGGAGCTTGACACCTTGATGACACTCTTAAGCTCTAGTGAAGCTACCATTACATTTCTTGTAGGAGACAAATAAATCCCTTAGACAAGCTTGTTAGGTCTTCTGATACTCAGAGCCAAATGCAGACTTGGCTGTTTCTAGCATTCATATCTGGTCATGACGCTAGACGTATTTCTATACCTTATTTAGTCTTCACAGTAGTGCCATCAGGGTAAGTATTATGATCCCCATTTTACAGTGAGGAAACTGATGCTTTGAGATGTTAACAACTTTGTCCTATGATAATAAGTATCAAAGGCAAGGTTTGAACTTGGACCTGTCAGGTGCCCTTCCCTGTACTCTGCTACGTCAGCGCTGGTCCTCACATTATGATGCCAGGAGCCAGTACTGTTGTTGTGGCATCTTCAGTGCACTAATCCTTTGCATGTTCTTCAATAACACAGAAATTCCGCTAGATTATCCATTTATAAAACTAAGTGAACTGAGGCTATTCCATATTTTTTAAAAAAAGGGAAGAGAAAACTCTGGTTTGGGGGAATCAGGATGAATTGAAATTGCCTATGAAAGCAGGTGAAAGAAATACTAATTCCAAGTTTTTTATTTTGCTTTTCGTTCTTTTGAAATAAAAGTTTAGGGCTAATGGTCTAAATATGGCCACCAAAACTAAGCTTTTAAGCTACGGTCCTAGTATTAAATACTTTCCTTCTAACAGTGTCCATTGCTTCACTCAGTAGGCTCAGAAAAAAATGCAGGAAAAAGATAAATTATATAATAAAATTCCTTTCCAAAGAAAGACATGCAAGATATGAAAAAGGTACTGAGCTGAGTCGGAGGAGGAGGTGCTGGGTAATGGAAAAGTCCCTGGGCTGGAAGCTAGGAGATGGGAAATGCAGGTGACAGCCAGCTCTTTGGAGGCTTAAAAAAGCTGTTTCACCTCTCTGGACCTTTGTTCTTTGTTTGTAAATGGAGGGTGTATGATATTCTGATATTCTCTTAATATAAAATAATAACTTACCTTGTTGGATGTCCATTGCTAATGCAGGGAAATGCTGTGTCTACTAAAGTCAACTTTTTTCTTTTTGGCCATTAAACTAAAGAGTTATCCGTGATTTTCCTTTTCCTGTCCTTTATTTCAAATACATCCTGAAATTCTTAATTTCTTTCTGTCTCTTCTGTTACAACCCTGCTCCAAGTCATCATTCTGTCTTGCCAGGACAACTGTGTAAGCTTCCTGGTGGTCTCCTGGCTTCTATTCTTGCCACACCAGAATCCCTTCTGTGTGCAAGACCAGTGTCTGGGGAACCTAGATCAGAGCTTGTTATTCTCCCGAGACCTGCTCAAAACCCTTCAACTCCTTTCTCTGCATTTAGAGTAGAACCCAAACGCATGACCA
Source organism: Eschrichtius robustus (assembly GCF_028021215.1). NCBI lineage: Eukaryota > Metazoa > Chordata > Mammalia > Artiodactyla > Eschrichtiidae > Eschrichtius > Eschrichtius robustus. Next base: position 6,879,297 of record NC_090830.1, on the reverse strand, counting down.
TGTCTTACCTATCTGATACAATCAGGCTTCTACTTGTGCCTTTTCTCCCTGCTTCCTCAACACCAGTGGCCCTGCCTTTCATTCTGTTCCTTTGTGTTCTTGTCTCCCTAGGGCCCTGGCACGGCAGTCCCCTGGCTTGCAGGGCTCTGTCCCTGACATTTCCCATTCAGATCTCAGCTGCAAATCTTCCCTAACCACTCTCTCTAGATGAGCACTATCCCAAGTTTAATTCCTTTTAAAAACTAGAAGTTTTAGGGAGTTCCCGGGTGGTCCAGTGGCTGAGACTCCGTGCTCCCATTGCAGCGGGCCCGGGTTCGATCCCTGGTCAGGGAACTAGATCCCGCATGTTGCAACCAAGATCCCGTGTGCCGCAACTAAGACCCGACGCAGCCAAATAAATAAATAAAATAAGTATTAAAAAAAACTTGGAAGTTTTATTTTTAAGGCATATTAAAATACCCCCATATGCAGAAAGTACTTATTTGTATAACTTAAGGGATTTAGGCAAGACATGAAGAATTCTGACATGTGTTTATGGTTTGTTGTATGGTCTAAGCTCCTTGAGGGCAGGGCCTCTCTGGTCTCTTTTCCTCACTGCCTGAACCGCAATACCTATAAAGATGCCTGTTCCCTGCAAGAAGCTTAGTAAATATTTATTGAATGAATGAATGTAGAGTCAAAAAATGCCTTAGGTAAAATATCCCAAAAGAAATTAAACGGTGCTTATAGATGTGCCCGATGGGTTTATTGCTCTAGACTGGAAAGAAAGGGGAAAAAAAAAGAAGAAAAGATGAAAAAACAAATTCTGGGAACAGGGACAGACAACAGTGCACACAGAAAATAGCAGTAAATCCTTGGGAGGGACCACTTTTGGTATTGTCACTAGTGGCATTTCTGATCTATGGTGATGGGTGGCAGAGCCCAGTTCTTTGGATCTTACATAGATTTATTAGTTAAGCCTGGCACATAGATGATTGGAAATGTTTGTTGAATGAAGGCACGAAAGAATGAAATAGTAAATTATCGAACTACTAAGAGCAAAGCTGCCTTTTTTTTTCCAGGGGCCGACATAATGTTCCCTTGATGCCAATATTTAGTCCCTGTTAGTAACAGACGTTCCAAATACAGTGAGTGTGAAAAATGTTCCATGAAACTGAGTTCAATTGCTGTGCTAGGCTTCTCCCTTAGAGAGCTTCAGAGTTAATTCCATCTTCCAAGTCAGTTGTCACAGGGACGACCCAGGATGGCACACCATGCAAATGTATTAACATGCTGATGGGAAAATGGAAGCTCGAAAAATGTCTTATCTGTCAATTAAATGATGTAGCCCCGTGGTTCGATTACAGTAATTCGGGGGGTTTTTGTTTTCTGCCAGTTGAGATTTGACAGCTGTTTATAAAATATTTACGTTCTGATTTCAGTCACATTGACAGCACTTTTGGATCTTTGGAAGATGATAATTATATGTTAGGAAAATGTTTTAAAAAGTTTGAAGCCGATCTGTTGAGGGGGAAAATCTGTTTTAAAAATTGTACAAAGGAAGGAAATCCACTTTATAAAAGGATATACTTCTAATAAAAGTCAGAAATAATAGACATTTGTGACCTGAAGACACACTGCATGTGATGGGAAGGGGTATCCTTCTCCACTCTGCCTGTTTTGGGTCCCTTAGCTTTTCTTAACTCTGTCTAGCTGGGTATATGCTTCTCACCTTTTTTCACTTAATTATGCACGTGTGATATTTGTGTCGTAGGTACTTGGGTAAATTAGATAGGATTTGGGGGCATCCATATGGAATATCGTGGGAAAATTTTCAATACATATACTTTGTATTAAAAGAAGAGAAAATAACGAAACAGAAACAGACTCATTGATGCAGAGAACAGACTTGTGGTTGCCAAGGGCGAGGGGGGTGGGGAAGAGATAGATTGGGAGTTTGGGATTAGCAGATGTAAACTATTATATATAGGATGGATAAGCAACTGTATAGCACAGGGAACTATATTCATTATCCTGTGATAAACCATAATGGAAAAGAATATGAAAAAGAATGTCTATATATGTATCACTGAATCACTTTGCTGTACAGCAGAAATTAACACAACATTGTAAATCAACTATATTTCAATAAAATAAGTTTTAAAAAAAGAAGAGAAAATAAAAAGTATTGGGAAGAAAACTAAGTATTGAATTTCCAAATAAAATATTTTCAGATGTTTTAATGAAAAGCATAAATTCACAAATAACTTTTTCTTATGAGGTATTATGTTAGAAACATTGACTTGTAATTTCCAATCAGTGGTCTCTCCAAAGTCTTGATAGCTGCTATTTGTGGGTTGCTTTGTAAGAACAAGGAGACGATAAAAAGTTTCAAACCTATTTTATAGACATTCAGAAGGTTCCTGGAATTGAAATTATACCTAGAGAATCTGACGGCTATTACTTTCTTTCATTGACAACTGTAATGTTGAAATTTCTTAGAATAAGGCAAGTGATTCTGGAATCCAACCTAACATTTTAGTATCAAATATTTAAAATTTTTGTAGAAAGCATATATTCTTTTGTAGCCATCACCCTGCCCATAGCTTGGCCCCCACTAGATATGTATATCAGCACTAAATGGACAGAAGTGGGCTCAACCCTGTCTAAAGGGACCAGGAGCAAAAGTATAATTGGAGGCCCTGGACCCACCCTCCTTCCCACCCCTGGCTCTTTCCTGCTCCTCCAGGGCCTCATGTGGACACTCAGCCTGGAAGTCCACCCCACCCCTCCCCACTGTGTCACAGCTGTCCCATGACCACCTGCTGGGTCCTGGATGCAGGGGAGGATGTATTGTGAAAACAACCACTGTATACCCTACAAATGAGCAGACTTGGGCCTGTGGGCAAGGGATTCTGGGGACCTGAGTATGAAGCCTGGTCTAAAAGGAACCCAGCTCCCCTTGGGCATGTCCCTTGGAAAGGGTGAGGGCCAGAGTGGGTCCTCTGATGCAGTGCTTCTCAAATGCGAATGTGTGTACAGTCACCTGTTCAAATACAGATTCTGATTCATAAGGGCTAAGGTGGGCCTGCGCTTTTGCATTTCTGCGGTGCACCCAGCTGCTGCCGTCAGTGACTGCACTCCGAGAAGCAAGACTGTAATGCACAAACCAAGGCAGGGGTCCCTGGCCTGCGTCTCCGGGAGGTACTGGACAGAAGTACCAGCTTTAGGTAAAGACAAAGATGGGGGCCTGCCGTGGAGAGCTGTTCTCTCCAGGAACCCCCAGCCCGGATCCTGTCCACCTGGTAACTCCTCCCTGCTCTGCACCAGCCCCCCTGGCAACCTGTCCCTCCACTTCCTTCACCCGCTCACAGCCCCTGGTCCCTGCGGGGCGGCAGCTCCCTCTCTGGTTGGACACTGACCTTGACGTCCGGGTGGCGGAGTCCACCTCGTCTGTGCTCAGAGCATCTCGGAGAAGCAGCAGGTACCGGGAGGCCCCATTATCCTTGCAGCCTGCGAGACCCGAGGCTCAGCACCGGGCTCGGCTCAGCCACACCTGCCTCTGAGGATTGCGCCCCGTGCCCAAATCCTGCTGGCCACACAGGGGTCTCAGGATGCCAGGGTGACTCTTATACACCAGGGTACTGCTGCCCAACACGTGGAATGCCCCACAGTTAGGTTTAAGAAGGCACTGTAAGTGAAGGTAGTAAATCTAATAGTTCTCTAGCAAGATTTTAATACATGACATGCAAATAGATGAAAAAGCAAATTCGTTTTCAGAAATGACCCAAGTGAAAGCAATCCATTTTTTAAAAAAATACTTAAATTCTCAGTGGAACATTTGAACTAAAAGGAAAAGAAAATCCAAGTCAGGAACAAAATAAAGCAGAAAGTCACAGATCGTATTTTTAAATAAAAGGAGCATTTGTTTGTTATGCTATACACAAAAGAAATAAAATGCAAAAAAAATCAAAACAAGTTGATCAAATGATCAAAATATATCACAGAGTAGCATTTAAGACACAGAACAAAAAAAACACAAAAATAGTATCAGAATATGGACATAAAAATAAGATAAATCTTAGGGGATAACTAAAAATTATAACGAGAGTAGCTGTAGAAAGCTAGGAGTGATAGGTAAAGTAATAGAGATGATTTATTCCATAAAAATCCAAATTTGCAGTTCATAGATGATACTTTTTAACTAAAAAAAAGAAGGTTTTAGACACAGTTCCATAACATGGATAAATTAAATTACATTCTAAGAGAAATGAGGAAGCTCGTAGGCTTACAGTGAAAATCATAGAAAAGAATGTGAAAATGAGAGGCACAATCTTCACAGCAAACAACATGCAGCATGCATGCAGGTATAAGAAGAAATAAATCCAAAGCACACATAAGAATGCCTTGAAAAAAAAATGATCTCATAATGTGATAAAAGGCAAAAGCTGTGGAAGTGCTATATTTACATTCTAGCATATTATAGGGGAAAAAAAGAAAATTCAATTTACACAGTTTCTTATTATTCTGAGATTGCAAATTCTGTCCAGTTTCCTTTCAGCAAAATGCTTATTCAATTCTTGGTGTATGTTCCTGAGATGAAATTTCAGATGATCTGTGCTAATGCTTTAATACACAGCTTCTCTCTTGAAGAGCTTGCAGTCTGGTTTTGATGACAAGGTACATACATTTTTTAGTAAGTGTTAAAATATAAGACCAGATTTAAATAATGTGACCAAGTTGTTTAAATACCAAACAGATTATGACCCCGTAGTTGTCATGGATTGTATCTTTAGCATGTTTATATTCTTGATACTTTTCGCAGTGATAAACATATATAACTTTTGGAAAATGTTTATGATGTGTTGATGACATGCCAAGGTAAATAAAAGATAACATTTTTATATGGCTTCAAGGGCACGGAGACTGCTCTATAAGAAGAGGGTGACATATTATGAGGTTTCAGGAAAAGTAGGGTTTATGTGGGCAAAAAAAAAAACCAACCCAGTAGGCATTGCAAAGGATCACAGGTTTAGGGTAGAATGTTACAGCCTCAGGATTTGGCTTGCGTGGATGAGGGGTGGTGCTCTAAGAACAAGCCAAAGTGGGTAAGACCAAAAGGAGAATAATTATATTTCTAAAGGAGCTTGGATTTTATTTTGAAAATAACAGAATACACTGAAAGAGTAGGAGCAGGGGAATAACATGAAAATTAACTGGGCAACACTCTGTGGAAATAGATTGAAAGCGGGAAAATGCATTGATAACTTTTTCAGGAAAAAGGAGATTAGAGACAAAAGAGGAAACTGCCAGCAGGAGGAAAGAATAGATTCAAAAGACAGCATGAGAAAGTCTGGACCTTAGTCCTTCCTACATCCGTTTTGTGTTTGCTGCCTCTGGGGTCTTCACACTTTCTGGTTCTTTGGAAGATTTGCCTCTCATATGTAAATGGAAAATGGGCTCAAGTCACAAAGAAAGAACAAACAACACCCCTGCCTAGGTTTTCTTTCGATTTCTATGTCTCCCTCCTCTTTCTCCCATCTTCCATGACCCTGTTCTTTCCTTCAGTTTCCTCATATTCCCAGAACTCCTCAAACAGCTGCACTTTGGCCTCTGATTGCACCACTTCACTGGAACTGCAGTTGCCAAAATGAGAAAGATCCCCTGGTTGATAAACCCCAAGAATTTTTGAGCCTTAACTTTCTTGACTGCTCTGCAAAATTTGTTACCAGTGACCTTTTTGAAATTCCCTCTTTCCTTGTATTCCAAGGAACTTTCCTCTGCTTGAATCTCCTGGTACTCTTTTCCCCTCATTGTCTTTCTCTCTTTCTCCCTCCCTCTTTTCCTTCCTTTCTGTTGTTTTCTTCTGTCTATTGCTTAAGTACAAATCCCCTTCCCTGCGCCTGCCAGAATTCTGTTCAGAATTCTTTTCTGCCTAATTCACTTAACTTCCAGGCTTAAGCTATGACCTTTAGCCCAGTGACTCAGATCTCTGCCCCCAGCCTAGACATCTTTCCCTAGTCCACATCTGTGCATCCACTTGGACCACTCTAGCTGGACTTTCACCCCAGACCCCCAATCGCGATGGCGGAACTGAACTGCTCTGTTCCTCTTGGCCCTCCCCACTTCTCCGTATCTCTGTCCTAGCCTTCTGTGCATTATACAGGCGCAGCCCAGAAACGGAATACATCCCTTTACCTTTCTGAAATGAAAGTCTGATTATCATTCAAATTGAGCCTCTTCCTAGCTGTCTGACCTTCAGCATTACTTAACTTCTGTGTCTCTCAGTTTTCTTATTTATAAAATGGAAAAAAAATAATAGCACTTGCCTCACAGGAGTGTTGTGAAGATAATAAATGGCACATTGTAAGCCCTCAGTAAATATTAACTATTTTATTGTTTGAAGTAAGCAGACTCCCCACTGACTTGAAAAAAACAAAACTAGTTTTCTTAGCGTGTGATTTGGTTTTTGCCTAATTCTCGAGCTTTGTTTCCCACCATTTCCTAACTTCCACCCTGATTTCTACCCTTACAAAAAGATGCTCTAACAGGCCGTGCTCTGCCCCTCCCTCTCCCAAGCTCACTGGTGCCTCTTCCCATTACTGGATCATGACTTAGCCATGATAATTTCCACTGATCTTCAAAGTGTGTGTGGGATCTGTCTTCCTGCCCTCTTCTCCCCAAGTGTAAACTAGTTTTTCCTCCGTGTGCTCCTGGAGAGCCATTGTCTTAGAGATCGTTCATGCTGCATTACTACTGTGTGTGCATCTCTGTGCTACCAGCTTCTTAGTGGTAGAGGATGCACTATTTATCTTTAGGTAGGAGTGGTTTTGAGAGGAAGTGTGACCATAGGGCGTGGACAACAAAAGAGAATAAGCAGTAGCATGCACCAATTGTACACCTAGATGTGGCCCTGAATACAGCCAGCCCTCTTTCCTCCTCCGTTTGAGCCTGAGGTAGCTGAAAAGGGAGAAGTTTGAAGAGCAGGAAACAAAAGGCAACATGATGCTATCAAGATAAATCTAAAACAAAGATGTGAGGGGAAAAAATGGAAGCCAGTTGGTAGACTGTTCACAATGGATCAGAGATTCCGTGAGTCACAGTGGAAGGAACTCACACAGGGGCGGCTGGCAGGAGAGGAGAGCTCATGCTGACCTGGTGATGAATCTGTATGCAATCTTCTGGAACAAGATTTCAGTCTCAAGAATGAGGAAAGGACGAGACTGATAACATAAATTTGTGGTATATAGGAATTTGAGCTGTAACATTGGCATATACACACAGTTTTAATGAGTCACAGTATTTTTTGTTATGAGGTGTGTGTGTGTGGTGCCATATATAAAAGCATACTACCTATACATTTTAATATATTTTGATAATAAGAGTAGTACAATGTTTATTATAGAAATATTGGCAGTCAGAGAAATGTAAGTCTGATATGAAACGGTGGTGAGGAAATGGAGGTAGGTGGTATAGATGACTTTGTAGGCAAGGTTGACCTTGAGAGGGAGAAGAAACGTCTTGTGGTAGTGGTGTGGTCCAGGTAGAAGACGCTGGACCTGGGACCAAGTGAGGCTTTCTGAAGCTGGGAGACTGTATAGCCTGTTTGTAAAATGATGGAAATAATTGAGAAAGGAAGGATAAACTGACAGTGGATGGGAGAGGGGGGCACTTCAGGAGTAAAGACCCTGAGTGGGTGAGAACAATGGGCCGGGTTGGCCCTGGATAGGTGCAGGGGCACAGATGCCAGTGGGTAGACAGATGATCATGGTCAGAAAAGGAAGCAAGTATCAAATTATTATTACTTTCCCTGTGCTCCTTTGAGTTCAAATAATGCACAGATTTAAACCTGTCCTTTGGACTGAGAAGGATGGCTCCGAAGAAAGCAAGCCGTGTACACAGTGACTGACTTTCGGGGCTTTGTTTTCGGACAGACCTTTGTCTCCTGGTTCCGCCACTCTCCTTCAGCTGTGGGACCCTCATCAGGTTAGCCGATGGTGGGTAAGAGCTCAGGTTCCGGACTGGACTCCAATGCTGGAATCCTGGCTCCATCACCAAATGTCTGTGTCAACTTGGATCAAGCACTTGGCCCTTTCTGCCTGGGCGCTTCTTGTGTAAAAGTGGAGATTTAAGATGACCCTACCCATAGGCGGGATAAGTAATAAGTGAGAACACTGTAAATTTTGTAGAGCATATATATTTCTAGTCAATGTTAGTGGTTATTATTTCACTCTCTAAGACTTCATTTCCATCTGTAAAATGGGGTAGGTAATAGACCTGCCACGTGTGATTATTGTGAGAGTAAAAAAGACATTACATACAAGGTTCTCAGCATTACAGCAAGTGAGTGTAAAGGGAAAAAAGAAGTGTGAGTGAGGGTCAGGGATGGCTCCACTGGACAGCCAGAGATTGGGAACTTCTGAATGAAGATTGGGAGAGAGAAGATGACTGGTGATTTGAAGGCAAAGTTTTTAAAACTTCATTTGCAACAGAATGGAAGCCAATTAAAGCCTGATGATGTGGCCAAGGACACAAAGCCTTTCCTTTGAAGCTGATAAATTTAATAAAAATTGATTCATTTTCACTTCAGTAAAGGTGAGGGGAGATTGTGTGTGTGCATGGGCACATTTTAGAATAAATATCTGCAGAGGCTGAATTAATGTAATGAGATTTTATATTGAGAAGTGACATTAATTACCCCATTATATCAGAGCATCTGAACAAGTACACTAAAATAGTTAAAAATAGGTAAGCTAAATTCATTTAATTAAATTACTGTGTTTTGTAGCATCATGCACATAATATAAAAATAGTGTAATAAAATATATATACGTTATGTTTTGATTTCCAAACGGAACATAAGGATCACGAGGGCAAACCTAGCATAGTGCCTGGTATACCGTAGCTGCTGGATAGTGATGGGTGAATAAGTGGGTGAATAAATCCCACATTTGCAACTCCTGTGACTTACATTGGACCTCTCCATCTTAGAAAAAAATAGCTAACACATTCTGTTTCTTTACAAACAAGTGCAATACAAAGTGATGCTTAGTGATGGAAATCTAGATAATTAGGGGCTTTTATATGAGTTGGTGTGTCAAGTCAAAGAACAAAGCAGGGCATTATGAAATACATGTAAGTGTAGATAGGATTGTGTTCCAGACAAAATGATACCATTAAGTATTATCTGAAATAATGTCTTTTGTGCTTCAAGGTGAAAATATTCTTATGAGAAAACAAGGAAGGGGAGAGTTAAAGCTGGAAGCAGTGGAGCATAGCACAAGGAACAGTGAGGGGCATTCCGAGAAGCTTGAACGGTAGGCTTGGCTAAGACAGTCAGGATCCTCTCTCCTTCCCTCTTTCCCTGCCCCCAGCTAGTCCCCAGAATTGGAATGTCAGTGACTTGAGTTGCTCACTCTAGCACTTTCTCAGGGGAGTATAAAGAAACTGGTGCTTCAAGTGTGGTCTCTGGACCATCAGCCTCAGCATCATCTGGGAACTTCTTGCAAATGCAGAGTCTTAGCCCCCCTGTCAGCCCTACTGAATCGGAATCTGCAGTTAACAGGTTCTGCAGGTGATTCACATTAAATCACAGATTCAAATTTGAAAAGTATTGGCATAGAGATGAGAAGTGTGGGCTTTAATGCAAATTGATCTGGATTCAAATCCCCATTCCACCATGGGCAAGCTAATTTTCCGATTTCGTTTCATCATCTGTACTCTGTAGTTATAGGTACCTCATAAATACCATTATGTAAGGTAAATGAGATAGTTCCATGTAAAGTGTTTATGTAGTGCCTTGGATGTTTAGTAAGCATCCAATAAGTCTTAGGTGTTTTTCATTATTTCCCTTCTGCTGAGCAAAGGAAATAATAGTGAGGAAGAAGACTTCTCACTGCGACCTTTCCCTCTGCTTCCTCAATCTTATACTTAGCATACACTTGCAGATAGATCTCATCATCTTTCTGAGTTTACTTCTGCCGCTGGAAGTTTTTTTCTGTTTACATTACTATGGACAAGTCACTTAACCTCTTTGAGCCTCGTTTTTCTCCTCAATATTATGGGATGGTCACATCATCCCATCTCACAGATGTGTAAAAATCAAGTGAAGTGGTTCATAAGACAGCATTTCATTCATTGTGGAAATTAACACAACAGATTTCACAGAAGAATCATCTGAAGATGAGAGGGTAAATAACATAAGATGGTAAATTAGATCATTTATAATAATGATGATATCAGTGACTGATACGGCCGTTCCCCCTTTGCTAGGGCGAGAGAAGGTGGACTCTGGTTGCATATGGGGAGGAGAGGAAATTGGTTCCCTCTTCAGAGACAGAGGCCTCTGCATGTAGATCCCAGAAAGTCCATCGTTGAAAAATGATCTAGACTTAAAAGGGATAAGCGTTTTGCTCTTTACCTACATAGCAACAGAAAATGAGACACATATACTTAAAGAGTAAGACAAAATTAAACAAGTAGGCATCGAGGAAAGTTTCTAAGGAGGATTAGAGGAAGGACTGCATCTGGTTGTATGTCAACAGAGCTTCTGAGACGGAAGGTGTTTATGGTTGGCCTTGGGGGAGATAGACTCCTGAGAGGGAGTTGCAGTGCATTCTTCTTGGGGGGAGTAGCATGAGGAAATACAGAGCCAGAAAAGCCTGAAGCACATAAAGGAAGGATTAAAAAAAAAAAAAAAAATCTACTTTGGAAACTCCAGATTACAGAGGGGTGGAAAGAAAAAATGAGTGGTACGGATAGGTGTGGGTCAGATTTCGAAGGACCTTGTTTGCTCAATTCCTAATTTCTCGTTGATGGCTAGTCATTTATTATTTTGGAGGTGGGAATTGTCACGACCAGGGATGTGTCTCAGAACATTTATCTGGCATCCAAGTGTGAGTTGCTTTAAATCAGGAATGAGCAGAGAGACTAATTCAGAGCAGATATTTTGTGGCCCAGGAAAAGTAATAAGACCCTGAGCTGAATTTGTAACGCTGGGAATGGAAAGGAAAGAACAGTTTGCAACAAATGCCTTTCTAACAGGTTTAAGGTGACTCTTTCATGTCAGCAAGAAACCTCAATGTTAGAGGAAAATAAAAATGATTCACCTCCTAGTGGGTGTTGCTCTTGCCAAGTTCCATCTCTCAGTATATTTTTTAAAGTTAGTGTGAGTAGATGTGCAAATACACTAGTTACTTATTCTATTTTTATGTCCCTGTGCAGGCAAAGAGAAAAAGGAAGAATTCTATTCATGTGTCATACTCTTGAGACTTATGGTAGTTTGCTAATAATAAGTTCTATTGTCTTGGTCTCAAAAGGCATTCAAGGGCTGAACCAAGTATGGTAAGGTCTCCCAGACCCCACTCATTACACAGCTGCAAAATTTGTAGCCGAAATGTCAGGCTGCCTTAGTATTTTTGCAGGCCAAAATGCCAAGCAAAGTCAAGTCAAATTGTTTCTTGTTTCTCTTGAAAATTTGCAGGTTCTAACAATAGAGGTCAAGTCTGCCTCAGAAACTTTAGTCCCTTCTTTAACCTCCTGGATTGTTGGCTGAGCCTGTTTTTTTCCATCTGTTGAATGAGGGGTAATCATACTTTCATCTATTCCTGCCTTTCTAAGAAAGGCTTTTTGAGCTCCTTGGTTTCAAGATATTTTCGTAGAGTTGAAAATTAAATATACTTCAGATGTCCTCCTACACGTGGCTCTAAGCCAGTTTCACCCTTGGTGTAATTCTTTAGACTGAGGATCATCTGCCTTCATCTCACTTTACTCTCAGAGTTTGGTGCCTACCTGCCTTCTCATCTCTATAGTTCATTAACCTGCAAATCAGGCATGATATTATTGTCATCTTGAAACATCTTCTCTGTATAAACAGTGTTTCTAAAGGCTTCCCGAGTAATATGAAATGAAACAATCGACTTGATGCCATCCCTTTTTTTTGTAAAAAGAAATATTAAGAAAATGTAAAGAAAAAGAACTGACATATAAATATATCAGTATTGGGATTATAAGTGATTTTTAAAATTTTAATAATTTCTTCTTTTCAAATTCTCCATAATGAACAAATATTACTTACATGAGTTAAAAAAAAACTATTACTAAAGTACTTTTTTCTAGCGGTAGTCATCATACTTCATTTTTATAACTTCTGTGTTTTATTTCTAAAAGACATATCCTTGAAATGTTTTGATGATTGTGTACATCAAAGAGTTATTTTTTTCTATAGCAATGGTTCTCAAATTTTCGGATTTCAAAATAGCTTAGGAGGCCAAGAGAGAATTATGAATTTGGGGTTTTGAAAATGGGGATCACTTAAAGCAACTAATCTTTGCTGACAACATTTTTAAAGGAAGGATATTATAATACTATGCTTTTTATAATATAAAGGATTTAGTCTAAGAATAAAAAAGGGCCTTTCACAAGAAAGGCCATAGGTATATTTGCAGCAACATTTATGCATGATATATTTATATATGTATATACTATTTCAAATTCATTAAACTTCTATTTAGTGACATATACTGATTAAATTATTTTGGAAACAACCATTTTACAGTGGAACATGAAGAGGAGCTGGAATACCTAAAATGTCTCAATGTTCTTTCTGTAATTTTATTGCCATTATAAAATTACCCAGCTTTACATAGGATATTGAGAAAATGGAAACAATAGTCTTTAATACTGTTGCACTCAATTTGGAATGTTTCCAGTAAATTGAGAGAAACCAAGGTAGAACAACCACCCTGCCAAAATTTTTCCACTGCAGAACCTGGTATTAAGGATTGAGCTGACTGGCTAACAAGGTGGGCTCAGCAGTTATGGGCCCTGATGATTCAACACACAAAGGTCAGCAGCTTATGTGAACTATTCATCAAGATTGCTACCAGAATAGGCGTTTGAGACTCCCTTTTCTTCTTTAATTCCCTATTATACTCTGATATTTTTTTCTCGATCAGAAATATATATTAGGTACTAAATCTCATGATAAAACCAATTTTTAACTCCCATTTGATTCTGTGATTTGAAGTTTGGACAGGTAAGTCACTGGACCTCAGAAAATGTTCACAGTGGTAGGTTGCCTTTTAAAATAAAGCAAAATCTCATAAAAAATATCATCTGTCTCCACTGCCCTTGGTTGCTTTGTGGGCTTCATATGTCCTTTAAATAACTAACATGTCCATATTCTTCCTCCTACGTTCCTTGGAGAGAAATTGCAAGGTTTATCTTCTTACTCTGACAGCTTTGTTGTTACATCCTTACTGAAAAATTGAGAACAATGGAGTATATTTTATTGGGGTTATCTTAAGTGGTCTAGTATGTGCCTCTTTGTTAATTTCAATTTGCAGTTATTCATATGCTCTGTTTATGGGTCTCTCTAATAAGGAAAAGTTCCTAGATTAGGAGTTAAATATCTAAAAGAGCTGAGACCAGCTATTGAGGTCTACACTTTTATTCCGATGAGTGATTCTCTTTGGATTTCAAACAGTGAGATGAGTGTATTGTTATCAAATAAATCTGTAGCTTTACCATGGGCTTCCTCTGTGTGATTCACTCTACAATTCTAATGTCATTTGTACTGATTTACAAATAGGTTGTGTTTCTCATACTAACTAGTAGATTGAATATGGATCTTGTGTTGAAAGGCATCCCGAGGCTTCCTTGGGCTCAACCAGAAGGAATGTCAAGATTGATTCATGATATCTATAAAACGACAAGAGCGACGAGTTGCAGCCTGAGTGCCAGAGGGTTGCCACCCCTAATTTGAGATAACATGTTTAAGCTGTACTCTGTAATTTAACATTTATTTATGTTGTTCTCCAAGATCTTTCCATAAATCCAGACTTTCAATTTCATTATGTTTGCTTAGAATGCCTGGTATATTAGGATCCAATACATAATAATAATTGTTTGATTAATGGATATGAAAATTATCAACTATTTTGGCACCTAGAAGTTGCCAAGTTGTAAAAAGTTATCTGTGCATCCTCTTGGCTTCTTCAAAATAATTTTACTGATTTTGATTTTCAGTTAAGTACACTTATTCCATATCCACTGTGTGAAAACACTAGTCCAGTCAAAGTTCTTTATTCTCCGTGGTGGTTTTTCCTCCTGCTCCAGGTTTTCATACCTGCACAGGTATGAGTGTCTTTATCTTCTGTTTCAAACTGTCTGCTTTTGTGCTTGTCCTCTGCTCCTTATGTCTCTGGGGAGAAGGGGCTTTTCCCCTTCACCTCTAAGTAAGCCTCTGCTCTGCCATTATCCTCTGTCCCTCCTGGGCTCTTGTAGCTCAGCTCAGTTGTTCCCAAGATTTCTAATAACTGCCCTATTGTCCTCTTGTCTGGAGCCTTCCCCTCTCCATAAAGATGTACTCGTCTCTGCTATTTCAGTATAAGCTGCACTTCATCTTGCTCTCTCTGTCTCTCACCTCCAGCTTTCATACCCTTTTTCCCCTCTGACAGGTGCCCCTCTAGCCTCTAGACCTTCTTTCTCCTAAGAAACTTGACATGATGTTGGAAATGTTCTACATCTGTGTAGTTCGGTGAAGTAGCCACTAGGCTCTTGTGGTTATTGAACACTTGAAATGTAACTAGCGTGACTTGAAGAAATTATTTTTTTTCTTGGCATTTAATTTAAATTTAAACCATTCCCATATGGAAAATGGCTACAAGAGTAGGCAATGGGTCAACCTTCTCACCCACGGAACACCGAAAATTATTTGAATCTATCTTCTCAGTTCTCCAAGGATAACCGGTACTATTCCAAGATACGTAGAAGAGAAGTTAAGTCATTACATACAGCAGATGCTTGAGAATTAGAACGTTCTGCTTTCTGCTTAGGTAGCTGAAGTCTTTCTTTCCTGCCCATTGAAAGAGGAAGTTTAAATATCTGTCATTTGCAAAGGTCACCAGCATCTCTAAAAGGCAGTGTAGCGTACGTTTCTCATTCGCACCTCCTAACTCTCCACTTCAATCAAATGGATCACTATCCTCCAAATGCTCCTTTTACTTCTACTTCTCAGCCCAGTATTATGCTACATCCTCAACCACTTATATCCTTCTTCCTCTCTCCACTTACCAAACTATATACTTTCTTCAAGGCTCACATCTTGGCTTTTCTCAGAAGCTTCCACAGACCAAATTAAGCCTATGAAAAGTGGAATCCCCCAGTCTTTAAAAAATATGTATCTATTGAAGTTTTACTATATTCTAGGCAAAGATAAGAGTGGTTAATAATAATAGATTAATATTTGTTGAAATCTTAAGTGCCCGATCCTCATCGTAGCTCTGTGTGCATGACTCATTTACTTCTCATAGTACACAGTGTGAGAGATATTAATATTATATAACTTTTACACATGAGGAAACTGAGGCATCCAAAAGTACCATGCTCAGTCTCCTGGTCAGTAATTGACAGTAAGGTCCTCCTCTTACAGAGTTTCTATCAGGGCACTTGCCAGTTCTTCATGCTCCTCAACAGTACTAATGGATTTCTAGTTCTGTTCTGTTTTACCCTTGGGTTACTAAGCATCTCATAGATGTAGACCTTTCCTTCCCAGTAACATTCTAAACTCCTAAGATAGGGACCAAGCTGTTTGTTCCTTTGTGTCCAACAAGAACCTAACATCACATTTTAGGCAATAGTTTCCACACTACAGCTATGACCCACTCAGCTGTTCTGAAATCAGTTTACTGTTTGCCTACTTCACAGCCAGACCATTTTAATGAAGTAGAATGCAGTAATATCAAACTGTGGTACATCCATACAATGGAATATTATTCAGCAGTGAAGAGAATGAGCTCTCGAAGACATGGAGGAACCTCAAATGCATAGTGCTATGTGGAAGAAGCCAGTAAAAAAGCTCCATGCTGTGGGATTCCAATTATATGACTTTCTGGAAACAGTAAAACTATGGAGACAGTAAAAAGATCAGCGGTTGCCAAGGGTTGAGGGAGAGGGAAGGAGTGAGTGAAGAATAGATAGAGCCCCGGGGTGGGGGGCAGTTTAGGGCAGTGAAACTCTTCTGTAGGATAATGTCATGGTGGACACATGCCATTATACATTGTCAAAACCCATTGAATGTACAACACAAAGAGTGAACCCTAATGTACATTATGGACTTTAGTTAATAAAGATGTATAAATATGTGTTTATTAATTGTAACAAATATACCACAATAATGCAAGATGTTAACTACAAGGAAAATGGAGGCTGGGGGGAGTGATGAGAGGGATATATGGGAATTCTCTGTGGTTTCTGTTCAGTTTTTCTTCAATCCTAAAAGTACCCTAAAGAGTAAAGTTTATTAATGAAAAAAATGGAACAAAATATCTAAGAACACCATGCATTGTGAGAATAAATATTGTTACAGGAAACATTTTTGCAGTTTTAGATCCTCATTTGTGTACACAGGTACATGGGTACGCTTGGTTGCAATGTAAAAAAATACATATCTGATTGCCGGTAAGAAGTCAAAAAAGTTTGAAGGTCACTGTTTCAGAGATTATTGTAAATACAAAACAACTATTTGCCAGCT
Organism: Eschrichtius robustus; assembly: GCF_028021215.1. NCBI lineage: Eukaryota > Metazoa > Chordata > Mammalia > Artiodactyla > Eschrichtiidae > Eschrichtius > Eschrichtius robustus. The sequence continues at coordinate 6,862,784 of NC_090830.1, read as the reverse complement.
GATTGAAAGCCATCTTAGAATTCTGGTAATGATTGTAAGCTTGCCTCACGTAAGTAGGAACAGTCTTTCATCCAGACTTCAGTAGGTATGAAATGTCACTGGTGTAATGTATCTGTTTTCTAAAATGATTATACATGATAATTATAGGATGCTATATGAAAGCCTTTAGCCATGTGATATAACAGAATTAACCCAAAAGGTATAGATGACAAAATGACTCTTGTCTGAACATTTTTCAGCCTTCCTGACTGGATGTGGTAGCTACCTATTCAGGTTTTAGTAAGATATTGGGAGTATCTTGATTTTTTTTAATTGAGGTATAGTTGATTTACAATGTTGTATTAGTTTCTTGTGTACAGCAAAGTTATTCATATATATATATATGTGTGTGTGTGTTCTTTTTCAGATTCTTTCCCATTATAGTTTATTACAAGATATTGAACGTTGTTCCCTGTGCTCTACAGTAGGACCTTGTTGTTTATCTGTTTTGTGTATAGTAGTTCTGCTAATCCCAAATTCCTAATTTATCCCTTCCCCACTTTCCCCTTTGATAGCCATAAATTTGTATTCTATGTCTGTGAGTCTGTTTTTGTTTTGTACATAAGTTCATTTGTATCCTATTTTAGATTTCATACATAAGTGATACCATATATTTGTCTTTCTCTTGTCTGACTTACTTCACTTAGTATGATAATCTCTAGGTCCATCTATGTTGCTGCAAATGGCATGATTTCATTCTTTTTTATGGCTGAGTAATAGTCCATTATATATACATGGTATGTGTGTGTGTGTATATATATATATGCCACATCTTCTTTATCTATTCATCTGTTGATGGACATTTTGGTTGCTTCCATGCCTTGGCTATTGTGAATAGTTCTGCTGTGAACATTGGGGTGCGTGTATCTTTTCAAATTAGAGTTTTCTCTGGATATATGCCCAGGAATTGGATTGCAGGATCATATGGTAACTCTATTTTCAGTTTTTTAAGGAACCTCCATACTGTTTTCCTTAGCAGCTGCACCAGTTTACATTCCCACTGACAGTGTAGGAGGGTTCTCTTTTCTCCACACCCTCTCCAGCATTTATTATTTGCAGACCTTTTGATGATGGCCATTCTGACTGGTGTGAGGTGATACCTCATAGTTTTGATTTGCATTTCTCTAATAATTAGCAATGTTGAGCATCTTTTCATGTGCCTATTGGCCATCTGTATATCTTTGGAAAAATTTCTGTTTTGATCTTCTGCCCATTTTTTGATTGGGTTGTTTGTTTTTGTTGTTATTGAGCTGTATGAGCTGTTTGTATATTTTGGAAGTTAAGCCCTTGCCGGTTGCATCGTTTGCAAATGTTTTCTCCTGGTCTGTAGGTTGTCTTTTCTTGATTATTCTTTTTAATACAGCAGAACTGATTTATAGCCTCAAAACAATATCAGGCCTAGTTTTTAGGAAATATCTGAAGTAACCCATGAGCATAGAGACTGTATTTATTTGGTTCCTACTGTTGTCCCTAAGCTTGCTCAGAATAGGTGCCCAATAAATACAAGTCGATTTTAGACTGACTCAAGTTAGCAGTTTTATGCAATTGTCATTAAAAAAGGATAGGAGTGTTCATTTGGTGATTTTGTTTTTGTTACAGGTTGGTTGGTTTTCATCTTTCTTTTCTTTCTTTTGGGTTTTTTTGGTGTTCTTTCATTTTTTCTAAATATCTCACATGGATTCCCATGTCTGGGAAACAGAAGGTCTTAGTTTGGTAGCCAGTGTGGTCCTGGTGCTGGGACAGCTCTGAGTTGGAGCTGACAGGGGCTACTGTCCTGCTTCCTCAAGCTTTTCAATCTCACCTCTTTTGTTCCTTCTTTTTCTTATCCCCTCTTTCAATACAGATCACCCTGAGAGCTTTGACTTTTATCACAGCAAACTTACAGGAATATCAGAAGAATTAACACAATGAATTTTTTCAACAGTTTGCTAAACTCCCAGATCCCATTTACTTCACATTTCTTTTTCTTACTTTTCTTTCCCTTGCTGCCCATCCCAAGAGAATGAAACATGAATGCTTCCCTGTTGCAAATATACTGGAAGGTGATCTCATCACATATCAGTGCTGTAAATGGCCAATGGAATGGAATCCTGGGAGAAAGGAAGAATATACAGTGGTAAATTAATTTCTAGTTTATGGCCTAATTATCTTTAGTCCGATTTATATTCTTAAGGAGGAATAAATTAAACCAAAGTCGTTCATATTAGGTTTCCAATGCAATAACAAGCTACTCTTATATCTGGGACAGGAGTTGAGCAATGACAGTTTACTCTTAAATTTTGTACAATGTCAATCACAATACATTTATTTTGCAGTTTGTTAATTATAGTCAGTCCTTACCAGTAGAAGACTCCTTCCGTATTCCTTTGGAGGCTTTTTGTAAAAAATACAGATCCTTGTACCCAGTCTCAGGCCTCTAGAATTAGAATCTCTGGAGATGTACCAGAAATCTTTCCCTTAAAGAAGTCTCTGGGGAATTTCATGAGTTCATCAGCTTAGGGAACCAGTGGGATAAAATCTTGGTACAATCTTGGATGGTAAGTGAAAGTCAATTACATATCAGAACAATTTTCTAATATACATACATGAAACACATAAAAATAACAGTGTTATATTTCTTCTTAGTCATGAAACCAAGTTTCATAAATGTGATACTCAGATTTATCCTCTGGGTCTTGCTTGTCGTCCCCATGAAGTCTTGAAAGCTACCAAAATCCTAATGTCATCTCCACTGAAAAAAATACTTTTATGATGTCAGAAAGCAATAGATAAGCATTCAGTTATCTAAGAACGCTCTTTGCCTGTAAATACTTAGAGTCCTTTCTTTTCGAGCATAAAACAGTATCTTCACTTAAATTGTTCTATTGTGTCCAGTTCTATTAGTTCATGTACACAGCCAGGGAAGGAAAATAGCTGTTATTCCATGTTTGGTTTATCACTGATTCAACAGAATCAAAAGCATTTTTTAAATTCCTCCTTGTGTGTGGCCCCATTCTTTGTGCCCTACCGTGAAAGTTGCAAGCACACTGGTCTTGCTTCCTTTGAACTAATGGGGCCTTCTATATATATCCAAAATACTTTCCAAACGTTTTCATTTTTTATTCTGTGACAGAGAATACAATTACCCTTGTTCCTTTGGTGGAGGGGCCTGTACCGTGTAGAAAGTTTATTTTGTTCGCCACACCCCTTATCTTCAGAATCTTGCCTTGTGAACTCCGGGCTCCTTTTTCTTCCTCAGTCTCCCATGGAGACTGTGCTGCGAGTTCCCTTCAGGCCACACCAGGCATCTTGTCCAGACCCCTCACTGCCACCCTCTCTGATGCTCCAGCCTCTGTCACCCCTTCCTCTGGACTTGCCCCGTCACCCTCCTTGAAGCCCTCCTCTTCTCATGTTTCAGTGTCACAGGACATTATGGGGCAAACCCACAAGGCTTGTAGACAAGGCTCATTGTGACTGTGGCTCTTCCTGGCTCCTCAGGACACTTGCGGTCAGCCTTCATCACGGCTTAGTGCACTCTTCAGAGTGGCTTTGCCAAACGTTCCCCTTCAATTTCCACCCCTAATTCTATACACTGCCCTTCTGACCGAAGCTCTCTTAGAATACCCCCATGACCTGCTTCTCTGAGAAACCTAGAGCCCACACATCTTTCCTCCAGGCTCTTCAACACATCTGTCCTTATTCTGCCCCTTTCTCTGTCTCTGAAGAGGAAATGTCCCTTCCACTAAGACACTCACATTTCTACCTGGACTCTCATCCTCTCTCTGGTCTCTAACATCTGCCCTTTCTGCCTATTTCCTGACTGCGAATCCTGGTGTTTTCAACATTAAAACTCAACTCTTTTCTTATCACGAGAAAAAAAATGAATAATTATGTATGATGACAGACGTTAACTGGACTTATTGTGGTCATCATTTTGCAGTGTTTACAAATATCGAATCATGTTATGCCCTTGAAACTCATATAACATTATATGTCAATTTTACCTCAATAAAATTTTTTAATTAAAATTTTTTTCTTGGGAATTCCCTGTCGGTCCGGTGGTTAGGACTCTGCACTTTCACCGCCGAGGGCACGGGTTCAATCCCTGGTCCGGGAACTAAGATCCCACAAGCCACGTGACACGGCCAAAAAAAATTTTTTTTAATGTAAAATATTTCTTGACCTCACCTCCCAGCCTCCTTTTACTCCTTCGGAAAGATTCCAGTGCCTGCTGTGTGCCTGGCGCTGTATCCTCCAGCTCGCATGCATTTTCCTGCTTTGCCTTAACTGCCAGATTCATCAGCGTTGTCTACCCTGCCCTGCCTTCCCCTCCCCTCTCATCTTTAATTCACTGTCATTTAGTGTCTCCACTTTAATTATCCTGAAACATTGGTCTTAAAGGTTATCAGTGAACCGTTCTTTTTCCTAACCTGAACTGTTTTTTTTTTTTTTCCAGTTTTTCTACCTGAAAACTTCTTAGAATTTGAGGCGGTTTTGTGACATTGCAGTCAGTATCTCAGCATCCTTGGGTTCTTCTGCTTTCTCTTGCCGGTCTCTAGGTTTTGGCTGGATTCTTCTTTTCCACCTCCTGCCTCCTGAAATAGTGATTCCCTAAAACTGAGTCTTCCTCTACTCTTTTACCCTCTCTTTGCTTCCTTTTCTACATCTCTCAAGTCACTCTCCCAGCTGTTACGCAGGTAGGTCATCTTCATGTTTAATCTTTAAACTCTCTCTCCAAAGCTTAATTTCTGCATTACTAGTTGTTTGTATTGCTGAATGAGTCCCCCTCACCCCAGGCTCAGCATCTCGAAAACACAGATCTATTTACTGTCTTTCCTGAAATATATACACACGCACACCCCTTTCCCTTTTTATCTCAAAGGAAGTACTGTTCTTCTGGTTCCTTGACCATATAAAAATATGGGAATAATCACCTTTTTCTTTTGTATCCAGTCTGTTGAGAATTTGTCTTGCTGGGTGTCAGCCGATTGACAGTGACTGATAGGGAACTGATAGGCTGAGAATGCCTGGGCCTGTATTATTACTTGTATTGAGCCACCACAGACGTTTCCCCAGCTAGAGCCAGAGTTGTGGCTTGACCAGCCCTTGTGGTTCCTATTATGATTGCAAGATGCACCGTAGCAAAAACCATTAGGGAACTTTGAAGAACAAAATTTATTACTCACAGGTCCTGGAGGGTACATGGCACTCCTGAGAACCAGACAGCAAGGTCAAGGGTAGAGAGAGGGGGACGACGTGTAAACCCAAGACTGTCTTTATCGGCGTCTAAGGGTGGGGTCACTAGGGTTTCTCAGGTTCACTCTTTATTGGCAAATTTAAAACATAAGAGCAGGAATTAGGGTGCAGGAAAGGAAAAGCAGGGTCACTCCAGTAGGTTGTTATCTAGGTCACCCAGTTCTTTCTACGAGGGGAACTTCATGGGCGGGACAGCATTGTTTCTTATCTAGTTGCTTTATTAGCGGCTGTGTCACACAGCTGGCAGTATGTTTATTGAGACTTTGAAATGGGTGCCTCGGCAATCAAAAGCCTAATGTCAGGAACTTACATTACAGTCAGAAAGCTCAAAGTCAGGCACTTACACTCAGAACTCTGGTGACACGTTTTCTTTGGCACCTGTCCCTTATTCCACCCCACCTGAACATCCTTCTCTGTTTCTCTGTGCCTGGTACATTTCAGTCATCTCCCAGGATCTATCAAGACCTCGTCTTTTCTTATGATTCCCACCATGACTGCTCCCCACGATCTCTCTATTTCAGTGCTCTCAGTTACAGGGTAATTATCATTTAACTTCTGGGCAGGTCTTCAGTGTGAATTTAAACTGTAAAAATATAAAGTTCCGTTGCAGGAAGGGGGACCCCTTCCAGGGCCCGAGAGTGGACTCGTGTCTAACACTTGGAAATGAATTGTCCGAGGAGACACACATACTGACAAAGCAAAAGACTTTGTTAGAAAGGGATGCCCAGGCGGAGAGCAGCAGGGGAAGAGAACCCTCGTGGCTCGCAGTCTCAGGTTTTCTGGTAATGGGGTGAGTTTCCGGGTTGTCTCTGGCCAGTCATCTTGCTTGGCCCATGCTGGGTCTGACTCCGGCTCCTTCCTGGTGACACGCACATCTCTCAGCCAAGGTGGATTCCAGCGTGAGAGCTTCTGGGAGGTTGGCAGGGCATGTCGTCCGTCCCCTCCCTCCTCCTTTCGGCCCCTCCCGAATTCTTCCAGGTTAGTGTAACAAGATGTACTATGGGCTGGTGTGTCCTCCCTCCTTTCTGCCCCTCCTGAATTCTCCCAGTTAGTTTTTTCCGGAGGCAGTGGGATCTCCTGTTGTGAGACAACTCAGGCAGGCATTTGTCCTCATTCCTGGCTAAGGCAGGTGGTTTCGGTCAACAGTTCCCTAAGAGTTCCATGAAGAATCTGAAGCCCAAAGGGGAGAAGTAACTTTCTCAAGGAAGTATTCCTTCATTCTCTCCTTCCGCACGTGCCACCTCCTATAAATACAGGGACAGGCACTCGTGGAGCCCCCTGACGTGTTCTCTGCTGCTGCCTCCCGACCTTTTCCTGTATCTCTGTGTGTCCGAATCCCCTTGTCTTCAGTGTGTTCGTGTCAAAACCTGACCCCACTCCACAGGTTCTAGCACAAATCGACTTCCTCTTTGTCCTCTTTCACTGTCTTCCAGGGCCTGAGGGACACCAAACTCATCCTTCTCTGTGCTCTTGTGGCTTTGCAACCCTGTGATGACCCCTGTCGTCTTTCTCATACAGCTTAAAGCCATAGGCAGTCAGTGTTTTGTGTTGAATCACTTTGAAATTCAACAATGTGTGCAGACTCTAAGCACTTAATTTTATCAGGAATTTACTACTACTTAGAAATGTTCCTTAGTCATCACTTAAGGTCGATACGCTTTTAAAATTTGATTTGGCCTCTGATTCTTTAGCCTCTTGCCCTGTGTCCAGTCAGCATAGCTTCTAGATCTCTTTGATGTAAAAACCACCTCTAGTGTGTCAGTCTTCTACTCAGAACATTTCAGCGACTGTGCTGCTCTCAGGCTAAAATACAAGTTCCTGAGGACCAGCGTTCAAGGCTTTCCCAAGTCGGGCTCCAACCTGATTTCCTCTAACTCAGCTCAGTGTCATTCTCCCTTGGTCCCATGGTGTGTCATCTCTATTCTTGATTCTTAGCCTTTGTTTTTATTGTCCCCCATCCCTGAAGCACCTCCCTCCTGTTATTTTATGAGTTGTACTCATAATCTGAGATCTAGCTTATCTCCCACAAAGCATTTCCTTCTTTCTCAGTTTATCCTTTCTGAACCTGTGCTTTTCCCATGACGCTATAGTCCTCGCTGCCAATAACACGAGCACCACATTAGATAGAGAGAGAGATAGATAGGTAGGTAGGTAGGTAGGTAGGTAGATAGATAGATGGATAGATGGATGGGTGGATGGATAGATAAATAGATGAATGGATGAATACATAGGTGGATGGATTCACATTATATATATAATATACATATATATATATAACTTTTTATCATGTTACTTATGACGTGATTATCTTTTTGCCTAAAAGATAAAATAAACTTCCCAAAGGCAAGGAAGATAATTACACTTCTCTACATCCCACAAAGACACTAGTATATCATGCTTTCTACCTGTGCATTCCTTTGAAATAATTAAATGTAGAACATATTGGTAAAGAGACAGGTGTAATATGTCCCTATCCTAGGAATTTTTCTATATCCCTTGTTCTATAGTGAGACTCTTTTTTAAATTTTTGTTCTTTAAGTTTGCTCCTAAGGTGAAACGTTTTACAAGAAGATATACTTAGAAAAGAAATGTGTCTAAAGGAAAATGAGAGCTCTATGATAATAGGATTGGGTGTAGCCCCTTCACAGCTTCCACTCTTAAACATCCTGTGCCTTATTGTTCTAGTTTAACATTAAGAACAATTCTCAGTTTGTCCATAATGGGTTAGGTTCTGGAGAACAAAGTTCTAATTTAGCACATCAGAGTGTGATTGCAGCGCTTATGTTCTTTGTTGGTAATTAGTACATGTTTTTTGTCCACTCTTGCTCATTAGAAAAACAGTTTGGGGTCTTATACACAGAAAGAACGGGTAGTTCTAGAGATAATAGGATCAGGGGGAAAACACCATTTTCTATTTTATACATCACTAAGAAACTGAAAGGAACATTAATTTCTCTAAAGACCATCCCTGCCTACATAGTTGAACACTGCCATCTATTCAATATATCATTAATCAATCTATTTTGACTGACTTCATTCTGAGCTTCAGTCTCACTGGAAGATCTATAAAATGACTTATAAAATCTGTAAAAATAATGTCAGCATGGAGTCTGTGCACACTCTGTGTTAGCCAGAACCGGGCTCAGCACTTCCGGACCAGAACCTTACTCATGTGACTGAGAGCCTGGAGCCAGCTTTGCCTGAAGTTAGCAAGACTCCGAATGCCTTAAAAGGGAAAGGTAGGATGAAAATAATTAAGCCCAATTTTCTTTCCCTTTTAAATTTTTCGTACTCTTTCTTTGTGTTCACTGTATTGAATTAGTTTCCTTGTTCCGTTTGTTTCAGTCATCACGTTAAGCAGACTGTCATTCAGCTTTGCTTAACAAAGTGGTATTTCTCTGCACCTTGCTGTTTCATTTGTTCCTGAAAGGGCCTCTCTTCTGCAGGTAGGCTTACTGAAATTCGTGATTGTTGAATATAAAGGACCAGACTGAGAGGTTTAATTAATTTTTTCTCAAATTATTCAGGTCTTGACTTATCCATGTCACACAAGTTGATTCTGTGAAAATTGCTGTTGACTAAGAGATGAAAGGAGAAAAGTAGAGGATAAAAAGGAAAATGTAACAAAGATGCAGAAAGACATTACACAGAATCAGGAGATAAGGATGTGGAGAGGAAGTAGTTAAGGCAGACATCTACTGCTAACTAATATATTAATAATATCTTAATTAAACAAATGCAATCCACTAGATGTTTAAAACGTTTTAAATAAAAAATTGCAGACATATTCAAAAGTAGACAGAATAACATAATCAACCCACTGTGCTGACCATCTGCCTTCAGTAAGTAGCAGTACCTGGCCAGCTTATTTCTTTTCTGTGGCACCCTTTTCCCACAAACACTGGATTCCTTTAAAACAAATGTAAGACCTGTGTATTTCCTATTGTACCTAAATTAATATTTTAATATTAAAAATTACTTAAAACTATTTTAAGAGATCAGTTCTGATATTATAAAAGAATAAGAAACCAGGTAAAGTTAATTTTAATCTCAATATTATATTGAGATATAATGTATATGCAATAACAAGCACTCACTTTTAGTACATATTTGGTTGAGGTTAAACAAATTTATCTACCATGTTATTACCACTAAATCAAGCTGTAGGACATTTCCATCACCACACAAAGTTCCTGTGTAGCCTTTCCTTGTCAATTGACATACCCTATCCCACCCCAATCCCAGGCAATCACTGTTCTGCTTTCTGATCCTTAGATTAGATTTCTTTTTTCTAGAGTTTTATAATAATTGAGTCCCACAGTATGCACTTTTATATCTGGCTTCTTTTGCTCAACATAATATTTTTGAGGTTTATACATGGTATTGTGAAATAGTATCAGTGATTCATCCCTTTTTATTGAATTGCATCCCTATTTAATTCCATTGTATGACAGTATCAAGATTTGCTTTCTCCATTTCATCTGATGGACATTTTTTTCCAGTTTGATTGTGAATGAAGTTGCTTTGCTATGAACATTGATACACAAGTTTCTGTATAGACATATATTTTTATCTCTCTTGGGTAAATAGCTAGGAGTAAAATTGCTCAGCTACATTTTAAGCGTATATTTACCTATATAATAAACTGCAAAACGGTCTTCCAAAGTGGTTGTATCATTTTACTTTCCCACCAGCAGTGTAAGAGAGTTACAGCTACCTCACATCCTTGCCAAGGTTACTATAATCAGTTGTTTTAATGGTGTCATGGCATCTAATTGTGGTTCTAATTTACATTTTCCTAGTAACTAACGTTGTTGAGCATCTTCTTCATAGGACTACTGGACTCCTCAAACTTTTTTTTTTTTTTTTTAAAACATCTTTATTGAAGTATAATTGCCTTACAGTGGTGTGTTAGCTTCTGCTTTATAACAAAGTGAATCAGTTATACATATACAATATGTTCCCATTTCTCTTCCCTCTTGCATCTCCCTCCCTCCCACCCTCCCCATCCCACCCCTCTAGGTGGTCACAAAGCACCGAGCTGATCTCCCTGTGCTATGCGGCTGCTTAAGACTCCTCAAACTTTGATCACCGCTTCCTCAATTTAGTAAGGCAACCAAGCTGTGCTTGACTTCCCCTTCCTGTGCCCATTTTCCAGAAACCTCATCCGAACCAAGAGCCCAGATACAGGTTTCTCTTCTCTTCTTGGTTTCCCTTCTCTGTCATCACAGTCCTACACTACTTATCCAATTCCTCAAAATAGTTATTTCATTTATTATATTTTCTCGGGGTTTTGGGGGGATAGGGGGGGTGCCAGGGTATAGGTTATACTCCATCCCTGTACCCTGTCATGGCTAAAAGTGGAAATCCAAGTTAGTTTTCGAGAAAGAATTTTCTAGATTTTTTTAGTTTATCAAGGGTCAGCCCAGAAAATGCCAGTCATATATGGTGGAAAAACCCTTCAACTTATTACATCTAGGCTCACTCTCTGATATTAAGAGACTACAACACCAAGAAGGAAAAGGAAGACATGACCCCTTGCTGAGTCTGAGGAATTCTGCAAAACAAGAATGACGGTGGAAGCAGTCTAATAGGCGCCTCCCAACTTTCTCTCTTGGAGTTTCAGCCCAGAGAATGAGGACTGTATTTATGAGAAGGACATGTGTACCAAGACAGGCAACTATTTCATATGCAGCGTTCTGCCAGCATCATAGCAAACTTAGCAGTTCAGCCTGGTCAATCGGAGGAAAGCCTTGGAACTTACGTTCTGGTGTGGCATAGATAGGACCACGGACAGCTGAAGAATGTGTCAGTGGTTCTGACCTGAGGGCTGCAGCACCCCAGGGCTGAACGTGCATCGCAGTCAGACGTCAGAGAAGGCTGCGCTGTCAGCGGGAGGTTGGATGAGGCTGAGTTAAACAGAAATGTCTACCAACTTTAATTGGTCAAGGAGTAACAAATGGTATGCATGCCAGTGGCGAGCCTAATTCTAAATGTCAGCTGGGCTAGGAGCACCCAGATGGATAAGGAGCCCTGCCCCATAGGTCAAGGGAGATAGACTAAGTCATGTTTTGAGATGCAGAATGTTTCTTCTCTTCCTTAGTTTACTGAAGCCATACCCCTCTCCACTGTGTGTGTCTCTGAGGTGTGTGTGTGTGTGTGTGTGTGTGTGCGCGTGTGTGCGCACGCGCGCGCGTGCGTTTGTTTAAAGAAAGAGTGGGAGAGAAAGGCTAATGGAAAGGCTAACTTATACAAAAGAGATTGAACAGTACTTGAATTACATTTAATTTTGCATTTCTCTTTATATGTACATGTATAAACAACTGCCGGGGGAGAGACAGGGGATGTGGTTTGTGAATTTCTAATGATTTGTGAGATTTACAGATTTAGGATGTTCCTTTGCTTTCTAAGAGCTATTGAGCCAGGAGATAGGCAATGTAGTTTTTCCACCTTAATCTCACTTCTAGAGGGTAGGAGATATTTTGGAGCAGCAAATGCTAGAAATTTACTGCCTGAAACCAGGAATGAGACCATGACTATAGAGAGATGAATAGATACCATCTGAGACAAATGACGAACACTTGCTAGTTCACCCTTGTTCTTACGTGAGACAGAAGCCAGTAGCCATGAGTTAGCTATTGTTTCTTCAAATGCATCTTCTCCCTGCCCTGGGAAGAATAAATGGCTTCCCAGGGATGGAGGAGACCCTGTTTGGGAGATGGGTGATGTCTTAAAGAAGACAATGAGGAAATGGGAGATTCTGAGGCTCAGCCAATTTTCTTTAGCTTTTTTTTTCCTTTAGAAAATGGGATAGAGGGAATGTAAGAAGGTGAAAGTTATGTTACAGTGTGGAAAAGACTGTTGATCATAGATTCATTTAAAATCACATGCATTAGCAATTATGTCAACAAATCTTCTTAGTTTTGTAATCTAATCTTTCTGTGGACTGTCATTATAAGAAATTGATTTTCACCATTCTGTTAAAATATGTGTATATATATTATCTCAGCATCATACTAAGTATATCTCCTTCATCTCCTACCTCCTTCCTCCACTATCAAATACTTAACGATGTAACAAAATAATATTTTATGTGCTGGAGGCCATTTAACCATGTAAACACATATTCCAAATATATATCGTGTTTGTGGGTCTGTATTTTTATTCAGTAGGTATTTCAAATGAGTACAATTTTAAAATATATTATGAGAGTGGGGTTAAGATTTTTTTTAATGCATTCACAACTACTCTATCCTAGCACCACAATTTTCTTTATTCTGGTTACCTGGCTAGTATTTATTCACATATACATTTTGTACCTACTTGTAATCAGAACATACAGTTTTCTATACCACTTTCTCTATATTGTGACTTAGTTATTACTTTATTGGCTACTTAATATACCGTGGAGTTAATATACAAACGTTTTCTTAGATGCCCTGCTGTGGGATACACAAATAGTTTCTGTTATTCACTAGTATTATGAATAATGCTACAATGAACATTTTCCTAATTTTGAATTGTTTCTTTGGGATAATTTGTGAGTGGGATTACTAGGTCCAAAGATATGAATATATTTAAGGACCCTAAATATAGGTGTGGGTGAGATCGGTGATTCAGTGGGTTCTACATATGTATAATACCCCCAAAATATATGAGTTTATCCATTGTTTTCCCAATAGTCTCATCTGCATTTTATTATTTATAATTGAGCTAATGCGATCTGTGTCATTTTTTAAATTTTGGATTTGTTTGATTGCTATTGAGATTTTTAAATTTACATATTGCTTACTGTTTGAGAATTACTGTGGTTTTAATTAGGAAAATCACCTAAGTATCAGGCAAACATAGTTTCAAATCCCAGCTCAGGCCACTTCTTGTTGTGTATTAAGTAAATTAGCCTCTCAAAAGGAAAATAATTTCTTCATTTGTAAACTAGTGACGATGACATCTTCTTCACAAGGTTGTTGAGATGATCAGATGAGTAATCAATGCCTGGTGTGTTAGTGCCATAAGGGAAATAATTAATTCTCCTTCCCTCTGCCTGTACCTCCCTCATCTCACCTACCAATCCTCCTGCCCCGACTTCTTCTTGTATGGATTAAGCATCCAGGTTCTTTTGGTACAAATTTTCATAGAACCCGATTTCTCGTTCCAGAGTTTACAGGGGCTAGTTGTCAGTTTCCTCTAGAGAACCAATTTCTATCGTGCCAGCAAATGCTGGATTCTGCAGCAAATCACTGAGGTCAAATCTGTTGGATCCCATGAATTCCTTAAGTATTCATACAAACAAATGGGAAATACATTCGAAATAATTTTTTTTCCAGAAATTACTCATTTTAGAATGTTGTGTGTAGTCCAGTTTCTCTTTTAAATGACTTATCCAAGTTTTCTTCCATTAGGTTGCTCACAGGTGTTTTTGATTCGTTTATTTGCTCCTACCTTTTGGTTTCAAATAATGCTTCTGCATCATCTGCTCTCTGCTGCATGTCAAGAACAAGCTTACTTCTGTGGTAACAAGTGTGGTTTGTCAAGCAGCTGTAACACAAGATCATTGCTGGAAGTTGCATATCTGGATGATACTGTCATTTGGATTTTGTCTGTCTTACATCCAGTGTCTGTCTGTATTCTAGGCATTATTGTTCATCTGTTGCCTGGAATTGGTTTCTATCTTGCGAGCCTCTGTAGCAGAAGCTGCCTTTTTAAGCAATCATGCTTCTCTTTAAAGCCAAAATAATTCCTAATATGTTGTAAGGTCTCAGAAAGCCTGTAGCAAGCATACAGTTTCTCAACTGGAAAAGCATTGAAAATAAAAACTTCTATCCTCTTTCATGAGGGCAAGGAGATTTCAGGGCTACCGAAAGACTTTCCAGTCTCTCACCTTCATGATGAGAAATTGAACTGAGTAAGATGTATTCTAAGCAGTTTCACTTCAGGAGTTTACAAGAGAAAAAGTGGGAGGAGAGAGAAGAAGAGGAAGGGAAAAAATCCTCTGCAACCTTTCCAACCTCAGCAACTATATTTCTCATCCTTTGGAGAATGCCACAGGCTCCTTTAGAGTTTTTCTTACATAAGCTATGTGTCATAGACAAGGTTTCTTCATTTTTGCATTACTAAACCTGCTTTTCCCCCATCTCCATGCTTTCTCTCCCCATTTTTGCATGTTACAAATGAGTGCTGGCCTCCATTCCTCTCTGAGTAGATGCACTAATTCCAACCTCTGCCTAGAGTTCAAAGCCCTTTTATCCACACCCTGCATCAGCAAAGTTATTAAAGTGCTGATGAAGTCAGAGGCAAGAACCACCAGGCCTGAGAGAGGCTCATATGTAACCGTTACGTCCACAGAGGGCATTTGAGGATCAGAGCTGGATGTAGACAGAATCACCAGTTTCTCCACGGTTGCTGGGCAGTACACAGTCGCCAGCCTTACCTTCAGTATGGCCACACGGAGAAGTCTTTTATTAAAGATATCAAAATCCAGGAGGTGAAAGCATGTGGAATTAATCACAATTTTTCTACCCCATGCTTGACTTCCTGAAATTGGAAATAGGAAAGGTGATCATGGCAGCAATTTGGTTGTGCCCGGAGTCCGCAGGGCAGTACAATCGGGAAAGCACACGTCATGAAATAGGACAGAGACTGGCATGTCCGTACCACATGCCACACGCAACTCTCCCTGCACAGAGAGGGCACTGGACTGGTCTACACGAATCACTTTTTTTTTCCAATTGTATGAAGTTTTTTTTAAGTGTTTTTATTTTTTATTTTTATTGAATATAGTTGATTTACGATTCAGGTGTACAGCAAAGTGATTCAGTTATATATATATACATATACACACACATATATGTATGTAACTTCAGATTCTTTTCCATTATAGGTTATTACAAGATATTGAGTAGAGTTCCCTGTGCCATACAGTAGGTCCTTGTTTATCTACTTTATATATGGTAATGTGTATCTGTTAGTCCCAAATTCCCAATTTATCCCTCCCCCACCTTTGTTTTGGTAACCATACGTTTGTCTCCTATGTCTGTGAGTCCGCTTCTGTTTTGTAAATAAGTATATTACTCAGTCATAAAAAAGAATGAAATAATGCCATTTGCAGCAACATGGATGGACCCAGAGATGATCGTACTAAGTGAAGTAAGTTAGACAGACAAAGACAAATCCCACATGACATCCCATATATGCGGAATCTGAAAAAATGATACAGATGAACTTACACCAGTTATTTTCAGGTCTTGGGCAGGCCCCTCAACCTTGTGAAGCCAGGATGAGATGATGTGTGTAGAGGAGCTTGGGAATAGGTTCAGCTTCTATACAATTATTGGAGTGGGTGCTTTTGTTTGCACCGCTGTGCCGTGGACTGATTTACAGCCCTTTAAATCTGTAAAAGGATGTTCTGCCATTTCCTTTGTGCATGTTCTGTTCCCTCACATTATTGTAGGCCCGATATAAGGCAGCTTTCAGAACATGCCGTTCTGCCTCACAGCTTCCTGTGTTTGAGCATGCTGTCTGAATAACACCCTTCTCCTCCCTCACCCCCGCTTCGCCGGCATATCTCACTCTTCTCCTCAACATTCAAGGCTCCGCTTGAAGACCCTCTGCTCGGTGACGCCACCCCTGTACCCTGTCTGCATTGTGAACACAATGACTTAGTCCTCAGGGTTGATGAGGGTCCAACGTGGCCTTTCCCAAATGAGTGGACTTGGGTTTTTTGAAGGCAGGACCAAGTCCAATTCATTTTCTCAACCCAATATCTGGTTCATGTTATTCACTCAGTAAATATTGATCAAAATGGTGAGTGAATGTCAAATACTTGTTGCCATGAAATAAATTGTACCAGTCAGGTGAGTGGTTCTTCGCTAATTCGCTATGAAACTTGTGAAGGAAACTCAACACTTAGCTTTCTATATGTGTTTTAAATATATGTGCCTTATGTGCATATTTTAATGGGGAAGCTTATAAAGTACTCCCAGTTATTGGAAGTATCAACCTGAGAACATGTGACCGTATGACAGAGTCTACGAGATGTGGCATCTCGTGGAAAAGTAGGGTACACAGGTCATTGTTTCCCCAGTAACAGCAGTGGATCACTCCTGCAGCAGGATGCCAACAGGTCTTGTGAAATGAAAGGGTTTCTTTTTTTTAATATATTTATTTATTTATTTATTTATTTATTTATTTATGGCTGTGTTGGGTCTTCGTTTCTGTGCGAGGGCTTTCTCTAGTTGCGGCGAGCGGGGGCCACTCTTCATCGCAGTGCGCGGACCTCTCACTATCGCGGCCTCTCTTGTTGCGGAGCACAGGCTCCAGACGCGCAGGCCCAGCAGTTGTGGCCCACGGGCCTAGTTGCTCCGCGGCATGTGGGATCCTCCCAGACCAGGGCTCGAACCCATGTCCCCTGCATTGGCAGGCAGACTCTCAACCACTGCGCCACCAGGGAAGCCCCAAAAGGGTTTCTTGATGAAGTCCATTTGGGGAAAGTCTGGGATAAATCTCCATTTATGAAATCTATCATTTAATTAAAATGCCATTTCACAATCAAGTGATCCAAGTATCCTACTTCTTCTTTTATCTTGTTTTAGATTTATTTACTCCTTCTTTATTTGTTTGGTTTTCAGCTTTTGCGGTGACATGGCATCTGGTTTTTTTCTACAAGGAAAGTTCAGCACACAGCACAGTCCTTGATACATTGGATTGGTTTGATGATCCTACCTGGAACAGGTACATAAAAGCTTCAATGTTTGCTTACCCATCCTTTGAATCATACCTAGGGATGTATATCCATTTCTGCTTTTCTTGTTGTGGACTGAGGATGAAATTTGTTCTGGAGAGTAAAATTCACGTGTCAGAGATGACCTTTGTCTTTTCTACTTAGCGTATGTGTTTATAGTATGACCTACAAGACTCCCCAAGACCCTTCATTTCCTTTGTTATGGGGTTAATACAAATTAAGAATACATTCATGCCAGTAGAGAAAGGAAATTCCATGCTCATATGGTTCTGAAACTAATAAGATTTAATATACAACTGTATGGAACTCAAGTATATGAAATATGACAGATCCCCTGGTATGTTTATAAATATAGTACCTGTAGCTGAAAAGTCTAACAGAAGGATGTAAACTTTTTTTTCCAAAATTAGTTCAGTCTTAGACAAAATTGAGTACCAAATTATGAACTAAATGGGAATTAATTAATGATCCTTTGATCCTCTTAGGTTTTGTGACAAGTACTCCCTTGGTATAATATATAATGACATAAATATGACATAAAACCAAAAAGAAATACAGTATTTGAAAGTTTCATTGTTTAATGAATACTCTTGAAGGGAATATTCTGAAATTAGATTCTCATGAGATATAAGCCTTGTAGCTCCTGATTTAATTCAATTCAGACTGCTTTGATGAGTACTCTGTGTGTGTGTGTGTGTGTGTGTGTGTGTGTGTGTGTGTGTGTGTGTGTGGTATTTTATCACTAACAGATACTTTATTACAAGATTCATTGCTTTATTGTATTCCACTTTCAAAATATTGTTGGGAATGTGGTAGACTTGTTGAAATTCTGGTATGTATTTAGAAAAGTGTCCGATGTATATAAATTGTATTTTCAAAAGTAAAACTTTATAACAGCTCCCCTGCCCACACCCTCCCCCCAAAAAAGTCTGCTGAAAACCACATTTGAGAAGTAGCACAGACCTGAGACTTAATCAGATATAAGACCTAGCTCTACTCCTTAACCCATAACCTTGGAAAAACATGTTATGCTTCCTTAGAAAGGGGGAGGGAGGGAGAGAAGGAGGGAGAAAACAAATTCACAATTGCAGTACACCAAATACTCCAGGTCACCTTTATTCTTAATGAGGTATCAAGTAATTAATCGATGTGTTTCCAGGAGTCTCCAGAGAATTTCACTCCTACATTCTGTGACAGTCTGAAATCCATAATTAGAGTTTAACCTCCCTGATTTAAGGCAGAAGTTGTGACTGGTCCCCTGAATGTTAGGGCTGTCTTAGGTTGTTTATTTTATAGTTTTGGTGGGGGTTTTTTGGCCTACACAAAATTGATACACATGTGTTTAAAAAATTGCCAAATCGAAAACATCAGGAGAGTTCACATTCAAATCTGGGCTTCCAGTCTTCTTTTCCTCTGGAAATTGCACTACAAGTAAACTAGTTACTCATCTGCCACAATTCTAGTTGTCATACAAATTACCTCCCTCGTCTTAACCTCTCCACGTCGAATCCATCAAGTCCTCCAAAGCCTTGCTGGGCCCCAGTGGTTTTCAACCCTCGCTGTGAAAAGGTCATTTTCTGAGAGCTCAGGCTGCAGCCAGAAAATTAAGCCAATAGCTCTGAGGGTGGAGCTGGGGTTCAGAACTGTAGAAAGCTCTTCAGATGATTCTGATGTGCAGCTGAGGCTCCGAACCCCTGACCTAACATCTTCATGTCTCTGTGTCAAAGGCCATGCCCCCAGTCCAAGTCACATTCACCACTTTCTGGTCTCAACCGTCTTCCACTGTCATCCCTAAATCACCTTCTCATTTCTATTCTTGTCCCTGTTCAATCTCATCTTCACCCAACTGCCAGAGTCATTGTTTATGAATAGAAACATATCTGGTCAATGCCTGGCTTAAAGCTCTTCAATAATAATAGCAGTAATGATATCAACTGATGATGATCATTGATACCTTGGTTGAATAAAGAATCTGAGTTGAGGCTTTGTTGAAGGATCAAGTCATTGAGACATTAAGTATCAGAAGCAAATGGGGGAGAGGGCACAAAAGGTGTGACTGAAGGTACCAAGGAAATTTTATTCCATTTCCACAGGGGGCCTGTTGCCTAATATGACAATACCTTCCCCTTGCCTGCTCCTCCAGGTAGTGACGCTTAGGCCAGAAGCATTGCTGACTTCTACAGATTGCCATCCAGTCCGTGTCCTGATGTCACACTACTATTAGGAGCGAAGGGATTTTATAGTTTGGCAGTGACATTATTATAAGATTAATGTTCGAGCACAGCTACCAAAGTTTATTAAATGTCACTCCTTCGTAGTTGCATGATTCACCCAGCAAAATAAGTTGATGCTAGTAAATTTTTAGGCAGAATAACTGAATTAGGGATGTGTGTTTGTCGGGGTTGGTAGTTAAACCTGGGATCATATCTCTTGCCTGTCTGACATATAGTTCCTCCTTTTCACCAACACAAAATGTAAATCCAATTATTTATTTGAGCTGCAGTGGAGACTTTGTTTCTCAAAATGTCTGTGTAAGGACTGTATAGACCATAGAGGTAGTTACTGAAGTCTTTCCTTTAGACTCCAACCACCCATAACTGGAGACGGTGCGCTTCCCATTGGAAGGGAAGAAGATAAGGTGTCATCAGAAAGTTTTCATCAAAGACACCTTCTGACATACTGTGATGTTATTTTATTCAGAGTTTAAAAATAAACCAGTAAATGCAATCTTCTTTGAAGCTGAGTGGAAACTTGGGTCCATGTCAGCACTCCTTATGTACAACATAATCAACTTTATTTCATACTGGTGACATTTTTTTCCTTCAATATAAAACCATCAGTGTTTCACAGTTGACATTATAAAAAGTTCAAGGATCTGTGTTAAGACAAAAATGTGCCTCCGATGTTCAGGTAATGGAGACCAATAAAGATGTTGAAAACTCTGTTACCTAGGTATTAAATTAATGCATGAGGAACAGCTATCTCCTTTACCTTAGGGGACCTAATTTACCCAAATAATATGTCTGGGCAGAGCTATCCTACATTTAAGGAAACAGTTGATATTTTCAGCTCTCTCCTAAATATTTATTTTGGGGGACAATGGAGAACAAAATACACAGAGAGGCACAAGCACATACACACTGAGCATCCCTAGACACAGTACAGGATAGTGCTTATTGACAAGATGCCTTTGTATTTCCTTTGGGGATCAAGCTGGATTGACCTTGCATATAATTCTTCTCTGTGGTGAATAGAGTTGTAATAAGGCCAGAGATTCTTCTCATGTCGTTTTAGGAATTTCTTTGAAAGGATTCAGGCAGGGATGTCCATTATGTTTTAGGGTTCTACATTAGTATAGATAAAGCTTTTCCAGTAAGATAAATCCATTTTTCTAAATTCTTTATGTCACTGAGTGCCTGGGATCTGGACAGAGGAAGATTAAAAATCTCTCTAAAATCTACCATATTGCCACCACATGAAACAGCTATTGAGAGGGAAATTAATAGTGTCTGAAATGAACCTTGGGTTAAGCATACTTCACTTTGCATTTTCTACTGTTTTTTTCACTTGCCATTAACTCCCTTTAATCAGAGAGTTTCCCTGAATTAATTAGGATTAATTTTTCAAATCTAATATAAAAGATAAATGTATCCTATATTTATTATAGGGCAGGAACAATATGGACGCTGAGTTGATTGTGAAGATCTGTGTTATGTTATAGTAATACATCAAACGGCTCCAAAAATATACATGTTTGTCATAGACATTTACTATTGTATCAGACTTTTTCTTATTCCCATCATTATTGTAGCACTTTGTGTTGACTTTTAAGAGTGAACATTTTGGAACAAAAGATACATTCTTCCAGGATCCTCCATGCTTGAACAATATTAGACTTTAGAAAATATTTGTGAAATGAATGATGAATAATTCAAATGCATTTTAATCTTAGACACAAGCAGATGAAATTATACCAAAGCTAGGAACTGACTTAGCCAGTGAACTAAATATACAAAATAATGACCAATAAAAATGGTAATTCATCAGATCAGATGTTATATCTGGTATGCTCTGTGGAATCAGAGATGGGCATCATTTTGAAAGGATTTGAACAAAGTCAAAGGGCCAGCAAATATAATATTTTGGTGAGCAGCTCACCCTGATTTCATTAAGGCGTGGCTCTTCACTTCCCTCTTCTCCTTCAGTATTTTCATCTTTAAAATCTTCTTTTTTTTTTAACCTGTCATGTTAAGGGGACATTCTAGTCTAAAGACTCCTGATTGAGGTGCCTTATCTTTAAAAACTTTGCTAGGGGCTTGTGGGACATTAAGAGGTAAAACACTATAGCATTTCTGCACTTGTGAATAATTGAACAGAGTCTAATGTTGTCTGATCAGGTAATAATGCTACCCCAAGTAAACTCTCTAGGAAGTACTAGAATCATTCTTGTGCCTCCATCTACTTATCTATTAAATCTCTGACTTTTCTTGGCAAAGCTCAAAGCCAATTAAAGTCCCATATGCTTTACATTGCTTCGCTTTTGCATTTTAGAAAAAGAGTAGATGGTCCAAATGGATGTGATGATCTTATCAGCCAACAGTAATATAAACCCTTCATACATAAAATTATGTTTCTCGGAAGAATGTGAAATTTCACTTTGAAATTATATTGCATTCTTAGTATCACAACATACTGTGCCTCAGGGATAAATAATTTCATATATTTAGGATCCCTAAATTATATTCCTATATTGAAGAGATATTTAAAACAAATTATTTTACTTTATCTGAATATTAATAATACGATCAATGATAACTTTGATTACAAGTATTCTGAAATTGGGAACTTTCCCATATTTAACTTAGCCATCTTAATGTTCAAACATATTTCTCTTTATATTATTAATTTTTTTTCTTTAAACATTTTCATTCTCTACTATTCACTTGTTTGTATTGATGTTTCTGTACTCTGCTTTTTTTACCCCCAAAAAAATACTTTAGATAGATTATAAAAAGAATAAAACCTAATAATTATCAACAAAATAGAAAATTAAGGCAGAACAAATATAAATAAAACTGTAGAATCAACTGAGAAATCAATATCAGTCACAGTTAGGCAGACCCTAGGGACCAACAGTTGCTGCTCTTGGTCATCAGACATGACTCTGGGTTTACTGGGGGCTAAATCAAAATTTTGTTGGGCAATTCTGCTATCTGAAAAAGGTATATTTGCCTAACATTAAAATACTCATTCTGTAAAAAGAGAAATTACACATCTGATAGGAATGGAGGGGCAAAGAGTGCTTATGATCCTATGGGAACACTGGACTAATATTTGAGGATTACTGATGTAGGAATGAGATACAGCTGTCCTGAACCATGTGTGTCTATCATCAGCCCCTTTTTATTTATGTTTGTAGTCATGCTTCAGCTGATGGTTGAAAGAAAACCATTGAAGTCAGAATTTTATGTATTTTATTCCATTGGCCTTTGAACCTCTCTGTGCTCAGAGGTCTTGATTTTGTTTTCTGTTCTCTACCACTATCAACACTAAATATTAAATGATGTTTTATGAAATCAAGTAGAAGCTATAGTTGAAAAATTGTTGACTAGGGTCTCATAAAAGTGGAGTTAGTTTTATTGAGTTAAATCCTGTAGTTTATTTCCCTTGGCATAAAATTACGTGTTTGCCTAACACTGTTTTTATTTATGATATTGGCTACTACTAGATATGTGTATTTTTTTTAACATCTTTATTGGAGCATAGTTGCTTTACAATGTTTTGTTAGTTTCTGCTGTATAACAAAGTGAATCAGCTATATGCATACATATATCCCCGTATCCCCTCCCTCTTGCATCTCCCTCCCACCCTCCCTATTCCACCCCTCTAGGTGGTCACAAAGCACTGAGCTGATCTCCCTGTGCTATGCAGCTGCTTCCCACTAGCTATCTATTTTACATTTGGTAGTGTATGCTATGTGTATTTTTAATTTGTTACTCTTCGAGCTTTTGGGGGGGAAAAAAAGACAAGTCTTTATATTTTCTTTGACTGAGACCATTGAACAAAGAGAAGTAAAGTGCTACTTATTTTCCTAGGCAGCAACTTGTTGGATTCATGGCACAAGCTTTATATCATTGTCCTAATCTTGAAATCTACCCCATTTTAAATCTTCTATCAAATCCTTTGCAATGTGAAAATTGTTGTGATTAATCCTCATAAAAGCATGACACACAATTTAATCATTTTAAAAAGTAAAAAAGGGGATCATATTTTGCAAGCATCATTCTATAAGATAAAAAGGGAGTTGGGAATGCCTACACATGGATTCTGGCCTTAAAAGATTGAAGACTCATTTTCATTTTGGAAAACCAGTAGAGATAGATCTATAAAAAAAGATGAGTCATTAATTTAAAAAAGCTTCTCCTCCTGGTAAATTACTTAATTATATATTAACATATAGCTTATTTCCAAGTACCACATTATAAACTACACACAGTTTTCAAACAGTGGTGGCAAATAGAAGCAAGTAATGAGTGGCCAAAATCTCAACTTAATGTTCGTCTTCCACGAGTTAACCTATGACTTTGAGCATATTCTTAACTTCTGGTTGCAGTACATTTATTTCCTGTTTAGAAAAAAAAGATAAAGACATTTGAGAGCCTGTCTCAGAGTTGTAAACAAAATATCACCATGGTGGTTCTGAAAGCTATCCTTCTGGGACATTTTTTCAACTAATAAAAACCATTTTAATCTAAACTGATTATCTGTACAGTGCAAAACAATTAACAGAATTGAGTTTCCCCTTTAATGTGCTGTACCATCTCACATTTACAAGGCACTATCATGGTCCAGTCCCTGTGTGAGTGCCCTAACACATATGTTTACTTCAGAATCTCTTATTTAATCTTCAGAGTAGCCCTGTGAGATAAGTAATATCCTCACTTTACATGTAACAAAGAAAAATGGGTTACAGAAAAATTATGTCATGAGTCATTCCTATCTAATTACTAAGAAGGATAAACTGTGATAACCGGAACTTTTCCTCTCTTAAGGCAAAACCCTTTTCCTCTAAATCAGTGCTTCTCAATCAGGGTGATTTTGTCCCATAGGGGAACATCGGGCAATGTGTGGAACCGTGTTTGGTTTTCATAACTGAGAGGGGAACTCAGTTGGCTTCACGACTGAGTTTCTATGCAAGCTCGTATAAGCTACTCTCTTCCATGCGTCCTACGTATGCTCCACATTCCAGTGTCTTACTGTTTCCTCGGAATTATACAAACACTGTGCTTGCACCTACTCATCATTCTGCCTGGAGTACCCTGAACCCCCTTTCCTGACAAATGTGTATTCATCTTCAAGACCCAGATGAAATCTCACCAGAATGCTGATGTCTTTCCCCATGCCCTGCTCATCTTCTCCCCAGACAGAGTTAAGTTCACCACGTTCTCTCCCCAACCCCTCCCTTCATAGTTACCCAGCACATATGGCTCTGTATTGCAACTTGTTGATTTCCTTGATTGTTTACCCCTGAAACTGAGTTCCTTGAGGACTGGCACCCCCATCGTATTCATCATAGTATTCCTTAATGGCAGTGCAAAACAGTCACTAAAAAAATGCTTTATTGTGTATTGAATAAATGCTAAGTGATCCATGAATCCCTCTTGATTTATCGTTCCCTTGCAGCTAGGGAATTGATGGAATAAATTAATTTGCCCAAGCATCCAAAAAGATTAGCAGTGAGTTTCATTAACTTGAGCTTTCACACTCTCACCCTTTTCTAGTTGGAAAAAAGTCCAAATAGAGAAAAATGTAATGTTTTAGAAGGTGACTCCTAAAACTTTAACACCTTTAAAAGATGTAGTGTCATTCAAATTCCTCTACTTATTAATATAAGTACTTAGAAAAAATTTAAGATATTAAAATATTCTCAAGAAAAAAAGCTATCACTTAAGGTCAAATGTTGTCCATTCAACAGATTTATATTGATTGCCTAACATGTGCCAGGTTACCTGGAACATTATTTTTTTTATTAATACTATATTTTAATAATTATAGTAAGTTGGGGGAAAATTAACAAGATGTGAGATGTGTCTTCTAATGCCCTGGAATAATTAATTGATTCACTTTTGCTAAGAAAATATCTACACATTTTATGTTTGATCTATGACTTTAAATTTATTTGTTAATAATTTTCTTTAACGGAAGCTGATGTTACCTGGTAACCCTGGTGCTGGGTTCAGAGGTTATTCATCAGTATTGTTTATGAGTGAGAATATTCCAGAACAATAACTTCATGTAGTACTATCACAGCATCATCTTTCTGAGTAAATTAGATCATACTGATACTTAGATATACTTTAAAAAATCAGTTCACTGCATAGTTAAATCCATTCTAAGTTTCAAACCCTTTAATATAGAATAAGAAACAAATTTGTGGTCTTTGTATCACAAAATTATAAAAAACCTGCCTTTACTAATATAAATGTGACCTATTTTAACTAGGTGCACTCAAGAAATATATACATTAGAGTTTATATTTTTCCCTCCATCAAATACTACTGTTATCAGTGCATCGTGCCATACTGTTTCACATTAATCCACAAAACTGTCTGCTTCTAAAGTAGTTTCCAGTCTGAAAAAAGGATATACCTCTTTTACTTTTTTTTAATATATTGCAATATTTTTCATTGATCTATTTGCAGAAGGGACTGATATAAGTGTATTAGTGTGTAAGTAATAATGTATATAATTAATGTATAACTCTGTGTGTGTGTGTCTGTGTATTTCCCATCAACTTAAACACATTGTTTTGGTTTTTTTCCCCCAAATATTTTACCATGCTGGTTTTCAACAAAGATCTAATGACCTTTTTTTAAACTTTATTGAAACTGCATTATCAGTACAATATTTAGTGTTTTAGTTGCTGTCTATTTGAACGCTAAAATTATTCAAGCCTACTAAGCACATTGTGCGTATTTATTTGTACACGTGCTCATCTTCCTTTAAGAGTAACAGTATTTCATGTTGGTGTAGCTATGGTTTTGCAGTACTTCCATATACTAAGTAGTATAGTTAGTGGATATGGGCATCAGCTTTGCACCCAGCAGCTCTGGATTCAAGACCTGGATTCAAACCTACCAATTGCGTTTCCCTGTTTCTTGACTTACCTTGGGCTCTGCTTTCCCATTCATTCTGCCAATGAGAGCAATCAGGCCCACTTTGTGGAGTGGCTGTTGAGAGGATTCAGTGAGATGAGGTATATAAAAGGAATGCCTGGGCATGGTGAGAGTTCGGAGAATGGTGATTTTAATTTAGACCTCACCAAGGCCCTTAATAGTTCAATTTTATGTCAAAGGGAGGGACAAAGGGAAAAAGTGATGTCCCCAGAGACTATGAAGTGTCTAACCCCACGTCACACAGCTTTGATGTTCTAGCTTGAAGGCTTCCCTCCTACATGCCAACATTAGGCCTGACTGATCTTTGCATCCTCTAAGTTCTGACACATAGTAAGCATTCCAGAAACAATGAGTAAGTGAGTTTTAAGAATTCCTGTGAAGAATTAAAGTCATGGATGAGCACATGGAAAGTGAGCCACACTAGTGTAGCAGAAAATAATCTTTTTTGCTGAGACTGTGTTGCTCTCACACCCCATGAGCAAGAATCCTATATTACTTGTTTTTATGTTGCCAGTACTTAAGCGAGGGCCTCGTGTAGACACTCAATACAGCTTTGTTTAATAATTGAATAAATAAATGGATGAACTCGAAAAACTGAGAATTAACTTTTAATTAAAATGTTTTTAATTTTTAAAAGATGCTATATTATTATTATTATTTTACCACTAACATTTTGGAAAGAATGTATGTCTTTCAGTAGGTTTTTTGTTTTGGTTTTTTTTTAACATCTTTACTGGAGTATAATTGCTTTACAATGCTGTGTTAGTTTCTGCTTTATAACAAAGTGAATCAGTTATACACATACATATATCCCCATATCTCTTCCCTCTTGCATCTCCCTCCTTCCCACCCTCCCTATCCCACCCCTCTAGGTGATCACAGAGCAGCGAGCTGATCTCCCTGTGCTATGCGGCTGCTTCCCACTAGCAATCTAGTTTACATTTGGTAGTGTATATATGTCCATGCCACCGTCTCACTTTGTCCCAGCTTACCCTTCCCCCTCCCCCTATCCTCAAGTACATTCTCTACTAGGTCTGCGTCTTTATTCCCATCTTGCCCCTAGGTTCTTCATGACCATTTTTTTTGTAGTTGTTTTTTAGATTCCATATATATGTGTTAGCATGTGGTATTTGTTTTTCTCTTTCTGACTTACTTCACTCTGTATGACAGACTCTTGGTCCGTCCACCTCACTGCAAATAACTCAATTTCATTTCTTTTTATGGCTGAGTAATATTCCATTGTATATATGTGCCACATCTTCTTTATCCATTCATCTGTCGATGGACACTTAGGTTGCTTCCATGTCCTGGCTATTGTAAATAGAGCTGCAATGAACATTGTGGTACATGACTCTTTTTGAATTACAGTTTTCTCAGGGTATATGCCCAGTAGTGGGATTGCTGGGTCGTATGGTAGTTCTATTTTTAGTTTTTTAAGGAACCTCCATACTGTTCTCCATAGTGGCTGTATCAATTTACGCTCCCACCAACAGTGCAAGAAGGTTCCCTTTTCTCCACACCCTCTCCAGCATTTATTGTTTGTAGATTTTTTGATGATAGCCATTCTGACTTGTGTGAGGTGATACCTCATTACAGTTTTGATTTGCATTTCTCTAATGATTAATGATGTGGAGCGTTCTTTCATGTGTTTGTTGGCAATCTGTATATCTTCTTTGGAGCAATGTCTATTTAGGTATTCTGCCCATTTTTGGATTGCGTTGTTTGTTTTTCTGATATTGAGCTGCATGAGCTGCTTGTAAATTTTGAGATTAATCCTTTGTAAGTTGCTTCATTTTCAAATATTTTCTCCCATTCTGAGGGTTGGTTTCGAGCCTTGTTTATGGTTTCCTTTGCTGTGCAAAAGCTTTTAAGTTTCATTAGGTCCCATTTGCTTATTTTTGTTTTTATTTCCATTTCTCTAGGAGTTGGGTCAAAAAGGATCTTGCTGTGGTTTATGTCATAGAGTGTTCTGCCTATGTTTTCCTCTAAGAGTTTTATAGTGTCTGGCCTTAACATTTAGGTCTTTAATCCATTTTGAGTTTATTTTTGTGTATGGTGTTAAGGAGTGTTCTAATTTCATTCTTTTACATGTAGCTGTCCAGTTTTCCCAGCACCACTTATTGAAGAGGCTATCTTTTCTCTACTGTATATTCTTGCCTCCTTTATCAAAAATAAGGTGACCATATGTGCGTGGGTTTATCTCTGGGCTTTCTATCCTGTTCCATTGATCTATATTTCTTTTTTTGTGCCAGCACTATACTATCTTGATAAATGTAGCTAAGTCAGGGAGCCTGATTCCTCCAGCTCTGTTTTTCTTTCTCAAGATTGCTTTGGCTCTTCGGTGTCTTTTGTGTTTGCATACAAATTGTGAACTTTTTTGTTCTAGTTCTGTGAAAAATGCCAGTGGTAGTTTGATAGGGATTGCGTTGAATCTGTAGACTGCTTTGGGTAGTAGAGTCATTTTCACAATGTTGATTCTTCCAATCCAAGAACATGGTATATCTCTCCATCTGTTTGTATCATTTTTAATTTCTTTCATCAGTGTCTTATAATTTTCTGCATACAGGTCTTTTGTCTCCTTAGGTACGTTTATTCCTAGGTATTTTATTCTTTTTGTTGCATTGGTAAATGGGAGTGTTTCCTTAATTTCTCTTTCAGATGTTTCATCATTAGTGTATAGGAATGCAAGAGATTTCTGTGCATTAATTTTGTATCCTGCTACTTTACCAAATTCATTGATTAGCTCTACTAGTTTTCTGGTAGTATCTTTACGATCCTCTATGTATAGTATCATATCATCTGCAAACAGTGACAACTTTACTTCTTCTTCTCCGATTTGGATTCCTTTTATTTCTTTTTCTTCTCTGATTGCTGTGGGTAAAACTTCCGAAACTATGTTGAATAATAGTGGTGAGAGTGGGCAACCTTGTCTTGTTCCAGATTTAGTGGAAATGGTTTCTGTTTTTCACCATTGAGGATGATGTTGGCTGTGGGTTTCTCATATATGGCCTTTATTATATTGAGGAAAGTACCCTCTATGCCTACTTTCTGGAGGGTTTTTGTCATAAATCATGTTGAATTTTGTCGAAAGCTTTCTCTGCATCAGTTGAGATGATCATATGGTTTTTCTCCTTCAGTTTGTTAATATGGTGTATCACATTGATTGATTTGCGTATATTGAAGAATCCTTGCATTCCTGGGATAAACCCCACTTGATCATGGTGTATGATCCTTTTAATGTGCTGTTGGATTCTGTTTGCTAGTATTTTGTTGAGGATTTTTGCATCTATGTTCATCAGTGATATTGGCCTGTAGTTTTCTTTCTTTGTGACATCTTTGTCTGGTTTTGGTATCAGGGTGATGGTGGCCTCGTGGAATGAGTTTGGGAGTGTTCCTCCCTCTGCTATATTTTGGAAGAGTTTGAGAAGGATAGGTGTTAGCTCTTCTCTAAATGTTTGATAGAGTTCGCCTGTGAAGCCATCTGGTCTGGGCTTTTGTTTGTTGGAAGATTTTTAATCACAGTTTCAATTTCAGTGCTTGTGATTAGTCTGTTTATATTTTCTATTTCTTCCTGGTTCAGTCTCGGTAGGTTGTGCATTTCTAAGAATCTGTCCATTTCTTCCAGGTTGTCCATTTTATTGGCATATAGTTGCTTGTAGTAATCTCTCATGATCCTTTGTATTTCTGCAGTGTCAGTTGTTACTTCTGTTTCATTTGTAATTCTATTGATTTGAGTCTTCTCCCTTTCTTCCTTGATGAGTCTGGCTAATGGTTTATCATTTTGTTTATCTGCTCAAAGAACCAGCTTTTAGTTTTATTGATCTTTGCTATCATTTCCTTCATTTCTTTTTCATTTATTTCTGTTCTAATCTTTACGATTTCTTTCCGTCTGCTAACTTTGGGGTTTTTTTTTTTTGGTCTTCTTTCTCTAATTGCTTTAGGTGTAAGGTTAGGTTGTTTATTTGAGGTGTTTCTTGTTTCTTAAGGTAGGATTGTATTGCTATAAACTTCCCTCTTAGAACTGATTTTGCTGCATCCCATAGGTTTTGGGTCGTCGTCGTGTTGTCATTGTCATTTGTTTCTAGGTATTTTTTGATTTCCTCTTTGATTTCTTCAGTGATCTCTTGGTTATTTAGTAGTGTATTTTTTAGCCTCCATGTGTTAGTATTTTTTACACATTTTTTTGTCTAATTGATATCTAGTCTCATAACGTTGTGGTCAGAAAAGATACTTGATATGATTTCAATTTACTTAAATTTACCAAGGCTTGATTTGTGACCCAAGATATGATCTATTCTGGAGAATGTTCCAGAGCACTTGAGAAGAAAGTGTATTCTGTTGTTTTTGGATGGAATATCCTATAAATATCAATTAAGTCCATCTTGTTTAATGAATCATTTAAAGCTTGTGTTTCCTTATTTATTTTCATTTTGGATGATCTGTCCATTGGTGAAAGTGGGGTGTTAAAGTCCCCTACTATGATTGTGTTACTGTCAATTTCCCCCTTTATGGCTGTTAGTATTTCCCTTATGTATTGAGGTGCTTCTATGTTGGGTGCATAAATATTTAAATTGTTATATCTTCTTCTTGGATTGATCCATTGATCATTATGTAGTGTCCCTCTTTGTCTCTTGTAATAGTCTTTGTTTTAAAGTCTCTTTTGTCTGGTATGAGAATTGCTACTCCAGCTTTCTTTTTATTTCCATTTGCATGGAATATCTTTTTCCATCCCCTCACTTTCAGTCTGTGTGTGTCCCTAGGTCTGAAGTGGGTTTCTCATAGACAGCATATATACGGGTCTTGTTTTTTTATGCATTCAGCCAGTCTATGTCTTATGGTTGGAGCATTTACTCCATTTACATTTAAGGTAATTATCAATATGTATGTTCCTATTACCATTTTCTTAATTGTTTTGGGTTTGTTGTTGTAGGTCTTTTCCTTCTCTTATGTTTCCTGCCTAGAGAAGTTCCTTTAGCATTTGTTGTAAAGCTGGTTTGGTGGTGCTGAATTCTCTTAGCTTTTGCTTGTCTATAAAGGTTTTAATCTCTCCATCAAATCTGAATGAGATCCTTGCTGGGTAGAGTAATCTTGGTTGTAGGTTTTTGTCCTTCATCACTTTAAATATGTCCTGCCACTCCCTTCTGGCTTGCAGATTTTCTGCTGAAAGATCAGCTGTTAACCTTATGCGGATTCCCTTTTGTGTTATTTGTTGTTTTTCCCTTGCTGCTTTTAATATTTTTTCTTTGTATTTAATTTCTGATAGTTTGATTAATATGTGTCTTGGGTGTTTCTCCTTGGATTTATCCTGTATGGGACTCTCTGTGCTTCCTGGACTTGGTTAACTATTTCCTTTCCCATATTAGGGAAGTTTTCAACTATAATCTCTTCAAATATTTTCTCAGTCCCTTTCTTTTTCTCTTCTTCTTCTGGGACCCCTACAATTCGAATGTTGGTGCGTTTAATGTTGTCCCAGAGGTCTCTGAGACTGTCCTCAATTCCTTTCATTCTTTTTTCTTTATTCTGCTCTGCAGTAGTTATTTCCACTATTTTATCTTCCAGGTCACTTATCCATTCTTCTGCCTCAGTTATTCTGCTATTGATCCCTTTTAGAGAATTTTTAATTTCATTTATTGTGTTGTTCGTCACTGTTTGTATGTTCTTTAGTTCTTCTAGGTCCTTGTTAAACGTTTCTTGTATTTTCTCCATTCTATTTCCAAGATTTTGGATCATCTTTACTATCATTATTCTGAATTCTTTTTCAGGTAGACTACCTATTTCCTCTTCATTTGTTAGGTCTGGTGGGTTTTTGCCTTGGTCCTTCATCTGCTGTGTGTTTCTCTGTCTTCTCATTTTGCTTAACTTACTGTGTTTGCGGTCTCGTTTTCGCAGGCTGCAGGTTCGTAGTTCCCGTTGTTTTTGTTGTCTGCCCCGAGTGGCTAAGGTTGGTTCAGTGGGTTGTGTAGCCTTCCTGGTGGAGGGGACTAGTGCCTGTGTTCTGGTGGCTGAGGCTGGATCTTGTCTTTCTGCTGGTGAGGTCCACTTCTGGTGGTGTGTTTTGGGGTGTCTGTGGCCTTATCATGATTTTAGCAGCCTCTGTGCTAATGGGTGGTGTTGTGTTCCTGTCTTGCTAGTTGTTTGGCATGGGGTGTCCAGCTCTGTAGCTTGCTGGTCGTTGAGTGGAGCTGGGTCTTGGCGTTGAGATGGAGATATCTGGAAGATTTTCGCCATTTGATATTATGTGGAGCTGGGAGGTCTCTTGTGGACCAGTGTCCTGAACTTAGCTCTCCCACCTCAGAGGCACAGCCCTGATGCCTGGCTGGAGCACCAAGAGCCTGTCATCCACATGGCTCAGAATAAAAAGGAGAAAAAAAAGAAAGAAAGAAAGAAGAAAATAAAACAAAATAAAGTTATTAAAATGAAAAATAAAAAATAATTATTAAAAAAAATTTTTTTTAAGTTTAATAAAAAAGGAGAGAGCAACCAAACCAAAAAACAAATCCACCAGTGATAGAAAGCACTAAAAACTATACTAAAAAAAAAGGGGGGACAGACAGAACCCTAGGACAAATGGTAAAAGCAAAGCTATACAGACAAAATCACACACAGAAGCGTACACATACACGCTCACAGAAAGAGAAAAAGGGAAAAGAATATATATATCGTTGCTCCCGAAGTCCAGCTCCTCAATTTGGGATGATTCGTTGTCTATTTACGTATTCCACAGATGCAGGATACATGAAGTTGATTGTGGAGATTTAATCCGCTGCCCCTGAGGCTGCTGGGAGAAATTTCCCTTTCTCTTCGTTGTTCGCACAGCTCCTGGGGTTCAGCTTTGGATTTGGACCCGCCTCTGCATGTAGGTCGCCTGAGGGCGTCTGTTCTTCGCTCAGACAGGACGGGGTTAAAGGAGCAGCTGCTTCGGGGGCTCTGGCTAACTCAGGCCAGGGGGGAGGGAGGGGTACGGAGGAGGTGGGGCGAGCCTGCGGCGTCAGAGGCCGGAGTGACGTTGCAGCAGCCTGAGGCGCGCCGTGCGTTCTCCCGGGGAAGTTGTCCCCGGATCACGGGAGCCTGGCAGTGGCGGGCTGCACAGGCTCCCAGGAGGGGCGGTGTGGAGAGTGACCTGTGCTCGCACACAGGCTTCTTGGTGGCGGCAGCAGCAGCCTTAGCGTCTCCTGCCCGTCTCTGGGGTCCGCGCTGGTCGCCACGGCTCGCGCCCGTCTCTGGAGCTCGTTTAGGCGATGCTCTTAATCCCCCCTCCTCGCGCCCCAGGAAACAAAGAGGCAAGAAAAAGTCTCTTGCCTCTTCGGCAGCTCCAGACTTTCCCGGACTCCCTCCCGGCTAGCTGTGGCGCACTAGCCCCCTTCAGGCTGTGTTCACGCCGCCGACCCCAGTCCTCTCCCTGCGATCCGACTGAAGCCCGAGCCTCGCCTCCCAGCCCCCGCCCGCCCCAGCGGGTGAGCAGACAAGCCTCTCGGGCTGGTGAGTGCTGCTCGGCACCGATCCTCCGTGCGGGAATCTCTCCACTTTGCCCTCCGTACCCCTGTGGCTGCGCTCTCCTCCATGGCTCCGAAGCTTCCCCCCTCTGCCACCCGCAGTCTCCGCCCGTGAAGGGGCTTCCTAGTGTGTGGAAACCTTTCCTCCTTCACGGCTCCCTCCCACTGGCGCAGGTTCCGTCCCTATTCTTTTGTCTCTGTTTTTTCTGTTTTCTTTTGCCCTACCCAGGTACGTGGGGAGTTTCTTGCCTTTTAGGAGGTCTGAGGTCTTCTACCGGCATTCAGTAGGTGTTCTGTAGGAGTTGTTCCACATGTTGATGTATTTCTGATGTATTTGTGGGGAGGAAGGTGATCTCCACGTCTTGCTCTTCCGCCATCTTGAAGCTCCTCTCCAGTACGTTTTTATCTTAGAGTCTGCCTTACTGTATTCTTTTCTACATTCAGTCTAAAATTCTACAGTTACTTTGTCTTCTCTTAGTTTTTTTGTTAGTTTATAAACAACTGACTTTGTTTTCTCAATATTAATCTTTTTCTTAAGACTCTTTTATTGAAACAATATAAAACTACTCGTGTACTAAATTAATAAAAAGTCAAGCCTTGTAGATATTTTTTTGCTTTGGTTTATACGTAGTATGTAACTCAAATTCAGTTAGCAAAGTAGTGATGGTGGTGTTTTGAGGAATCTGTGTTACAAGGTGAAAAAAGAAAGGTAGTCACTGGGCATAACATCTTGCAGTAACACAGACAATTGTAAAGTCCTTTAAGTCATTTTGTGTTCTTAGGACAGTTAATCTTGCACTGAAATCTTATTTACTCTCATGTTTTTGACAGTCAAGTGAAAGACTCTATCTCTTTGGTCCCAATATTATGTTAAATTCACCATTGATTAAGTCACAATTAAAGATTTAGCTCAGAGAATAAAGACTGAAGGTATACTATTTATTTTAAAATAAGGTAAACATTGCTAGGTCTCTCCATGGAAGTTTTTAGTAACAATTAGAGTAAATATGTGATTTGTTTGAATGTCACTAATTTGTTTTGTTGAAAAATACAGATTGAGATTTTCTCAGTTTATTTTTTTTCTGGGGAGGGTTCTGTATTGAAGTGTCACAAATTTTAGTTGCAGGAAGAATGATGAATAATAAAATATTAATGGAGCCAATTGTTGCCTTGGCTTTGAGCACTACCTTTGTATACAAAGACATTTACATTGAAGCTTAGGTTAAGTAAACATTCGCATAAAACAGTGATAAGAACCTGAATAAAAATGTAAATTTCTCTGATCAGAGTGTTCTTTAATAGTGAAAAAATTGTAAAATAGCGGGGCTCATGAATTAGATTTTTGAAAATGCTGCACATTAAAAAACATAAACTCCCTCCACAAACATAGGAAAATTATTTTGTATTTGGTATTTCCTATACTTCACCAACCTTACACTATGTCTTCAAAAAGAGTATACTTTCTCTTTCTGAGAGATCCTAAAACTGGGATATTTATTGACTACATACTCTGTGCCAAACATTCTTTTAGGTACTAAGGCTATGACAGCAGACAGAACAGAAAAAGCTGTGCCTTCATAGAGGTTATATCCTAGTGAGGGGCAGATAGAAGGAACATATGTAAATACACAGTGTCAAGCGAAATCAGTCTTATTAAGTGTATTAAGGCAACAGAGAATCATGGCAGTGGGGGGAAGGGGGAAGCTCCAGTGTTTTTTTATAGAGGGTGTTCAAGAAAGTCGTTTTTAGTAAGGTCACATTCGAAGAGAGACCAGAAGAAGCCCAGGCAGGGGAACCAGCCATCAACAAAGGCCCTAGGGTTGGGGTATTGGAGGAGGCAGAAAGGAGCCGTCAAGCCTAGAAGGGAGAGCAGGAAAATGGCGAGTAAATGGAATCAAGCCAGAGATGAGTGGAGGAGGAGAAGTTCATGCAAGGCCAAGTAGGCCATTGTAAGGACTTTGAATTCTGTACTAATTGATCTGCGAAGCCATTGTAAGACTTTGAACTGTAAGGGAGGAAAATTTTTCTTCTACCCTTCTAGGTATTTTAATTTAAATTGACATAAGACAGATTAACTGGAGAAAAACAAATTTAATTTTGTACATGTGGGAATCTCACGTAGATATTAGAAGCTCCCAGACGGTCAGGCAACTGAGGCTTATGCGCCATCCTGAGCTCAGGGGAAGGGAGGAGGGGTCTGGGGCTTCAAAGGGAAGGAAGACAATTCACAGGAAGGTGGGAAGAGCAAACGTTTGGTAAACAGATGTTTGCCGTGCCAGGTAGAAGCCATGGGACACAGAGGGGACTTTGAGCAAACACCCTGCCTGGCTCCCCCCAGCTTCTCACATGGTGATGGTTCTCTTCCTGGAGCAGGTCTTCTATCTAAATGCTTTTAGGCAGTTAAAGGGGAGGTAAAAAGCTCTTCCTGAGTCTGTTGGGCCTTGATTGTCTTCAGATCAAGATAATCCACGTGCCAAAGTGACACATGCTGGGTCTGCCTGCCCTGAACCCCATCAGAGCTACGGAATGAGCTAATATAAGGATTTTTTTTTAATACATTTATTTATTTATTTTTGGCTGTGTTGCGTCCTCGTTGCTGCGCGCAGGCTTTCTCTAGTTGCGGCGAGCGGGGGCTACTCTTTGTTGCGGTGCGCGGTCTTCTCATTGCAGTAGCTTCTCTTGTTGCAGAGCATGGGCTCTAGGCACGTGGGCTTCAGTAGTTGTGGCTCATGGGCTCTAGAGCGCAGGCTCAGTAGTTGTGGCGCACGGGCTTAGTTGCTTCGCGGCATGCGGGATCTTCCCGGACCAGAGCTCAAACCCGTGTCCCCTTGCATTGGCAGGCGGATTCTTAACCACTGCGCCACCAGGGAAGTCCTATAAGGATCTTTTAGAGGAATCATTCTGACTTCTCTGTGAAGAAGAGATTAGGCAAAGGGTTGCGTTCCATCAACAACGTGTGAGAGCTTGAGGAGTAGAAGGGGGTATTTCTCTTTCGTGCATGGCCACGCCTTGCTGCAAGGAAGGTAGCCATGTGACCAGCTCAATGTCTGAGGGATCTGTGATTCCAGGAAAAGGGAGCATGGCTGTAGGTGTGTAATGGGCAGTTTTGGTGTTGCTCCTAGGAGTAGGACCTGGAGTAGGAGGGCTTAGTGGAGGGGAGGTCATGAGTCAGAATTTGCATGTGAAGGATCTGAGGTTCTTAGATGAACTCCAAGGGGAAGGTTTGGGAGAGGCCCCCAGGAGGTTTGGATTTCAGGAGTTGTCTGGTTGGAGGAGATTTGGTGGCATTTCATATTATTATATGGCAGTTCAAGGCCTGGAAATGAGAGCATGTAAACTGAGAAGGGATAAGAACCCTGCTGGTGCTTCTAAGCCCATATGGTCCTAAAAAATACTCAAAGGGGCACCTAACCCTCAGAGGGAAAGGAGAGGTTGCTGGGTGGACTTCTCTTTTTTTTCAAAGTCTGTACATTTCCTTTTGCTGTAACTCCCAGAGTCCCATGCATTCACATTCCAGTTTGTGGCTCCAACTTAATGTGAAGGCCAGTTTGGGGAGGTATAATACTTGAAATTCCCAGATTGATCCCAGCTTGGCAAAATTATCACCAAAAGAAAGGGCTACATTAACATAAATTGAGCAGATTTCTTGCAAAAGTACTTTCTCATCTTAACAAAAAAAAAAAAAAAAAAAAAAAAAACACTTAAAAATAGGACTATGTTTCTCAAAAATTACTCCTTATATGGAAATTCACAGTAAATAATTTTTTCCTGCTTTGGAAAAGGACCGTCGTTGAAAAGAGTTGCATATAGTTGTTTTTGTTAGTATTCCTAAAAATTCAAAATGTTTGTGTGACATGTAGTGGCTGAAACTTTTAACGTATATTTATTTCTAATTCATCTGTTCATCACAAAATACCTAAATATATAAAATTCAAGTGAAAGGAATCCAGAGAGTTGACGAGAAACTGCAGAGTATCTGAAGTTGAAGTCATTAAGGATGCTTGGACTCCAGCTGAGAGCAGCCAAAAAAAAAGCAGAAACCCTTGGTTTCTAGGTCCCTAGGTGGGACCAAAAGAGCTAAGGTACCAGCATCGCTCAGGAAAATGTGTCAGACTCAGTTGGGAGTTGTCAAGGGCTGAGCCCTTGATGCTGGCTAGAGGAAGCTGCTCTCGGGCGTGAGAAGCCAGGAAGTAGTCCTGTTCAGGACTTTCAAAGGTTTCAATTTTAAGAGTAATTTTTTAAAATATCATGGATATGATTTGTGTTTGCTCAGAGCATTTTTGTTACTCAACATGTTGTTTGAACATTTTCTGAGTCTTACCCAAAATCAAGAAAAAGAAAATATTTTAAAGGTCAGAGGCTACAAACTTTTCATCATTTAGCCAAGAGACATAGATAATATAGTGCATGTATTCAGTTTAATTTAAATAAAATGTCAGCTTGAGGGCGTAACTACTAAGCAGTTATCTGAAGGTAGATTAGAGTGACATTAAGCCATGTTCCTCCTGTCTACCTGGGGATCTCATCATATAGTAATTCATACATTTTAAGTTTTAAATATTGTTGCTATGGAGAAAATATTCATAATTTTAAATGAACTCTAAGGGTTTTATGTTCAGTCATGATGATGTCTCCTAATTTGGAGGCGCCTATAAGTAGTGGAAGAATTGGCTCTCTCCATATTTTGATGAGAAATAGAATGTCCCTTCTTAGATTCAATGCTTACAGCCCCCTCAGGCACACCATTTGAGGATTTCCCCTCAAGACCAAGTGTCTGGAACGATCAATTGTGAAGTAATGAAATCAAAGAGTACTTATTTCCATGTTTTGACAAGGATCCTGAGGCAATAGACCCCAGGGGATGCAACTCTCTCAAAATGAATTAGCAATTTCAAATGTCATGGTATGTCAGTTTCCTCTAGGCTAGTTCCCTGGAATCTGTTCCAGGTTCTTTCTCTTGAATCTGAAAGGTGACCACCTTTTAGGCATCTTGAGCAAAACATTTAATATCTTCCAGATAAATATTCAGAGGCTGGAATCAGTGGAGCGGGGGAAAAAAATTAGTGCATCTTTCTTTTGAAGAAATTGGCTTTGTGGATGACAGTGCCCTTCGTCCTCCAGAGAATTTTGCATATGCAATGGGCCAAGGAGTTCTATGGGGGGGCACTGAATCTATGGAGTTTAAGAGAATTAAGGTTTCAAGGAACAACACTCTGGGATTTAAACTCTAGTTCGAGATGATTTATGTGTCAAAAATAATTGAAGGCTTGTGGTTAGTTACAGTTTCAAAAGACAGACTCCCCTGGAATAAGAAATAGCAGCTGAGATGGAGTAAGGAAATGTCGTGCCTCTCTGTTTTGAAGTTTTGTCAGCTATTTTCCAAAATAGTAAGGTAATCCTGCTGTTATGCTCAATACTGGTGAGACCCTAATGAGTGTATTGGTTCCATAACTCAAGAGGAGTGTGGAGAATTTGAAGAGGGTTTGAAGGATAATCAGAAAGATGAGTAACAGAACAAAAGGCAGGAAATGTTAGGAAAACTGAAGAACTCGTCAAGAACTTCAACATTCTTGAAACTCATGAGTAGCTCCTTGAGAGAAGATGGTGTACATGTTTGCTCTCTTCCTGGCTGGAGGGCTTTCCACTGCAGGAAGAGAACGGTTCCTTGACAGTGAAACTTGGGAAATAGCAGGAGAGGAAACCGAAAGAGATTGTAAAGTTGAATAGTAATAGTTCAAAGAGTTAGGGTGAGGAGAAGATCTATTTTCATCTATTTTTTGGCTTCAGTAAACTCTGACCCAGATTGACTCCTCAGTCTTTTCCAATCATTTCTATGAATTTATTCATGTACTCCAGAGAAATACATCTTAAGTGCATTTAGGAGTAGGAAATCAGATCATCAGGTCATGCCCCGTGTTTATATTCTTGCTCTGCATTCATGCACATCTCTGTCTCCTCAGTATTTTCCTCACATGGCTTTGTAAGAAAAGTTTGACGGTCACTGCCCTCAGCACTCTACAAAATGATGGCCACATAGTTCAAAATAGACTATCTCTCCACCTCCTTTTTGTTCACAAAGCTACAGTAGTTCTTTGCCTTTTCAGGGTGCTATTGATTCAGCTGTCTCCCCTCAAGTTCATATGTTGAAGCCCTAACCCCCAATGCAATTTTATTTGGAGACAGGGCTTTCAGGAGGTAATAAATATTAAGTGATATCATAAGGATAGGTCCTAATAGCGTAGGATTGGTGGCCTGTATCCCCACACCAGGAACTAAATCACTGGAACCTTCATCTTGGATGTCTTAGCCTCCAGAGCTATTAGAAATAAATGTGTATATTATCGAACCACCCAGTCTATAGCATTTGCTTATGGCAACCTGAGCACACTGATATACAGAAGAAAGTTTGCTGCTTGACTGTCATAATTTCATTTGTTTCAAATTGGTTCTCATGAGAAGAAACCTTAGAAATTTTTTTCTCATAATTATCTCAACAGAGGTGAGAGGTGGGGAAACTCAGGGTATCGGGGATAAGATGAGGGTGGTGAGAAAAGGTTGAGGCAGGTTTACCTTCAGCCATTTTTCATCAGAGTGAAAACAGAGACTTGGTTGACGCCATACCTGAGAAGTGCCAGAATACTCCTTTAATCTTTAAATTGGGCCTACTTAATGCTTTGATGATATTAGATTAGTTGATAAACTTACAGAATTTCCCCTGATTTCTTAAGTTCCCCTGGAACTTATTTTTCCAATATGATTACAAGATAGCTTAGCCTCTGACGAATATATGAATGACAGAAAGCCATACTTCAGAAAGATGATGTTCAGTTCCTTTACACATAGCAATAGTTTTTTTTTTTAATATGTATTGGGATGCCATGAGCTTTATGTTATGTGTGGTATGCAGGTTTCAGACCTTTAGGTATCTGCGAAGTTTAAGACATTTAAGGACAGAAGTCAACACTCAGAAATGTAAAATATAGTTAGAGAAGAGTCATATTTGAAAAACAGTTGAAGACTTGTGGTTGCCAGTTGAAGACTAAGTGATCTGATGCCTACCCCCAGTGCAATAGGAATTCAGCTAAGGAAGGCTTCAGTTAGGAATGGAACTTGAACTTAGCTTTGTTTTCTCATAGTATATCATTACTGTCTAAAACTTCACTGAACAAAAAACTGTTTCGTTCTTATATTCGTGTATTCACATAGATGATAACAGGTGCTCATGATGGAATGAATGCCCAGAATGAAAGACTGAACGAGTAATAGATATTAATCTAAGAACTGTCTCAAAGACTGGTGATTTGCTATAGAAGCTTATAATTGAATGCAGAAGCCTCTTCATGATACTGGCTGGATTTATTATGATCTGGCAAATTTAGAGAATCCTCAGACCTAGCATTTCTTGAGCCATAGAAATTTCTAAGGATTTTGCATTTATTAATTTCTCTCTTCCTCATAGCAGTCCTCCTTTGAGGTAGACACTGATCATTGTGCCCATTTTCCAGATGAGGAAGTTAAGGCTGTAAGATATTGCCTATGCAAGTCTCAGGGATGGGAGCTGAACTCAGCAGTCTTGAGTTCGTACCTCATCTGGTCTATACTGCCTCTCATCAGTTCTAGCCTCTGTAGAGTCCATACTGCCTCACCCTTGAGCTTCTCTACCTCTCAAATTTGTCTTATTCATTAAAAAATAGATCAATATATAACCAAAAACTTACGGTCATAATGAAGATATGTTTACGTTCTCTTAAGATATGAAGTCACATAGTGTAGGCAAGGTCTTCTGCCTCATTTTCCACCAGGGTACATGGGAGCTCCCCTGGGTCGGAAAGAACAAAGTACAAATCATCTATCACAGGTGATGGGGACCTCAGCCAAATCGGGCATATGATTATGTCTGTGCTCCCACATGGTGGCCTTGTGTAAATGAGCC
Source organism: Eschrichtius robustus (assembly GCF_028021215.1). NCBI lineage: Eukaryota > Metazoa > Chordata > Mammalia > Artiodactyla > Eschrichtiidae > Eschrichtius > Eschrichtius robustus. The sequence goes on along the minus strand of NC_090830.1, from coordinate 6,821,168 downwards.
ATCTAAGTTCTGAATCTTTGAAACGAGGTTAGATGTTCCAAGAAATAAGAAAAGGTCTCTGGCACTATTGGGTGAAGTGCTTATATAATGTAAATTTGCTCTTGCATAATGGTAAATTAACTTTTTTTTTTTCTGTCTGGTGTTAGAACAGTAGAGATTTCCCTCCCTCTGTTTTAAAAATATTTTATTTCATTTTTACCTTGAGACTCTGGGCTTGAAAATCAAAGCAATTAAAATGTTCCATTCTCTTGCACATTAATGAACATATAAAAATGGAACTGAAGAAAACATTCTGAGTCATCATTTGTCTTCTAACATAAACTTAACATCCTAAAATTTATCACACTAATCTTTTTTTTAAATGTATTTATTTTTTAATTTTTTTGGCTGCGTTGGGTCTTCGTTGCTGCTTGCGGGCTTTGTCTAGTTGCAGCGAGCGGGGGCTACTCTTTGTTGCGGTGCACAGGCTTCTCACTGAGGTATCACACTAATCTTGATCTGCATCTTGAGTGTAAAGAAAAGTATCCTCAATTTTATTAATAATACACAAATAATTTTAATAAAAACTACTTTCATTTTCATCAATTTTTATTTACCTTTTAGAGATGTATGTTTATTTTTCATTGACATCTATGCTGCAGGCAAAAACAAAAAGAACCCTAGAAAAGATGACACTTAAAGTTGGAGTTGAATATTAAAGAGTATTTTAATTTTATTTTTAAAATTTTTTCTGATAATTAAAAAAAATATTTTATTATACACAGCACTAACAAAATAAAATAGTATTTTGTGGGTTATTTTTATTTAGGAAAATTTAGTTTACTGCTTTGACATGTTGGCACATTTATATTACTCATAAATTTATTTTTTCTTACTTTCACAAGAAATGTGGGAGATCTTGAGGAGCCAGTGACTAAAATCATCACACTAAACTCTATGTAGTCAACTACAGTCATTACATGTAAAGCGATAAAGGTTGAAGTTCCTGCTATGAGCTTAAGTGATGAAAATTCAACCTATGCTGTAAGAATTTTTTAAACTATTTTTGTAGTTAGAAAAACTACCTTTTTTCCCTTACATGCCTCAGGATAGGCATATTTAGGTAAAATGAAAAGGAAAGGAAACTCACTTTTAAATTATGTTTAAGAACCAGAGAAAGAATTTTCATTTTGTTTGAAATATTTCAGATTCACTGTTCTCTAATTGGATTTTGAACTAGACTTACGCAGTTATTTAATTTCACTTACTTGGAAAATATGCTAGAGGATATGTACAATTCAAGTGACCTAATTGCCTCAAAATCATTTATCTTGATTTCTTTTTTCATTTTAATGTATGCATTACATCTGTAGGCATAATAATATATAAGAAGCGTTACCTCTAACTTCAACATCTTCTTCACCCTTTCTGTCTTTGCACTAACAAATTATCTCTTAAGAATATTATTTACAACACAGAGAGTATGTAAACCATCTTTATCAAGTAAAGTAACAGAAAGCACATATTTGGATTTGAAGCCAGAAGACATGATTTCTGGCCCTGTCTTTGTTACTTGCTAAAATTCTGGCCGTGGGTAAGGCACTTAACCTCTCTAAGCTGCAGGTCTGCATCATTAAAATAGAGATAATGATACCTGCCCTGAGACTTGTATGAAAATCTCAGGTCACAAATGTAAGTGCTATCTTTTGTAAACTGTAACGTACTATAAAAAGGCAAGCTCCTGTATGCTCTCACTTTGTAGAAGTTGAAAGCTGTTAAGAGAGTAGATCTGAAATTTTATCACCGCAAAAAGAAATGTAATTATATATGGGGATGGAGGTGCTGACTAACCTTATTGTTGTAATCATTTTGCAGTATATACGTGAATCAAATCATCCCTTTGTACACCTTAAACTTACATAGTTGTATGTCAGTATCTCAATAAATCTGGGATTGTTTTAAATAAAAAAGAATAAATAACCAAAAAAAGAGACATTACAAGAAATAATATAAAATTATGAGTAGAAAATTATCTGTGGCTAGAATATCCAGTAATGTAGCCACTTGCCACATGTGGCTATTCAGCGCTTAAAATATACTCCAAGTATGAAGTTCATCATGTTATGAGGACTTACTATGAAAAGAATGTAAAATATCATATTAGTAATTTTTATTTGACTACATGTTGAAATTCTAATATTTTGGATATATAGGGTTAAATAAAATATATTATTAAATTTTTTTTTAAATGCAAGCTCTCATCGGGGCCGCAGCGTAGGTGTTGGTGGAAACATGAACACTCGTGTCCTCCTGCTACAGTTCATCCCATTCCTGTCATTCGTACCAGCCTAGTGACTTAGGATGAGATCCTTCACCTTTCTGAGTTTCAGTTTCTTCATTTTTTTTTTTAAATTTATTTATTTATTATTTTTGGCTGTGTTGGGTCTTCGTTTCTGTGCGTGGGCTTTCTCTAGTTGCGGCAAGCGGGGGCCACTCTTCATCGTGGTGCGCGGGCCTCTCACTATCGCGGCCTCTCTTGTTGCGGAGCACAGGCTGCAGACGCGCAGGCTCAGTAGTTGTGGCTCACGGGCCCCGTTGCTCCGCGGCATGTGGGATCTTCCCAGACCAGGGCTCGAACCCGCGTCCCCTGCATAGGCAGGCAGATTCTCAACCACTGCGCCACCAGGGAAGCCCCAGTTTCTTCATTTTTAAAATAAGAATTATGAAAACATTCCCTTCCTGGGGCAAAGTGAAATGTAAATAAGAAAATACATGTAAAGCACTTGTAGAAGAACCTGGAAGGTTCTGAGCATAAAATAAATAATAATTATTATCTTCGTTAAAGATAATAATAATTAAAATACACATATTCGGCAGCATACTGATGCATTTTTGTACTTGGCATTTGCAGTACATGCTCAGAATAGTCTGTATGTTTAGAAGAGAAAAAAAGTGATTTTTCAGTTTTTATACTATTTCTTTTTCTGTACTAGATAATACATATGTGCTGTAAAAGCTCAGAATATACAGAAAAGCACTGAGAAGAAAACAAAAGCACCAGCCATCCAACTATCCAAATATAATCACTGTTTAACATGTTTCAGAAGGAAAAATACTTGAGCAAAAGTGATTTCAGGGAAAACCAAGGTAAATAGATGATAGCAGTAGAAAGTGGACGGATTTGGGTTGCAGAGGAACCAGTCGCTAAGAATGGAAACCAGTGGATGGGGTGGGATTGGGGTGGAGGGCAGAGGCACGGACTCAGGAAGTATAAGAAAGGCAGTTTTAACAAGGACTGATAATTACTCCAAAATGCAGGAGACTAAATAACTAAAGCACTTGCCCTTGCTTAGGGTAGAGTCGCACTGATTTCACTGTTGCCTCCATAGCATTTGGCTGCCCTACTATCAGTGATGTCTCCAAAGCCTGGTTTACAGAGTTACCCACACAGACACAGGGAGAGGGGTCAAGAGGTATAAACCACTTTCCAGTCCTTTCCCGAGAAAAATAAAATAGAAAAAGGAAAGATCACTAAATTCCCTCAATCCTTCCCTTCATACTTATGGTGTCAGAAAAACGCTGTCCTCATGGACAGAGAGTAAGTAAGACCTGGCAGCATAGAAAACGAGGAAGAGAAGGAAATTTGACATCCTTGGATTCATGCCAGTGCAACTGGAGAATTATTCATACACAGGGGCAACTTAAAAAAAAAAAAGATTCTAAGAAAGAAGTGACAAACCAAGTTTGTCAAATTCATTTTCTAGAAACAAGCATTAAGAGGTAATTATTATTTTGTAAAACCATGCTCCGTGACAGCTATTATGAACGCTACAATGTCTGTACTTGACATTACTACATAATTAAGAACAGATTATTTCAAATCTCGAGAAATTACTCTCCTGTTTCCTCCTTAAAGGTCATTATTCCTAAATCATTAATCTGAAATATTACAGTGCTTTAATAGCATATATAAAAAATAGTTTAAAAGTTTAAGACAGATTTATTCTTTTACATGCTGCAGTAATTTAATTTACAGTTGTGGAGCCCTCAAAAGATAGAAGCTACCTGATATGCCTGACATTCTGGAATTCTACTCAATACTTTACTGACACAGAGTGAAGTGAATCAATTGCATTTTGGAGAGGAAGTAAATTACACATTGCTATGAGGCCATTCAGTTGTTCAGCAGTACAAAAGATTTAAATCACAATAAACATAACGTACTTCCAGTCGAGTATACACACATCTGGCAAAAGTTAATTGTTCCAAATAAAAAAGGTTAATTAACTAAAATACATACACTTGCTTGGGGAAGAACCACACTGAGTTTCCCATTGCCCCTGTAGTATTCAGCCCGAAGAAACAATAAGTTCAGTAACTAGTTACTGAGGGTAGACTATGTGTCTTATGGGCTGTGACTGCAGTGTATGGCCCCTACCTCCACATGGCCAGGGTCCTGGTTGTCTGTGTCTCTCTCGCCCCTGGGAGTCACTTGTATAACACAGGTGGTAGAGGCTCAGTCAATTCTTGAGAGTTAATTAGCAGGTGTGTTCTCACAAATTTAACTCTCTAGCACAGTTTTAAAGTTGTATATACTTATTTATTAAAACCTGGAAAATAAAAATTTAAAAACATTCATAGTCTTAACACACAACACAACCACAGCTAGCCTATTGATATTTTTCTTTAAAGAGTTTTTTTCTAAGTTTTTCTCACCGTGACTTTAATAATATTACGTGTGTAATTTCTGACTTCTTTATTTAATGTATCAAAAGTATGTTCAACTTTATTACATAATTTTATAAAACTCATGGATGAGTGGTGTTATGGATTGAATGTTTGTGTCCCCCCAAAATTCCTATGTTGAAGCTCAGACCTCCAGTGGTATTTGAAGATGGGGTCTTTGGGAGGTGTTAGGGTTAGATGGGATCGTGCTAGTGGGGCTCTGGTCTGACAGTATTAGTGCTGTTTTAAGAAGAGATAGCAGAAAGCTCATTCTCTCTCCATACAAGCACAAAGAGGTCATGGGAAGACACAGTGAGAAAGTGGCCGTCTGTAAGCCAAGACAAGAGAGTCTTCATTAGCCTGAATTGGCTGGTACCTTGATCTTGGACTTCCCAGCCTCCAGAACCATGTGAAATAAATGTTGTTTAAGCCATCCTGTCTGTGCTATTTTGTTATAGCAGCCTGAGCAGACTAAAACAAGTGACTGTATTATATACTGTTTGATTGTTTCTAATTGTTAATAGCAATCAATATCATTGTGATGTATATCTTTCACATAAAATATTTTTCTATATTTCATATTACTTTTGTGCAAATTCTCAGAAGTGGAATTATTTGACCGAAGAGAAGAACGTTTGCTAAGGGTTTATAAACTGTACCAATTTACATAGCCAAATGGAATATGGAAAAAGGATGTCTTCGGCCTAACAGCACTGAACAGAAAAACATGATTAAAACTCTTTAAATATTAGTTAGAATATCAGAGCTATATTTGAAACCAGCCTTAGGAAAATAGGGAAGACATTTAATTTCTTTTATCTTTCCTTTTTCCTACTCTTAATTTTCTTCCCATTCAGCAGGATTATATTTTCCTGCACTCTGGAAGGAAAAAGAATCCTGGATCCATATGCCTTCAGTTTTTTTAATTTATTCTGTACCTTTCCGCCAGGGTACCAATGTTCTTTTCCATTCTCCCCTACCTGAGACATTGATTTTTTTTTTTAATTTATTTATTTATTTATTTATTTATTTTTGGCTGTGTTGGGTCTTCGTTTCTGTGCGAGGGCTTTCTCCAGTTGTGGCGAGCAGGGGCCACTCTTCATCACGGTGCGCAGGTGTCTCACTGTCGCGGCCTCTCCCGTTACAGAGCACAGGCTCCAGACGCGCAGGCTCAGTAGTTGTGGCTCACGGGCTTAGTTGCTCCGCGGCATGTGGGATCTTCCCAGACCAGGGCTCGAACCCGTGTCCCCTGCATTGGCAGGCAGATTCTTAACCACTGCGCCACCAGGGAAGCCCGACATTGATTTTATATAATGCTAGAATCTTAAATGTGCAAAGGATTTCAGAGGCTATCGACCAACATCCCATCTAATATATGTTATTCACTCTGTAACATCTTCAGCAAGTATTCATTTAATCTTAAATCACCTTCAGTGATAGGAAACTCACTATCTCACAAGCCAGTCTCATTTACTGATATCCATCTCTGACTGTTGGGAAATTGCCCCAAATAGCAAGTGCAAAACTCTGACACCTCTTCCTGTTAATACTGATACTGCCTTCTGGAGGGATCATGAAGAACAAATCTAATTCCACTTTGACTTGAAAACCTTCAGAAATTTGAAAAGAGCAATCAAATCCACCTTCTGCTGGATAACTCTTATCAGTCCAGCCCCTGTCCCTGTGTGATATGACTCTGAGTCTCATTAGCATTCTGTCACCCTCGGGATGCTCTCCTGTTCCTGTGAAAGCAGATGTCATAAACCCACAGCCTGCAGCCTCGTTTTTGATCCTTGAGTATTTGGGAGGAAAAAAAGAAAGATCCGAAGGGCATTATTTCTTTAGTTTGGCATGTTCCCCCTTATTTCCTACTGCTAGAAGTTATGAGTCATCTAAGTTACCTACTGACTTTTGGAAGCATTTCTGTGGCCTCTGTCTTAAAGGGTAGATTCCTCAACTCACCTCAATACTGTAGGTGATCTGAACAGTTGGGAGGAAAAGAGAGCTGTCCTCTCCCTCATTTCATTACATTTCACTAATGGATTAAAATCAATGTAGTACTTTTATCAGCCATTTATATACTCTTGGCTTCTGTTTACTCTTCATTTGTCTTCTTAATAATAACTCAAGTTCCTAAGACATTTTTCCACGCTTTGACATTCCTGATGAGTCATTTCTCGGCTGTCTTTTACTTGTGCAGTTAGTTTTCTGAACCTAAGCAAGACTTTGCATTTGTTACCACTGCTTATCTTTTCCTAAAGTCAGTCCACCGAGGCAAAATTGGAGAACTCTTTGTGTCCTGGTTCTGTCAGTCCTTCACAGGATGGTGTTGTCTGCAGAAAGCTTTGTCTCTGTCATGTGCTGATAAGCTGGTGAGCGGCACCAGACTGAGGAGGTACCCAGAAACAGGGTTCTGCAAACGTTCTTCTTCCCCCCAAGTTCAGCTCTCCTTTCTCGTCTTTGAGTCTTTCCTCCTTCACCAAGACCTGACACTGAGGTGTGGGAGGTCTGACTTTCAAATGGCCCTCAGGTTCTTCTCCTCATTCTCATGGATGGGAGCTGTCCCTCATCTAATTAGGCCTAGAGTTTTGTGAGTAATTACCTAGTTTGGCTAGCTGACTCTTTCTTTTAATCCATCTTTCATAACATTACCCAACCATTTTCCTAAACTATCACACTCATCATGTCTGCTCTGCTCCTGGTCTTTTAATAAATGGTAGTTAGCTATGCAGATTCTTCTCTGTGGGGTACATGGCCTCAATGATCCCCTTCCTTTCAAACCCACCCATTGTCCTAGGCAGCCTGGACTTCTGTGTTTGCTCATTCTCACTCCTTTCTTGTTCTTGCTATTTCCTTTGCTTAAAATATTCTTTATTCTCCTTCCCAACTGTCCAATTCTTACCTGTTCTTTAAAGGCCAGATTTAATCCTTTTCCTCTATATAATTTATTTACCCTGGTCCACACTAGTCAACTTTAAGTCAACTCCTAAAATCTAGGTAATGAATATTCTGTTATCACTCTCTTAATAGTTCCAGTTGTGTTATGTTCCTCCTTCTGGGCTGGAGAGTAAGTGCCTTGAGAAGGCACCATGTCAGTTAATGCTTTGGTCTAAACTACTTCCTGAAATAGCATCGATCCTCTAGTTGATGCTTGGTAAATATTGCTCTTGGGTTGATACAGTTATCTTTCAAAGGAATGTGGTGCTAAAATGAATCTCTGATTAATCATGGAATTAATCTGATTGATGGGTTGAGTGTGGAATTTACACTGAGGATAATATTTGGGGATGATCAACTTATTTCCAGCTCTTCTAACAATATTTCTGAAGAGCTGTCTACTTGCCCCACAAGCATGGCTATCTTGATTCAATTCTGGCATTCCTATCAAAGAAGGACACTGGGGGCAGTTCTTCTTTTAAAAACTCTGTAGGTAAATTCTTCCCTTTGCTGAGTAATGGGCACTACTCTGAGCTATCTTTCACAAATGCTCATTCAGAACACATTGTGTGTGTGTTCAGTTTAAGTCTAGAAAAGTAGGCATTGCCTTTTTCTCCATTCTTTTTTTTTAAATTCATGTCATATACTAAATCAATGTCTAACATTTACAAAAACAAAATTCTCCTCATTTGCTACACAATAACATCTTAAGACTTGAATTCAACCCACTGAGTTATATATTTCTATAGAGACCCGAGTCTCCATTCAAAAAAGTAGCATGCAATGAGTAACTTCTTTTGTTTGTCCTGATTTACAGTGTCTTTATTTCAACAACATTTACAGTCTTCAATAGATATCATATATGAATTGATAAACCTTTAAAGTGCTTTCAAAATTCCACAGACTGAGTTATCCGATCCCCCTCTATTATATATTGTTATAATTAATTCAAAGTTGTATCACCCACTGCAGAAATATATTGATTAGGCCCCTAATTAAGAGTGGCATTGGGCTCCATCTTGCGTAAAGAGAGCAACATAGATAAGCCATATTTCTACTCTCCTGGGACACTCATTTTTGCTTGATTCTCTTGCAGATTTACACCAGTTTCTGGTTCCTAGGGTGACAGAGGAAGTTTATAAGTTGTCTGGAAATTACATATCCCTACACACTGGAATCCCCTTAACTGGGTGATGTAGCTTTCACTACTGCTGTGCCTGTGGGCAAAGAGCAAAGTGCGAGGCAGTTCCAGGTCCCAGTCACATTCAGGAGGCGCCAGGCTAAGGAAAACACAAAAACATTCGTGTTTACTAATATGGTTTGATTTCTATTGTTTTGGGTAGAGGTGTGAGAAATTACTACAGTACAAATCAAGAAATGCATAAGGGTAACCAGCTGATGACTGTTATCTGGTAATCTTTCATTTTCTCTTCTTTTTACCCCAAATATGTGTCCTCTTATTCCAGATAAAGGAAGCAAAGTCTTCTTGCTCTTGTGAGACAATAACATAATAAGCATTAAATTCAAATTTTGGTATACCTGTCTTCAAAGCTTTAGGCTGAAATGGTTTAATCAAATTATAACACAAATTGATATGTGTATATACATCACTTTAATAAGTAATAATGTCATCTTGTAAGAATTCGTTGAAATTTGTGTTTGGTTCCCCTCTATTCAGAATTTACTTGTTTATTAATTAATGCAGGAATAACTTTTTTTTTGCATAAATTTGACATTTCAGCTGGAAAGAAGTGGAAGAACTTTGGGGGAATAGTTCTTTGGGTGGTAATAAACATTTGTCCTTTAGACATTTTATGAAAGTCTCAGAGGCTTAATCCAGCTTTGTTCATTTTAAAGAAGAAGTCTTGTTGGGGAAAGTTTTTGAAACACCCTTTCACAGCTTTTTTGGAAGTAGTCTACATCAGCTGTGATTTCTGCACAACAAATAACTTTGAAGATAACTAACACAAAAAGCAGAAAGAGGGGCTTCCATGGTGGCGCAGTGTTTGAGAATCTGCCTGCCAATGCAGGGGACACGGGTTCGAGCCCTGGTCTGGGAAGATCCCACATGCCGCGGAGCAACTAGGCCCGTGAGCCACAGTTACTGAGCCTGCGCTCCGCAACAAGAGAGGCCGCGATAATGAGAGGCCCGCGCACCACGATGAAGAGTGGCCCCCACTTGCCGCAACTAGAGAAAGCCCTCGAACAGAAACGAAGACCCAACACAGCCATAAATAAAAATTTAAAAAAAAAAAAAAAAAAGCAGAAAGAGCTGCACATATGAATCAAAAGTATGTGCAAACTTTAGAGTGGTTCTGCATCTTGTGTAATTGGGGAAGTGTGGGGTGAAACAAACAATGAGGAGCTGGCCACGAAAATTATAAATGAATGGGAGAATTCTTCCTCCCATTTAACTGATGTATCAGTCAGGGAAGAACTTTTTGCAGAACGGTGATTTGAATTTTTGTATGGATTACAAAAAGGGAAGTTTTGGTAAACCAGATCCATGAAGAAGACGTAATTTGAAAGAATGTTGAAAAGACAATAAACAATCAAAAGTGTATTTTAGCTTCTTATCGCAGAAGCAGGAAGACAGTTCTCTGCAACCTTTTCCCAAGTAGCTGGATCTCCCTTGTGCAATACAAGTAGCAAAATAAACATGAAGTACCTTCTCTGTGTAGAGCACTCCGATCAACACCATGAGCAGTACCAGAAGGAGGAAGAGGTAGCCCTTGTCCCGAAGGACTTGGTTTATTTATTAGAGGAAGATAAGATATGTATACAAGTGGCTACAATGCAAGAGGGAATTTGTTAATATTTATAATAAAGGTACAAATAAAGTGCTAGAGAGAGCTCAGAGGAAATAAATTTACTCCAGCTAGGGATTTTGCAGAAGAATTTACATGGAAATCATCTTCATGCTAATCGTAAATGTTAATGAGAAATTCTCTGTGCATGTGAAAAAAAAAGGCTCTCCAGATAAATTTGGAAAAGAAAAAAGTATGGAACATGGTTGCGGAAAAGCAAATAGCCCCCTTTGAATATAGTTCAAGTTATACTTGCATATTATTAGTTTCCTAGGACTGCTGTAACAAAGGACCACAGACTGAAGGACTTAAACTACAGAAATTTATGGTCTCAGAATTCTGGTGGCTAGAAGTCCAAAATCAGAGTGTTGGCAGGGTTGGTTCCTTCTGAGTGCTGGAAGGAATCATCTGTTCCATGCCTGTCTCTTAGCTTCTTATGCCTGCCAACAATCTTTGGTGTTCTTTGGCTTGTAGATGCATCTCTCCAGTCTCTGCCTTCATCTTCAGATGGTGTTCTCCCATGTCTCTGTATCCAAATTTTCACTTTTTATAAGGACATGAGTCATATTGGATTAAGGCCCACCTGGATGACCCCATTTTTACTTGATTACCTCTGTTAAGACCTTATCTCCAAATAAAGTCACATTATGAGATGCTAGAAGTTTAACGTATCATTTGGAAGGGATACAGATCAACCCATAACAGTATGTAAAGGAGAGAAAAATGACAATTTGGGCTGGAAAAGAGATTCACTTTATGTATCAAGTGGCCTTGATGTTCATAATAAGGAACATAGACATTATTTTAGGCAGTGGAGCTGTGTGGCCGATATGTGCAAGGTGGTTAAATTACCTTGGGATACCAAATAAGCTTTTATACACAATTGGGATGCAAAGTTGTGAAGGAAAGGGTAGACATAAATGATATTGAAGACAAAGAGAAATGCAAATTTAAAGAATTTTAACTCTGAGATGAGGAATTTGGATATAAGGGAGGATGGTTAATTTATTACAAGATGGAAGGAAAATTTATTGAGGAAAATAATACCTTCATTCAACTTCCAAGAGTTGGAAAAGACACTGAACACAGCGAGGACCCACGACCGATGTGCAGAACATTTCCCCACTCCACGTTGTGATAGTATCTAAAACCCTGTTTTCAAACACCATCTTGAATGGTGTTGGATGGACTGTCTTCTTGGAAGTTTGGAAGGAGGAGAATTTGCTAACCATGAAGCGGAACTGGGAGAGACTCCCACTAACTTCTTAAAAGTAGAAAAAAAAATTACTTCCTCTCTGCCCTACACACGCACACACACACACAGGCACGAACAGGCATACTCTCACACACCAGAGACAGGGAAATGCTAAGGGGATACATACAGAAACTAGATTTATTTTACAAGTAATTTCCAAAAAAATGTGAAAAATAAAATGATGTCTCTCAACATATATGAGGAAAGGGAAGGCAGTGTACAGGAGAGGAAGGAGCAGAGTTTGGAGTCTGGCAGGCACCCTTACACAGAGCTCCATAATCTATTTTCTGGGTGACTGTGGACAGATTGAACTAATCTTTCAAACTTAGGTTAACGTGCTATGTAAGGTGGGGATAAATATGTCATATAGTTATTTGGAGGATTAGGTGAAATAAGCTATATAAAGAACACAATAAGTGTTACATAACTCTTTCATTATTGTGAATTCTAATTTTCATAAGCCAAAGGATTCCAGACGTTACTCCCCATAGAGTTAAACATGTGCTTACGCACAGACTGACTTGCTATCTTATTCTTAAGCTGAAAAGAAATTAGCTGGATGATAAAAATTTTAATCTGAATCTGTGGATGGAAAAACACATGGCTTTTGTGGCACTGTGATGATTCTTAGCAAAAGTGGTAACTATTGTTTGTGTAAAGTTTCCTTCAGTTTGTTTAGCTTTGCAAACCTAGACGTTCTGAATAATGAGATACTTGTTTTAGAAGTTTAATAAAGTCTACATTTTCAAATGAATATACCAATAATTTTGTTGGAAGAAAACTTAAGGAACAGTTCTAAACTTTCAATGCAGATGTGTGATATTGGGCCTGCAGAGAAATAGAACAGCACGGAAGCACTGGTTTTGAAATAGGATGTAAATAAAACATCCTCCTTTTCTCGTTGCTTTTGTATTTTTCGGTAGGCAATAATTCCAGTAGGCGTTTTCTGGGCAACAGAGTTTGTCAGCAATTACTCTGTTGCGAATGTAGAAAAGAAAGCAGTAATTAAATACCCTCACTTATCCTACTTTACCCCTGACTCTGTAGCTAAACTGAAGCATAGATTGAAAATAAACGTACCTTGGGATAACTTAATATAGAAAAGTATTGGGTATCCTTGCCCTTGAAGCAATCTTTTATAAGGTTATAGACAGTAAGTGCTTTCATGTATACTACTTTAGCTTTTTCTTTCAATCTGTCTCTGACTTGGTAAATAAATGCTCTGGGATATTTTGTTAAGTGAAATACCCACTTATCTTCTTAAAGAGTAGACTGTGACAGCATCTGAACGAAGTAATTCTGGAACATGGGAGAGAATGTAGCCTGCAGGATGTTTGAGTCTATGTAGTAACACCTTATTCTATGGATTGAAAAAATAGCCAGGAGACAAAACAAAGCAAAAACCAATCCTACCAATATAACACCACACACTTGTTTAGAAAATAGGAAAAATATAGTCATAATTTCACTCAGCTGTTAACATTTTTATTCTTTTTCCTAGTTATAATCACAGTAGGTGTAAAAGTTTCCAGACATTATATTTTGGAAACCTTAATTAAATTTCCCATCATGATGCGAACTTTTACATTGCTTCGTCAGATTTATAATGATCATTTTATTAGATATATAATATTTCAGAAAATAGTCCTTCATCTTATTAAATATTTCTCTATTGTTGGGCATTTATAGTAATCTCAATGTTTCAGTATTTTCAAAATTATAAATAACCATGCAACACGTTCTGTCTTATATTAGCTAAGATTTCATGTTAGGTGTCTTGCCTGAGAATATAATTCCTGAGGTTAGATTGTTCAGGTTTCCACTTCTCAGAACCAGGAAAGAAAATATATTTCAAATTAGAAAAATGTCGTAGCAGAGTTACTATGAATGTGTCTTGAGTTTTTTAAGAAAATAAACCTACAATGCTAGCATTAAATATTCCATAAAGAAATGATAAAATTAATTTTCTGAGAAATTAGGATATCCAAATTGATATTACTTTGTGGGCTAAAGCAAAAATAGATCAAAAAGCTTTTCCTCCTTTCTGGAAGTGGTGTTTATGAGCATGTAAGATACATATTTGAGTTCCTTTTATGAAATATGCAAGATAACTTAAGAAGGTAGCTACTTCTCAGAGGCAAAAAGGCTAGAATGGTTAATTAATTAAATAACTTTTATGAGTCTCTAAGCTTGTCTTCCTCCTTGGGTGTAGAAATGGTTTCTGATCCTGAAGGGTAAAGGTAGACTTGAGCTTGTTTATCGTTATCTTTTGTTGGGCTGTTAAATTGTTTCATTCGCAATAGTTTGTTCCTATGGTCCCATGACAAGTTCAGTAACATCAACCAGCCTTCAAGGTCCATGTTGCCAAAAAGAAATTTCCAACTTTAAAAAAAAAAATGTTACCCAAAACTCTCATCTATCTAGTCCTGCCTAGTTATTTGCATATTTTAAAAAATATAATGCTTCCTCTTCCTATTTTTCTGCAACTAAATCGAGTATTCATCAAAAGTTTTAACAGTCAGACCTAGTACAGTCACACTGACCTTGCAGCTTCTTGAAACTGTGAAGCTGGTTCCCACCCCAAGCCTTTGCTCTCTCTGTTCCCACTGTCTAGAATGCTTTCACAGACTGTCCCCTGGTGAGCAGGGGTCTGCTCAAATGTCTCCATCCTCAGGCAGCTTTCACTGACGACCAGATCTGAAATAAATAGTCATATTCCAGACGGTTGCTCCTTTTACATACGTACCCTGCTTTATTTTCTCAGTAAAGCAGCTAATGTTATCTTATTAATTTTGCTGCAATTTTGTGTTCCCCTCTAGAATACAATTCCTTTTAATCAATGACTTTATCTATTCTGTCCATATAGACCAAGCTAGAATAGTCCTTGTTATGTGGTAGGTACTCCATATTTGTTGAAATGATGAATGAATGAGTGAATAAGTGAATTAATGAATGAATGAAATCCATGTTATAGACCTGGATCAGCTGAGAGGGGTTGGGATCCCTTTAAATGGTTATTGGCTGCTTTTGGAAATAATTGTTGTTAGAGACAGGCTTTTAAGAGTTCTCTGACTTAGGAGGCAGTTTCTGGCAGTTTCTTATTTGTTGTGAAGTTCTAGTTAAGTAACTAAATAGAAATAAGTTTAAAGAGATAACCAATGGTATATCTAAATTCTTCATTACTGACAAATAATTGCTTGGTAGCAAAACTACTTGTTTAATTTTATCCTTAAAGCCTAAGTGTTTAAAAAAAGTCAATACCATAAGTCAAAACGATATCCATATTATATAGGTTAAAAATGATATTAATTGGCATTTGGCACAAAATGTCATTGTATCATGAGATACAACTAAAAGAAACTATGTGGTCCTCCTATACCGTGGCCGGATAAGAAAGGAACTGATGATGATTCTTATAATGGCAATTTCTTTTCACCATCATTGACCCTGAAGGCTGGTTAATATTGTCGAACTTATCATGGGAACCCAGGAACAAAAGATTGTGAATTAGACAATTTAATAGCCCAATTAAATACTAAAAGATAAACAATCTTTCTATCTATATCTATATTCGTATCATTGAAGATCAATCGTTGCAAAATTCCCCGATCTAAGTTGGGCAGAGATTTCATAAGGTCTTAGTAATTTCATATCAATAGGTAGGCAGATAATGCAAGAAAATACATCAGGACTGTCTGAGTAACGACATAGCATTGTGAATGATTAATATTGTTAAAACTGTAGAGATAGATGTGATGTGGGTCTGTGTATGCAACACATGGGGAGGGAGACAGGAAGGGGGCAACCTGAGGTTCACTTCAAAAGCAAGCCTCAATTAAGCATGTAAATTAAAATATTTTACTGCATATTACTTAATCATTTAACCAGGTATAGTGCAGAGAATTTGATAGCTACAGAATATCAAGTTTAGATTAAGTGATTTAATAAAATTTTCTTATGTCTCATTCTTGGGAAATCGCTCCTTTCTGTGCATAAGGACAAAAAAATACAGCCTGTCTCTGAGCACTTCTCATCCATGTACCCAGCATTTTTCAGTACTCCCCAGACAACCTATTTGTCTTACTTGTCAACCTCATTCATGCTCTGCCCTCTGCTGGGAAAGCCCATCCTCTTCTTTTCTGGTTTTGTTCGGCTTCATTTTAGGGAATTGAAGGGATACTGTTCTGAGTTTTCACAATTATTTGACCACTCGTGCTCACCCTGCAAGACCTGCCAAAAATGCCACCTCCCCTGTGACACCTGCCTGAGTCCCCAGGTGAGATAAGTGGGGGCTTCTTTGTGGCCCCCATGGCTTTGTGCAGATGCGACCACTCTGGCACAGGTGAGATTATTTAGGTTTAGTTCATTGCTTGCCCATCTGTCTGTCTCTCCTTCCACACCATGAGCCCTTGGAGCTCTGCATGGATTATGTCTGTAACAAGTTGGAATTTTTCTGCTCCTCTGAGATCTGGTAAACTTTATTCACCCATATCTACCTTTGCATTGTCTTAGAGTCCAGAGCTCGCCCCACAAGTCCTGAAAATTACTCGAGTTAATTTCTGTTCAATCACCAGTGTCTTCATTCCAAGCTCACCGTGCCTTAGTAATTCCCTAGCACCCAGACTCACCACTCAGCCCCTTCCCAATTTGCCAGAAAAAATATTTGACTTTCTCCAGAATTTGAGGAGCTTAGTTAATGATTCACCAAAGATTTGAGGGGTTATGAGGAAAGGGTCACAAAACACAACAAACCCTCAGTCCCCTGCCACTCTCCCTGTCTCCCTTTCCCCGTGTAAAGCTTCAGCCAGATCGTTCCCCAAAGCTCACTCAGGGCAGCTCCTCCTAGACTTAGTCTCCTCCTGATCTCAGCTTTTATCCCTAGCAAGCTTGTTCAGAAACATTCCCACAAAGGAAGCTCCCCCTTTAAGAGAAACTCTCAGACTACCCAAAAAGGGAACAACTTCTTTTATCTCAAGCCTTATTCATCTTTGTCAGGAGCACAAGACCAAGACTTTTGTAGATGCTAAAAAGAAAATACGTTGGACTCTGTTGTCTCAGTTAACTTGGTCCCTGATCAATTTCAGGCAACTTCAGCTGTCTTCTCTTTTGGTTATCCTTGGTTGTGATTTGAATGACTTAATTGATTTGTGAGCTATTTTAATTTTCCTTTTGCCCTTTACAAAATTCTCCTCAGATCAGAAGAGAAAACTAGATTGTGTGGAAGTCATCTCTTACTTAGAGATACTTGTGTAAAATAAGTGAAATCTATTATTTTAAAAAACTAAAAATATCAAAATGCACCTTTGAGTTTATCAGTAAGATCATATACTAATAGAAACTCTGTGGTTGGAATGAATGAAAACCCAGAGGTCTTTGTAACTGGGAGGATATGTGTGACTATTGAAAACACTCAGCATTTTAATGAGCTCCTCTTGCCAACATTTAGGAGGATATAAGCACGATGGCATATTGCTTCTATCACCATAATGGCAATCTCAAAAGCAATTTCCCTTAAGAACCTGAGAAAGGTGATAGAAAGATCTATTTTGTAAAGACTGAAAAGAGAACCCCGAAGTGCCAATAAATTAGAATTCATCTGTTAATGATAAGGTAAAATGTTCCGTAGTGGACAGATAACCACATTTTGTGTGGTAGAGATGATCTGTTATCCCCAAGGGTAGCGTGACTATATCTGGACTATTTCATTACTCCCCTGAAGTGGAATTTGACCATAAAGTAAAAGGACATGTTTTTGGCCTTTTAATTTACCCAGGATTTAAACATGGGTATGATGCCTGACGAGCCAATCAGATGTGTTTGGCATTCTAAAGCCCCTTTAAATCCTTGTCACAGGGCCAGTTCCCAGTGCCTGAAAAGGAAGTCCACACAGGCAACACAAACACTGCCTGCTGAGCCTGGGCACAGTCTGCTTCTGCAGAGACTGTGTAAACGTTCTTCATGGGCGTTTCTGTGCGGTAGTAGACAAGAACATAAAACACGTTTAAGGGTGTCATCTCCGTTTTGGTAGCTTAGCCAAATAAACTAAACTCTGAACTGGAAGTCAGAGATCTGAATTACAATTCCAGCTCTGCGATTTACTGTCTGCATAACGCTACCCAAGTCATTTCTGAGTTCTGGGTGCCAGTTTCTCCATCTGTAAATATGGGTGATACTACTTGCCTTATCATTAAACTGTCCATGCTGTAGGAGTGGTTGATACCTTGTGCGTCCTTCACATCTGCAGTTGTGCCTGGTCCAGTGCTCAGTAAGTGCCTTTTGAGGAACTGAGTTGGGTTTGTCGTGGTCATCAAATGGAATGATAAGCAGAACAAGGTCCAGATAAAATATGGAATGATTAATGCAATTATATTATCGATGATACGTTATTGGAGATAACATTACTTACTCAACAGTTTGCACAAACACCAACACCACATGATTTTGTTGTTGAAGTATGGTTGTTGTTTTCTTTTTTATTGAAGTATGGTTGGTTTACAATGTTTCAGGTGCACAGCCAAGTAATTCAGTTATACATATCTATCTATCTATCTATATATATATATCTTCTTTTTCAGATTCTTTTTCATTATAGTTTATTATAAGATATTAAATATAGTTTCCTGTGCTGTATGGTTGGTCCTTGTTGTTTATCTATTTTAGGTATGGTAGTGTGTATCTGTTAATCCCAAATTCCCAATTTATCCCCCCTTCGGTAACCATAAGTTTGCCGTTTATGTCTGCCAACACCACATTGTAAGAAGCCTTCTTGTGTAATGGATTTGGTCATTCTGTGACTCCAAACACAGTTCCCCATGCTCAGAGAGTTTTGCACTTACCTATTTTATTCTGTTATGTCAGCTAAAGCTAGTGTGACCACATGTCCCAGTTTACCAGGGACCTCCACAGTCCACCTGTGTTGTCCCAGCATAATTATTAATATTACCCCCTTTCACCAGCAAATGTCCCAGTTTGGATGATAAATCATATGGTCATTCTATTTAAGCCTAAATAATGATGTTCTATTATATTCTATAAGGAAAAGAGACTAAACAAGAAACTGGAGAAATGTATACAGCTCTTTATGGTTTTAAACCTTGACCTTGAGACTAGACATTTTGTTAAAACAACAGATTTCTCTTGTATCACTTGAGTAAGTCATCCATCTTTGTCTAACCAGCAATGCTTACTAAGTCAGATTCTACCTCAAGGCCTTAATTTCCTGGCTTAGAAGTGCTTTCTGCTTGCCTGCAGGAAATCTAGTCTTCTACCGGTTTCCCCACCTGAAGAACTGGAAAGTCCCAGGGTCTGCATTCATTCATTCAGTAGATATTTATAGGATCAGCACAGCTAGCATGGCATAAACAGCTAGGTGTGCAGTTGTGAGCAAGAATGTGACCATCCTTCATGGAGGTCACCTTCTAAAGAGAGAAACAAATATTACTAATCACCCAAACATAAAGCTGTGCTTCTGATAATGTTCCAAAGAGAGGTGGAGGTGTAGGGTGCTCTGAGAGCTGATAATAGGGGGATTTGAGCTGATGAAGAATATTCAGGGAAGGTTTCTTTGCGGAAGCTTCAGTTGAGTTGAGATCAGAAAGATAAGTCAACATTACCTTGGTGAGGAAAGAAGAGTAGAGGTGGAAGATCTCTTGGGCCAAAGTCCTGTGGTGGGAGGGGCGTATGAGCACAAGAGTGTGAGGGTGCAGAAAGGCCAGGACTTGCCCAAACACAGTACAGCAGTCAGGGAAAGCCTTGTGAGAAATGAAGCTTCAGAGGTATCACAGGAGGTAGGGAAGAAACAGAAGTGTCTTAAACCAGGGGTATGTGATCAGATTTGTGCTTGGACTATATCAGCTCACCTAAGTTGTGTAAGACAGATTGAGAGGCAAGGGAACCAGAATAGGCAAGATTACAAGGTAGGAGGCTTTCATAGCAGTCCTGGCTGGAGATGAAGATGGACAGATTACAAAAGGAGAGAAATATGCTGGCTTGTTACTCAGGAGGTAAAATCTGTAGATCGAGGTGATGTTGGTAAGATATGGGAGGGGGAGGATGAGGATGGGACCAAGGATGGCTTCCAGTTTCTAGCTTGGGCAATTTCATGGTTCACAAATGCATCTTGGCTGCCTTTCATCTTCCAGTTTGTCCATCTGACACCAGTCTTGTGTTCATTCTGCTGCAGGGCACGGGATGCTATCCCCAAGAGTGGGCAAAGACCCTGATCTTAATTCCCCAGGAGGAAAACTGTGAGACATTGTTCTTCCTTTTAGAAGACTGTATGTACTGAAGTTCAGGGAAAACAGAAGAGAATTGTAACACAGAGAGTAACTCAAAACTACCCAGAAGTAACTACTTTTGGAGCCCGAAAGCCCACACTCATCCTCAAGGAGTCTATAACAAGGTGTATCACTACTTAACCTAGAAAATACCACCAGGTTGCAAGGGTGGACTTACATTCACCAATGGGAGTGATTTCATACATGTAGATGCTTCTTGATATTAAGGCCCTATCCTCCAAAATTCTGCAATAAGGCCATGTCTTTCTTACCCTATTGTAATGCCCTCGTTTCCTTTCCCAAGATTACCTTCTTCTCATAATTGACTCTGCAGATGACCCTTCTATTGGTAAAAAACCAACCTCCCAGAAAAAGGGGTGTCATCTTGTCTTATGATCTCAATAGGTCAATGAGATGGGAACACAAAATCAGAACATTCTGTGATATTCGGACTTAAATTACCCCCTGTAGTTAAACCCTGGAGTGGGGTGTGTTATGAGCAGATTTCATAAGCTTTCTCTGGCTGCAATGTGGATGATGGACTAGAGAGAGGCAAGAGTAGGTATATGGAAGTGAGAAGAAGACTTCCATAGCAATCCCAACATGAGAAGACGAGAATTTGAACCAAGGTAGTGACAGTAGTGACAGAGAGACACAGAAGAAAAAAAAATCAAAATTATTAAGGCTCAATGATTAAGGCAATACATCATAATAATTGAGTCAAGGCTCTGGAGACAACAAATCTAGTTTCCAGACTTGGTTTACTATATACTAGAAATTTGACCTAAGAAAATTGCTTAATTTCTCTAAACCTCAGTAACCACATCTGTAAAGTGAGAAGGGTGATACCTACTTTACTAGATGGTTGTGAGGATCAAATGGGATAATGTTTCAGAACACTTTGTTGCCTGTCACAGAGTTAAGTGTTAGGTTGAGCTAGGAATTTGATGGGCTCAATTTGGTGAGTTTTGGGTTAGAGGTGCTTGGTGTCTTGAACCATCTAAATGGACAGTTACACAATGGTAAGTGCAACAAATGAAAAAGATGTGGGAGAGAGAGTGATAGAATTGTGCGGACAAAGGCACTGACTATTGCGTTAAGACTCAAATGAGTGAGGTGTTAAATAAATGGAGGGGAAAAAAAGGCTGAGGAAAGAACACTGGAGAAGAACTTGTTAAAAGTGGACAAATGAATGGTCCCTGGGGGGAAAAAAATAACCCCGGAGAAGAAATGGCCAGAGAGGTGAGGAGAAATTCAGGAAATGGTGATATTCTAGAAGCCAAGGCAAGAGAGAATTATAAGGAGGGAGTGGCCAATAGTATCAAATACCACAGATTGAGTTAGTAAAAACTGAAAAGTATCCATTAGATCTATCAACTGGGAAGTTATCGATTGCCTTGAAAATATCAGCTTCAATGAAGAACTGGTAAGAATTGAAGACATTTAGATTGGTTAGGAGTGAATGATTGACTGAGTACACAGTACATTTTTAAGTAGTTAGAACATAAAAGGAAAGAGAGAGGGTAGTATAACTAGAAGAGAAGATAGGCTAGATGCAAGGATTTTTGTCAGTGTCCTGGTTTCTTTTGTTTTGAGCAGGCTTGTGTGCAGTGGTGCCCTGATAAACCAGCAACCCGAGGATGGGAGAGGAGACAAAAGCCCTGATTTGTGGCTTTTGCCATTGCCTTGGTGCACATAATCCCACCATGACTGAAGTCAAGCTATAAGTGTAATATTACTGAATGCAGTTAAAAGATATACATACCTAGAATCAGCCACCAGCTCCAGTGTACCACTGCATAGAAGCCAGTGCAATGGGAAAGCTTGAAGGTTTGTATGAGAAATGAAATATCTGATAGAATAGATAAAGACAGTGAGGGTAGAATCAAGGGTACAGGGGGAACTCAGTGTTGGACAAGAGAAAAATATATCGCTTTTAATGAGTTAGGCAAAGATTTGGGTTGGAATAAATTGATAGTAAGGAGACGAAGCTGAATAAGTTCTCACTTCATGGGCTAGCACAAGCCCATGTAAATTAGGAAATGAGGGCTTTGCTGAGAGGGAGCAAGTGGCGGTTGGTATCTAATATTGGATTGGAAGGAACAGATAATGTTTGAAGGAAAAGTGGATGTGGTAGGAGAGTTGGACAGTGTCGAGGTCCCAGTGATATTGAGACCAGGGCTTTGTATCAGCGCCATTCTGCAGTCACATGGATTTTTCCAGAACTTAGCAGCGCAGAAATAAAAATTATTATATTGTTGGGTTAAAATTTTGCAGGAGAATGTGGAGGGTGGGCAAGAATTCAGGGGAGCAGTGGGTATTGACAAAAGCATGCTTAAAGTGATAGGCTCTGACGTCTAGGATGAAGAGAGGGAAGAGTAGAGCCAGAAGCATCGATTCAATCATTGCCATTGAAAAAAGAAAGTGGCCTTTTTTTTTTTTTGGTCTTCGTTGCTGCGCGCAGGCTTTCTCTAGTTGGGGCGAGAGGGAGCTACTTTTCATTGCCATGCGCGGGCTTCTCATTGCGGTGGCTTCTTTTGTTGTGGAGCATGGGCTCCAGGCGTGCAGGCTTCAGTAGTTGTGGTGTGTCAGTTCAGTAGTTGTCACGGGCTCTAGAGCGCAGGCTCAGTAGTTGTGGCGCACGGTCTTAATTGCTCCGCGGCATGTGGGATCTTCCCGGGCCAGGGATTGAACCCCTGTCCCCTGCATTGGCAGGCAGATTCTCAACCACTGCACCGCCAGGGAAGTCCAAGAAAATGCGACTTTTAAGAGAGTTAAAGTCTTAATGAGGTTGTGGAACAGACGTAGAGGAACTATGAAATTGAGAAAGCTGAAAACATGGGGGGGCGGTGCTGGTGAGAGAATATCACAGAGTGAATAAGTAAAGAGGGAACAGAGTCTGGGTGACCATGAATGTGACTGGCTGAAGCAGAGTAGAGGTGAAGATCATTAAAGTGAGTAAGAGAAGGCGTTGGATGGTCATTCAAAAGGACATTGTAGTCACCCAGGGTCTTGGGTTGGATATTAAGACTTTAAACCACGTGTCCAAGTCTTCGTTGGATGTAAGGGGGGGGGGGGTCACTGGGATTACAGCCGTTTGCAGGGGAAAATGGGGTATAGTTAAACAGTGCAAGCCTCAAAAGAGAGCATGCTTTATAGGACAGTGAAAAAATAGTATTTTTTAAAGTGATAATGAAGAAAGCTAGCCGGTGAGTCCTGAGATAGTATGATTTTTTTTTTTTAGTTACGAGCCTGCACTTCAGTAAACATTAGTAGACACAGGGAAGAACCCAGGTGCAGCTAAGTTGGAAATCAGGGGAAGGCAGCTCTCTCCCAAGATGAGAATGCACAAGAGGGTTTTGGTTTATTTGGCTTGGCTTAGGTTTGTTATTTAATTTGGTTTTAGCCATTCACACAAGCATATTTGAAGAATATATGTTTCTGAAGATAGTTATAAGATGACATTTTCAGGAGTTGTAATTGAAATGTTTTCAGTTCCAGAAAGACATAGGTATTCTTAATCACCGTCCCTGCTTCGTGGGCTTTTTTGTTTTTTTTGTTTTTTTGGCATGAATAAAGTTGTCATGAGTGCATCTTCCAAAGAAGTAAAGGTTCAAGTGTAAGATCTGAGATAAATTGTGAGGTTCTCAAAAAGGCTTATACCTATGCTGGACCCATATGCTTGCTGAGAAAGTAGCCACTGGCCTTGAAAGAAATCAGTTGTATTGACTTTGTTATGCTGGCACCAGGAAAGCACAGAACAGGCTCTTTCGAATAACGGGAGCCTTGCTGGACATTTCAGTATCACAGAAGGGAGTTAGGGCCATTTCTTTGACAGAAATAGAAATATTTTTCTTACCAGACAATTCCATCATCATTGGAAAACGCTGATACAGAATTTAAGAAGGAACAGACACACATATTTATCATAGTTATGTTACTAAAGAGTAAATTAAATGTGGTTGTTGATTATTATCAGTTGGTTAGGGATTTAGGGATTGAAGTGACATTTCTTCAGATACGAGCAGTGACCTATGCGGTAAAGTCCTTGTGCGGCAGAAATGTGAGGTTGGGGATGCTTATAGCTTTTACTTTCTCAAAGTGTGGTTTACTCTTTTATGCTACCTGTCACTTCTGGCTTAAACGTCGTCCAGGAAATTCACCAACACTGAACAAAGAACCCACTGCGTGACTTGAGTTTTATCCTTCCGCCTCTGAAATTGACATTCCTTGAGGCAGTGTCCTGAAATGACTTGTCCTGCTCTGGCTAAATGGTAGTAATTTGTGTTTAACTCCAGCAGTTTATCAAGCAAGCTTATTTTATGCCATGTCAGTGTCTAGAGTGACATAGCTACAATAGGACAGGGAAGTGGATTTTTCTACATTTATTTCCACTTCATGTGAAGCATGATTTTGCATACTGACAAGTAAATGTTACAGGTGTAAGGGAAAGAGTAGCAACCACCATATTATTTTGCAAATAATGGTATACAAATGGTATCAAAAAATGCCAAGAAAGATAACAGTGCATGTTATAATGTTCCTATCAAATAATGGCAAAGCTTTAATCAACTGATATACAGACACACTCAGGATTGAAATGCAGCTTACAAGGTTGAAACATGGCAAGTGGTTCATTGAACACTGCTCAGAAGGTAAATGAACTGTATATTTTCCAATCACAATTGGAATTTTAAGTGAGTGGAATGGAATAAACTCAGTTTGGAATTTGAAATAAATTCAGTTTGGAATGTGTCTTAGAGACCAAGGTTTACACAAGAGCTATACAAATCTCTCAGCATGGAACATGACACAAGGTGAAATTTTCCTGGCATCTTCGAAGAGCCAGATATGGATTTCTGCAGGACCAGGGCACAGGCAATTGGTCCAGAGCTATTTGTTTCTACTTGGGGAAGGAAACGTAGACACTTATTTAGTACCCTGGGGTGGGAGTAACATTCCACCTGGTGGATGGAGTTGTGTATGCTTTCTCAGAAGGCACTATTTTTAGTTTGGTGTTACCAATAAAATATTTTCATCCTATTTCCATTTTTCTTTCTTTTGATGTCTACTTCAGTAGTTCTAAGTGACTTTATCTATCACACATAGTAAAACGAGTTAGGAAAAAAGAGAAGTGTCTGGAGAAAACACAAGAATCAACTTCCAGTAATTCAGGAGTAACCACCAGCCGCAATTTCCCTGTCTTGTTGCCAAAGCTGTTTTCTCAAACTATAGATTCTCATGAGCCCATAATTTTGCAGGGGAATCGTAAAGGAGACTAGACTTTGTATGCAAAGCTGAAGAAGCAATTGGTAACTAACAATACATCTTTTTTCTAAGGTAAGTTTAAGTCACAAAAAAGACTTAACCTGCAGAGTAGAAAAACCTACATATTTCTTAGGAGCTTAGAAATACTGGGTCAGTTAGGGCTCCAGGGAAATGCAAGGTGCTAGACTTCAAAAAAGACATCATCTGTAGATTAACACACTGGAAAAGGCGGATGACTCCAGGAAAATGGAGGAAATAAAAAAAGCACGGGGCTGTGGATTAGAGGTTCGTAGTTAGAGTTCGAGGGTTTCGGAAGTGAAATGATGAAGTGGGTGAGCTCCAGGAATGCGGGATAATCAGGTTTGATGGATTGCTTGTTCTGAGTTTATAGTTGTTTGGAGGGATGGAATTATTCCCTTGTACTGCATGTTACATTTTTCCACTAAACCATATTTCCATTCAACAGTAGCTTGTGATTATTTAGCCCTCGTTTGCATTCAGGGAAAATCAAGATAATGCCCTAGAATTTAGCAAATATTTGTTTTCCTGGCAGTGACAGACTTGCCAGTATTACTCTTTCGGGGGCAGATGTACAATGTTTATAGTTTCCACTGCTTGGAGCTTTCTATACATTTATCCTTGGATTAGACTCAGAGTAAGCTGATTTTAGCGAGCCACTGGGTAATTCTGACCATTTCATCTGGCGATTTTAGTGTTGTATTGTTGCAGCTGACCTGTAGACATAAGGAATTACTGGGTCACCAGCTCACGGAAATGTCTTTTGATTATGAGCACACTTTCAACATGTGTCCATTGAAGGTAAGGGGAAAAATATTGCATGATCTACTTGAATGCCAATTTTAGTTAAATAAAAGTGGGATTTCAGGCATGGCCTAGTTGCATCTTCTTAAATTTACGTAGTCGTTCCGCAATTCTGTGTAAAACAAGAGGTCTTTGAAGAGCTGAGCGCTCGGATGAAGCAACCGTGTCCTTCAAACCACATCCTTCCTGCTGCCTGTGGGAAAGAGGTGGTGTTAGTAGGGGCTCTGAGCACATGCAGAATAGATCCGTGTGTGTTTCCACAAATAAAAGGACATTGTGTGTGTGTTTGGCACCTGTCATGGCAAGAGCAGTTGATTGCTTCCTAAAGCTTTGTTCCAACTCCAGGATCAGCAGGATTTTTAAACACTGAACTAGGAACTAGGCACTAAAAATACATACACAGGAGACCTATGATAGCATTAAGTTCTGGAAGCAAGGCGAAGACTTGCAAACTGTGTTATAGCTGTGTCATTACTCTCCTTATTATGGTTCAGGGGAAGGGATTTGACAGGCTGTGTATCCAACCTGCAGACTAATGAGCCATGTTGTAGTAGCGATTTGAGGTAATGCTTATTGTTTCAGTGAAGATGATCTGGAATGTATAGAACATGAGCATGTATTTTGCTAAAACTGGAAACTTTGCCCTATTTTCTTTGCTTATGTTATTCATATCGGGTTTCATAGAGCCACTGGCAATTCATGATCTTGTCATTTATTCAGAGACAGAGGAGCACCCAATCCAAAAAAAAGTTTAAGGTAGAGTAAAAGTTATATTACAAATTAAGCTTGGATTATTAAAATGAAACAGTAATTTTCTAATGCCACTTGGCTCCAGTTTTCTCAGGGCAAAAATCGGGACTTTTCCATGTTGCAAATAGTTACCAAGTGAACAAAGAGCTCAGTGTGATGTTTTAAATATGCCTGGTATTTCCAAATGCTTACTCCCAAGACTTCAAGGGTTTTGTCTGTAGAGATATGGGAAATTTGAGTGTTTTTCTTTTTTAGCTTTTCTCTTACTTGATTCTCTAGAGCTTTTACTATATAAAAGTTCATGAACAGGCATGGTTTAAAGAGGAAAACAAAGTCTTATGAAATTCACGTTGGAAATCATGAGTGTTGTATTTGATCCTTACATCAAAGTGGTCATCTCCTTGAATATAATGAAAATAAAGACAGGTGCCATCCCCTTAGGTTTTTTCGAATGCACTTTTTTCAATGTGAATTAAATCTCCTTCTTGAAATATCTATGGCAGGGAGTGATTGTGTTGAGAGGCAGTATGCATTTTTAAATTTTATTTTTTTTTATTTACACTCAACTGAAATAGATTTGAGAAGAATATATATTTATTTAAGGAAGGAGCTCCATCAATTATTATAATATGGGAATTATATATTGTGAAATTTTAAATAATGATAATTTTATTCAGGTGATCCAATTAAAGGAGCACTCTTTTGAAGAACTGGGAATATGTCAGAAGCCCAAACTCCATGCTGTGTAAGGACGTCTATCTCTCAGAAAACCCAGTGTGTTTCAGTTCTTAGAACAGATACTATAAAAGACTCCCTGTATAATTCGGTGAGTGAAATTCTCTTCAAAGAGAATGCTGAGTACAGAAGATGAGGTTAGTAATAGGTAAGAAAGGAGTGTCCTTCTCCAGCTCACCTTACAGTAGGACCACCATTCCCTCCAGCTCAGATAGCTCTACTGAGTTCATAATCCCAGAGATTTCATGATCAAGTGGGAAGAACCACATTTAAATGATAGGCCTGGCATTAAACATTAAGAATGGCATTTTATTGAGTAATCATTAATGGTTTCAGGGCTTCTAAAACACAATAATGTGTAACCCATGAACGATATAAATGCATTTCATTAACAGGCGGTACAAAGTTTCCAACTGAAAGTAACTCAGAATGGGAGTTTATATTTTAATGAAGGTCAGAAAAAGTACCCTCGTAACAGATTAAAAAGAATGAGAAAAATCTTTTATATATTAGTTCAAATAAAGAACATTTCATTGAAATGATTCCTACATTGAAAATTCATCATGGAATAATCAGTGTGTTCTCTTTGTACAGTATGGGAAATACAAAAGAAGTGTGATATAATCTGGTAGGAGATTATACGCACTCATCTGTGTTATATGCACCTGCGAAACAATTGGAGAAAAATGCAAACAAGACCAAAAAAATATAAAATTGTAGCATGAAAAAGTAAATGTTGCAGAAGGTGAGGGAAGGGAAAGGATTTGATGTGGGAGATTTCCAGGGCAGTGAGGTGTTTTTAAGAAGGACCTTGAAAATGGGTAAAATTTGTACCCTCAACAAAAGGTAGGGAAAGGTATTCCAGACGATGAGATCCTAGAAGAAAATGAAAAAAATAATTATTTACCCAATTCACATTCAGCTTTTGGTTCAAGGGATAAGCATTTAGAAACAATGCAACTTATTTGATCTTCTCCTGCATAAATTGTTCAATTTCTTTAATGTTCCAGCCAAAGTCTGTGAAGCAGTTTAACCACTTGATTTTGCCAGGCGATTTATAAAGAAGTAGTCACCTGGAAAATGCTAAAAGGATTGACTGAAACCAATTTTCTTCCACTCTTGTGAAATATGCCTTTGTTTCAGTCAGGTTGACTTGATAGCTAAGAAAACAAAAAGAACCCATGGGACGCGTCTCTTGGCGCCCCTTGGCCACGTGGGCCTAACCACTCACATGTACCTAGTTAGTTGCACAAACAGATATTATTGCTATCTGCCCCCTCCCCAGTTTAAGTATTATTTTTACCAACTGAAAAATCTTTCCTCTCGCAGTTTAATAGTAAAAACGACACAAATAACAAAATCTGAAGATGTAGATTCTAGTCTTGTAGTTATTCCTATTTGTGACTTTGGTCAAGTCAGTTACCTTATTTTCATCTTAGTTTTCACTCATTGAGTTACTGTTCATTAAGCACACTGAGCAATACAAATGCCTCGTCTGCAATGCAAGTATACTGGAGTTAAGAATCTTCAATATTTAAACTATTAAAGATAACTTTAATGTACAAATAATACATTTCATTTAGAGCTAAACCAACATATGCAAGAGTTGCATTTATGATGATCATTCAAGTGAATTATAAGCCTGGAAAAGCTATGCATTTTTTAAAGAACACAATTCATAGACACAATTGTGCTGTATTGAGTCCCACATTTCTTTTACGTGAGTTTCTTAAGTACATTCCAGGGTAGAAATAGAGCAGATATCACTTAAGAGATTATAAAATGTTAAAAGGGAAATAAAATTCAAACTAGGTTTGGTTGATTGTGTCATCACTGTAGTAATTTTTTTGATTAAAGCTTGATAGTTCCTTATTGAGAGAGATATATATAGGGAGAGAGAGAACCTAGATGAGCACTTGGAGTCAATGGCGACTTTATGAATTTACTCAATACCCTCTGCTTTCTATCTCTTACTCCCTCTGTGTAATGTGAAAAATATTGCTGAGTTGCCATGTCAGTGCTATCTAAATCTGCTTTCATGAGAAAGAGGCCATTACTTCAATTTATGTAGCCATATACAAGGCATCATCACTCAGTTATTTACCAGAAATACCAAACACAGGAAACAGTTCCCTTCAGTAAGCATAAAACAGGGCCTAGGTAATTTCTAGAAGTACTTTATTATGAGGATAAAATAGTTTTCTAAAGTATAATTGAATTACAGCTTTTATTTTTTAAATTTTAATGTCTTGTCAATATTTTTTCTTTGAAAGATCAATAGTTTATATTATCTTTGACAGCAATGACATAAACAGAATTAGATTTTTTACTTCTTTTGGACTTGATATTTTCAACTTTATCTTTAAAGTGCATAATGCGTCACAAGGACCGGCAAGTTCAACAATTGGGCAAATGTTTATTAAGCTCCCCTAATGTTATTACTAAACTATATTACCACAACTTATAATAATAATAGCTAACAGATATTGAACAATTTGTGCCAGGCACAGTGTTTGGTGCTTTATATGCTGTATCTCACTACACTAATTATGTGTGGGATGTCAAGTGATTAAATATGATCCCTGTCCTTTGGGGTGAATTGTATGAAATGTTTTTAGAACTAGATTGGAAATTAACTGTGGTCAGTGTGACTGACCCAGGGCTAATACAGCTCTTTTGTGGCCCCTCCTCTTCTCACCACTGAGCCCCTGCTGTCTAGAACTTAAATATGGGGCCCCAAGGTGTAGGCTAGTAGCATTTTGCATCTTTACAGCCCCAGCTTGGTTGAGTGCCAAATCGTGGAGCTTGCCGAAAATCCAGGGACTTTCACTACAAAAAATCAGGAAACAAACTCCATTTTATGAACGAGTATGTTTGGGCCCTGAGTTGATAGTCACTAAAGCCAAGCTGTACAATCTCTGTTACTTTCAAATATAGTTGAAAACTTACGAATCTACCCTTTGTCTCTGTCCCTATCAATATTGGCCAAAGCCAGAAGCCTGACGTTTGTTGGCCATGTTGTAGATGCTGGAACAGTGGTCAACTTGGCAAGAATGTTGGCTTAGGAGGGCATGAGTACATTCCAGTCCTTATAAACCTCCCCCATTAACAGAAGCATGTCCTGAGCTCCTAGTGGAGTGTAGTAAGTGTGATTCTCTTTCTCAAGTCATTTGTTGATGAGACACATGGCAAAGCCCAAACAGTGCACCTGTGGGGCTAGCACTGAGAAAAAACAGTTAATTTTTTGGAGTGTTCTTCAGATTGAGATGTTTTATTATCACAAGATATTATAGTGGTTAAGAGTCAATTTGAGAAGTATGAATTAATGGGTTAAAGTCCAGGCTTTGCCATTTATTTAACTGTGTGTGCTTTGGGAAGTTACTTAACCTCACTAGACTTTAGGTCCCTTACTTGTACAATGTGTATACCAGTAGCGCTATCGTGCGGATTCAACGAACTTGTGCAGTCAAGTGCTTAGCACAGTTTCTGGTGCAAAGAACACATTTAATAAATGCTGATGTTAGAATAGTTTGTAATAATGGTTCACCAATCTGGCATTTTCTCCACATGGATGTTTTAAACATATCTCAAATAGAGCACCTTAATCTTCTTTCGGCATGCCGTATTTCAGCTTTTCACCAAATCATCTAAGCTGGAAATTCCAGTTGCTTCCTCTTTTTTTCTCTTATCTCCCACGTGCGATCAATTACCGAGACCTGATGATTTTACCGTGTAAATATTCCTAAATTTTCTGCGTTCTTATACCAGGGCCTTATTTCAGGCCCTTGTCATCTCTGGACCTGATTACTAAAGCAGCCAGTCACTTATTCTCTCATTTAATCTTGCCTAATAACCCCTCATCGCTCCCTCCCCGGCAGTGTTCTTCCACGGTGCATGCTCCCTATGGCACTCTTCCCGTCACCTGTAAGTGTAAGCCGAGCGTTTAAGGGTAGCATCTTCGTTGATCTGGCTGCTGCTTCCCTCTCTAACTTAATTTCCTTCCTCAACATACTTTGCACTTTGGAAGTTACCTAGGAAATGATTTTTTGAAAATAATTTTGCCATTAGAAAAATTCTAGCTTTATCATTGTCTGGAGAATAATGGCACTATATTTTCTTTGCTTTTGTGGTATCATGCTAGTATACTTTACCAAGTGATTGGGCCGTTTTTCTACCATCGTAACAGTTAAATGGAAGCTTGGAAAATGAATATTAAGTAAGAACCTAAACTCAATAAATTGTTGATAATCTGTTTTCAAAATATTATAAATTCAATGAATACACATATTAGGTAGAAATATACATATATAAACTAAAATTGAATATATGTTTACTTAAAATGGATGCAGATATACAAGAGTATATATGTTTTTATATACTAGAATAATTCCACCCTCTGCAACCTGATGTGCTTTTTTGTTTCTTGTTACTAGACACGCCAGTTGTTTCTATGGATGGTCATACTTTTCATGCCAAATGTCTCACTGCATAAATTAAGGTGATAGAGTTGCCTCATCTATTAGGTTTTAAGCTTCTTGACAACAGGGAAACTCCTACAGGAGTGCTACTGTACTTAGAAAAGGCAAAACACTTTGTAACCAGTCTGTGAATGCTTGTTGATTGGCTGATTGAGGGTCAGATCATGAATTTTGAATTATTTACCCAACAATAATGAGAGTTCTGCTGTCTGGCTAAATACTTTAGAAAGACTCCTTGCCCTAAAATCCAGCCTGGAATTTGCAAACTATTTTAAGGGAGGAAAGGTGAAGTGGGTTAAAATAAAAATGGTTGCTGGCTTGAATTCAAATGAGGAACAGTATAGTCTGATTCTTGAGATGTGCACGTTTTCCCCTTTTTAAAATTTATTAAACTTTTCCATACTCCCATAGTCTGACACAGGAGTCAGCAAACCAGGGCCCTCAAGAAAAATGTGCCCCACTGACTGTTTTTTTTTTTTTTTTTTTAAACAGATTATTTTTAAATTTTATTTATTTATTTATTTATGGCTGTGTTGGGTCTTCGTTTCTGTGTGAGGGCTTTCTCCAGTTGCGGCGAGCGGGGACCAATCCTCATCGCGGTGCGCGGGCCTCTCACTATCGCGGCCTCTCTTGTTGCAGAGCACAGGCTCCAGACACGCAGGCTCAGTAATCGTGGCTCACAGACCCAGTTGCTCCACGGCATGTGGGATCTTCCCAGACCAGGGCTCGAACCCATGTCCCCTGCATTGGCAGGCAGATTCTCAACCACTGCGCCACCAGGGAAGCCCACTGACTTTTTTAAATGAAGTTTTATTGGAACACAGCCATGATCATCCGTTTGCACAGATGGAATAGAAACTCTCAGGTCCTTTAATGGAAGTTTGCTAACTCCTGATCTAGCAATTAGCTCTTCTAATTTTTTTGTCTAGATTTACTTATATTAATATGTAATTTTGGTACATTGTGAGTGGTTATATGTTTTATCTGTGTATTATAAATAATGTTCATCTTGGCACTGAACTT
The DNA here is from genome assembly GCF_028021215.1 of Eschrichtius robustus. Classification (NCBI taxonomy): domain Eukaryota; kingdom Metazoa; phylum Chordata; class Mammalia; order Artiodactyla; family Eschrichtiidae; genus Eschrichtius; species Eschrichtius robustus. Next base: position 6,788,113 of record NC_090830.1, on the reverse strand, counting down.
TTGAATAAAAAATAATGGTAAATTAGTTCCCTGGTGGCCTAGTGGTTAGGATTCAGCGCTTTCACTGCCGAGGGCCTGGGTTCAATCCCTGGTGGGGGAACTAGGATTCCCGCAGGCCACAGGGTGCGGCCAAAAAAAATAAAAATAAAAATAAATGGTAAATTCATAATACCCATGGAGTTCATGTGCCCTATATTACTAAACTAGACCCCATTTGTTGGACATTTAGTTTTTTTCTATTATATTTTGACTGATTTTGATTTACCTTTTTAAAAATATGACTACCGTAGACTTCAAAGTATAAAGTATTAATGTAACTCCTGTATCTAGAGAGGTTTACCAGGTGGTTTACCAGGTTTGGGGGGATAGAACTCACCTTTATGGCCTCAACAATTACTTTCCTGATTATCTACAAGACATATGGTGATATTTAGTGGACAAAAGACTTGCCTGAAGTCAATGGGCAGTAATTCTGTTTTCCATTGAGCATAAAATCCTGTACAGTCTCTATTTTAGTGTTCCTCTGTGAAAACAGACACGACAATAAATGCCTTATGGGACCAACTCCAAGAAATGATGCGCTGATGAAACTGTGTGTTTGTGAATAAATAAGAATGATTTATTTACTTTTATGATGTCAGCATCTCACAGTGCCTAACAGATAGCAGTGCTTATTCGATATTTATCATCTGAATTACTAATGATGCAGTAGAGAACTGTAGATGTTCTGGAAGGCTACCAGAACAGTAGTTAAGCGTGTTGCCTCTAGAGAGTTAGCAACCCTGGGTTTGGGTATTGGCTCCACCACTCACTACCCCAATCACTTTACATGCATTAGTTAAACTCTAAGCCACAGTTTGGGCACCTGTATGATAAGTATAATAACAGTACCTACGTCACAGAGTTACTGTGAAGATCAAATGGTAAAATCCAAATATAGCACTAACAATGTACTTAGCACATGGACACCTCTCTGTGTATGTACGTTATTATCACGTACGAGTATGAAGAGGTATGAAGAGTGTGAAGAGGTATGGCCTGTTTTGAAGGTAATTCTTCCTGGAAGGTCTTCATCTTCTGTTTGGATATCATTGTTATTCTGAGGAGCCTGGCCCTGACGCCAAAAGAATGAATATTAAAATCTTCTCTCATTTCAAAAATGTCAGTTTCATAATTTCTTTGCCAATTGAGCCCTCGACAGGGAGGCACTCTCTCTGTCTGACCTTTGATTGATATTACCAATTGTTTAAAAGTCTCTATTAAATTTTAAAAAGCTCTTGTGCTACTTCTCCTTGATGCTTATTATAGGTTTGGAATCGTGTGCTATAAAAAGTATCTGGCTATATGTGCTTGTATAATGGAAGTATATTTTAATTGGGCACTGTGCCTCCACAGATCAGCAAGGGTCAAATGACTTTTTTAAGAGTACGTGAGAGAAGTATTACAGAAGGGGGGAGAAAAGAGAAAAAAAAAACAAACCAACCTCACCATTTGCTTTCAACACTGAATTGTTCATGCTTCATTAAGGCCATTGGTGAGTCTCCCAGGCTGTATATTTGCAAACCTGCTTCACTGACAGACAAGCTCTCCACATGTGTGCTCCTAGAGTGGACGGCTAATCACCTCACATCTGTTTAGTTTCTATCTGCACAATTTGAAAATCCTGGGACAAGGGCACCTCAAACACGCTGCACCTAATATACTTAACGCACTATTTTGTCAGGAATTCTTGCTGCCTTCGAAGTTTCCTTACTGAACTTCTCCAGGATTACACTTGTCACTTTGGAAGAGTACAAGAAAAAAGATACCTTTCTTAAAAAGGGGATAGATGACCCAACCAAGTTCATCTACATAACCTACTTCCTTTTCACACAGTGTCAGCAGAATTAGAGTTAACCGCCTCTCTGCCTTTTTTTGATAAAGGTTTCCTGTCTAAGTGGAAGAAACAGCTTGCCTCTTTCTGAACATACACACACTCATGTCACCCCCCCACTGAGAGAAGCTAAATTGGCGGTCAGGGTTACAGGCCATTTGAATGAGATTAGGATAGAAGAGATTGCGCCCTTAGGGGTCCTGGCAGAAATCCTGAGTTTCTGATTTATGCAACATTAGGATATACGCATGTTGTGGCCAACTCTCCGGTAAACGAGGTAATGTAGGTACAGTGATGAGGGGAGAAAACTAAATCTCCTAGCAAACACCACATCCATCTGTCTATATTCCTGACTCAGTTTGGTTGAATGAGTCTTTTAGATCTTTCAATCTTTGTCCCCTGTTTTGTAAGTTCACGATAGTAGTTTGGTTATGTGTTATGTAGATAATTTTTTCAAAATAATTAAAATAGAGTACATTGACAAGTCTTTATAGAAAATGAAGCAGAAATGTTTTATTCCCTTGTAGCTGATGGTATTGCAATTAATGGAATAACTTAATCCTTTCCCTTTAGGATATTCCCAAATCAGAATGGAAATTTTGGCACAAAGTCTGTTTTTCATTCTAATTTTGACTCAGGGGGTCTATCTTTCATCAAGCAGGCAGGTCTCCATTGTACACACATGCACACACACACACACACACACACACATACATGCATGCATGCAGACACACTTATTTGTATCCTTTGAGCCACCAAAAGGACTATCACTGCTATAGATAAAACCAACACAGGTTCATTCATTCAGTTCTTCATTTGGAGTGTTCTGAGTACTCATCGTGTTTAAGGCGTTGTCTAGATCAGCAATTCTCCAAGTGTGGTCTGTTGAGATGTTTTTTGGTTTTTGGTTTTTTTTTCAAGACTATTCCAGAAGGGAGTACACCAGGTCAGAACTCTTTAAAATATTAAGATGATACTCTGTTGACATTTGCACTGATGGTGTAAAAACAATAGTAAATAAAACTGCTGGTTCCTTAGCAGGAATCAAGTTAGGGACACAAAACTACTAGTCATTGTAGTCTTCACTACCCCTTGCCCACGCAGATTTCACTTAAGAACATTTGAGATGAAGCAGTTAAAAAATAAAAGCCAACTATTTTGTTAAATCTCTATCCTTGAGGACGCATCATTTTAATATTCTCTGTGCACAGTGTGAAATACGCATAAATTTCTGTCTCATACTGAAGCATGATGTTTGGCTTTAAAAAAACAAACGTGCTTGTTTCAGACGCAAGCTGAACAAACCACTTTTTTCATGGAACACCATTTGTATTTGAAAGAACAACTAACAGACAAATTCTGGTTATTCAGACTTGAATATTTTGCAGATATTTTCTTTAAAATGAGTGAAATGAGCTGTGAGTTAAAGAAAAATAGTTGACAGTACTTGTTGACAATGGTAAATTTTAACCTTTCAAGTAAAAATTAAAATTTTCAAAAAATTATATCCACCACATGAGTTTGACAGCTTTGTAATATTTTAAAAGTTTGAGACAGGTGTAATGAGACCGGTGATATTAATTAATGTGACTATTTTGTATTGCAAAAAACATGTTGAAATCTGGAAGATCTACATAAGTCAATGAACCAATGTTTTTTTTAAAAATGCAAGATGGTACAGAATTATGCATTGGTAAAAGATTCATTCAAAATACAATGGATTTTAATATAACGTTGTATGAAAAGTATGGTTTTAGATTTCACATTGCATTTCATATTTAAGAAACTACTACTGTTGAGTTTGGGTGTATTTTCAAAGTAAAATATCCACAATTATCTGAAAAAAAAGTATTAAAATAATATTCTCCTTCTAACTATGTAATCTGTATGAACCCTGATTTTCTTCATGTATATCAACCAAAATTATTAATATATATCTCACTAACAAATTCAGAAACAGAAACAAGAACCTGTCTTCTGTAAAGCCAGACATTAATGCAATCTGCAAAAATGTAAAACAGTACTACTCTTATTAAGTTTTTGTTTTAGAAAATACAGCCACTTTTCAACAAAAATATGTTATCTGTGTTAGCATGTGATTGGCTTGTTATTATTTTTAAATTATCAGTTTTAACTTCAATTATGGTAAATACTGTTATGTATAGCCCCATAAACAAATGGTCTTTCGTGTACTCAATAATTTTAATAGTGTAATGAGGAGTTGAGACCAAGAATTTTGAGAACCAGTGTTTTAGACATGGAAATGCAGAATCAAAGACACATAGTCACTACCTTCATAGTTTAATAGAGGAAGCAGAACAAGCAATACAGCTATTATATTTCGTGCAATATTGAAATAGAAATTTGTAAGGAGACCACGAGAAGACAGAGGCAGGACTTCTAACTCACAGGTGGGACTGGAAAGGCTTCTTGAAAGACATATCACTGTATCTGAGTCTTAAAGTTCCTCTGAATCTTGATGTTTATCTGAATCTTGAAGACCAAGTACTCATTAGGCCAGTAAGGAGAGAGTGGGCATTCTTGTAGAGAGAACAGTCCATTCAGAGAAACTGATGATAAGAGCACAGTTTTCTGGAAACTGCAAATTTAGGTTGCGTGAGCGAGCCACGGGTGCTGAGATGGTAGCAATAGAAGTTGGCTGTGGTTCTGACTGTGGCGGGAGCAACTGAAAGATTCCCCTGGTAGAAGGATAAACTTCACAGTAGTATGGATGCTCACGTGGGCATTAGGAAAGACTGGCTTAAGGAGAAGTGATTTAGGACTCCGTTGCAATAGTCTGAAGAAGGATTGATAAAAGCCTGTACTAAGGCAGTAGCATGGCAGGGGTGGGGAGAATGAAGGAGTGGATTTGAGCAATGTTAATGAGGTCATGTTTATAGTACTTGGTAGTCAAGTCAGCTGAATGCAGAGGAGGATAAAGAATGTGGAAAATATAACGAAGTTTTTAGGCTTAGGTGGTTGGACAACAATAATGCCATTCTTTGAGTGAGAGAAAAAAAGGAGGGAAAACATTGGGGAAGGATGGTGTTGATAAATGTACTTTAATATTTTGAGCCGTGTATGACTGTGGGTCATCAGTTGCAGAGAGCCAGTGAGTGGCTGAATGTATACATCTGTTAAGAGAAACACAGAGGCTAAAAATAGAGATGTGGGAGCTATCAGTATATAGATGTCAGCCAAATCCATGGGTCTGATACTGAGATCACTCAGACAGTGGGTACAGAATGAGAACATAGCAGGTCTGAGGATATCAATGTGGAAGAGATGAACAAGGCCAAAGGTATTATACTGCAAGTGGTATTGGCTATTGTAGTACATTTAGCCTTATTGGATATAGTTTTGTTTTCAACTTCAGTTAACCTAAGATGGAGATTAAGGAAGATCTCAGTTAGTGACTTATTCATAATTGAAGAATTCAACGATTGATTCTCTGTCACAGTTAGTTTGTATATGCCATTACTATTTTGCTATCTGTATGCATTCTTGCATGTGAGCGAGAATAAGAGTGGGGAGAAGGGGAGGGTGGCTTAGAGTGTAGTGAATGTGAATGTGTATAGAAACTATAATGCTTTCTCGTACAGATCTTCCCTTTTTAAATATCTGGCAGCATTTAGATAATTGAAAACATTTTAATTTTGGTTTAGATTCAAATGCATCTTTTGCCAGTCATTTATGATCTATAATAAATAGCCATTAGGATTGTTCCCTCAAAAAACACTTGAAAATCCTTACTGCTGGCCTCAATGATTTGGCAAAAATGATGGTCCAGAACTGGAAAAAAATTAACCAGTAATTAGCCATTTGTGCTTGTGTTTTACATTTTTAAATGTCTATTAAACTGCTTTATGAGGATTGTGGTTCTAGACTATAAAGAGCAAACGTAAACAATTAGGTTCAAACACAGTTGTTTAGCAACCTGTAAATTTCACTTCTAACTCAGAAGAATCTCTAGAAAATGCTCAGTGATACAGCCACGGGACACAGCTTGCTTGAGCAGAGGCCCTTCTTCCCTAAATTTGTACTTGGTCCGCCCTCTACCCACATACAGATGAAATTCAGTGATTGAGATGAAGTTGTTTAAAACATATCACATAATCACAATTAATACCTCATTATGTTTGATTAATTGGGCTAAATTTATCCAAAAAGAGGAACAAATGTCATCTGAACGTTGCTTACATTCTTAGAAGTGCTATTTTCCCTCCAGATGTCTCTATTGTCTACATGCCATTTTATTCAGTTAAGATTTTACGGCATCTTATCCTTTCATCTTCTGTTTTCCTGGTCATTTAATCCTGTGGACCAAATTCTTCTGTTCCCTGAGTTCTCCACCTGTTTAAGTTACCTTGCCGTGGCCTCTAATTTCAAACCATAGGACCCACTACCTCAATCAGTCATGAGACAAAGTGGAGACAGCTCCAGCAGCTGGACAGCTCCCCAAGCTGTGCAGGCTAGGAAGAGGCTCCAAGAGCAGGAAGGATGCTGAGAATTAAAATGAGGACTCCACAGGTTTCTGCAGCTGTCTCAGAGACTTAGGAACAATTGGAGGGAATTGAGGCAAAAAGTTCTATCAACAGTGGGCAAGCAGCTATTTGTAGATATATATGCCCAACATATAGTAAGCATCCAAGAAATACTTCATTATTATTATTGTTGTTTAGTCATTTTCAAGGTATATAGTCTTACGTTAGAGACTAGCAATAAATTCTTGTTTTGCTACCAGCCTCTGTAGGTACTCATAAAGGTACTTTAGTTTTATCACAAAGTACATTCATTTCATTTTTTAATTTTTTTAAGTATAATTAATTTATAATATTTTTAAAATTTTATCTATTTTATTTATTTTCGGCTGCGTTGGATCTTCGTTGCTGCGCACGGGCTTTCTCTAGTTGCAACGAGCAGGGGCTACTCTTCGTTGCGGTGCGCAGGCTTCTCTTGTTGCAGAGCACGGGTTCTAGGCGCGTGGGCTTCAATAGTTGTGGCTTGTGGGCTCTAGAGCGCAGGCTCAGTGGTTGTGGCGCATGGGCTTAGTTCTCCGCAACATGTGGGATCTTCCTGGACCAGGGCTCGAACCCGTGTCCCCTGCATTGGCAGGCGGATCCTTAACCATCGCACCACCAGGGAAGCCCTATAATATTATATTAGTTTCAGGTGTACAGCATAGTGATTCAGTATTTTTACAGGTTATAAAAAATGAAGTAAAGTTGAAGATGAGGATTAAATAGGAAATTGGGTTGAGTCAAGAATTAAACTCAAATATTAATTTAAGTATGCCTCCAGTACATTTTCCTTGCGTAGGGAAAGGTGAAAGGAGGTAAATTGTTTTTAAGCATCTGTGATCTTTCAGACATTGCTAGGTCCTTAACAAACCTTATTTCATTTAATTCAATTCGATATAAAGCATCTCCTCTCTTAGACTTCTTCGTATAAGGTATTAAACTATACTGAACTTGATTCGAGATGTTGTGAATCCAAATTTTATTTTCATATAAGCAGTTTTTCAAAATGACAGAAATCATTGTACCCTGCAGACTTTCCACATGTTTACACAGCATAGAGGGTACTAGTCAATTGTTAGTTATTTTTATTTGTGACATTACCATTACCTCTGGCTCTGCAAAGCAGAGCTTTTATTCATGAAAGGCAACTAACCTAATATTGATAGCAATGAGCATCTCAAGCATTCAGATTTTGGTCTCTATAAATCATTTGCCATTTAAAGAACAGAGTCGCTCTTGTAGAAATGGCTAGCTCCAAATATGGGATAGGAAATGTTCAGAATGAGCCTAGAGTATCTTGTGCTGGCAGTGAGGAAGCCAGAGACTACTGGGGTCAGGTCAAAATGACTTGGATTCAGCTTGAACCGGACCTTCGTTAGTGAGAGATGGGACAATTTGAAAATCAAAAAGTGTATTCACAAATAATTGAAATACATTAAATGTGTTACAGTTCTATGGATTTGTGATAATAATGCCAAAACATTGGTAATTTTCAAGGACTGCTAGGTACTCGACTTAATATTCTGAAAACTGGTTGCCTTTCCTTTGCAAACTGTATCTTGGGCTGTACCACGTAATTGATGAGAGAAATGTTGTCCTTTTAGAACTCCGGTTAACTTATGAAGGATGGCAAACTTAGAATCACTACTTTTTAACCTGTAAATGAATATATAATGAATTTGAGCAGTGATCACCAATCACTGTCAAAACCATTAGTAGAAAAAGCTGATGAGCAATTTATACATGATAAATAAATCAGGATCTTCAGCTAAGGGGGAAGAAGGGAGGGCCCATATATTAAAAGAGAACTAAGGCCAAACAAATGCAGTGTGTGGATCCTGATTTGAACAAACCAACCATAAAATAACATTTATGATATAATCAGGGAAATGTCATTAGTGAACATCAGGGAATCTTTGTTAACTGTTTAGGTATGATACCGGTATAGTGGTTATGTATAAGTGGTTATATAAGCAAATCTGGGATTTGCTTCAAAACAATCCAAGATAGAGAGAAGTAGGTGGAGATTTAGATGAACTAAGATTGCCATATGTTGGCAGTTGTTGAAGCTGGGTAATGGAGTTCATCACAGTATCTCTACACTTGTGTATGTTGGAAATTTTCCATTATTTAAGATAAAAATAAATATTTTTTATTCTGTAGGGTATAGTCATTTGAGATACAATGCATTTGTATTTGCTCCAAAATGGTGGTTATGTCAGAATGGGAAAAGTATTATTATACTTTTAATTTACCTACTTTTTAGGGGAGAAAACACACTGAACATGTATCCTCTGACCCAGAAACGTAAAACTTTACTATGAAGTCAATGTAGCATGAGTTTATCATCTCTGATGTCACCCTGGCTGAGATCACTGTGACTGATCTCAAACTCCAGTGGCTCCACATGGGTCTTCTTTCAAAGCAAAAGTCAAATAGTTTCTACCACCACATTATAGTTGATGCTGATTTGCTTGATCCGTAAATTGGGTATTCAGAGCACATTGCACATGCCTGTTTCCTATACTGCCAAATAATCGTATTCAGCACTATCTGCTGCAACAACATGTTTCCTGTAGCTGACAAGTTTTCAATGAAAGACAATTCTTCCCTGCTTTTATTATTTTTTAAAAATGATAAGCCAATTTAAAAATCATGGAAGAGTTTTGAACGTTTTTATCAAAACAAGTCACTGTCAAATTTTTTCCCAGACATGGATTCATTACTTTTGAATAAACTAAAAGCAGTGACTAAAAATAATAACTAATAAATGAAACGGCATTTGGGCTTGAGGCGTAAGTTGCTGTCACATTTCTTTTTTCTGACCATCTATAGTACTTCATTTGATTGATCATTACCTCTGGAGGACTGAATTTTGTTCAGTTACTGCTTTTTTTTTGTCCTTGGGATGTGCCACCCAGAGAAAACTGCCTCCCCTAAGATGAATGCTGACAAGTGAACATTATGATGTAATTTACATGAACAAAATACATCAGAAAAGCAGTTATGCTGAAATAATTTAGCTGCTGAGGCCACACAGGAGGATTTCCTTGGAGATGCATGGGTATGCCATAAGTTTTGCTGGTCACACCCTTCAGCAATAAGAAGTCCTTCTGTAAACACGGTGGACAAATAAATTAATGACCTCCTGATCCCCATCTCTACTACCTCTCCCCTTGAGATTTGAGCCCAGAGGACAAGGAGAACTAAACCGACATAATGTTATGATGTTCTCCACTAAATGACAGCAGCTAACAGAAACTGTTCTCTCTCCATGTGCCATAGGTAGCTCTAGTGCTTTTTATATATCAAGACGTTTAATCTTCACAGAAGTCCCATAAGGAGGGTATTCTTTATTATTGTAGGTATGTATGTCATATGAGGAACTGGTGGTCTAGGAAATAAGCTGCCCCGAAGCCAACAGGCTAGGCAACAGGTTATAGAACAAGGATTTGAACTCTGCATTCTGCTCTGAACCCTGCACTTTTAATCTCTACTCAATACAGCTGCTTTGAGACTGAATAGGTTAAAATATCTGCTAAAAGATAATATGCAGTTAAAGACATAACCAGTCACCAAGTAATATAACAAGAAGAAAGAGAAGGAAGAGGAGGAGGAGGAAGGGAAGGAGAGGAAGAAGAATTTAAAACTTGTTGATATATCATTGTGTAACTCCATCTCCACTTTAATACTGTCCTAAAGACGAATGACACCAGCTTCAACTGCATTATATGCAGGGACATGGGTGTGCCACAGTTATTGCTGTGGGAATAAAGTATTTATTTTAGGGTATCGTACCATACGTTGAACCTAATGACTGTAAGATTAATATAGAATGCTACAAATTTTGCTTTCTATCATAGATTTGAAACTCCATGTCAGTTTATTGTTTTTGAAATGTTTCCAAGATTAATTGCTGATCTTGCTTATGTTAGTTCCGTAACAGATGATGCCAACAAAATTCACATCCCCAGCATTGAATTGGCAACATTGAGTCCTTAATGTTTTGTTTCTTTAAACAGAATAAAGTGTAATAAAGTAACTTGTAAAGAAATTGCCTTCTAAAATGGCTGCAACTTGGCATCTACTTAAAATATTCCATTGAGTAATCACAGAAACTGATTTTCTGCTTTTAATATAATTTTGCATGAAAGTTTAGTCTGGCTGAAAAATGTGTGAATACACTTATATAACACATTTATATTCGTATGGAATTACTGCTACTGCAGAAATATTTTTAAATAGTTTATTGTTGGGGTTTATTTCAAGGATTTTTCCCCCCCAAAACACTAACTTCTGGGCAATTAAGTATGTATTTGAGTTAATATCTATGTTTCCCACATACAAATCACACTGCAGTATAGCATTCTAAAGTATACATATTGAGAATGATGTACCTGAGTCTGTTTACAATCAGTAGTCATCCAGGGCATATTTATTTTATTTACCAGAATTTTTAGCCACGTTTTCATAAAATGACAAAGTAACTTTTGTTATTTTCTTGTCCTCTATCACCATAGGTAATGGGTATAGCCACTTTGTAATGATCTCTTTGGAAAAAAGGAATTTTCCACAAAAAATTAAAAACTTAAATCTAATCCCTAGATCCAAGATCCCTCAAGGAAAGTGTGATACTGTTACTGTTGGGATAACAACTTTATTTAAAGAAAAAACAAAACACAACTAACCATAGGTACAGGTGTTTAAATGTTTCAAATGCCATTTACCAAAGTCCCAAACACATAGTTCAAAGCTGGAGCTCTGCCAGGCAGCTTTGACCTTGCTTCCTTTTTTCAGATATCCTCTGCTCCTCGCCCTGGAGATACAACCACTTTCTTCTTGCATATTTGTATCACTACTTTTTGCAGCTTAGACCTGGCACTGTGGGTTGACCTAGAGCAGAGAAGTATTTTCCAGAGTTGAACTGCCTCTGTTCATAACACGATGCTTCTGTCTCTGCCACTCAGATTTGTTTGAAGTAATAGATAATTCAGAAATTCTTCCTAAAAGGAAGATTCTTCCTGCCTAGGAGAGAATCGTGATGGATTACAAAAATGCCTGTCCAGGTATCTTTGAGATCACACCTTTGAGAGTCCACAAATGGAAGTAAACTGATAAGAACACATGTGAAAACTGTATTTATTTCTCACGGTCAATTAAAAATAATAGTAGTTACTCATGGATGGAGCTTCTTTAGTTTGCCTATTTCTTTAATTGCCAGCAGGAATTAAGAGAACCGCTTTCAATAATGAATTGGGGTGAGGGTTGCGAGTTTCATTCCATGACAGTTTTGCAGGAAAGCATCAATGTGACTGGACTTTTTCTTTAATCGTACTCTATACCTGCGTTTTGGAAATCAGCTTTTGGTCCCTTCTCTCAGCCCTATCCTCATCCCTGATAACCTTGTGCTTTTCATTTCTCACTCTGATGCCATCTATAGTTGTAGGGTCCACCTCTGTGGATCAGGGTCAGGCTCCGGCAGAGCCGAGGATTGTGTATAAATGGGAGAAATACACTAATATTAGGGTGACCAAAAAAAAAAAAAGAAGTTCCTCCACAGGGGAAGTTTTCAGTCTTTCGACGCTGCTCTTGGATGGATGGCTGGATGTGGTCAGTTTGGTATTAGAAACCTGTTAAATAGATGTTTGGACATGAGGAATAAAATGAGAGAGAGAAAGCCAAAGCCTAGCCTAAACTCTTTTCCCAGTTCTTGTGCACTGGGAACAGAGACTGAAGATTAACCACTTGGGCAGTCTTTCTGCTCTCAGGAGGTTTGTAGAGTGTCCTCAGTGCACTTGGAAAAGCACTCTGTACAAAATAGATATTTTTCAGAAAGCTGTGTATTATTAGGAAAGGATTGAAAATGACCATCCACGTAGGGCCCCGGAAAGGGTCGGTTTCACGTAAGACTTGTTTTTCGGGTAGAAGCCTCGTCTCAGTCACTGCTGAAGCGGGGAACGTGCCATGTCTTTCCTGAGGTTGCTCCTGAGGGATTTTATACGCCCGCTGCCGCATTCCCCTCTCACTATCCCTACCTGTTTCCATAGATTTCAATAGTTAATGTTCACTACTGGAAGAACCTAAGAATTGACTTGCTGCTCTGAGCAGGTTCTATCTTGGGACATGATGGGGGGGAGAACAGCCAAGAACATTGTAGCAAATAGGTGTCCAGTTGGGCTTTTCAATATTATGTATTTGACAGAGCACAGCGGCACCAGCTTGCATCGGCATTGAAAAAATGCAGTGCCCAGTGCTGTTTGAAAGCCCCCTGTCATTTCAGAAGCACTTGGAAACAGGCATGCACTGGGCTTTGCTGCTGTGCTTGCAGGGACTGTTAATAGGAGTTCAAGACTTGTACTTGTATTGCCCTTCTTATCTGAGAAAAAAAATCCAAAAGCTTTTCTTTTCCAGAACAGTACCAATCAAGCCAACTGTGGCCATCTTCCCACATAACGTCACGTAGCTCTTAAAACTTGTCAGGTGAGCTGAATCACATTCACTTTTAGGCAAGATATTTCCTTTGTGCAGAAGATATTATAGGATTCACATTGAATGAAGGTGGTGAATGCTGGGCTTCCCTACCCAGTCTGGGAACTAGCCAACTCGGGGATAATGCCGGGGCACTGGGTGATTCTGAAGAGCTCAGTTGCATATTGTATACCCTGATAGCCACAGTCACGTACCAGAGGAGATCTAGGTATAGGTACAGATATAGGTATAGATACTTTTTTTGGCTTGTTTTAAATACTATGATGTAAAAAAAGGGAGTGTGTTCCAGTCATCTCAGGGAAAAATAGTGGAAGTGATGTCAAAAAACTTAATGTCTTTTTTTTTCAGTAAGCTAATATTTTTATTTTTATTTTTTACATGAATTTCCATAGCACTTTTATTTATTACATCCAAAACCTGGATTGAGGGAAGGAGTGTCCATCAACTGGTGAATAGATAAACAAATTGTGCCGTATCCCAAAAAGGAATACTACTCAGCCACAAAAAGGAACAAACTATTGATCCATGCAGCAACATGGATGAATCCCCAAAGCACCATGCCGAGTGAAAGATGGCAGACACCAGAGAGTACAGAATAAATAATTCCATTTATATGAAATTCTAGAAAAAGCAAAACTGAAATGATGGAAAACAGGTCGGTGATTGCCAAGGGTTAAGATAAAAGAAAGGAATTAACTACAGATGGGCAAAAGGGAACTTTCTGGGATGATAGAAATATTCTATATGATGATTACAGTAATGATTCAGGAATCTAATATTTTTAAAGAGATCGATTTGTCTTACGCACTGCTAGCTGGTGGGTGCTTGGCATCTGGAGGCCAGTTGACTTTGCTTTTTGTCCTGATACTTAATGGGAGAGTGTGAGCTGCTTTACGTGGGAGAGCTGTCCAGGGAGATGTCTTTTTGTATGGGACTTCACTCCATGGTCATTCATGGAGTAAATGTGCTAGTTCCTGAGTCAAAAGAGCAAAAAAAGGAAGGGAAATAGTCCACAAAGGGCAGAGCACAATGATTCAGTAGTGAAGCAGAGTCAGCCTGCTGGGAGGAATACGGGTGCCTCTTGCAAGGTCACTTTCCATCATACAACCGTCTTCTTCCTGTCAGGGAAAAGGATGTTCTCTAGGCCAGGAATTTTAGAGGTTGAAACTGAAGTTAAGAAAACTATTCTCCTTTAAAACAACAACTGGAAATCTCTTGAAAATAATACCATGAAGTGCTTTGCCTAGGATTTGAGGGAAAAAAAATATTTCTTTTTTCCTTACTATTGTTTACCAATTTTCAAAGCTGGAAGTTTGGAATTTTGACAAGATGTTCTAGGCTCCATCAGAGCTGCTCAAGCAGGAAACATGAGTTCTGCTCATTCTGAGGTGCCGCTGGCTTCCAAGGAAGTTGACATTGAGGATATTTCTACAAACATGCACTGAGGTGAGGGTGAAGGTTAAATTTAATTAAATAAATCGTTATTGTTTTTAAAAATGATTCCCCCACCCTAATCTTATTATCACTCCCTGTTCTTATTTTTTCTTGATGTATTCATATATTTTCTTCTCACCTCTTTGTGTGTGTTCTGTAAGCCATCTCATATCCTTTTAGTAAAACATCTGGGCTTGAACCAATAAAAGAATCCCATCACTGAAACCAGTGGAATATTGGCTGAATTCAATCAGTTAAAGCCTTCTTTAGATGTTTGCAATTAAATAAGTCCCCACACCCACTCACATATACTTACATTCACACACACACACACACACACACACACAATCTTATAATTCGTATGTAAACATAGTCAAAGCTATGTTTCGCTCTACAAAGATAGAGTCGTGGCAGATTAGGAGAAGAAAGTAAGACTTCTTTCTAAACAATAAATCTAATTTCCTTTTGCCCATCAGCCTCCTCTCCGCCTACCCATCTAACAGCCTCTGCATGGGGCGGAGTCCGCCCCACATATCATGGCAGTTGTGGCTTCTACTCATCTCTTAAGCCCTTCACCTTGTCACCATCTTCTCCAGCCATCTTTGCCCTGTCCAAAGCCTTCTCACACTCCTCCAAATCCCAGGCCTCTCTCATTCGTTCGAAGATCTGTTCTATTTCAGTTTTGACCTATAGGCCCTAGCAGTTAACATTATTTATCCCTTAAATAATTCGACATTTTTGCCTCCTAATTATGTAGTGTGTAAAAGTATGTATGAATTCTGCGTCTCATGAGTCACAAAGTACAACATGAGGCGCCTAAAAGGTACTTCATGATTTCAGTTAGTCGAGAACTAATGTAGAAGTTGGTTTCATAATACACTTTTGGAGAAATGTCTCTCAACTTTTAAATTTCTTCCAAAATATGACGAATCCAACTCTTTTCTGGGGAAAAAAAAAAGATAAGTGAAAACAATTGCCATGTGTATTTGCCTGAACAGAATGTTGCAATTTTCGCCTTATCACTGCAGCATGCATACATATTTTGGTCCTTCTCTGTTTGTGTGGCTTTGGCTAAACTTGATACAAGAGAAATTTTATATTAAAATGACCTATTTTAGGAAATATTTTTGTGATTTAAGTTATTTTAAGAACTGCTGTCTCGGTTATCAGCTGCTGTACAACCACCCCAAATTTTAGTGACTTAAAGCAATAACCATCTATTGATGACATTTCTGTACTTTGGACTGGTCCCACCTGGGGTCACTCATGAATCTGGAGGTTCAGCAGAGGCCACATGGCCCCACATTGTCTCACTAGCCTGGGTGGCAGCTGGTGGGGCTGTCTGCAGGTGATTCAGCCCTCCTTCACTTGGCTGATCTGGCAGGATAGCCTGGTTTCTTATGACAGTCTAGCCAGTCCAAGAGGGGAAGAGCAGAAGCAACAGACTTGGCAGTTACACGTTAGGACCTTCACATCCTCTTGGTCAAGGCAAGCCACAAGGCCAGCCTAGATTCAAGGGAAGAGAGGAGATACACTCCCACAATGGGAAGAGCAGGAAATAATTTGTGACCATGTTTAATCTATTATCGCCTTAATTTTTATCAAATTCATTTAATTAGTAGTAGATATGCAAATAAGAGAAATAAGATTTTCATGTTGCAAGACTGAATATTAGGCAAGCCACAGGCCAGGCTGGATTCAAGGGAGGAGAGGAAATACTCCCATGAGGGAAAGAGCAGGAAATAATTTGTGACCATGTTTAATCTATCATGGTCTTAATTTTTATCAAATTCATTTAATTAGTAGTAGATATGCAAATAAGAGAAATAAGATTTTTATGTTGCAAGACTGAATATTAATGAAACAAGTGTCTGGTGTCATTTTTAAACCTCTAACAAAGTTCATTCAGAAACTATGGCCCTGTGATAATTGAAAGAAAACCAAAAAGCTGTATTGCTGTTTTCCATTTTATTTATACTTAGCACCGTCTAGCTCTACCTAAACCTCAACTGAATATGGATGTTTTAAAAAGCTACCAATTTCTATAATTTATTGTAAGAGGAAACAGTTTCAGGATATGTTTAACATCTAGTCATATTTAATGAAGCCATGCCTTGGAACCTAAAGTAAAACCAGTCAGAAAAAGAATTGACTTCTATTTAAGTAGAAACTAACAATTGTTTAGGAAATGAGGATGCCTTCATTTTACTACCTACTTTATTTATAATTTGAACTAAAAATTGTAATTGGTTTTCTTTTTTTTTTCTAAATTAGCTACACATTTATTTGTTTCAGTATTTTAAAATCTAAGCTTTATGTCTTTTCCGAACACTCAGAATGATTGAGTTGAAATGATTTAATGATATAACAGCTCAATTAAGTAAACTCTCAGGATATCTTCCATCTTATGAGTCTATTAAAAATAGCCCTCTATCCTGTAATAAACCATAATGGAAAAGAATATGAAAAAGTACATATATATATATATATATATATATATATATATATATATATATATCCGAACCACTTTGCTGTACATCAGAACCTAACACAATATTGTATATCAACTATACTTAAATTAAAACAAAATAGCCCTCTTGGTATACCTAGTACCTAGATCTTGGTCTTTAATACCATTTTGCACTAAAAGGAATCCTTGGAGAAATGGCTGAGTCCAGAGCTGGCACAGGAAATACACAACATGAGCCTAGAACATCTTGTTAGGCCACAAGTAAGGAAGTGCTCAAAATAAATAAATAATGGAGTATGTTACAAAGACTAGGGAGATAGCTTGAAGGTTTTCCAGCTGTCAAATCAAAAACAACTTGAACACAAAATAATTAAGTACACTAATGAATTATAAGTAATTCCAAAAAATCAGAAATCATGATTCATATTAATAATAAATAGGTAAATAATAAGTAGGGGTGAAGGGAGTACTCTGGAGGAATCAGGCTCCCTGACTTCAGACTATACTACAAAGCTGTAGTCATCAATACAGTATAGCACTGGCACAAAAATTGAAATTGATTTTCAAAGGAAAGAGAGAATTTTTTTTTTTTTTACATTAGCAACAAGTTTCTTTCTTAGAGGATTGTAGGCTTGAGTTATTTAAGGAGGGATCCCCTAATCACATGCTACTATAAAATTAACTAATGATGCAAACAATAATAACAGCTGCCATTGCACTAAGGTTTCTTGAGTGTCTATTGCAGTTTTAAACAATTATCCCTTTTAAGCCTAGTTTATGGAAGATGGATCTTGAGGATCTTAAAGATTATGAAATTTGCTGATGGTTACACAGCGGAGATTGGAAGCTGGTATGCCTGACTGCTACTCACCTCTACAAATAAGGGAAGGCATCACACCTTCTAACAAGCTTCCTCTGTCAGCCTCACTGAATTGAAATTTTGTGCCGAGCTCGCCCATCATGCCTGTAATAAAATATATAGCATATAAGTAAGTGATTAAAACTATAGGGAAAATAGGAAAAGGGAAGGTGTGTGGGGCAGGGGTGGTGATGGGGGAGTCATCAAATCAGTTTTAGATGGAGTTCAAGGAAAGCCTCACAGAGCAGATGAGTGAAGGCCTGGAGGACTTGAGGGAGGCGCCAGGTAGCTAGGGAAGAAGGATGTTCTGGGCAGAAGGAAAGAAAATTGCAGATGTCCTGAGGCAGGAGTGTGAACGGCTTGTTCAGGAAAGAACAAGGAGGCCAGCATGGCTGGAGGGCAGCCAGCAAGGGGAGATATACTGAGACTGGGAAGAAGGGCAGGTTGGCAGGGGAGGGTTTGTTTTAGATATTTTAATTTTCATATGCTTATGAAACATCCATGGGGAGATGTAGAAGAGACACATAAATAGATAGAGGTAAGAATCCAGACTGCCAGGAGGACATCAGGGCTGGTACCTACCTGTGGAAGTCATCGGTTCATAGAGTGTTTCAATCTGTGGCAACTCAGATTGGGAAGAGAATAACAAACTTGTGGTGACTTGTCCAGGGAGAGATGCTATCAGGGCAGGATCCTGAGGAAGTTGCCTGAGATCAAGGAGCAGAAATTGGGGAAGAGGACATGGCAGGTGAAGGGATCGGCTTTATGCAAGGACACCGGACGTGGGGAGGTTTGGAGTGTGGGAAGCAACGTCAGATGTGGCCGCTTGCAGGACACAACACTGAGGGAGAAGAAAGGGTGTAGGAGAGGGGCTGGTAATAAGGTTAGAGAAATAGATTGGAGAGCCAGATTGCTAACATCTTTATATGACACACTAAGAAATTTAGTATTTGTTCTGCAACCAGATGGGAGCCATTGAAGGCTTTTAAGCAGGAATGTGACACGATCAGATGCATCCTTTAGGAAAATAACTAGCAGACCAGTGAAGGTTAAATTGGAGACGAGAAAGATTTAATTCATGTACATAATAACTGTCAACAATGTTGAAAGTGATGGTCACACGATGTACAGGTTAAGTGCTATGGAAAGATTTATATGTACCTCTTTCATGTTGAAAAATATCTCTAGAAGGACAAATAGTGATCTGTGTTTGATGTTACTCTTTTTTTTCTCTTTCTACATCAGTCCAGTTTATATTTTTTACCTTATAGTCTGTAATTTAAGAAGAAATTACAGACTTTAGGAAGCAGGTTCCAAACCCAAGTTAAAAGGACCCCTGTTTGTAACAGCTACAGCATCATTGTTTTTCATTTCATTTTAGTTTGTTTTGCCTTCCAGTTAAAATCTCTAAATATATTTATTTCACAGTTTATATAGCGCCCATCAAGAAGACATCTACCTGAGTGCGTTACAGTTTTTTATTTAATTTTTATTTTATATTGGAGTATAGTTGATTTACAATATTGTGTTTGTTTCAGGTGTACAGCAAAGGGATGTTACTCTTTATTATAATTTTTGTTAGAGAATAATATGCTATGATTGACTTCTTTTTCCTAAAGGCCTTTCTTATCTTGAAAGATCTAAAATTATAATCTATTTTGAAATGTGAATACACTGTAAATATTCACATCTCTGTCCACAGGGCTGAAGCCTCTGGTGTCACAGTTAGCTCACCATTTTACTTGG
The DNA here is from genome assembly GCF_028021215.1 of Eschrichtius robustus. Taxonomy (NCBI): domain Eukaryota; kingdom Metazoa; phylum Chordata; class Mammalia; order Artiodactyla; family Eschrichtiidae; genus Eschrichtius; species Eschrichtius robustus. The sequence continues at coordinate 6,768,722 of NC_090830.1, read as the reverse complement.
TTCCTAAAGAAACCTATCCAACTCACTTGTAATTAAATCCCATTTCAATGGGATATGAGAAAAAAAGAAAGATGGCAATTCAGAAATGCCCTCATGTTTTCTATCCCAGAATACCATCAGCCATGTAATACTGGTCAAATTGTAGTATTTCATTTTGGAAAAACAATGGAGCATTTAGCCCAAACACAAGGTATAGGAGCCAGAAATATGCATCCCTTAAAGCTTGCTTAAAGGAATTCCCCTTAATCAGACGGGAGCCTATTCTTCCTGTTGATGGAGATTAGAGCAAAGCCACATTTCTTGCATGTCTTTTCTGTGCCAGGCAACTTTCACATGAATTTTCATTTAATTTTTAAAACACTGTGGTATAGGTGTAATTTTACAAGTGACAAAATTGAGGCTCAGAGATTTAAATAAGTTGGCTAAGGATAACAGCTCTTATCTGAAGTGATTGTTACTTCCATTTCACCTCTGCTTACCTTGTTAAGAGAAAACATTCTTGATGTCTAAAGCAAAATATCCACAGACAGGTAGCGGAAAGGTCCTATGAATATTGTTTCTCATAGAAGGGTCTGAGTGCTGTTGAAGATTCATCCATCTCAATAAATATCAAGTCTCTTTCTTTCTAAGTATTTCTTTCTGCATCCCTGGTCATGATGCAAGTGTTGACTGAAAAAATGCACACCCCAGAGGTTGAGAGTAATGTTTTATTCGGCCGACTTTCTGAGGACTTCAAGCCTGGGAGACAAGACTCTCAGATCACTCTGAGGGGACTTCTCCAAAGAGGCAAGATGGGGAGCCAGGATATATAGTTTTTGCAACAAAGACCAAGTAGTCGGAACATCAAAAGGTTACTGTTAATTAAAGAAAACCAGACCTCTCAAGTTAACGAAATTAGCGTTTTTCTGTATATGGGAAGATGCAAAGTCGGGGCTCATTGAAATCATTCCTTTGATATGCACCTCAGCTACCTGGGGCCAGTATGCTGTGTTTTCTCATCCTGAGTCTCCCCAGGGTGCACTGTAGTGATGGGGGGAGCTGCAGTAGTGGGCGTTCTGTTTCCATCCTGAGTTCCCTCAGGGCTCACCGTCGGGGCAGCTGTAATGTGGTGGCTTGATGGCTGCAACATCCTTTGTTTATTGATATGGCAAGTGGCATTCTTAGTTCACACAGGTATAAGTATGAAGGGTTGAAAAAAATTAAATTGGGAGGGTTTTTTTTTTTTTCCTTCCAGGGCTTAAAAGTCTTATTAAAGATGAGCATTTATTACTTTAAGTATGTCATTCCATTAAGAAGATATTTGGCTAATCTGGGTGAATAATTGATGAAATTAAGAGAAAAATCTAAATTTGTTCTTGTATCATGTAAAAAAAAGATAAATTATTTGAATTTTCCTGCATTTGAATGGACTGATTTCTACTATCGTTTTCTCATCAAGGGACTCAGTAAATATCATTCATAGTGTAAATATTTATTGAGCACCTACTCCCTCCCTACTAGGCATTGTTCTGGAAGCTAAATAGAGAACAGTAAACAAAATAAACAAAAATCCCTGCCTTTTGGAAGCAGACATCCAGTATAAGTCTGTGGTATGTTCAGTGAAAGATGTACATCAGAATCGCCCACAGAGCAGTTTAAAGATGCAGAGTTCTTCCCATCAGAATGTGAGGACATTTGCATGTTTTATCAGTTCCACAGAGGATTCTGATTAGGAAACTCAGACTGAGAAACTTCTGTAGAAAGAAGTGGTGATGCTCACATTTTTCCTCCATTGAAACCGGTCTTGCTCCACTTTTCTTATCAAATCCCCACCCTTTGTCAAATCTGGAGAGAGTATGAGAAAACACAAGGCACAGAGTGATTGCTTTGAGAAAGTGTGGTTTGCTCAGTGTTTTAAATGTATTGATTAAATCAACTTTACAAGTAGAATAATGTTTTTTTTAATAAATTTATTTATTATTTATTTATTATTTTTAGCTGTGTTGGGTCTTCGCTTCTGCGCGAGGGCCCCCTCCAGTTGCGGCCAGTGGGGGCCACCCCTCATCGCGGTGCGCGGGCCTCTCACTATCGCGGCCTCTTGTTGCGGAGCACAGGCTCCAGACGTGCAGGCTCAGCAGTTGTGGCTCATGGGCCTAGTTGCTCCGCAGCATGTGGGATCTTCCCAGACCAGGGCTCGAACCCGTGTCCCCTGCATCGGCAGGCAGACTCTCAACCACTGCAGCACCAGGGAAGCCCCTAGAATAATGTTTTAATCCATGAGAAATATTGATGTATAAAGGAACGCTATCAAGATAAGAATGAGGAAATGATCTTATTCTAATTTGAATAGGCACCTATAGATCTCACTGTTTCATAAAACTGTACTGAATCATCAACTGTGGGGGTATCTTAAACCACCACTCCAGAAGAAGGTGTACACACACTGACCCATTTTCTGCACTAATCTAAAATGTATTGGATATTAACTACTTTTATCGTTAATTCTCATTTGGAGAGTCACACTTCTCATTTTCGTCTTATTTTGGTTTTCCAAACATCAATGCTGTCTTGTTATGAGGACAGAGTTTTATTGGCACTTCTTTCTCATTCTCAGCCTGACCAGTCTCCCATTGTATAGTGTGCTTTTGCTCAGCCATACTCTTAAAGGATAAATCATAATACCCACCTGTCCTTGATGCTTTTTAATTCCATAAAATTTTAAAATATATGTTTTTCAGTTAATTAAATGTCTGGACAGCTAAGTAGTAAATTCTGTGCAGAAGTTGATTTCGAGGTCAGAAAAATTTCAACTATGAAGTTATTAACTAGAATCAGTTTGCATATATCTTGCTTCATTGTTACCTCAGTGTTAGGAAGGAAAGAAGGAACAGCCAGGGAATATGTGATTAGTCCAAAATGAATGAATTGAGTTCATTTGATAAATATAATTAGCCGTTAAACACCAACTTCATAAACAAGGAACAGTTCGCAGAAAACAAAGGTGTATGCAAATTCCGGTGTGCCTTCTATTTTATGTTAGCCCTTCTCTAGATGTATGCAGGACTGAGATAACTTGACCTTCATGTTGAGTGGATGGCTTTCTTGAGGGAAAATTATTTGCGTGGAATACCAAGGCTGCACTGGTGGCTCTGTGATGGATGTTTAACTCTGAGAAAACAGGTGCTGAAATGAGCGTCAGTATTGAAACACACAGTAATGATGGCTCTTCATTAAGGTGCAGGTAAGGAGAACCTAGGCAATGAGCAATACAGTTACCAAGGCCACAGGCTGTTTCTCACTAGTTTAGAAGGCCCAGGATACATTTATTTTTCACCCCTCGATGTTTGCTTTCTCTTTTAGTAAAATTTGGGGTAGGCACTATGTGGTAGAGAAAGGAATCGTTACCAGTGGCGAACTTTACCTTTTGACCCTTGACAACTTTGCAGGAGTGAGCTTAAATAGGATCTTTTTTTCCTTTTTGGAGGCTGGTTTTGATCAGACCACTGTACATGGCTGCATAGGTCAGATAAACCCTAAAGCAGGAAAGCAGATGTCTTCTCGTTATCCCTCCAAACTCCGAGAGCTGGGCATGAAGTTTCGAGGGTGTCTTTGCGTATTGTGTGAGCTGAGTTTCAGGGTGCTGGAAGCCTTTTTTTTTTTTAATTTTATAGCTACTTTTATTTTTATTTATTTATTTATTTTTGGCTGTGCTGGGTCTTCGGTTCGTGCGAGGGCTTTCTCTAGCTGTGGCAAGCGGGGGCCACTCTTCATCGCGGTGCGCGGGCCTTTCACTATCGCGGCCCCTCCCGTTGCGGGGCACAGGCTCCAGACGCGCAGGCTCAGTAGTTGTGGCTCACGGGCCCAGCTGCTCCGTGGCATGTGGGATCTTCCCAGACCAGGGCTCGAACCCGTGTCCCCTGCATTAGCAGGCAGATTCTCAACCACTGCGCCACCAGGGAAGCCCCTGGAAGCCCATTTTAACAAGGACAGTTAAATCACTAACCAGAGTGGTTGCATTTGGTTAAATCAGAATTTCTTTTGTAAGCAAATTAAAATTTAGGTAGGACATTCTGACCTCAGATTATAAAATAGTCCATTTAGGGAGAACTTACCCAAATGGTAAAAGGATACTTGAGTTGTAACGATCTGTGTGAATGATACAAAATAACATAACACTATCACTTTGTGTCTCAGTTAAGGGTTAGGATACTCCATGACTGCCATTGAAGAAAGTTATTCATAGATTGAATTCTTGCTAGTCAGGATAATAATTACCCTATTACATCAAGTTTTATCTTAAATATCACCCATTCTTACCACTCCTCCATTCATATCACCTCCTCTTACTGCTCTTTTCCGGAGTACTCCTTTTCGTAACTGTTCTGACCTGTACTTACCTGCGTCTTTGCACCTGTAACTCAGCATTAGAGTTTGCAACCTACTTGTTTGTTTGGCTGGCACAGGATTTAGAAAACATGTGCAGGATATAAATGGAAAAATATTAGATGAATAGATATAAAGTCACTTGGAAGAAAGTACATGAAAGGCTATAATAGTGAAATTGTAAAAATCATACCTATGCTGAATGAATACTCTAGGAAGTCTCCAGTGACATGTATTTATCGTAGTCAATGCACTTTTGCCATTTATCCAGAAATTTCTTTCTTTGATAACTTGTGTTACTGCCATCATTCAGTCAACTCTTCAAATTCCATTTTCCACGTGAGGACTTCTCATTCAAAGATTTTTGTATTGCCATCACCCAAAAATCTTCTTCTTACCGAATTTCTCCTGATGGATTCTTTCATCTTATCCTTAACAAAGGATGAAGGAACCCCTTTGGGATTTCTTGCTAACATCAAAATGTGTAAAATAATTATCCCTTGAAGGGATATTCAATGAAAAATTGTTGCTACCTCCTATTTGCATCTTTCATGTTGCTCTAAGGCAGGGGTCCCCAACCCCCAGGCCTCGGACCGGTACCAGGCTGCACAACAGGAGGTGAGCCGTGGGCGAGTGAGCAAAGCTTCATCTGCCACTCTCCATCGCTCGCATTACTGCCTGAACCATCGCTTGCATTAGTGCTCGAACCATCCCCACCCCTCGTCCATGGAAAAATTGTCTTCCACGAAACCGGTCCCTGGTGCCAAAAAGGTTGGGGACCGCTGCTCTAAGGGAAAACAAACGCAAGGTTTCTGTGCTGAAGGTGCCAACCTCCCGGTCAATTTCCGCGATGTAAATCTGCATTTTACATCAGTCACCTTAAACTGACTTGTGCTGTTAAGATAAGAACAAGTAGACATTGGACGTCTAAATAAAGTTCATGTTGTTGGGATTCTTATAAAGATTTTTATTAAAATGTTTTTACTCATAACAACATTTCTTTTGGAAATGAACTTGTGGGTCACAGTTCATGTGCATAACTAGCTAGCGTAATTCCAGAGAAGCAAAGAATCGTCAGGTCAGAAGAAAGAGCATAGGCACTCAGTCAGACACACTGTGATTCTCATCTCAGAACCACCAAGTTATTCAAGGAGCCTCAATAGTCCCATCTACAAAATGGGGACAACAGTAGAATCTACCTGAGAGAGTTTGTGGTGAATAAATAATCTCCATGTAAAGTGTTTAACATTGGGTGAAACACAGACTAAGCATTGCAAAAATAGGAGCTATAATAATTTTCACACATTATTATTTTAAAGGTATGCAAGAAGACACAAAACAATTAATTTGCTGAAGAGCCCATCAGGACTATGTATTAGTTAGGGAATGCTACACTGCTCTATCAAAAGATTCCTTATAGTCCAGGGGCTCAAGGAATGCAGAAGTTTATGTATTGTTCACTTAACCCTCCTCAACAGGTATTCCAAGTCAGCGAGTTCTATCTTACATGATCATTTTCAAGGTCTCTCTGGTTAGCATCTTTTCAGCACAGAAAGGACAAAAGAACATGGAAAAGCAAATGTGGGAGATTTAGGGTCAGCCATGGAAATTGCATCTGTCAGGTCCACTCAGATTGCACTGGGAGAAAAAAAATAGTCACAAAGCTTTTCACAACTGGAAGGAGGCAGGATGGTAAAGGAACATACGTAGCTGGGCAGCCATACGCTTCTATGGAAGAAGAGGAAGGTGAATTTTCGTGAGCTGTTAGTCTTCTACGGAAGATTGAATTTTTCGGAAGATTGGCAGAGCACACATGGGTCTTAAGGAAATTGCCTACTTTAGAGATAATAAGCCAGCCTGTCTAGAGTTTATAGTTTTGTGGTTTTCCTTGTATTAAATGAGTGAGTGGGAATAAACTGTTAACCAGATTGTTTCCAGTTCTCGGTATTACAGAATTAGAGAATACTGACTTTTAGCAAAATACCACCTTGGTTATCTTTCCTAATTGGAAAATCACCAACAAAAATATAGGGTAAGTACTATGTGGATTTTTTTTTCCATTTTTCAAAGGTGAATAACATTAAGTGTGAAGTTATGATGAACAATTGCCAAATGTATCCATTCAGACATTTTTAAAAACAAAATAGTTTAATTATGCTAGTTTTTCTAAGTTGCTTTTCTGAACTGGAAAATCGTGAGATTTCTGTGATTGTCTATTTGATGGGATAGTTATATTTTTAAGTGTATTTTCACTAGGCTTCACCTGTTGTGGGATTCACATCATAAATCAGAGGAAAAAAAGGGATTAGGGTCAGGGTTAGCCTCTTCATATCTCGGTAAAGAGAATGTGAAGCTTAAGATAGACATCATTTTTATTGATATTTATGTAGAAGGAGATAGGTAATGTTTTTTAAATTCATTCTTCTTTTAGGCAGCACAGTATTTGTTTGGAAGAAATACTTTGATAAGCTACCTAAGGTAGAGGGCAAGACTGCAAAGACATAAACTACTGTGTGTAAGATAAGAATCATTTATATTCTTTCTGAAATCTAGAGTGAGCATATGAACTTCTCCCAAGCATATCAGCACTTAGAATGACTTCGGGTGAAAAACATAGAAGTTTCTTTATAGTTTCTTGAAGGCAAGAGTTATATCTGTCTTGTTTACCAAGGAGCAGCCCCAGGATCTGGAAGGATGCCTATATCTATATCTATAGACATAGATGATATAGGTATAGACGTAGATATAGATACAGATATAGGTGTAGATATAAATGATAGAGACAGTGCGTCCTCATATTTTGTTGAATGAATGGATGATTGTAGACGTCTGAGCTTCAGGGAGACCCCAGCTGACTCCTGGGTTGTATAGGTAACCTGCAGATTGGGAAGATGTCATTTAGCAAATGACTGCACTTGTTACAAAGACGACAGTGGATATTTCCCAAGAGTTTTTTTTTTTAAGATGTTTTTCAACAGAGTAAAACATGTAACTCAATAGAAGTAGACAATTTCCTCTGTTGACCTTTTGAACATCGAAAGTCATGTGTGACCGAGCTCATTCCTGCTTGAATTGTAAGTGTCTTGAATCGTTGGTGGAGACTTTACTGAGTTCATTCATTTACTAATTTACTGTTGGTTTTCAGTGTTTATTTATGCCAGACCCTGTGCTTATTAGCACTGTGATTACAGTGACAAACAAGGGGAATAAGACACCCTACTCTAAATGAGCTTATAGTTCAGAAGCAAATGTAGCCACGTCATCACCAGGCTATTAGGTATAGGCTGACTGTGGGGGGCAGGGGAGGGGAAGGGGGGGGATCCAAGCAAATGTCTTTCAATTGCAGTGGTTGGTACAGAGGAAATATGTCTGATAACCACAATTACAAGCTCTGAATATTTGTGTTCCATGTGAACAAATAATTCAGAACCTAAACATCTTTCGCATATTGACTTGGCAACTATTTAATGGGAATATCACTGCTGGCCTAATTTTAATCTATGTTTGTTAAGATAGTGATGGTTTCTGTAGACGTTTCAGCACAGCACAATGACTACAGTGGTTCTCAATTGGGGCCAGTATGACCCCTCCAGGAGCTTTTTGGAAATATGTTGGAGCCTTTCTGGTTCTCACAATGACTGGGGACACTGGGCAGAGGCCAAGGTTCCTAGACACCCTACAGCTCAGTAGCACAGAGGATTGTTTGACCCGAAATGTCACCGGCTCCCCACTGAGAAGCACTGGGAGAGATCAAGTCATTCTTTCTCCCTTTCTGTGTTCTGAAGCTCCTGCTCTAGGTATCCATCCCGGGCTAAGCATGTAAAGAGGCAATCCGTTCCCACACTGGGGCACAAGACAAAAAGAGTCGTACCAGAATGTGTGATGACTAATGCTATGTTCATAAGGGGAGCAGTGATCCTGGAGTTCACCCCAACCAAAGGACAGTGGGGAAGAAAAAACGTCAAAGCCCATCAAAGCCATGAGTTATAGGCTGGGCCTCCAGAGGCTGAAAGAGGCAGAAGGAGGAAGGAAGATTTTCTTTCATAATTTGCCTGATTGTGGGGAAAAATGCCCAATCTAATTCTCAGCGTAAGATCATTAATGAATTTTAAATGTGCAGACCCAAGGCTGTCCTACCCAGTCTTAAAAGGATTATGGATTGTTTTAAGGGACTTTCCTGTTCCATCAAAACTTACCAGAACTTTCCTACTTTGTTGAGGTAGAATTCTTTTTCATCTTAATGAGATTGATCCTTTCTTTGTTCTCTTAAAACTAAATCGAAAGCATGTCCTTATCAATGCTTCTATTACCCAGGTTAAATATTCCAGAGGCCTCTATCCTCCTATTTTTTTTTAAAGGAAATCTGTTCAAAACCACTGGGGATGTTGTGATCAACATTCTAAAAGGTTTCATTTACCTTAAGTATGTCAGGCAGCCCCCAGATTTAATTTTGCAAACCATTGTGTTTTATTTCAGTAACACAATAAAACCTCACTTATCAGGAAGTGCCTTATCTGTGAACTTCAAATACCTAGGACATGGTAAACTCAGGGAACAAAGTTCCTGATTTTTATGCCCAAAATGGAAAACTTTTGGCGTCTCCAGGGAGTCAATTTATTTTCAATCTACATAGAGTTCTAAGGAGCTTGGTTACCTGGTTCTCTAGCTTACAACAGATTGGAAAGTGAACAGCCAGAGTCTTGTTTAGTTCAGGTTGGGGACTGGAGCCGGAGCCTGCCTATAGCCTAGCAAGGAAAAGGTAGAGAAAATGGCATCAAACATTTGAAAACAATAAAGGAAGTCCAAAACCATGAGAGTCTGGAGCCTGAAGCATGGCTGGTGCCCAGCTAGGGGTAGTCATTGATGATCATAGTAATCATATCGTAAGAAGTGAGAGAAGTTTGTAGCATATTTTAAAAGGTTCCCCTCAAATTTGTAATTTTTTTAAGTTGTGTTAATTATAAGACTAAGCTATAGTGATCTGGGGGGAAAAAAAACTTTAGACTGTCTTATTTCCTAATAAAATTGGACGGATGAGGCAGTTGTATGTGAACTTCAGTTGAGAAATCCACCATTGAAAGTTGGAACAATTCAAAGCTGATCACAGCAAGTTCTGGATTTTCTTATGCCCCTCAAAGGCTAGGTGTGTTTCTGACCTACAGACTTCCTGATACTGTGTGTACTTCACTTGGTTTCCTCATATGCACATTTCCTCATATGCACGGATCATATGCTCCGTCCTGGCTCAACCTCATGCTAATGTGTATCCTCAGGCTGGTTCATGCATGAGATCATCAGTTCCCAGCATTTATTAAGGTGGAAGGAGGGAGCTTCTCCTACTCAGTTCGCACTAGTATGGATAAAAAGGATTGAGGAATTGGACTGAAGTCAGATGCTACCAAAATAGAAGATAACTGTTACATAATACTAACTAAAGCTTACATATTACATTATTTCTATATCTTTGTTTATCACTCTTAGATTAATATAATTGCATTTGTATTTGTAGAGTATGATTTCTATGAAATCAATTTATTTCAGAGAAAGACGAATCCATGTTGATAGAGTAAAATGTATAGCCCTAAAATGTTTGTATGTACTGGGTCACTATTGTTCTAATACCCAATGTCTGATAAGGAAGAAAAATGTAATAGTTACTGAAATGATGATAAACAATGGGAGTGCTTTGAGACAATGAACTGGATGCTCTGAGGAAAAAAAAATATGGTGGGAGGAAGATTGACCTGTTTTCTATGCGAAGTTTTGAATTATAGAACCATCCAGTTACAGTTATATTTTGATGCCCAAAGTGGGCAGCATAGGTAAATGGTTGCTCTTACCAAATATTGCCTCTTCTTGTCTTATTCTTTCCTGAGTTTTTAACATAATATTTCTGCCCTCTTACTACACAGAGCTAAATTTTTAGACTGTTTATATTATGAGGAAATTCTGAGATGTAGGTTGTCATTTGCATTTTTAAGCATTATGCAAGCGACTTGTAATCATTGAAGAGTTGTATAATTATACATAATCTATTTAATGGAATCTAAAATAGAACATATGCCTTGCTGTAGCCTCATGTTTCTCATTTGAGAATAAAATAGCATCTCTTTTCCTCACATGACAATGTTGTGAATATTGTTTGTAAAGGACTTTGAGAATTTCAAGACAAAGGTGCTAAAGGTTTTTCAGTACCGAAATGAATATTGTTGCAGTTCTTAATTTATCTTCCTCATTCATGAAATAGTTTCAAATTCCTATTTATTCCAAACTTCGTCTAGTTGTTAATTCAAGGAGTGAGATACTGAAAGATCAACTTCACATGCCTCATCTTTTCCTGTCTAGTTAATGAATGTATGTTATGTCTCCATTCAGTATATACAACCTATTTTAAAATAACTATAGGGAAGACTTCTTTATTAAGAATGTCTGAGTGGTAGATGTGGAAGTATTTTTTATGTACTTGCCAGTGGCTTTATAAAGTAGAAGTTCAATATAAGCAATCCATTTTAATCCTTTGCTGTTCTGACTTTAAAGCTCAATAAACATTTGGTAAATGAATGTTGAATGTTAATGCATTCTGTTTACCCAGCTCATGAAATAGACAAAAGGAGGCAGGTACCTTAATAAAGGCAGCAGTGACTGAAGCCCTTAATCCTGGTGATATGAAGGTGTTTAAATGCAACTCACTCTTCCTGAGTGACTCTAGGTCAGAAGCAGTCAGTTCAACTGCAAACATCTTGTGTGTGGTTCAGAAATCTAAGTTAATTTGTAGAATTTAATAATTCCCAGCACTGCCCAGCAAAGTAATGCTAGATCTTAACTGTTTGTTGCATAAATAACAATTATTGATATTGGCTTATAGCACTGAGTATCTTACACAACTCTCCTGGACTTACCAGGGATTCCTGAAACTGCCCAATCTCATTGGACATCATAGTCAAGAATAACACGTTTCAAAGGAATCCTTTCTCTTGCTTGTTACCAGTGTAAATTTTGGCTCTGACTATATCCCCAAAATATTTTAAAATGAATATAAAAATTTAGCACATTATATATATTTTAATGCAATTTTTTTTATTGGACTATAGTTGATTTACAATGTTGTGTTAGTTTCAGGTATACAGCAAAGTGAATCAGTTAGGCATACACATATATCCACTCTTTTTTAGATTCTTTCCCCATATAGGCCATTACAGAGTATTGAATAGAGTTCCCTGCACTATGCAGTAGAGTAAGTCCTTATATAGAGGGAGTCCAATATCAGATTTAAGACTGCTTTTGGAAGGTAGGGGATAAGAAACAGCTTGCATCGACCTATTATAATATGTTCCAAGGATTGTAGCTCTTGAAACTTTAAATAGTGTCTCAAAATTGTCATCAGGAAAGAGCCTTTTATAGCCAGTATTTTTCATAACTGTGTCCTAGGTGGTAGGCAGGAGATATTCTCTGTTCCTCCGAGTTTTGCCCCAAGCATCCAGCTCTGCTCCTGCACATAGTAGCTCTTGGTGAGTAAATGCTGAATGCGTCACTGAGTGGTACTTTCCACGGTGTCTCCCCTCCCCACCCCAGCACGCAAGGTGGTGTGTAATGATTGTAATGATCCTGCAGAAGCAGCAGCACATTTCCATGAAAATGGTTGGCAATTGCATACTGGGATATGAATATATAAAAACATTTATGTAGGTGATTGCAAATTTATCCAACATTTTGGGAGTTGTCTTCGTGCTTCATAATTTTTAGGTAACAGGAATTGTTAAATGCCTGAACTTTTTGTTTAATTGCCTTGTCTATTAATAGCATTTCAAAGGAAAGAATATTTTTTCTACTTCTATGATTTTTTTTTCTTAAGAAAACTCTTATCTCACATTGTGTTTTTTGGTAAATTATTGTGGTTATTGATTGATTTCAGAAGTGGGCAACTTTGTTTTGTAAATATTCATGTAATAGAGTTTGGGCTTGATCAATATGATTCCTCGTTCTCATGCATCTATTTAAGCTGTCCTGCCAGGAAATGCTAAGCCTCAGGCATCTTTTCTAAGAAGTCAGGGAATCAGCTGTACAGATTGTCTCAGAGTCAGGTACTTGATGCTTAAATTTGTAGGTTTTTCCACAGTGTTTGTGGACGAGCGTTCAGATTTATTAAATGGCGCCATACCTAAATCATCAGAGCAGGAGTGGACCACCAATCAAAACTTGGACATTTTCCTCCTAACTCAATGTTTAGTTTAAGCGGCTTATCCAGAATGTCTGTGGGCTTTAGCAGAGAGGAAACTCATATTTTAAAATAAATGCATACTCACTTTGGGCTGAATTTTAACTCAATAAAAAATATGTTATTTTGCAACAAGCTCTTTAATATGTTATCTGTTTAAGTTTACCTGGGATTTCATTTCATATCAAAGAGGAAGGGAGGATGAATAGGGGTACCATTCATACGTTAAAAAAGGAGCTGCAAGCAAAAAAAATAACAGGCTTTTTGGTATTCCGCATAAATCTTGGCCATGTAACCACAAAACAAAAGGGACTAGAGGATTTAACCTGCAGCATTTTCTAGCCTTTTTATCATTCAGAATGAAACAAAACTGACTGTGGCTTCTTGTTTGTTTGTTGATATCTAAATTTGTTCTTCAGTCTGTGTATAAAAATAGCAAAAAATAATCATATTGCTACTTTAAATTTATTTTGAAAAAACTATAAAATTAAGAGATTTTGAAACGGAAAAATGGGTGTGGTCATGCCATGTTTCCCCATTTTTACACAGCCAGGAAGGAACAGAGGAAATGAGTGCAGGCCCCTGCTCCTTCTCCTGTAACAAAATTTTGAGTGCTTAGTTGATTACAGTGTAATTTTACTCCTTAATAATAGTAAATAGTAAATAAGTAGTAAATAAGACATTATTTTTAAAGCACCTAGAAAGGTGTAGGCAAATAATTTTTAACCGATTTCTTTTTTTTTTTTTAACATCTTTATTGGAGTGTAATTGCTTTACAATGGTGTGTTAGTTTCTGCTTTGTAACAAAGTGAATCAGTTATACGTATACATATGTTCCCACATCTCTTCCCTCTTGCGTCTCCCTCCCTCCCACCCTCCCTATCCCACCCCTCTAGGTGGTCACAAACCACCAAGCTGATCTCCCTGTGCTATGCGGCTGCTTCCCACTAGCTATCTATTTTACGTTTGGTAGTGTATATATGTCCATGCCACTCTCTCACTTTGTCACAGCTTACCCTTCCCCCTCCCCGTGTCCTCAAGTCCATTCTCTAGTAGGTCTGTGTCTTAATTCCCGTCTTACCCCTAGGTTCTTCATGACCTTTTTTTTTTTTTTTTTCCTTAGATCCCATATATATGTGTTAGCATGTGGTGTTTGTTTTTCTCTTTCTGACTTACTTCACTCTGTATGACAGTCTCTAGCTCCATCCACCTCACTACAAATATCTCAATTTCGTTTCTTTTTATGGCTGAGTAATATTCCATTGTATATATGTGCCACATCTTCTTTATCCATTCATCTGATGATGGACACTTAGGTTGCTTCCATGTCCTGGCTATTGTAAATAGAGCTGCAGTGAACATTTTGGTACATGACTCTTTTCGAATTATGCTTTTCTCAGGGTATATGCCCAGTAGTGGGATTGTTGGGTCGTATGGTAGTTCTATTTTTAGTTTTTTAAGGAACCTCCATACTGTTCTCCATAGTGGCTGTATCAATTTACATTCCCACCAACAGTGCAAGAGAGTTCCCTTTTCTCCACACCCTCTCCAGCATTTGTTGTTTGTAGGTTTTCTGATGATGCCCTTTCTAACTGGTGTGAGGTGATACCTCATTGTAGTTTTGATTTGCATTCCTCTAATAATTAGTGATGTTGAGCAGCTTTTCATGTGCTTCTTGGCCATCTGTATGTCTTCTTTGGAGAAATATATATTTAGGTCTTCTGCCCATTTTTGGATTGGTTTTTTTTTTTTTTAATATTGAGCTGCATGAGCTGTTTATATATTTTGGAGATTAATCCTTTGTCCGATGATTCATTTTCAAATATTTTCTCCCATTCTGAGGGTTGTCTTTTCGTCTTGTTTATGGTTTCCTTTGCTGTGCAAAAGCTTTTAAGTTTCATTACATCCCATTTGTTTATTTTTGTTTTTATTTCCATTACTCTAGGAGGTGGATCAAAGAAGATCTTGCTGTGATTTATGTCAAAGAGTGTTCTTCCTATGTTTTCCTCTAAGAGTTTTATAGTGCCCAGTCTTATATTTAGGTCTCTAATCCATTTTGAGTTTATTTTTGTGTATGCTGTTAGGGAGTCTTCTAATTTCATTCTTTTACATGTAGCTGTCCAGTTTTCCCAGCACCACTTATTGAAGAGGCTGTCTTTTCTCCATTGTATATCCTTGCCTCCTTTGTCATAGCTTAGTTGACCATAGGTGCTTAGATTTCTCTCTGGGCTTTCTATCCTGTTCCATTGATCTATATTTCTGTTTTTGTGCCAGTACCATATTGTCTTGATTACTGTAGCTTTGTAGTATAGTCTGAAGTCAGGGAGTCTGATTCCTCCAGCTCCGTTTTTTTCCCTCAAGACTGCTTTGGCTATTCGGGGTCTTTTGTGTCTCCATACAAATTTTAAGATTTTTTGTTCTAGTTCTGTAAAGAATGCCATTGGTAATTTGATAGGGATTGCACTGAATCTGTAGATTGCTTTGGGTAGTATAGTCATTTTCACAATATTGATTCTTCCAATCCAAGAACATGGTATATCTCTCCATCTGTTGGTATCATCTTTAATTTCTTTCAGCAGTGTCTTATAGTTTTCTGCATACAGCTCTTTTGTCTCCCTAGGTAGGTTTATTCCTAGGTATTTTATTCTTTTTGTTGCAGTGGTAAATGGGAGTGTTCCCTTAATTTCTCTTTCAGATGTTTCATCATTAGTGTATAGGAATGCAAGAGATTTCTGTGCATTAATTTTGTATCCTGCAACTTTACCACATTGATTGATTAGCTCTAGTAGTTTTCTGGTGGCATCTTTAGGATTCTCTATGTATAGCATCATGTCATCTGCAAACAGTGACAGTTTTACTTCTTCTTTTCCAATTTGGATTCCTTTTATTTCTTTTCCTTCTCTGATTGCCGTGGCTAGGACTTCCAGAACTATGTTGAATAATAGTGGTGAGAGTGGACATCCTTGTCTTGTTCCTGATCTTAGAGGAAATGCTTTCAGTTTTTCACCATTGAGAATGATGTTTGCTGTGGGTTTGTCGTATATGGCCTTTATTATGTTGAAGTAGGTTCCCTCTATGCCCACTTTCTGGAGAGTTGTTATCATAAATGGGTGTTGAATTTTGTCAAAAGCTTTTTCTGCATCTATTGAGATGATCATATGGTTTTTATTCTTCAATTTGTTAATATGGTGTATCACATTGTTTGATTTGCATATATTGAAGAATCCTTGCATCTCTGGGATAAATCCCACTTGATCATGGTGTATGATCCTTTTAATGTGTTGTTGGATACCGTTTGCTAGTATTTTGTTGAGGATTTTTGCATCTATATTCATCAGTGATATTGGTCTGTAATTTTCTTTTTTTGTAGTATCTTTGTCTGGTTTTGGTATCAGGACGATGGTGGCCTCATAGAATGGGTTTGGGAGTTTTCTTTCCTCTGCAATTTTTAGAAGAGTTTGAGAACGATGGGTGTTAGCTCTTCTCTAAATGTTTGATAGAATTCACCTGTGAAGCCATCTGGTCCTGGACTTTTGTTTGCTGGAAGATTTTTAATCACAGTTTCAATTTCATTACTTGTGATTGGTCTGTTCATATTTTCTCTTTCTTCCTGGTTCAGTCTTGGAAGGTTATACCTTTCTAAGAATTTGTCCATTTCTTCCAGGTTGTCCATTTTATAGGCATAGAGTTGCTTGTAGTAGTCTCTTAGGATGCTTTGTATTTCTGTGGTGTCCGTTGTGACTTCTCCTTTTTCATTTCTGATTTTATTGATTTGAGTCCTCTCCCTCTTTTTCTTGATAGTCTGGCTAATGGTTTACCAATTTTGTTTATCTTCTCAAAGAACCAGCTTTTAGTTTTATTGATCTTTGCTATTGTTTTCTTTGTTTCTACTTCATTTATTTCTGCTCTGATCTTTATGATTTCTTTCCTTCTGCTAACTTTGGGTTTTGTTTGTTCTTCTTTCTCTAGTTTCTTTAGGTGTAACGTTACATTGTTTATTTGAGATTTTTCTTGTTTCTTGAGGTAAGCTTGTATAGCTATAAACTTCCCTCTTAGAACTGCTTTTGCTGCATCCCATAGGTTTTGGATCGACGTGTTTTCATTGTCAATTGTCTCTAGGTATTTTTTGATTTCCTCTTTGATTTCTTCAGTGATCTCTTGGTTATTTAGTAACATATTGTTTAGCCTCCATGTGTTTGTGTTTTACGTTTTTTTCCCTGTAATTGATTTCTAATCTCATGGCGTTGTGGTCAGAAAAGATGCTTGATATGATTTCAATTTTCTTAAATTTACTGGGGCTTGATTTGCAACCCAAGATGTGATCTATCCTGGAGAATGTTCCGTGCGCACTTGAGAAGAAAGTGTAATATGCTGTTTTTGGATGGAATGTCCTATAAATATCAATTAAATCTATCTGGTCTATTGTGTCATTTAAAGCTTGTGTTTCCTTATTAATTATCTGTTTGGATGATCTGTCCATTGGTGTAAGTGAGGTGTTAAAGTCCCCCACTATTATTGTGTTACTGTCAATTTCCTCTTTTAGAGCTGTTAGCAGTTGCCTTATGTATTGAGGTGCTCCTATGTTGGGTGCATATATATTTATAATCGTTGTATCTTCTTCTTGGATTGATCCCTTAATCATTATGTAGTGTCCTTCCTTGTCTCTTGTAACATTCTTTATTTTTAAAGTCTATTTTATCTGATATGAGTATTGCTACTCCAGCTTTCTTTTGATTTCCATTTGCATGGAATATCTTTTTCCACCCCCTCACTTTCAGTCTGTATGTGTCCCTAGGTCTGAAGTGGGTCTCTTGTAGACAGCATATATATGGGTCTTGTTTTTGTATCCATTCAGCCAGTCTGTGTCTTTTGGTTGGAGCGTTTAATCCATTCACGTTTAAGGTAATTATCGATATGTATGTTCCTGTGACCATTTTCTTAATTGTTTTGGGTTTGTTTTTGTAGGTCCTTTTCTTCTCTTGTGTTTCCCACTTAGAGAAGTTCCTTTAGCATTTGTTGTAGAGCTGGTTTGGCGGTGCTGAATTCTCTTAGCTTTTCTTGTCTGTAAAGCTTTTGATTTCTCCATCGAATCTAAATGAGATCTTTGCCGGGTAGAGTAATCTTGGTTGTAGTTTCTTCCCTTTCATCACTTTAAGTATATCATGCCACTCCCTTTTGGCTTGTAGAGTTTCTACTGAGAAATCAGCTGTTAACCTTATGGGAGTGCCCTTGTATGTTATTTGTCATTTTTCCCTTGCTGCTTTCAGTCATTTTTCTTTGTCTTTAATTTTTGCCAATTTGATTACTATGCATCTCAGTGTGTTTCTCCTTGGGTTTATCCTGTATGGGACTCTCTGCACTTCCTGGACTTGGGTGGCTATTTCCTTTCCCATGTTAGGGAAGTTTTCGACTATAATCTCTTCAAATATTTTCTCGGGTCCTTTCTCTTTCTCTTCTCCTTCTGGGACCCCTATAATGTGAATGTTGTTGCATTTAATGTTGTCCCAGAGGTCTCTTAGGCTGTCTTCATTTCTTTTCATTCTGTTTTCTTTATTCTGTTCCGCAGCAGTGAATTCCACCATTTGTCTTCCAGGTCTCTTATCCGTTCTTCTGCCTCAGTTATTCTGCTGCTGATTCCTTCTAGTGTATTTTTCATTTCAGTTATTATATTGTTCATCTCTGTTTGTTTGTTCTTTATTTCTTCCAGATCTTTGTTAAACATTTCTTGCATCTTCTCGATCTTTGCCTCCATTCTTTTTCCGAGGTCCTGGATAATCTTCACTATCATTATTCTGAATTCTTTTTCTGGAAGATTGCCTATCTCCATTTCATTTAGTTGTTTTTCTGGGGTTTTATCTTGTTCCTTCGTCTGGTACATAGCCCTCTGCCTTTTCATCTTGTCTGTCTTTCTGTGAATGTGGTTTTTGTTCCACAGGCTGCAGGGTTGTAGTTCTTCTTGCTTCTGCTCTCTGGTGCATGAGGCTATCTAAGAGGCTTTTGGAAGTTTTCTCTATTTATTTTTCTTAATTAATTTTTTTTATTGGAGTAGAGTTGATTTACAATGTTGTGTTAATTTCTGCTGTACGACAAAGTGAATCAGTTATACATAGATACACACTTTTTTAGCTTCTGTTCCCATGGAGGTCATTACAGAGTATTGAATAGGGTTCCCTGTGCTGTACATCAAGTTCTTATTAATTATCTATTTTATATATTGTAGTATATATGTGTCAGTCCCAACCTCCCAATTTATCCCTCCCCCTCTTTCCCCCTTGGTAACCATAAGTTTGTTTTCTACACCTGTGACTCAATTTCTGTTTTGTAAAATTGGTTCATTTGTACCATTTTTTAGATTCCACATATAAATGATATCATATGATATTTGTCTTTCTCTATCTGACTTCACTCAGTATGACGATCTCTAGATCCGTCCATGTCTCTGCAAATGGCCTTATTTCATTCTTTTTTCTTGGAGGTCACTCTTGATGCTCCTTTCCAGTGGGCCTTTCCCAGACCTCAGGTAGTTTCCTCACACTCCTGTACCAGTCAGTTACGCCTGTCGATTTCTGGAACTCTCTCTCTTTGCAGCTGTTTCTTCACTGTGCTGCTGACTCTATTCACTTTGCTCTCCAGAAATTCTCAACTTGGTTTCTCCAACCCAGGGAGAACCCTGCCTCTGTGTGGGTTTCCCTTTCCTGCACTGCAACCTGGAAAGTGCTCTCCAGGCCGTAAACAGGGACTATCATATGACTTACTTCATTTGGTTTCTCTTCTCCTGAGGATCCCTGCCTTGTGCTGCCTGTGGTCCAGTGTCACCATCGTTTTATATATTTTGTCCAGTTTTGTATTACATGCCTAATGAAAGTTTGTGAATCCCTTTTTCCCCCAAGAGAAATGATTGTGACTTTGTCTACAGGTTTTCACTTTTTTACTTCTTCCAGCATTACTGCACATCTCTGTTCTACTTTGTATTATTCCTCAAGATTCACAAGTTACCTCTCAATAAACTGTAAGCTTCTTGAGAGCAGAATACATGACACACCCTTTTTTAAATTCCCCATTACACATAGCAAAATGTGCTGTACCCAGATGGTGCTTTATAAAAGTCAATCAAATGATTAATAAATTGTCTCAGAGGTATTTATGTTTTTTTAATTTATTTTATTGAAGCATATTTGATTTATGATGTTGTGTTAATTTCTACTTTACAGCAAAGTGATTCAGTTATACATATATACACACACACACACACACACACACACACACACACACACACATATTCTTTTAGTTCCCTGTGCTATTCAGTAGGATCTTGTTGTTTATCCATTCTATATGTAATAGTTTGCATCTGCTAATCCCACACTCCCAATGCATCCCTTCCCCACTCCGCCCCCTTGTATAATATGTTTACATTAATTAAAATGTGAGAATTTGGGCCTCTGTTTAACATTGCAGATAAATGGAATCCATTTGTCTGTATTTGCATTCACTCTGCTTTCCCCCTTTAAGTCCTTCTGCACAGTTTTACTAGGGACAGGAATAAGGGAATAATAAGCATGTTCATTAAATTTCTAGATTATACCAAAATCCAAAGGGAATCATAATCTCAAACTATAAGATTAGAGCTAATATCCTTGGCAAGTAGGATGAGTGATCACAAATAAGTAAGTAAAATTAAATGAAACTACAAGGTATTAAACTTTAGAAAGAAACTAAGCCACGTGGTGTGATAGAAATGGTTGGAACCACGTGAGATCATAAGAGGCATAGTGAATCACAATTTGAAAATGCGTCAAAAATGAAGTTTCCTGTTATAAGATGCTACATAAGAATGGCAAAGATAATTATCCTTTTATAGTCATAATTATAAAACCCTTATTAAATCCAGTGGCATTTTTGAGGTCTATTTTTATTTTAAGCACATTAGCAAATATAGGGTTTTAAGAAGAGGGCTATTAAAATGCTGCTAATGGATCCCAAGAAGAAAAGGTACGCCCCTTTTTCCCTTTTCCTTTTTCATTTTTCTGTAAGAGCAAGGTGTGTATACAGAAAATTAGCATGTTTTAACAAAGAAAACACACAAACAAAAAGGAACAACCACTGCCTTTAACTGAAACAAAAGCAATAGCCTTAGTATTGGGAGTCAGTAGATGAAAAACATGACAAACTGTCATTAACATTTACTAGGTTTTCAGTGGTTGCTGTACTAACTGCTTTTCAGGCATTACAAAAGAGCGCCTAGCATTGGAATAGCTCTTTTGACTTTTCAGCTTATCCTGAATATGTAATCCCACTTAAACCTCACAGCTATTCTGCGAAATATTATTTCCATTTTATAGACGATAAAATTGAGTAGTTCCAGAGAAGTGAATCCTAGGTCAAGTCAGGTAGCTAATTATCAGCATAGCCCAGACAAATATGGAGGTCTCTACAATACTGTGTCAAACAAATAGTAATCCCAATGCTTGAATATATGTGGAAGTGCTCTGAAGGCATCAAAATGCTATAAAATGGAAGGTGGTAAATATTACTGTCTGTAGTCTGGAGATGGGGCCCTCCTGTGAAAGTGCTGCTGTGAATTTCTGTGAATCCCTTCAACATTCAGGAAGCAAAAACTTATTATGTATTTTCCATGTTCTGGCAGTAGGAATGCAAGAGACACACAACCTAAGACCTTCGTCGTCAGCGAGGCTTGATCTCATTGACTCCTCAGGGGTATGGTGGCCATTAATATTATACGCTGATAATGTTGCCAACTCCTTTCCCACTGTGAAAGAATAGTTCTTCTTGGGGAACTAAGATCCCACATGCTGCGAGGTGCGGCCAAAAATTAAAAATAAAAATAAGTAAAATATAGTTAAAAAAAAAGAATAGTTCTTTATGTTACCGTGCCACCTCCATTCATTTGCTTTGTTGTTGTTTTGTTTATTTTTTTATTGAAGTGTAGTTGATTTTCAGTGTTGTGTCAGTTTCTGCTGTACAGCAAAGTGACTCAGTTACACACACACACACACAAACACACACACACACACACATATATATATATATATATATATATATATATATATATATATATATATATATATATATATATATACACACATTCTTTCTTTATATTCTTCTCCATTATGGTTTATCACGGATATTGAATATAGTTTCCTGTGTGGTGTTGTTGTTTTGTATTCCTCTTTAAAAGTGATAAGTTCATAACAGGGCCGCTTGAAGTGAATGTTGAAAATTTGGGCGAAAAAGGCTAAAACTGATGCTGAGTCGGAAGAATTATCCTTTGCTTGGAGAAGACTCCTCTTCCATTGGAACAAAAGGAAAAGAGGGATGAATTGGCACAGAGGCTGTGCGGCAGGTCTGCTTTCTCAGTGAATTCTTTGGAGCAGATCAGCTGCCCAGATGTGTGTGTCGGGCATGAGACTTGGGTATGGGAAAGGTGAGGAAGTGGAATAGGGGTTTGAATTGAAGGAGTTTTAAATAGCTCCCATGGAAACCCCACTTCTCAGAATCCTTTCATATCCTTTCTGTGTGTGTGTGGTTTTTCATAACAGAAAACAATCTTGGTACTTTCCGAATGTCCAAACTTAGAATAATGGGTTGATAAATTAAGTGACATTAACTCAATGGAATAATTTTGGTAAAAGGAGGCGATTCTCTAGCCACTTCTCGTCAAGATTTATCTCTTGAGTTGACAAATTCTGAACAGGTAAAGACATGTCCACATAGTTACTGTTCAAGAGAGTCTTGTCCAGATGAGCCTGAGATTGCCTTTGGTTGGATAACAAGTGTGATCATATGAAAGAATTTAGTCATGCAGTTGACTGGCTACCACTGAGGTAACATTACATGACTCTAGAAAGTCTCCTCTGCCTTTTTCCGTAGTCTACAACTCAGAATATTCTAGAAAAAAATTTTTTTTCAAGGCCCTTCTGGAATCATAGACTTACAGCAGGCTAGAAATGAAAGGGACCTAGAGTTCATCATTTTATTCCCTCATTTTAGAGATGAGGAGAGTCTGCCAGTCATGGGGGGCCTTACTCAGTGGTCCAGAAAGTACTAGTGATGCTGCAGTTCTGCTGCCCAGGCTTCTCCAGGGAAATGCTGATCTTTCACTGCGGGAGCCAGCAAACATCTCTACAGCTCTCTCTCTATTCAGAGAGCCTGGGAATCTGTCTCTGTCCTCCTGTTGGTGTTCATTGCCTCCTAGGAAGCAAGGAGATCCCTTTGCCATTGGCCCTTCGGCCTTGCTGGCTATTTAAGTCCTCATCGCTATGGCAATAAGTCCTGTTCAGGGTCAAGTCCGGTTAATGCTTTGTTATTTTCTAGTTATGATGTTTGTAATGCTAATTGTTCATGACAACAGAAAATAGGAACCTACGCAGACTTTATTTTGACAGTCTGTGACATTTGACAGAAATAAACTGAAAACACATTTTTAGGACAGAAGATTAGTAGTTGAATCTCTTGATGTTGCTGGTGTCAGATTGGTCATAAAAACTGAAGTCTACTTCTTTTCCTTACTCCGAAAGTGGCATTGTAGGAAAAGAGCCCAACTTCTGACTTTCATCTATTTTATTTGATCTAAGAATGTATGAAATATGTTGGAAAGGCCCTCGAGAGGTCAGTACATTCAGCATGCATCTACATGGTCAAACTGGGGAAAAAATCAAACTGGCGAGGAATGAAGAAATGAATGAGTATTTTCTTAACAAAAATACATACTAGAAATGGGAGAGAGAAGTAAGAAGAGGTGGTATGTATAAATAACTGAAATTCTGAGAGCTTATCATCAACTGTGGGATTGCCATAAATGGATATGCTGTCATATAGAAGAAATAAAATGAAGGGAAAACAAGAGGAAAAACAGTTCACCTATCAGAGCACACTGCCCTGCCAAGGCTTGTTGAAATACAGGATGAATAACAAGGGTCATTTAAGCATAATAACTAAATATTTATTTACCAATACTGCAAATAAAGAAGTTTAAGAGTCTTCCCCTTTAAAATGCAGTAAACTCTTAATATCATTTCTGTTTTTACTTGATTTTAGTAAGCATGCACAGGGAGCTGTAGAGAGTTCATGAAACATCCAGCCCTTCCTCTTACAGAGTGTTCTCTGTGTGGTATCAGTTATAGCAAATACAGAAGGAAGGCCATCCATGCTCCGAAGGTCATGGATCTCACTCACCCTCCTGGCCAGGTGGATGGGGAAGTGGTTTCTACATAAGAAAGGCAGTCAAGCTCCCAACCAGCTAAGCTACTTTAAGAACATGCAGACTCCTACGCTGTAGAACAAAAACTTCCAGAAGACTTAATATTGACGCAATAGTAGGTTTAGCAAAGAGATGGAATACAAAACAACAACAACAACAAATTCACAAAAACCCTGATTTCTTATTCTAGCTTTGCCTGTGAAACACCGTATCCCTTAAAAGTCCTTTAATATCCCTTAAAAGTCCTTTAAAAGTCCCTTAAATCCCCCAGGCCTCTGAAGCATCCTATTAAAAAAAAAAATACTGTGTGTCTCTTCTACTTCTAGGAAAATATTGTGAGATTTAAAGAGGGGTAATGGGATGCAAGAGGGAAGAGATATGGGAACATATGTATATGTATAACTGATTCACTTTGTTATGAAGCAGAAACTAACACACCATTGTAAAGCAATTATACTCCAATAAAGATGTTAAAAAATAAATAAATAAATAAAAAATAAAGAGGGGTAATGGGAAAGGACCTTCTGAACATTTAAAAGTAGACATTGTGTGTGTGTGTTATATATGATATATGATACATATGTATAATATAAAGAGAAGATTATAGAGAGACTGAAACACATAATTCCTAGGACTTCCTCATCCTAAGAAAAAATGAAAAGTTTTGGCCATTTAAAGCACGTGTGGGTACAAAATACAAATGGAGTTCATAGGATATATATTAAATAATGTAGCAAAAATAGAAAATGTGGGCAGAAAGGATTTTGCTTGTCGATCAGTTGTTTTTTGTTTTTTGTTTTTTCATTTAGCTTCACTTCTTTCCCAACTGACTTTTGTACATTTTTCTTTCTGATAGTGTCTCAGTAAATGTCTGCTACATGCAACATGGAAAGCAAGCTAATGCAGTTATTTTAAAAATGGATATTGTTTGTGCATGCCTAAGATAAATTGAAGTTGTATTGCTAATTAAATATTAGGGTATTAAATTAATGGCATAAAATGTGTCCTCAGGAGTCTAAACATTTCAGACATGAGACTTAAATTCCAATTCTGTGTCCTCCATTTCTCCTGCAGGAAAAGGAGAGCAACCAAAAGAGAACCATCTCAGATTTATGTAAAACAACTTCCTATTCCTCTGAAAGTGTAGGTCCGTGTAATGAAAACAATTCCTTTGGAGAAGAAGTGAAGGGGAACTTTTGAGGTTATGAAATTCCCCTTTCATTGCAATAAACATTAATTATACTAACCTTATAGAATCAAAACTATTAACAGATCACTTCTGGTGGTCATTTGAAGTGAACAACTATAATTACATATTATATAATGAGTGGAGTATATATAAAGTATGAATAACAATCATAATATTAATAGCTATAATTTATTTAGTAAAATTTATCATGTGCCAGGTGATTTATGTATATTACCTTATCTTCACAATGACCATGCAAGATATATATTGTCTTTGCAGGAGATTACACGGTAATCAGATAGATCCATCTGGTTCCAAAGCTAAAGCCTTTTCCAGTTACACCAGAATTTCAGTTGTGTCCTACAAACGTTGATGTGTGTGTGAATCACTCTGGGTATCTTGTTAAAGTGCTGGCTCGGGTTCTGTAGGGCGGCGGTCAGAGGCCTGAGATTCTGCATTTCCAACAAGCTCCCAGGTGATGTCAGTGCTGCTGGCCCATGGACCACACTTTGAGTAGCAAAGTTCTAAAGCAGGATAATTCCAGAGGAGGTCAATAGAAATGATTAAAACAAAGAAGTACTCCTATTCAACGTAATAGGTGAGACTGAGCTAAACGTGACTGAACTGATTATGGCAGTACAGGTCTTTTCAGAGCCTGTAATTTGCTGTGTGCCTGTGACTTCCGGAAGGAGAATAGTATATACCCGATTTTTCAAATCTATTTGGCAGTAGGAATTTTTTCTCATAAAGCATCATACAGGGTTAGTGTTCACTTCTGAAGCATTGCACTCCATCAAGCTGACTGTTTAAAAGTAATTTTTTTTTTCTGGAAAACACTGTAATAAAGACTTGACAGTTGGGCTTCCCTGGTGGCGCAGTGGTTGAGAATCTGCCTGCTAATGCAGGGGACACGGGTTCAAGCCCTGTTCTGGGAGGATCCCACATGCCGCGGAGCAACTGGGCCCGTGAGCCACAGCTGCCGAGCCTGCGCGTCTGGAGCCTGTGCCCCGCAACGGGAGAGGCTGCGACAGTGAGAGGCCCGCGCACCGCGATGAAGAGTGGCCCCCGCTTGCCGCAACTAGAGAAAGCCCTCGCACGAAACGAAGACCCGACACAGCAATAAATAAATAAATACATACATACATACATACATACATAAATAAAGTAGCTATTACTTAAAAAAAAAAAAAAGAGTTGACAGTAGTCAGGAGAGGGTGAAATTATAGAACCATTATTATGCCTAATATATGCCTGGTAGTTACCGGAGTTGGGAAAGGATGGGGTGAATAGGGAATACAAAGATGAAGAAAGCAGGACTCGTGCCTTCAAGGAGAGGTCAACCTGGTGAAAATAAATGTGTAAAAAATTAACTGCAGCGCAGGATTAAACAAGTTCTAAGTTGCAGGCTGAAAAAAAAAAAAAACATGCTGTAAGAAATAAAGGGAGGAATTGTTAATTTTAGACTTTTGTTAGTAGTTTGGAATTCTACTTTTTTCTTCCTTATCCAATGCTTCCGTTATTGACATCTTTAGACACTGTGGGAATTGCTTATGGAGAGATGTCGAGGGCTGAGTACATTTTTCAGATTTAACCTTTTACCATATCATAAGTTTCTTTTTTGCTTTATTTCTCCATGGGGCTGGGCTACAGCATGAGTGATTTTTTCTTTTTCTTCAGACTATGTCCTGCATGATTTTGCACGTCTAGGTTTTGAATTTCTTCTTTAATGCAGTTGCTTTATGAGGGGAGTGGTAGGGCCTGTGGTCCATTTGCTTTTCCCTGCCGGCGTCAGGAGAACCTAGGCAGTTGGTAGAAAGGATGGCTGTGTGTCACCACCTGCGCCCGTAGCACCCTCGGCTGGTCTAACAAGGCTCTGAGCAGTCTTGTCTGAACTTCCCTGGAGCTAATCTCAAAAGTCTCAGGCAGAGGCATCTACGTTGTCGTTATGACACTCAGAGCTGCCAAAGAACTTTAGTAGCAGAGTTGCTGGTTCTCATAGACAAGAAGCCCTAAGATCTTCTTTGCTTCACCATGTGAATTTTGGTAATAGAATTATTGACCTATTCAGCATGTAGAACAGTTGTGTAAGCACCATGTTCCAAAAGAGATCATGGCATTTTGCTATCAGCTTTGTTTCTGTAACTTCTTTTTCTAGATCACTCAATAATTCCATCTACGTTTTCTTCTCAGGGTCCAGAATCATTTAGGGTCCACCTCTTCCTTTCCAGTCAACACTTAGTTTATTTTGGTCAAATTCTGTCCATTACTGGAGCTCCTTTCCTCTTAAAAATTGCAGAAACAAAACCACAAATGTTATCATATTACTACCTCATTTAAGAAGTACTTACAGATTTTAGAACACTCTGGTTTAATACCCACCAAAGCTCTGTAATAAGTCATGTTAACAGCCCACTGTGGAAAATCCCACAGCGCTTGGAAAGCACAACTGACCTATGGCATTTTCAAATTTATTAGCTTTTCTTCGACTGTGCGTTGTTGCTCTCAAATTCTATGGACATGTGTTTGTGGAGGCCTAAATCCGCATGGGCTCTGGGACGAGGCAGGGGTCCCAGGCAGTATCTGCCTTTATGAGTTCATGTGACTTTATGGGCCTCTGGCAGTCTCAGCTTAATCAGTAATGCCTGTGACATGGAAAGTGTATTTGTGAAAAATGGTCATCAAGTGAAAGAGATAATCTCAGTGAAACTTAAAAACATGTTTCACTTGTGGTGTGGGGATATTCACAGGAAATATGTGACTTCCTACGAAAATGTGATTCAGAAGAAAGCTAGACGCCTGGATAAACATTTCAGTGATCATGAATTTAAGGATGCAAGGGTGTTTGCCTTAGAAGTTTTGTCTGCTGTTCAGGGGGATGAGGGACAGGACTGCAGGGAAGGTGGCTGTGTAGGTGACCAGGGGAAGGCTGGCGAACCAAGGGGAGGCTGGCAAAGGACCGTGGAAAGACAGCAGGGCGATGACCTCCACACCGGGAACTGTTGGATTTAAAATAACTAGTGTTGGTTGTATACCTGAAACTAATGTAATAGTGTAAATCCACTAGACTTCAAGAAAAACAAACTTACATGGGTGATAAAGAATCCAAACCTTTGTTGACGGTCACACTTACTTGTCCCAGAATGAAAGTACTCATGAGAGTTTTATATCAACTTGTCATAACAGTGATATTCAAGTAAAATACACTTCCTTAAATTCACATTTCTGATGGTGCTTATCTTTTCTTTCCAGTGGATGAGTTACCTAACCTTTTGATTTCAGAAGCATTTCAACCCCAGAAGCATTCAACACCTTCCTTCCTTCTTGACTGTATCCACTGTGAATAACTTGACTATATCCAATGTGGCATTCTCAGCATTCCCTCCTGAATCTCTTCAATTCTAACACTTCTGCCCATTCCCACCTTTGGACTTGCCTAATCTCTAACCTAGATGATAAGAATCACCTTCTAATTGATCCATTTGCCCTAAGACTTCTAACTCCAGACTCTTCACACTGCCACCAGGATTCTCTCCAAAAAATGAAAAAAGAAGAAAATCTGTTAATATAGCAAATCTACTTCTAGAAAACTCTTCTACAGAAACATTCACTTAAACAGATAGAGATATACGTATCAAAATGTTAGTTACAGTTTTATTTGTGACCAAACAGTTGGGTGACCTGTCTGTCAGTATGGAAATGATAAAATTTATTCTAGTGCATATATATTATAGACTGGCAGTCAGCAAATGTTTTCTGTTAAGGACCAGATAGTAATATTGCAGGCTTTGCAGGCCATATGGTCTCTATCATAACTACTCAACTCTGCTCTTAAGAAAGTAACTATAGACAATATGTAAACAAATGAGTGTGGCTGTCTTCCAATAAAACTTTATTTACATAAACAGAGCTGTGCTGATTTGACCCTTCAACCCATGGGCTTCAGAGCCTGTTGTAGATTACTATGCAAACGTTAAGAACAATGAGATAAATCTGGCATGTGCTGACAGGGAAGTATACTCTTAGGTAACCAGTAGACTATAGATGTATCCTGTTTGTTATCCTATCTTTGCGGTTCTATCTTTGTTGAAAAGATAGATACATACTCAGAGGGAGATAGATACAGATGCAGACAAATAGATAAAGTAGATGACAGTATACGTGAAAAAGAAAAATCCAGAAGAATACATACCAGATATTACTAGAAGATTATCCTGAGATAGAATAGGTGTGAAGGCAAGAAAACTTTCCATTTGTATATATCTTACATTTTTATATATTCTGTAGTATTTGAACTTTTACATGATTATGTATTATATTTTTGTTATAGAAAAATATTGAAATAATGAATTCTCTCCCCAGATCTGATTCTGTCCCTCCACTGTTTCAAGACCTTCTAGTATTCTGCATCATCTGTAGGATAAACTCAAAGCAGTTGATCAGAGCATGAAAGGCAGTTCACAGTCTGCACAGCCGTCTACTCTGGTGTCACCTCCCATCATCCTGCCTCCTCTGCAAAGTCTCCCTACTCCCGTGGCTGCCATGCCACTCCATGACTCCCTCCCTTTACAAAGACCGCTTCCCTTTCTCTAAATGGCTTTTGCCCTGCTTCTGCTCCAGACAAACTCTTACTTATATTTCACAGCCCCAGCTAGATGTCCCCTGCTTTCACATCTTTCCCGTCCCCTTCAGGCAGAAGTTGCTCCCAACACTTTATTTTAATGCATACTTGGTTCCATTTTCCATATGCACTCTTAGAATTAGTTTCTAATCATTTCTCAATCCCCACACTCAGCACAGAGCTTAGCACACTGTACATACTCATCAAGTCTATGCAGGTGAAAACTTCTAGTTAAGGAAATATTTTGAGTATCTTAGTGATATGATAGGGAGATTTTTACACTGAAATTTAAAATATTCAGTAAAGTCTACAACATAGACTCGTATGGCAAAATTTTTTAAACATCCCCATCTAGAAAAGGGTTCTTCATTAATGATCTGTAAGAGAGAAGTGCACATTCGGGTGTCCCTTAGGGCCTAACGTACTTACGTGTTTTCAGCATCATCTAAGCAGCCAAAACAAACAGAAGCTTTTTGCAGTATAAGTCAAACAGCACATTTTATTCTAAAATGTTGACTTTATAGCTATATTTGTAGTGAAAGTATTCAGCTGCAAATGATAGAATACTCTATTAATGGCCTAGAATATTAAGAGCTTACTTGTCTCAAATACGAGATAGTCTAGAGGAAGGCAGGTGTTGATCTTGAATTAACTGCTCAGTGGTAGCATCAGGGGCAAACGCCCTTTCCATCTTTACTTTTACTGTTTCTTAGCACATTGATTTTGACCCCCATCCTTGTTGACTTATGGTTGCAGGGTGACTACTGCACCACCAAGAATCACATCCGCATTCAAGGCAGGAGTTAAAGTGTAAAAACAGAAGACCTTCTCTTCTTTGTCTTTAATTCTGAAAGAGAAGTCTTTACTAACAGTCTTTGCCTTACGTTTCGTTGGCCCCTGACCCATGGCCACTCATATCAGTCTAGTTAAGGGAAGTGAGATGAAGATGATTAGTTTAAATCAATCATGATTTAACCCTCAGGCTTAGGAGAATGAGCATAGCCTCTCTTAATTGAAGGAATCTCTACCTGTTACCTCAATATGTAGGGATTTTGTTAGAATGGAAGACAGAGGGAGGATGAGTGAGCAAAGATCTTCTACATCAGTGTTGCTTAGCCATTGTCAGATTGGTAGGTGATTGGACTCAGATATACTAGAAAAAAAATCATGGAATATATAGTTACACAGAAGGATTCTAGTTCTGCTATTAGCAACTATGGGAACCTGAGATAATTACTTAACTTCTCTGGACATTTTGCTCTATCTTTAAAATAGGAGAAAATACTATATGTCTCACGGGATTATTGCGAGGACTCAACCGAGATGGCCTACCTCAAAGCCTAATGCAGTGCACCACGTGGCCGTCATGCCAGCAATCCAGGTCCCTTCTTTATTGATCTTGGCACAGGGATTGAACTTGATCGATTCTTCCTTATCCTTGGGTTTCAGTCTCCATTTGAGTCCACTGATGTCACTTTTCTTTGTACCATCATGGCTGTGTCAGGCTAGATATAAATTAGGTTCTTTTAAAGCTCTAAGTGTGTATTTAAATAGTCAAAGTAGGACTACCTTGGCAATGTGTTTATTTAAAGAGAGTGGTGAGGTGCTCACAACACACAGCAGTTCCTGTGTTGCTTAATCATGAAAGCCAAATACTGTTCCAACATGGGGAGAAGAAAGATTTGTACAATCAGGATGCAAAAGAAGAAAATTTAATTTAGGAACCAACGCAAAATGAAATTTCTTTTGAATCTGAAGTCCTTGGATGACATAGCTTTGATTAAATAAAATATTTTGTTCATCAAAGATGACAGACATTCCATTAAATAAAATAATAAGTCTAAGGGACTGTTTCGTGCTTCAGGATAGTCTTGACCCTCCAGGGCCCTTCACCCATCCTTTCCTTCTGGCAGCTTCCTACAAACTCTGGGGTTCCATGTGAGCAAAGTCCCTCAATTTAGAAACAAGAACTATCTGATCCACACCTTGTCAGATACCCCTACTACTAAAAAGGACCAGGAAGGATTTCCCTTCGCAGAAAAAAAAGACACCATGTACCACTCAGACATTTCCCAACAGCTACTGTGGTGCAGGGTGCCAAGAGGGAAGGATTTGGGGAAGGAGAAATAACTTCCTTAAAACTTATTGTGCAATAGTTCTGGAACTCTTCCTCTCATAAAAGAGGGAGTCAATCTCCATGGCAAAAAAGGATTTGGAAAAAAAAACCCAAAATCAGAAAACCTCCCATGTATTCTTTATATGAATTCTGTCTTTTTGGAGCCCTACTGAACTGAACTTTGCAATAAGTGCTATTTGATATCATTCCCTTATCTGACAGCCTCCCATATCTGTTCTAATTTAGGATCATGGCTCCAAAAAAAAGTTCATGTCTTTAGGTAAGTTAAAAAAAAAAAAATCAGATTAGTTTTGAGAATTACTAAAATATCAAACAGTAACTTTATTTTTGACATCCACATTAATAATCCAGTAACACTTTTCTATTTATTATTAAAGAAATAGTTGGAATCTTGAAAGTTTTCCTACTTACTTCTTGAGGAATATTTGAACTGCAGCCTTGCACAATTAAGTATTACTCTCTGAAAAGTACTTATTTGGGAAACTCCAGGTACTCTCTTTTTATATTTAATACAGTCAGCTTTTTAAAAAGTGTAGGACTGTCTATGAAAATGTTCAAGATTTCTACCCAGATGGGAGAGATTTTTCAGTTTTCAAAATCTTACCGAAAAGAATTGTGCCATGAAAAAGGTTTAAAAACACATATTATCTTTTGTAATATGAACAGAGAAGTGTCCTCAGTCCCCTTAAACAGAAAATTCAGTTCGGCTTTAACTTGTACTTTGAGAACTCCCAAAGTAGCAGTTGCTGTTTTCCTCGGTTGGTTGTGTACTACGGCAATGCCTGTAGTGTGTTTGATTTCAAGATTCCATTTTAGGCTGCTTAGTGAAAGAAAGCAGGAGGTATTGTACAAAATGAATTGTAGAATACCATCATGTGATGGGAGAAACAAACGTTCAGTATATTGCAACTTGTCGTTATAATAATCAGTGGAGAGGTGCAACAGGCTATCACAGGGCAGAATTTGAGAAGCAGCCTAAGATTTAGGGATGCTGCTAGTGATACGAAAAGGTTTTCAGTTCAGTACAGGTGAGTTTTTAAGAAGGGAGCTTTCTGGGAAAGATTGGTTTAGCTATAATGCCCTGGTGCATCTCAACCTTAAGAGACTTTTAACCTGTATACTTATGTGTACACCTGAAGTTCTAGCATGCTTTGTACACGTCCTAATAAGAGAAGTCTGATAGGTTTTTTTGCATCCCTCCTTTCTTTTGTGCTTGTTATTTGTCTCTCCATTCATTTTCTTTGTATTATCTTCTCTGTTGAAAGGGGCATCAAATGATGATTTGGCATCTGGAGACGTTTTTCCTATTACTTCCGTAGCAGCATAGTGTAGAGGCTAAAAGCACAGACCATGGAGCCAGACTCCCTGAGTTCGAATCTGGGCTCCACCTGTTACCAACCTTGTGCCTCAGTTTTCTCATCTGTAAAATGGGAATAATAATAGCTCCTATCTTATAAAGTTGTTATAAAGATTGCATGAATTAATGATCATAAAGCCCTTAAAACAATGTCTGAAACATAGTAAACACCTATATAAATATATCCTAAATTAATTTTTAAAACATAGTCTAACCTGTTATTAAATAGGATAATAGCATAAAGGTTTGTTCAGTATATTCTCATTTCTCTCAGTGCTGCTACTCAGAACTAGATGACATACTCCATATCTCCCTCACCCCCTGTCAGAGCGTAAGCCCTTTACAAAATTTTATGAAAGGCAAGGAGGAAGAAGAAGAAAAGGAAGGAGAGGAAAGCAGGACTCTTTCCTTGGGAAAGGATCTACTAATTGAGGACCATGCCAGGCGACTGACCGTAGAGTGGAATATAAAGTAGTACATCCTTCATCCATGAGCTGGAACAATAATTCTCTCAACCAAAGTTTTTTGACTGTCTATGTAATACACTGTACTACTTGTATTCTAGAAAAGTTTGTTAGGTAGATGATTGTGAATAATGGGAAAATAGAAGACACCCCTAGGAATAAACAAGAACTCACCGAAAGAAAGTCATGCCAAACCAACATCATCATCTATTTGATAAAAGAGATTAGTAGAGTCAAATGTTGTGCATCTTGATTTCAGATGAGGGAATCTTGACTTCAGAAAGACACTTGACAAAGTTTCTCAGGGTACAGTGCTTGAAAAGAATATGGATTGCTTAATAATGCAAGGAGATGGATGTTTAATTGGATCAACAACTGTAAAAAAGAAAACGAACATTATTTCATAAAACTTTTTTCTGGAAATTGTGCTATGTATGAGGTGGGATAGTTATAATCAACGAACACTTCGCATAGACAGAACGTTGAAGGTATCATGTTTAAGTCTGTAAACTTTAAGCCCCAAATTTGGGCGAGGTCCAAAGTTTTTGTTAAGGGAATTAGGTAGGTGGGTGGTGCACAGAGGGGAAAAAACATAACCTTATCCTATTCTTTGAGCAGCCAGGTTATAAGGCTAACTAATGATTTATGCTATTTAGATACAAATGCAGTGCGAATAAAAATGAAGGCTTGAAGAGAGCCAACTGTATTCTAGGTTTTTATGTTAAGACATTAGCAACAAACTTAAATCCCTCAGATAGTTGGAGGGTGTGTTTCTGGATACTCGTGTATTGATAATATGCCTTTGGCCAGTTTCTTTTCTTCAGGGGAACATAAGAAACACAGAACTGGGTTTGACCTTTGATCATCCACCTCAGCATTCTGCCTAAGAGCAGCACAGCAAGCAAGGCCATATCCTTAAGTTCAAGATATTACTGGGATATAGTCTCAAAGCGTAAAATTGCACTATTAGACTTGATATTATGCAAGTCTTTTGGAGTTCTGTGTACTTGTACCCTTTACCAATTCTTGAAGTAATGAGTGACAAAAGTTTACTATATACTGATTAAATGGTACTTTTATTTATCCTAAATTGACCTCTGAAATCTCCAAGGCATCACCTCTACCACCCTCTCTCCATCTCCGGGTTTTAACAGCATCGGGCTGTAAAGGTTCCATGTTTACCCTACCCGTACCCTTTTGATTCTGTAGACTTCCATCAGCTCCCTCTTCCACATTCATCTTGGCAGACGAGAATTTATACAAATTTAACGGCCCCCTCCTGACCGTGATCATTTCCACTCCCTTGCTCTGGCCCCCATCCAGTAACATTATAGGATTCTCACAGGGCAGTAACGAAGAACTCAAGTCCTTGCTGTGAGGTGGATGATTGTGAATCGTTGGTTTGCATACAGTTTTCCTGATAGCAGCTAGGGGATTTGGATTGGATTCAGAAATGACTTGGACATTACCCACACGCAATCCTGTAATTCCTCTCCTTAGAGCCACAATTACAAGGGATGCCAGGTCCTATTCATTTTGGCCTTTTTTGTCCAACTTTTCCTCCTCTGATTATAAACACTTGCCATGACCATATAAAGTCCTATCCTTAAAGGACACTCACTTATAGGTTCAGACAGGTGATGTCTCTGAGTGCAGCTCCATTTCCATCCTTCTTCCTTCAAAAAGTGTGGTTTAACAGTATCTTCTTGTCGCTTGTCAGAAGGAGGAGTGGACAGTTTTTCCTTTCTTTATATTTACAGCGATCACTTACTAATCAGTCTTGACTTATGGGTTTGTTTTTATTTGTTTATATTTTTTAGGGACAGAATTAACTTACTAGTGACAATACCTTACATAAGTCATTTGAGCCTCCCTGTATAAATATTTGGGGGGGTGGTCAGGGAGAGAGGGGGCTAAGTTATTTCTAATGTCTCTTCCAGCTCTACTTTTCAGTGATTTTAGTTGAATCTTTATCTTCTTTTATTGCTCACTAGATTTGCATACCGAATTGTTAGTTAAAACCGAACAGCGTAGTATCCCACAGTTGTCTAGCATTTCCATTGTCTCTTCAGCTCCCTTGCTCTCTTTCCAATTTGCCATCTGTCCGTTTGCTGACTTGGCAATATTTCCACCACCCTTGTGCCAGCTTTGCAACCTCTCAGCAAAGCTTGCAGTTCCTTACACGTGATTTGAGGGTCTCAGTATAAATAAAACCAGGGAGGCAGAGGGAAGCCTTCCAGCCCCTGCCATGTGATTGCTCTCCTGTAAACCACACAGGGCCCATCCAGCATCCTCTTGGCCCATGACTATAGATGAACCCCCTGTAACCTCATTTAGAAGGATTTCGTTTATATAGACAAGGTGAACTTAATGAGTTGAGAAAAATAAAACCTAGTTATGTGACTTCTTAAAGTTAAATTCTGAGTTTTGAAGCCTGCATGATTTTAAATGGATTTTGGAATTTAGTTGAGATGTGCATTTGAGGATGTAAAAATAGAAAAATAAATCACTTAAGCCCCTGGCTTTCTGTCCGCCTGCATGGAGACCACATAGCTTGTTTTCTTTGTTACAGTCTCACCCTGTCTCTATTATTCTTCCTTGAGATGTTTGCCCTACTCTTCTGTCTTCTTTCAGTGTGAGGTTTCTTTCTCTTTTCTTTTCACTTGTTCTTTTTTTTTTTGATGTTTATGTAATTTCTTATTACCTTATTGATACTTTGTGGATTTCTCAGCTCATGTTTGCCTTGGATGATGATTTCTCCTGATCCCACATGTATTATCTGGGATTGACAAGGGTTAGTTCCTTCAGGAAAAAATGGGGACTAAATTGATTGTGTGAGCAGCTGTCACCAAGAGGCTATAGTTTTTATTTTAATCTTCACAGAAAGGTTTAGTTTGTAGAACCTTCCTGCTTTGGCCCTTAGGAGCCTTTCCTATGCAAGGGAGAGGAAATATTTTCTTTGGGTAAAATTATGTATAAAAAATGTCGTGTGTGTGTGTGTGTACACGTGGGTATAAGTGATCTTATAGGTCCAAGTGCTTTCATTATATCAACTGATCTAATATTTTAAACATTATCTCAGGTTACTGAGATACATTAAAGGGTTCATCAGCTGCACTTTTAATCCATCTTCTGTTTCCCCAGTGGTAGTATTAGCCTGTACTTCTCCTGATGTCCATTTAATTTCAGAAGGACTTGGTATTGCTATAGCCAAGATGCAGTCTGATTTCATTTTATTTTTAAAATACCTCCTAAGAGCAATCGCTCCCGCAGTTATGTGTAGTTCATTATATTAACATTTTCTGCCCACTGTGCTAGACTGTGCTGAGGCAAAAGCAAATCGTAATTATTACCAATGCTTATAAAATACTATGTGCTGAGTATCATTCTAAGTGCATTATAAGTATTGCCTCATTTAATCCTCACAACATTCCTGTCACACAGAGACTGTTACTAGGCAAGAGGGACAGCAGTATAGCATCAACCAGCTGTAGGGCACCGTTTAGCACAGTGGAAGGCAGGGTAGGAACTGGGTAAACAGTGCAGAACAGGAGTTCGGAGAGCAACAGGATAGGTTGTGGAATATCTTGTAGCTAAACCAGTTTGAAGTTACATTGGGGGCCGGGGTGTGGGGTTGCTGTTAAAGGACATTATGGAAGCAAATTCAATGATAAGATTTCTTTTTCAGAAAGAGCACTCTGGCTTAAATGCCGAGGTGGTTGGCAGAAGGGCCAGACAGAAGTCAGGATGACTATTGGTGAGCTCTTGCAATAAACCAGAGGGAAGGTGAAAAGGTTCAGATCTAGGGTATTGGCTTTTGTAAATAGATGAATGATACTAATTCATATAGAAAACGTAGGAAGACCAGGTGGGAAAGGAAAGATGGCAAGTTTGATGGCAGCTCAAGAGGCCTGTCTGGAAGTCGGAGGACATTTGATTTGAAGAAATAGAGTTCCCCTTGAGGTAGCTGGTAAAGACAGGGGACTCAGACAGTTAAGTAAAGCCATTCCCATATAGAGTGAGAAGTCCATGGGGCAGAGGATGCAGCAGAAGTTGTGTAGAAGCTTGAAAGAAGCCTGCAGGAGGAAAGAAAACCAGGAGAGAATTAAATCTTAGAATCTAAAACAGGAGTTTCCAGTGGCAGGAATGTTCAATAACCTGGATTCTGAGAGAAGTCAAATAAGGATAGAGAAAGGGTCAGTAGATTCGGCAGTTCAGAGGTCTTTGTGACCTGAAGATAGGTCAGTGGAGTGAAACAGGCAGAGGCAGACTTCACTGTGAGCCTGCTGGCCCATGCTCAGAGGATGTAGGGACAGCTCTCTCCAGCTTCTCTTCTAATGAGAAGGAACATGGTAACCAGCACAACTGAGTTCACACTACAGCCCTGTCATTTGCAAGTTGTCTGGTCTTAGGTAGGTGACAACACACCCTTCCAGCAGTTTTCTGACATGTGAAGTTAATACTGTGCATCTCAAGGAATATTTGGGAGATTAAATGTATAAGAAGATAAAAAGATTTTACATATAAAAGATGTTATATGTGATATATGTAATATATCTATTGAATACATGTAACATATTTTATAACATGTTTTATAACATGTTTTATTATGTATGTATATATATATTTAAAGTACATTGGTAATGTAAATAGTTATTTTTAACCGTAACTCTTAGATTAAATAGATAAGTGTTTTTCTTCCCTTGAATCCCATTTTGGGCAAATATTTTAATATTGGGAAACCAGACAACCACTGAGCTCCAGCAACTAGGCATTTTTTTACATTTTTCATTTGGATGACCCCAAATGTAAGACTCTGCAGTCCATGTTAAATCACCAAAGAAAGACGAAACTTCATTCAATTATAGAGTAAGGTATAGTCTATGCTATTTAAATTATTTGAAAGAATATTGAATATGTATTAAATATGACAATTCTAGCTGATATAACTGATAAACTCCAAAAACTCAGTGGATTAAAACAGTGTTAACTTATATTTCGCTTATGCAAGAGTCCAGTTTGGATTTTTCTGGTCAGCTATGTCTTCTCTGAGTGGTGATTTGAGGATCATTCCATCCTCTGGGTTTATCATGCCAGATACAGTTTCACAGTCACCCTAAGGTTCTCTCTGTTGCAGCCAGTGGGAAGAGGAAAAGAGCATGTAAGATTGGGCATGGGAGGGGATGCTGTGGGTGGGGCTTGAAGTTTTGCAGATTATCAGTACTTCTGCCCATATCCCACTGATAGCACTCAGACCTCCCTAATTACAAAGGAGGCTGGAGAAAGTCATCTAGCTGTATGCTTAGAAGGAAGAGAAAATAAATTTTGTAAAATTTAGCCAGTGTATGCCCAGTATGTAAGCAATAAGAAATAAGGTGTATATTTTTACTGTTTTAACTAGAATACCACTTTCCCAGCCACACTGAATAAATATACAGTTAGTTCCATTTTAGTCTTTTGAGGATTACCTGAGATAATTCCTCATTATTCTTCTGAGGATTACTTAAGATAAATATCCGTTCTCTAGCCTGGCGATTGTGCAAACCTAAACAGAGGCAACCACAAAACTGTTAGTAGCAGAACTAAAAGGGGGAAGATCAGGTCTCTGACCTCTTGCACAGAATATTAGTTCCTAATCACACTAACCTCCTAGAGCATAGACACAACAGAGCCAAGACCCGGCTTGTGCCTCAAAATACAGCTTTATTGACACCAGAGTCAGTTGGAGGGTAAAGCTTCATCTACTCTGCAGTCGTACTAAATGTGTAACTTTGTGAAAAGAACAGTTAAAAAAGAAAATGTACAGTGAAATTATTCACAGATAAACTATTTTGTGTTTTTACTAGCAAAATTCCACATGCACAAAAATAATAGACAAGTAGCTGCAGGAGTCTCTCCTGAAGAAAAAAAAATAGCATGTCGTACAGCTTATCAAGATCAATAGTATTTCTTTAAAAGGGGCACCTTGGGCTATTTTAGTAATATCATTAAAGATCTGCTGAGCAAGGAGAATTGAGTTGAGTGAACATGTCTGAGTATCTCTGCATCTTTAGCTGCCATAGAAACGCAACTGTTGGCATTTCAGTTTTTCTCATCAGTTATATTTTTTGATGTTTGAGGTAATGATAGATTTTTTTTTTAAACATCTTTATTGAAGTATAATTGCCTTACAATGGTGTGTTAGCTTCTGCTTTATAACAAAGTGGTAATGATAGATTTTGCTGGTCATCCTAAGGCTTGCTTTGCCCTAGGAGGTCTTGAACCAAACTGAAAGCTCAGTGTAATCTCTGCCAGTTCTGAGAGCTTGAAGGGGAAAAAAAAGTATTCCATTAGAATACACAGGCACTAAGATGGTGTGGAAAAGAGGAAATGGGTCTTCATGAAGTTGGATGAGGAGACCGGATTGAAAGCCTATGGATTCAGTTGTGAAGATGAGAAAGTGATGGGGGTGTGGGGTTACCAGAACCACATTGGGTAAGTGGGCAGCTACAGGAAGGCCTTTAGTAATATATGTGTGTGTGTGTGTAAATATATGTATTTAGTCTTTTTTTAAAATTTTTATTGGAGTATAGTTGATTTACAATGTTGTGTCAGTTTCAGGTGTACAGCAAAGTAAAACCTGCCATACCTATACATATATCCACTCTTTTTGAGATTCTTTTTCCCATACAGGCCACTACAGAGTATTGAGAAGAGTTCTCTGTGCTGTACAGTAGGTCCTTATTAGTTACCTATACTATATATAGTAGTGTGTATATGTCAATGTATTTAGTCTTATAAGTCCTACTCAGCATACTGATTTAAAGAAGAGGAAGAGGAAGGGTCCAGTGTGAAGAAGAAGCACGTGGGTGGTCGGGATACAGAAGCGGTTTCTCACTTCCCCTTCCTTGTGTCTCACTGTCACCGCTGTCCACAGCTCTGGCTACGTTGCAGCCTCTCTCTCTCAGCTCCTTGGCTACTGGGGCATCAGGCTAGTAGAAAAAAAAAATCCTATTTTTTTCCTGTGCCCTTTTTTCTCCCTGATTTTCACTGCCAGGATAATGGAGGAGAAAAAACCTGCCATTTATGTGTGTGTTAGTTTATGTATTACTGAGTACCTACTATGAACCAGGCATTGTACTGGATACCAGGGAAACAGTGAACAGAGGTCCCTGCCCACTGAGAGCTTTCATTCTGTTCAGCAAAAAGCTTCTGAGATGGAGAATTAATGTTCAGACATCAGCCAAAGAAACCCTACGTACCTGCCAGGCTCCTAGTGAAGCCTTAGAAAAGACAGAGACAAAAGTTACTTTCCTGCTAGTAACTAGTAACATGTCTTTTAATGTTCACACATAGATGAGATCATTTTTTAATTTTTTCCTCTTATTCAACAAACTATAAATATGATGACTTCAAAATTCATTGTTCTCCCCTTGTTTATAGCAATTTGTTAAAATCAAAATGTGTTTGTATGAAACTACAGGATGTTAGGACTATGGATTTTAAAGATGGTAAAATTCAAGGCTCACAGAGGATACCTAGTTCTTTCCAAGGACATTCAAATCATGGGCCACAGAGTCAAGTCTAAAACCTGAGTGTTGGGCCCTGGGCTTGAGGCTTGTTCATTAAATTATATCATTACTAGTGTCTTCAGTAAATCATGACATGCTTGAATGACACAGCTATGATTGGCATCTTATAGCAAGACCTAGCCTGTGTTTGTGAATGGCCAAGTACAGGCTTGCAATTATTTTTCAAGAAATACTCCCCATGTGCTTTAGTCATTTCTCATTCTGTGTCCCACACTTGGATATCTTCCCAATTTTAGAATATGAATTATTGAGCTTCCATAAAACACTGCTATGGATTTTAATTTCACCTTTTAAAATGAGTTCCGGGACTTCCCCGGTGGTCCAGTGGTAAAGAATCCACCTTCCAGTGTAGGGGACGCAGGTTCAATTCCTGGTCGGGGAACTAAGATCCCACGTGCAGTGGGGCAACTAAGCCCTTGCGGCGCGACTACTGAGCTCCTGCGCCTCAACGAGAGAGGCCACGCACCATAACTAGAGAGAGAAAATTCGCACACCACAACTAGAGAGAAGCTCGCACGCCACAACGAAGAGCCCGCACTGCAATGAAAGATCCCGCATGCCTCAACTAAGACCCGATGCAACCAAAAAAAAAAAAAAAAGGAGTCACCATTCTTAAAGGTATTATAATGCTGGTTTCTTAATTCTCTAGGGATTACTTCAGGATTGTTTGTTTTAATGTAGTTTTATCTTTTGTTTCAAGAGATTAAGATTTTGTCTGCCCCTGGAAGAGGGAGAAATAAAATCATGATGACCTCGTCATTTTTCACTGGGATGGAGTCGTGGGGAGGATACTGGTGAGACCAGTGGGCTTCCCTTTGATGGGAATTACCTCTCGGATTCTCCACCAGGTTATCATAATTCCAGGAAAGAATGAGGGGGAGCTTGCCCACGTTAGGGACTTTTTGAAAACTGATGGTAAGCAATCAGATGTAAATCTGAAGAAAAATGATTCCTAGAAACATCCAAAATTTTACCTAACTGCTCAAGCAGATGAGTTAAACATATCAGATTGGAATCATGAGTGAAAACTCCTGTAAATGCTCTTATCTTTTTGAGCTTTTAAGCATAAAAACATTTTATCTACTAGGATTAGGCAAAGGAACCTGAATGATGGAACTGGCATATCTCCTTAGCTTTTTTGAGGAGTTTAGGGAATTCTCACTTTATCACCACCTTCCGAGTAAGGAGTAAGCCAATGTGTACCTTGCAAGAAATGAAATGTGTACTTTCTCCTCCGATTACCTGCTGTCAATTGTTTAGGTCAGAACATTTTTCTTTTCTGTACAGCCCATATTTCTGAATGGAAAATATAGAGATTGCAGTAAAATAAATGATACTCCAGCTATTAGCTGTAACATTTCTGTTAGGAGACAATACGGAATGCACAGTAAAATAAATGGTAGGCTAACTATTTCCTATAATGATGGTGTGTGCATGGCTGGGGGAACACCTCACAAGTGTAGCAAACACCTTAGCATGACCTTGAGTTTTGTCTCACCACTTATTAGCTTGTTCCTTTTTTGTCATTTTCCCCTGGGCTGACCTCTCATTTGTATTAGATTTATTGTGTGACCATCATATAAATCAAACAGATATATCTATAACATGCAATATTTCAGACGTTAGAGCCAAAGGGGTGGTAACCAAGAATCTGCTATATGCAGTCTGTGTTTTGTTTTAATTAGTGTCACTTGGGCACTTGATACCTAATCTCTCTGTGTTTTTATTCTCCTAGCAGTAAAATATGGGAGTTGGGCTCTACGAATTTGGAGGTTTGTTTCAGCTCTAACGTGGTAGTTTTAATTACCACCCTCTGAGCAAACAGTAGTGTTTGTTTATTAATTTGCACATTTTATAAGATATGAAGCCACTTCTAATATGAAGCAAGTATTTGATAATACATTGCTATGTCTCCATTTCATCATTTTTCTCTTTCATTCTATATTTTCAAGATGTTTCTGTTTATATCAATGAAATTAGTAGCTCTTTTAATTAATTTTTATTTATTTATTTTTGGCTGTGTTGGGTCTTCGTTTCTGTGAGGGCTTTTTCCAGTTGCGGCAAGCGGGGGCCACTCTTCATCGCAGTGCGGGCCTCTCACTATCGCAGGCTCTCTTGTTGCGGAGCACAGGCGCCAGACGCGCAGGCTCAGTAGTTGTGGCTCACGGGCCTAGTCGCTCCGCGGCATGTGGGATCTTCCCAGACCAGGGCTCGAACCCGTGTCCCCTGCATTAGCAGGCAGATTCTCAACCACTGTGCCACCAGGGAAGCCCCCTAGTAGCTCTTTTAAACAGCAGAATGGCCCCTGTGTTGGCCAGATAACAGTACTTAACTTGTTATCACATCTCTGTAAATATCTAGTACTGGACAATTTCCAAAGTTGTTTATATTATCCATACATGAGGACAGGTTATTCATCTACTCATTAACTCACATTTGCAAACTAACTCTTGATGTTCCAAATCCTTACAATATTATACTGGTTATTCTTAAGAGGGTACAATCATCTTTAATTATTTAATTATTTTGTACTCTTTGTATGAAAAACAATTAAGTATCAGTATCTTCACTGTGGTAACCAGGTTTTTTTTAAACCTCAAATTAAGGAAATATTGGCTTCTCTGGTGTTAACTTATCCAAAGTCCTTTGATTTCATGAGTAGCATTTTGAAAATGAGCTGGCATAAAAAATAGGGGGAGAATAAGGAATATTTTTATTGATGATCTTTTAAGAGTAATTTTACTGAAGTAGATGGGTTTAATGAATATTTTTATTGAGGAACCTTAAGAGTAATTTTTCTTGAGATCCTCCAAGAGAATATATGCCTTTGACTAAAGTGGCTTGAATTTTTGTTCACCAGTGGAGTTGAATTGCATCACGAGTGACTGGTACAAGTACTGGTCAGTTCAACCCCTTATGCTGTGAGTTAGCACATCGTTGTCTCAGAGGGTGTGTTTTGATTAATCGTTTCTGAAGCTGATCTCCTGCCTGCTGTCTGAGTTGGCTCTCTTCCAGTCCTTGTAAATTGTCCAAGTACATGCCGATCGGAGTCAGGCAGGAGAATAAAGATAAAAGCCTTTCTGTTAACTTCTTCATTTGTTTCCACCTTCTATAAAGTGCTTTATTAATCTGTGGTAATAATGGACTCCTTGAGTGGATTTACTATAGCCTCAGAAATTGGGAAAACATTGAAAGAGTCACAGTTTTTACTGAAAGTTGATCGTCCTTGTGTTTTCAAGAACAGCTTTTTTTTTTTTTTTTTTTTCAGATTTAGAAGGATCGCATTTTGAATAACTGAAAATTTTTGTTTGCTTAGCTGGCAGCACATTAGATCCGACCAATTTGTCTTAGCTTATTTATACTCAACTCAGACTATCATTTCCACACGATGAGGTATCAGGGGAGTTTATGCTGATATTTTTATGTTGACTGTGTTCAGTGACATTTACATTCTAGCCTGGGGAACATAAAAGAGATATTTCTTGGAGTCTTCTGGCAACACCTATTTTTTAAGTTCATCAAAAAATGCAAATGCTGAAAATCCTATTGCTA
The DNA here is from genome assembly GCF_028021215.1 of Eschrichtius robustus. NCBI lineage: Eukaryota > Metazoa > Chordata > Mammalia > Artiodactyla > Eschrichtiidae > Eschrichtius > Eschrichtius robustus. Next base: position 6,724,039 of record NC_090830.1, on the reverse strand, counting down.
TGATAGTTAGTTTTACGACATCTGTTAATATTACTACTGCTTTGAACAAATGTATATTAAATATGCACCTGGATGGAACCTCATCTTTTTTGAAGAACATCTAAAGTTACACATATATGTGTTGGCGTTTTGATGTTTTCCTCCTTTCTCTATACTGTACTCTATTTTTTCCATTAGAATTGAAGAAATAAAAATAGAATAAGATGAAGTAAGAAGGAAGGCAGTCACAGGGGATTAAAAAAAAAAAAAAAGGAACTGGAAAACAGTGATTTTTACCTGTATGTCACAGGGGAAAGAAAATCACATTTTTAAGAGGTACAGGGGTCTCAAAATGAACAGACATCACAAAAGGTCCTTGCAGATAGGCAGAGTTTCAGTGTAACTTTCCAATTATTTCATAAATAGTGAATGGAGACTGGAAATCAGTTGTGTGGGTTCCATGTACATTTTGGTGTAATTAGCTATTCACTTTAGGCTCTTGTGGCCACTGGCAGATGTCCGTGAGAGATCACTTGGATGATCCACCTCTCAGAGGCTTTCTCTGCGTTGCTGAAAGGCATGCTCCCATTGTCTCTCCTTGGCATCCACCACGTCATACTGTAGAATATTTCATTTGCTATTGTTTGTAAATGAAGTAAATGAATTCATCAACTATATGAACATTTCCTCTCAACATCACACTAATAGTTTTTGCAATGAAAATAAGACAAAAGACCTGAATTGTTCCCAAAATAATTGGTTTAAAAATATGAAATGGTTAGGCCTGTTTGAAGGAATACCTCAACTGTATGATAGAAACCACTTTATTTAGTGGATGGCTGTTTTCAGTGTGTAGTGTGCAAAACAGCAGTAGCAGCTTGTGTGATATGCCTCATTCCTTCCCCTGTGGGATCTATTTCCTTTTGCTATACAGCATTTTAAAAGTTCTATGTTCAGCACAGTGGTCGTCTAAGAGTGTAGCAACTAGGGCACATATAACAAATTGCTTCCTTGATTCTATGCCTGATGCACACTTCAAAATTAAAAGGTCCAAACCCCAATTCCATATTCCCATAGCCCCAAACCTGCACCTCTGTCTTTTGACAGCTCTTTTTTTTTCCATTTGCTCAGGTCTACAACTTTGGGGTTATCCTTGCTTTTGTCTTTCTCCCCTATTGCTGTTGGCTCTATCTTTAAAAAAACAGACAAAAAAACCCCCCATAATATCCAGCCAGTTCTACCAGCCCCTCACTTTTTCCCAGTCCAATTCACCCCCAACTCTCATCTGAGTTATTTTAATCATCTCTCACTACACTCCCTGCTTCCATCTTTGAATACACAAGTTTTCCCAGCATATTCTCAACGTGGCAGTCAGCACGATTCTTACACTTACATCCATTACATTCCCAGCACTCTTATTCAAAACTCTATACTGGCTTCTTCTCTTATCCAGAGTAAAATCCAAAATCTTTGCTGGCACCTGAGCCCCAGATGATCTGCTCCCCAGTGCTTCTCCAGTGTCACCTCCCACCACCATCCCCTTCCCTCTCTGCCTGGCCCACACTGGCTTCATCACTGTGTCCCCTGTATGGCACACTACTCTTTGGGGGGCACCTGGAATACCTTTCCTGCAGTTGTCCTCATGCCTTGCTGTCTCTTCCTTTAGACCTCTGTTCAATATCAGGCTGTCAGAGAGGCCCCCTTGAACAACCCTAAATAAATAGCCATCCTCTACAATCATGTCATTTCCTTCCTACTGACTTTTATTTATGTTCCTTCATGGTGCTTATTACCACATGAGATATATATATATATATATTTTATTGGTCAGGTCCCCCTTCTATTCCAGAATAGAAGCTTCTTGATGGCAAAGCTGTTTGTAGACTTCTCTATTCCTAGCACATAGAACAGTGCCTGGCACACAGCGGATACTCCATAAATATTTGCTGAATGAGTGAGTGATACAAGGCAGAAATCTCACCCTTCACAATGTCAAATGTTGCTCAGTGCTGCACTGTCTTGGGGAGAGAAATAACTCTGTGAAATACCAAAGAGCAAAGACTACTTTGCAAATCTTAACTGGCACACATCAGTAGGAAGAGAGGGGTTGTTATAGGCTTAGAAGTCTTTGAAGGCTTCATGGCGCAGATAAGACCAGGACTCAGCCTGGGATGATGGGTAGTGTTTAGAGTTAGATGCAAGTAAATGGAGAGATTGCCAATCATATGCAAATGCCAGGGAGACAGTGGGAGATTCATTATTGGATTCTGGGGAATAAAAACCTCAGATGCTGATACCTATATTCTAGAGGTATTTTCAGCGAAGTATCATTTGAAGCTGTTGGAGTGGATGAGTATCTAAAAATGAGAGTATAGCTGGAAGAAGGCAGAGACTGGACCTCAGGAAGTGGCTGCGTTTAACAGATAGGGTGAGGGGTAAAGCCGTTAAAGGCAAAACGGAAGAGAAGGCCAGATATGTTGAAAAGAAGCCAAAAAATGAGGTTCCAAAGGAAGATAAGACATTGAAAGACAAAAATGTTTCAAATATTGAGGCAAAGTCTAGTAGAAGAAGAGCTTTTGAAAGGCCATTGGGCTTGAAACTTAAGAGGTCATGGGTAGACTTTGTGCCATGTAAGTGATGGGAAGGGATGCAGGCTGGATGGAATGAGCTTCAAAGTGAGCACGTGGGAAAGCAGGGCAGCTGGTACGGATAACAGGCTCAGGAAGTTAGGCAGGAAAAGGACCAAGATATAAACGTGATCAAGGAGCAGGGCCAGAGGTGAGGGATCTGCTGTTCCGGTGCACACGAGATAAGCCCTCCTTTCCCTGCCTATGCCCAGGACAGAGGAACCACGTCTCAGAATCCCTCAGCCCACCCTCTTAGATAACCCACCGGTTCTGTTGTTATCTGCCCATGCCACAGAGGACACCTTGTCACCTTGTCCCTTTTGTTGACCCAGGTCCATTTGTAGACATTAGGAGAAACAGTCATATTGGACTTGCATTGACTTTTCTGCCTTAGCTTTTTCTGCCTTGACCATCTTTTCTAACAGTGCACATCTTATTGTCTTCAGGTGAAAATGCCGCTCGGCGCAGCCCTGTCTTGGGGAGAAAATAAGAGCTCTGTAAAATACAGAAAAGCGTTCATTCCCTTGCAGCTTTCAACGAACCCATGAATTATTAGCAACAGAGTCAAATGAGCACATGTCAGAAGCTTAGACCGCCAACAGGCGTCTGCAATGCACACACAATTCGTTATGCACCCTAAGAGTTGCCGCAGGAAAACTGCTTATTGCTGGTCTTGTTAAAATGGATTTTTATTTCTTCTTCATACCAGGTCATTTATTTTTTTTTTCAACACTAATGATATGTGTAGGAACGTAAGCATAATATACGAGAATGCTGAGGAATTTTTTAATAGGGCTGGATATAGGTAGGGAGGTGGAGAAGGGAATAGATGGAAAGAGGATTATATGGTCATTTTTCTAAGATTTCCAGGTAAAGAGCACCAGTCTCCTTTATTTGCACTTCTCTTTTACGTGGGCGGTCTCTAAAGAATAGCTGAGTAAATTTCTAATGGAGCAGATGACAAGTTCCTGTGGGACCAGCTCATTGCTGCTCCCTGGTTTCCAGCTAGAAAACCCTCAAGAGAAGGGGGACATATCACTGTCATCTCTGTGTTCCTCTCAGCTTTTAGCACAATGTCAGGCTCCCATTAGATGCTCAATGACTGTTTGCTGATTTCTCCATCTTCATCACAGTAGGTTAGAGCCTGTAGTTCCTTGGAGATCATCAAGTTCATTGCTTCTCAGTGTTAACACGCATACTAACCACCCAGGGATCTTTATAATATGCAGCTCTGCTCCTGTGGGTCTGCAGTGAGGCCTGATTGTGCATTTCCCACCAGCTCCTAGCGGTGCTTCAACCACACTTTGCGTAGCAGGGATCTGGTGGAATGCATTTCCCAGGGCCCCCCCTCCGCCGCCCCGCCGCCTACCTCTGTGGGTGGGCTGAGGGGACCCAGAGCCAGAAGATGATCAAAGTTCTTCTTCATGAAATGTCGAAGGTGATTGAAGAGAATTTGAGCTCTGATTTTTTTTAAATATTTAGATAAAGATTTAATATGAAGCAGAATATAAAATGTGATTAAGGAAATTTGTAAAAAATAAAAATGTAAACTGTTATAAAAATGTAAGACAAATGGAAGGGATTTTTTTGCAGTTGAAAATTCCCTCTTCAGTTTATACTCCCGGTTGGCCTCCAGGGGATGCATTCTGATCAGATGCTCTTAAGGGTACTACTTTAGTGGAAAAGTTTCAGAAGCACTAACGTAGTACCGATGAGGAAATGGGGACCTGGGGAGGTTCAAATAGCTAGTTAGTCTAATAATAACTAACTTTTAAAAATTTATTTGTTTTTTTAATTTAAGTATAGTTGATTTACAATGTTGTGTTAATTCCTGCTGTACAGCAAAGTGATAGATATATATATATAGATATATATATATATATAGATAGATAGATAGATAGATATAGATAGATATAGATATATATAGATATTCTTTTTTATATTCTTTTCTGTTATGGTTTATCCCAGGATATTGAATATAGTTCCCTGTGCTATACAATAGGACCTTGTTGTTTATCCATTCTATATAATAATCACTAACTTTTACTGGGCTCTTACTATGAGCAAGGCGTGGTGCACAAAACATATATCATCACATTTAATATCAGGCTAATTTTCTCAAGTCCATATCACTGTTGTTTCCATTTGGATCTGAGGAAACTGAGGCTTCGAGGAGCTGGGTAGTTTGCCCCAGAAGTTACCTGAAAGTCCCTGCTGTCAAGTACAGAGTTTCAGATCCTCCTGAAGTGAGAAGGCCTGGGGCTGGAACCAGACTATATCACTTCTGTCCAGGACTCCACGGAGAAGCTGGGCTAAACCAGGACGAGGCACCCGGCAGCCCTCAGTGTTTCCAAGGAGTGCCTTTGGTGATTATGGAAATGTGTCTCGTATGAATCGGGGTATTTATTCCTTCCTTGTTTCTTTCATGATAACAGTAAGCAGATTAACTAGGTTTTCTGTTCAGTCACTGAGCCCCGGTTCTAGGCTCAGAGAAAACCAATAGTTTCTCACTAATGTGTACTTTTCCTGCCAAGCAGCCATCGGAGTTAAAGGAAAAGAGTGTCTATAATGAGCTTCTATAAATTGCATTACTAGGTGACAGTTAATGGCTTTCATTCCTTACACAAATGGGATTAAAAAGAGTAGTGCCCGGAGTGCTGTAAAGAGGGACTGCTCCGCTTCTCTGCATTTCAACTCAGCATTCTGGAAGCTATCCAGACAAATCTTCTGGATTTTTCCATGCTTGTGATACTACACCTTCCATGTTTGTGATAGCAAATATGCACTGAGCTCATCATGGGATGAGGCTAAACGTGCCTGCTGCCCCCAGATCTCCCTGGTGACCAAGGGCGGGTGCAGCAGGCGCTTCAGCCCCAGTGGCAGGTCTGTTTTTCTTGTTCATTATGGCTCTCCGTCCTATAAAAATAGACCAAATTTTTCCTCTTCCCTCTAATGAATCCCTGACATTTCCAAACGTGAGAAACACTGGGTCATTTCCATGAAGTGAGATTTTTGTGGAGGTTTCAGTTTGAATAAAGCCAAGACGCTTTGAAATTATACAGTCTGACATTGCCGAGATCATCTGTAGATCCCAGGGTAAGTAGAAACCCTGAGGTTTTGTATCTCTCCCCTTAAACTATTAAACACGCGCTAAAGAAAAAATATGATTCTGAACCACACGATATCATCATTTTGAAACTTATTTCATACTGACGGCTGAGAATATGTGAAAATTTAACACAGCTCGTTAAGCAAGAAATACAACAGGAGCTGAAACGCCACACGGCAAGGCAGTTCAGAACACTTCCACGCCTGTGAATTACATGCTAAAGACTCCATCCAGTGGCTTAGCGGTGCCCTCTGTTTATCAGCGGCAGTAAGCAGTGCCTAGCCTTTGTGAGAGTGAGAAGCTGAGGGACCCAGGACTCGCTCTATATGTAAATGGCATGTGTAGTCAGCTCTAAATCTTAATTTGAGGTTTGATTGAGAGGCGCAGGGAAATATCTCCTCTAACGAAGCCTAAAAGCCACCATATGCACACTATGATTCCTGCTAAACCTGGCCATACTCTTCCCATTGTCTTTACGATACAAATATCCCTGGGGAAAATGATAGATTAAGTTCCTCACATCACAGTGTGAAGACATTTTTTTTAAGGTTTTTGTGGTGTGGACCATTTTTAAAGTCTTTATTGAATTTGTTACACTATTGCTTCTGTTTTATGTTTTGGTTTTTTGGTCCCGAGGCATGTGGGATCTTTTAGCTCCCCAACCAGGGATCGAAGCCACGACCCCCTGCATTGGAAGGCAAAGTCTTAAGCACTGGACCGCCAGGGATGTCCCTGGAGATATTTTTAGAGTCTTCCTTCAGAGCGTAGCAGGGGGGAAAGCTGTATTTTTCCCTAATGCACGGGGACACAAGGTCTTACCTTGTTGGAAGTTTGGGGTCGGGTAAGTATCCTTTGTGCCGGGCCATTTTGATATAGTCTGTTATTACAACACAAAGCCTAACACATGGCAGCAAATTCAGACAACACTTTCCTTAAAGCATATCCTGCAGGTGAACTTGATACATATTTGCTTATCACTTATTCACTTGGCTATAGTGGGGAACACAGAAAGAATAAAGTACTTAAAAAACACAGGGCATGCATCTTCGTCATCACATGCCTTTCAAAACCGTGAGTCAGTTTTCCAAATCCTTTTTATTTTTTTATTTTTTTTAACATCTTTATTGGAGTATAACTGCTTTACAGTGGTGTGTTAGTTTCTGCTGTATAACAAAGTGAGTCAGCTATATGTATACATATATCCCCATATCCCCTCCCTCTTGCGTCTCCCACCCACCCTTCCTATCCCACCCCTCTAGGTGGTCACAAAGCACCGAGCGGATCTCCCTGTGCGATGCGGCTGCTTCCCACTAGCTGTTGACTTTACATTTGGTAGTGTGTATATGTCCATGCGACTCTCTCACTTCGTCCCAGCTTACCCTTCTCCCTCCCCGTGTCCTCAGGTCCATTCTCTACATCTCCATCTTTATTCCTGTCCTACCATACAGTACATTTCCCGGAGAGCATGGTGTATCACCACATTAGGCAAGAATCCTGGGAAATGTTTTCCTTTTTTATCAGCTGGAGCCGATTCAAAGAGCTTTGAATTTCAAGAGGTGACCGGTTTCTCTACCCATCCTCACTGTGATCATTTCACTGTCAAATTTAATTATGGATTAAATTCTTAAAGATCAACTTTTTTTTCTTAGTATGAATTTTCTAGTTAGCCGCTAAGATAAAATCTGAAAGGCATATGGTAGGTAATCACGGTTAACAAGTTAAATGATGCGGGCCAGCTAAGGGTATGTACCACGTGGCCAAGCAGAGCGGACCTCTCATCAAGTGACGCAGAAAAGCAGGGCACCAGCTCTCCCTTTCAGAGCTGTCTATTGGAGCTCCCAGTAAGTGCCTTAAGTCACAATGGCATTTGTCTGAATTTAACTCTGCTGTGGTAGCCCTGGGTACAGCAGCAGACAGACTGGTATCTTGCCATTGTCAGACTTGCCAGATTTGCCAACCAAACCAATTTACTTTATAAACTATGATGAATCGAGGATTTATAGTCTCCAAGAGCAGTAGACGTTATGCTAATGGGAGAGAGGCAGCCTTCCCCTTCTCGGGGAACATTTATCTCTCCTGGGTGATGACAGCTTTATGATTTTACTGAGAAAACCCATGGAAGGTGCTTTTACAAAATCGACCGTCTTTTGAGATATTGCCAAAGGCCAAGGGCAATGGCACAGGAAAAGAGGAACCACGTTATGAAGCAGAAGCTTAATAAAACTCGGCAGTGAAAAACGAGATGTCATAACCATGAGGGGAAATTGACTTTCTTTCACTTGATCCATCCCATCCCATTGCATCCTCACATGTTATCCATTGCATTTCTTTATTCATAATGGACCACAATGGGGAAGTTATTCGTCCTGTGGTAGAGACCTGTGCGTTTGCTGTTTGACATGCTCTCCTGGGAAATTCTCAAAGTTAGGGGCCTTTGAGCTGCATTGTTCCTACTTGGCACAGGTAGAGGGGCTACCCCACCACTTCTTACTGCTGGAAGTCTTATCCTCGTTTCAATCAGAACTGCCTTTTGTTTTGAAGGGAGTTTGTTTTGCAGTCAGGTGTCTAAGGGAAACAGGCTGATGGTGACCCTGACTCCCACAGCATCGTTCCTGTACATCACGTGGTCCACAGGGCATGTGCAAGTTCATCCCCAAATCCTATGACTCAGCTTGAGTGAACTGCAGTCCTTTCCTCCTAACTGGGGCCGAGGAGGCAGCAGAAGACAGAGCTCCATCATTCTTCAAAATCTTCTTCCCTAGCTGCTCACATTGATCCTTTTTCTTTCTGTGTCACTTTGCTCTCATATGTTTTCCTCTTGATTTCTCTCTGGCTGTGACTTGTGCAAACTCTTTTCTTCTCCTTGATCATATCCTTGTACTAATATTTCTACTATTTCATTTCTTCTCATTCTTCCCAAAGATTATTAAGTCATTTCCATCTCCTGTTCCTCCACTGTCCTAAAGTCATCCTCTGCTCAGTTCCTTCCCTCTTGCATTATTTCCCTTCTAGACCTAAAGTAAGTCATAATGATGAGAGTAGTAATTATTGCATGTTGAAGCTGCTGTGTTTCAGGACACACTGGGCTACACACTTCACATTTGGCATCTCAATTAATCCCTGCAAATGAGAGGGTGGTATCATGCCCTTTTAATTGATGAGAATCAATGAGGTTCATAACAGTGATTAGTTGGCAGAGCTGCTGGCCCAGCGCAGTTTATCTGACTCCTGGTGTACAAAAAAAAAAAAGCCATAGCTTGCTTAATGATGAGCTATAACTCATAGGCCTCAGGTGAATTTGAACAAATATCTACACCCTTTCACTCAGGGTATTCATTGACCTGTATCCATTGATGCAGATAAATTCCTTTTCCTGCAAACCTATCAATAATTATATACTGAATATTTAGCTTAAGAAATTCATAAATTGAGGTATGATAGGTAGACATAGTGGAGGACCAGGAGGAGGAAGAGGAGAGGAAAGGACCACAGAAGCAGCTGAAAGAGAAAAAAACTTAAGAGCTGGCTTGTCTATACTTTTAAAGCCTCTGCTCCAGCTAAGCTCTCCAGGAATCTGGGGCCATGTTGGAAGGTGAGATGAGGAGTCAGAGCCTCAAAGTGGTGGGATTTCATCTTGGTCGCACTCGCCCCTTTCCCATAAAACTGAAGGATGTTTCTTCCTGCCGAGGAGAAAACTGCAAATATATCTTGCAACTGTAAAATTGGTTTACCTAAGTATAAAAACTCACAAGGTTGGTTTTCAGTCAAAACGTACAGCATGCACATGATGTACCAACCCAACTAGTGAGGACCAGGTGCCTTTCTGGGCTCTCTTCCCCTCTATCTGTAATATCACCACCAAATCCATCATGAAATCATTAACTAGGTAAAAGGAAGAGGGGAATGGGGTATGAAGCAGGATAAGCATTAATGGAAAAAAAGCACCTGGGTTTGAGTCCAAGCCCCATCACTCCTATCACTTCATACATATATTGAGATCTGTTACATGTTTTGAATAATGGGAGTACTAGTGCCATATATCCTGTCCTATTATTGTCAGAGCTAAATGGACTAGGGTACTTTAAAATGCTTCGTGAAATGTAAAACACTCTCCAAGGAAGGGAATAATTAGCATCATCATTTTTATTATTATTTACTATACTAACTTCAAAGCACGTGATTTCCCTTACTGGTTAATTCTAAAGAGGTTTGCTTCCAATGTTTTTTTCCAGCGTCTTAATAAATGGTATTTCAGTACTACGTTTTTTTAAAAAACAGGATCTCTCCTGAGTTTGTTTTGTATTTTGAAAGCTTTTGATTCCTTGGGCCAAGATATCAAGGAATCCAGCCTGCCCAGACACCTTTGACACAGCTCCACATAAAGCCCCTACCCTGCTCCTGTCTGCAGGTTCCTGGGAGAGGTTCTGGGATGGAACGAGCCCTCGGCTGCCAGCCTCCAATTCAGTTAGCAGCTTTTGCCCAGCTTCGAGCAGCCATCTAATGAATAAGAGACCTGAAAGAAAATCTCAGATCTCAGAACTTCTGCTCTTCCAGTGTCCTGACTGCTTGCTTAAAATGGCCTTGGCCTCATTCACTTAAAAAAAAAAACAAAAAAAAAAACACTTGTGCACAGGTGTTAAGCAGGGCCCTGCAGTATGGGTTGGAGTTACACCCCACATACACATCTGTGGGCCTCCAGAGATTATAATTGTTGAGTTCATCAGGAGTAAGTGGGCATGCTTAGCAAGAAAATAGGATTGACTGCAGGAATTAAGCTGACAGCAGTAAGTGAATTAGTGGGCCAGATGCATCAGGCCTACAAAGTAAGGGCATGTAGCGTTGCAGGTCACATGACCTTGAGTGTGCCCACACGCCATAGGGCCAGGCTTCCTCTGAGAAATGGGCCATTACTGTGTTCACATATATCATAGAAAACAAATACATAGCTGCATGCTATCTCCACTTCTAAAAAAATTAGACAAATTTTAACTTTCTTTTCGTGGTTCAGAATAGGCAGGGGTTCTTTTGGTTGGTTGGTTTGTTTGTTTTAACTTGAAGTATAGTTGATTTACAATTTTATGTTAGTTTCCGGTGTACAACATAATGATTCAATATTTTTATAGCTTATGCTCAATTTAAAGTTATTATAAAATACTGGCTAGATTCCCTGTGCTATATAATATATCCTTGTAGCCTATTTATTTTATACACAGTAGTTTGTACCTCTTTAATCTCCTACCCCTATCTTGCCTGTCTCCCCACTGGTAACCAACCACTAGTTTGTTCTCTATATCTGTAAGCAGACTAGGCAATTTTGGCAAGGAAAGTTAATCGCTGAAAGAAAAGCTAGATATACAAGGTATCTAGAAATATTAGATGTACTTCCGTTATCTTTCAAGATGTGAAGATAATAGTTCAAGGAAGAACCAGAAAGAAGCATGTATTCTGTCATCTCTCCATAGGCTGCTCCCTGGTCAGAGAATATTCCAAATGGCTGTGGCTCCACATGACTTTTGATGGTGATGATAATGAAAATTCCCGTTAATGCAGTTTCTTTATTTGAGGTTAGTATTAGATGACTGTGTCTAGCAAAGTCTCAGGATTTGACTAACACATCCATCTGCAGGTTTTAGTTGCTAACACGATGAAAATATAAGAAAAGAAGCAAAAGTCTTATTTCGGTAGAAGATCATGTGACCTTTTTAATCTTTAAAAATGTAGTTCCTTTTTGTTCTTTAGAGAAAGAAAAGTAGCTCCAACTCCCTAATACCTCGTTGTAAATAATTATTCTTCTGGCCTTTTTATTAGTGGGTTTTAGTTTAGAGTTTTATGGCAAGAATAATGTTTATAGGTTGGCACACCCTAAAAAAAATCACCTTGTTAAAAATTGTCCTACCATTTAAATATCATCATTTTGGCAGTGAATACCTTCCAAACTTCTCCTTCTCAATTGTGGGCATTAAGCCCATAAATAGGAATGCTAGAGGGGGAGAAAAGGGAGTCTCTTCCAGGAGAAGAAAAGCCTTGGAGAAGTGAATGGAAAATGTTGCCTCTGTTTAGCATGAATGAGCCTGGGATTTAAATAACATTCTTCAGGCCAGATAAATAGTTTTTCTTTGGCTTAGTAATCATGCATGGCATTCAAATATTTAAGTGAAATGTTTTCTGGCTTTCCTCACTTCCTCTTTGATCTTTACGTGCCCTGTTGTATTTTAGCTCATCAGCTTCACCAAATAAAAACTCTAATTTATTCCTTTTAGTACGTGTAACAGAGGCAAATTTGCTGTAAGACATTGGAAATACACATAATCAAGTTTTTTGCTTTATACACATATATCCCTAAATGCTGAAATACACCAGGATAATTAAAGTAGTCGCTGCTTGATGGCTGCATCATGAGAGATTATGATCTCATTTATTCTTTTCTTTGCTCTCTTTTCAAGCTGTTCCACAATGACTATGCATTACATTTATTTTAAAATGAAGATGTTTTTAAAGAGAACTATTCCAAAATTTATTTGAATTCTTTGTCAGTAAACTTCATTTTGAGACACTGGTTATTTTGGAGTTTTGGGGGATTTTTTCTTTTGTTTTTAATTTTTATTGGAGTATAGTTGATTTACAGTATTGTGTTCGTTTCAGGTGTACAGCAAAGTGAATCACTTATTCATATGTCCACTCTTTTTTAGATTCTTTTCTCATATAGGCCATTACACAGTATTGAGTAGAGTTCCCTGTGCTATACAGTAGGTCCTTATTAGTTATCTGTTTTATATATAGTAATGTGTATATGTCAATCCCAATCTCCCAATTTATCCCCCCCCCCATTACCCCCTGGTAGCCATAAGTTTGTTTTCTACATCTGTAGCTCTACTTCTTTTTTGTAGATAAGTTCAGTTGTACCATTTTTTTAGATTCCACATATAAGCGGGATCATATAATATTTGTCTTTCTCAAGACACTGGTTATTTTGACCCAGATCTGAATAGCCCCAAAGTCCAGTTGCAGCCAAGCTCCTCTGAAGTATTTACTGCATGGGAGTTCGATAAAGACAACCTTACAGAATGTATGCACGCATCTTGACAAGTCATATCTGAAATCAGATGAGCAAAAAGGAATTGCAAGTCTATTTTGTGTCTCTCCCTTTGTGTGACCGTCAGGCAAGGTAAATCATTACAGCCCTGATCACTCAATAGAATGCTAGGTTATTTTATGGGCAGGATTAATCTGCACCAGAGAAGGTGGGAATTCATGTTGGGCATTCAAAAAAAGGGAGACAAATAGAGTTTGCCCTAGAATCGTGCTATGGGTAAGGAGACAACCTCATGCTGCCTTTATTACATGCTATGTGAACTATTTTCACTCTTATACAGGTGATCTTTTCTAGGTCTAATGATATATCAAATCTGGAGGATAAAAAAGTCTGTTACTTGTCACCCGGAAAGGGCCTGGTGATAATCTTTGCTGTGTCCATAGGGCTGATTAATCAAGTGTGACAAGACTGTCACCCCTTCTGTTTCCTAAAACTCAAAATGGATCATGAAGAAAGAATCAGGGCGAACCACTGATTTTCTTCATAACCTTTAACTGTACATAGACTCTGTATAAGCCTTTCGGACAATTGCCTAAAGTATTTGCATTTCCTAGAAATAGACTAAAAAGAATTAATCAGCTCTTCTATAAAACCCAACACAGATGACTGCTCGTGTTGATGCAGTGGACAGGCAGTTATTGAAAAGGCTTATTTATAATACTGTCTTTTCCTATCAGTAGTACCTTGACAAGCTACCAGTGAAGCATTGCATGTTAATCTTTACAAAAGCAGGAAATAAGGAAGTCGGAACCAGGGGTCTGTGACTCTGAAGTCTATTTTTTTTTCTCCAAATGGCTTAGAAAGATCAGCTTTTGAACCCAAAAGATTTCAGCTTGGAAGCCAGTGTGAACCCGCCCGCTTTGTCCCGTCCCTCCCCCAACACTGTCCCTTCCCAGGAGTACATCTTGGGCCCACTTGTTGTTTTTCCTTTTTGCTTCAGCAAAGCCTCCTTTTGCCCTTTCAGCTGAGCTGATTTGCCACATGAGAAGATAAGGAAGCCACACACTTCTCCACATAGGCGGTAGACAGACTCAGGAAAGGCCAAGGCAGCGTCTGCTCAGCCAAGGAGGAGCGGGTATTTGTGGCCATTGCAGTTTTCAGTCTCGGGATTTTCAATCTCGGGACTCGCAAAGGTTCCTCCTCTGCCTTGAGATGCAGTGTATTCTCAGGAGACCCACGTGTGGAATGTGACCACCGTTAGCGTTGTGTTTATCAGCGTGGGCCAAGCTTAGGGGACCCGAGATGATCTGTGTGCTTCCGCTGTCAGAATGTAATGACTCTTCTTCCAAATATCCTTTAGCAATCCCTGGGGCTGGGGTGAAATGCCAGCTGTGAGGTAATCCTCACCAAAAAGGGATCTGTGCTGCTTTGCATTCCCAGGCTATGAAAGGGATGCCGGAGAACTTGAGGGCCCACTTGGCTGTCCTGCTGAAGCTCTGATGAAGAGCCCACAGACACCTGGGGACCAAGTCACAGCCCGCTTCCCCATGGCCCTGGGGACCGCGCCGCTGGTATTCCAGAGGAAAGCTAGGCTAGCCCTGGGAAATGTCGACTTCCTCCTGTGAGATCAAAAAAAGGCCCTGCCAGGGGAACACATCCCAAGATCTTCAAGGGGAATGCACCTGAAGGACTGGGAAGGGGGAGGATTTCCAAATTATGTGCTTGGGATCCCAGAATTTAAACCTGTGCCACGTACTTCAAATGTTATTTTCCTGGAATTGATTGGAAGTTTTGTTTCCCAGTAGCCTATCATAGAGGGCCAAGTGATAAATGTTAAATTTCAGAGTACTTGCAATTATCAGTAGTGTGTCCTTGGCCAAGTCCAAAGACACGTTGATCATTTGCTAGTAAGAGCTAACAAATGGGGCTGGACTACCAAGTTGTGATTAAACACTGCCACCTGCTTATCAGCCCTTTGAGGCTAAGGAAAATAGTTGTCCTCATTTCACCTTTCATACGTTGTAATATTGCCCTGGTAGCATTTCTGAAAATGGCCATCTGTAAGTGTAAAATTCACTGCTGAGTACCTGTACCTGTGTGTGGTTCTAACTGAGCCATGGTTTCCAAGATATCCTTAGAATCATCCTAAGTTTTGCTTCTAAGAGCATAGAGCAACCTTGATATCTTACATATTCGGGGCATAAGAATACTCAATATATACGTGTGAATTTGTAAAGCGTCTCCTCTCTTTTAAAGCAAGACACAGTTTATGGATTTGCACTTGCCCATGATTTGACTTTGTTGGTAAAAGCCATCCTGATTGCCAAGTCTGGATAACATTTCAGGGTATCACTGAGAATGCTCTGTCTGTGAACTGTAAGGCCCTGCCTTTTGTGTTTCCCAGGTCGTCTGTGATTAGATTTATTTTAGCAATTATGCTGTGGCCGCTCATCTGGCAAGTGATAGCACGCTGACCACAGGACCTATTGTCTCGCATTCAGGCCATCCAAGACCACTGTGGAAATTATCTTCTTTGCCAGCCGCTTTGATCTGGTCACTCTGGCACTGAAAGCTTCTGGCTGTTTCCTAAAGCCCTTCCCATTAGCCTCAGCCTCCTCACTCTGGTTGCTGCAGCTTGGCCCTCCCCTAACCACAGATTTTCCCCTGATCTCCTGTCACCTCCTTTGCTTCAGCCAAAGAAAGCTATTCTCAGATTCTTTTGACACAATCTGACATTTTTGATACCTTGATTTCACTAGCACAGTTTACCGAAATAGAACGAGGATACATAAACCAAAGTCTATAAGGCATGTGTTAGTTCCGTTGGCTTCCTAACCTTTAGAAGTTAGGAAAGGATACAAGAGAATGAGACCTGCCTGTTGAGTCATGCTTTGCATCTTTTACATGGTTATCAGGCATTTAATGTCAAAGTCACTCTAGGAGAAATTTCAAGAGGGAGAAGGAACTGTTCCATGTTATTTTAATCACACTTTAAGGATGTTTTAAACCCAATTAAAAAACATGATAAAAGAAACAGAATTTATAGCATCAAAAAGTATCACAGGTGAGGAGGCAACCAAAATGAATAGAAGGTAAAGCTATTCAGTGACCAACGGATAAATTTTGCAAGTGAGCAGCATGGAATGAAGTACAAGGCACAGAATGTGGATTAAATGACTTTTTAAGGCCACCTTCATTTATACATTCATTCACTTATTTGATAAAATATATCAAGAGCCTGATATGTGTCAGGTGGAATCCAAAAAATAAAAAATATTGTCTCTACCCTGCAAAACTAACAACACAAGTTACAGTTATAGGAAAGCGAGACATATAAGATACAGTGGGGAGAGAAACAACAGTGGGTTCCCCATGTAAGCCCTTTAAGTCTACTTATTTTAAATACTCTTTTAAAATTCATGATTTATACTAAGAAAATTTATGGACAAGTTTTATAGTAATACTAGTCTCTTTGCAGTTGTATCTATTTACTATTTTTCAGTCCATTTCTTAGACCTTTGGATATCAGTCGTGTAGAGAGTACACCTAGGATTCATGTGTGAACCTGAAACCATGGCTACCAACTCAGCAGCAGAGATCCTGGGATCAACACCAGAAGCAAAGCTGGGTTTCGTTTCAATCATGCATGAACTGGCTGATTGCCACCATCCTGGGGAAGGATTTTTGTCCCCTTGGGGAGTCTTTTGCTATAATCTAGTATCTGGTAGAAAACATCACTTGTCTTAGAGGAAAGATGATCTGGTCCTGCCATTATGATGACTCTCCAGCAGTGAGATGGGAGGTGAGATGGGAGGTGAGATGGGAGGTCCTATCCAGTGGTGTTGGTGATTGCTGAGCAACGGAGCCTGGGTCTCATTGAGGCATTCCCAGAACTGATGGTGAAACTTGGGGGAATTCCCTTAACCACTTGTTTGAATCTCCCCTACCAAACGGAGAATATTCCCGTAAACATGTATGTGTTTACTTATAAGATGTACGTGGTAGGGCTTCCCAGAAACTATAGAATATGTTGTTAAACATTTCACATGCATCAAGTCCTTTTGCATTGCCCGCCTATGTGACCTTGGGGACTTAACTGCTATGCTGCCATTACTTCATTTAGTTGGGATTTCTCAGTGCCTTCCCCTCCATTTGGAGTAAGACTGGGAAGTAGGAGATAAGCTGTTCGCTGAAGCAGTTGAGAAAGTGAATATTTGCCAAAATTAGTTCATGGAGAAAAGGTTTCTTGATCAAACAAGTGTTTGAAGTTCTGGTTAGTCTAAGTTAGATTTTTTTCTCACACCGCCCACCCCACCTTTTTAAGTGTAGGTTGTACTTCTTAGGACCATTAGTATACTATAGTGGGCATCCTTTGCTAAATTCATTTTTTAATTGAAGTGTAGTTGATTTACAATGTCGTGTTTCAGGTGTACAGCACAGTGATTTGGATATATATATATATATATATATATATATATATATATATATATATATATATATACACATATATATATATATACATACACTACCCCTCTTTCCTCTTTGGTAACCATATGTCTGTTTTCTGTGTCTGTGGGTCTGTTTCTGTTTTGTAAGTTCATTTGTATCATTTTTTTAAGATTCCATATGTAAGTGGTATCATATGATATTTGTCTTTCTCTGTCTGGCTTATTTCACTTAGTATGATAATCTCCAGGTCCAGCCATGTTGCTGCAAATGGCATTATTTCATTCTTTTTTATGGCTGCGTAATAATTTTTAAATTTGTATGGAAACACAAAAGACCTCGAATAGCCAAAGCAGTCTTGAGAAAGAAGAAATGGAGCTGGAGGAATCAGGCTCCCTGGCTTCAGACTATACTACAAAGCTCAGTAGTCAAGACAGTATGGTACTGGCACAAAAACAGACATATAGATCAATGGAACAGGATGGAAAGCCCAGAGATACACCCACACACCCATGGTCAATTAATCCATGACAGAGGAGTCAAGAATATACAATGGAGGAAAGACAGTCTGCAATAAATGGTGCTGGGAAAGCTAAATTCATTTTTTTAAAGAAAATTTCATGGAACTAGTTTTCTGCAGAAGCTTCTTTAGGAAGTAGTGGAGTAACAGACCAATGTATCTCCTTCTAAAACCTGCCTTCTTTCCACTGTGAAGTAAAGGCAACATTCACACATAGAGTTGTAGGACGGCCTTCCCAGTGACAGAGTTCTTTGCTTTTATTCACACCCAACTTCACAATAATCCTGTGAAAGTTATTAACTTGCCTTAGGAAAAAAACGGATGAAATAATCTCAAAAGGCCAATTTGAGATTTTTTTTGGTTGTTTAAATCCAAATTTAAATGAAAGATTATAATCACTTTAGGTGCTCATTGTCTAGAAGTGAAATGTTAAATATCAAAGTGAGAATGAAGTTCAGTATGTGGTTTCTTTCTCTCTCTCGCTCGCTCTCTCTCACTCTTTTTCTCTCTTTCTCTTTCTGATTCTTTCTCTCCTTCTTTCATTCTCTCTCCCTTTCTCTTTCTCTCTCTCTCCCTCTCAGTATCACAAAATGCATATGGATTATCTAAGTCTTGCGCATGGGATTTAAGCAAGGCACCGTAGAGTTTATCTGATGTTATTTCTCGGCAAACTTAGCCTTCCCTGCTTTACAGTGTTGGCTGCTTCTCCTCTTAGTCACTCATAAGAGAAATAGTCTTGAGTCACATCAAAGCCGCCTGGGCCTGGAGACAAATATAATGTGAATTTCAGAGGCACACAAAACTTCCTTTCCCTCCCCCAACCCCAACCGGGGGGTAATGCACCTGTTTTCCTTTCACCTGTGGTAACTACCACGTGTACCTGCTGGCACCTTCAGCATTATGGATATCAGTGAAATTGCCTGTAATGCTGATTCTGTCATCCCAGGGATGAGGCACGCTGATGAGTGGCTGAGCTTGGGAGAAAGAGGGTCGACAGAAGGCAGCACGCAGAAGTGCTATAAATGAGGCATTGTGTTTCAGCCCAGCAAGTGGTTTCTGAGGGTGACTCAGTCGGCCTCAGGGATAGGAACAGGATTTTGGCTCCTCCTGATTCTTTTCTTTTTATTATTATTTTATTTTATTGAAGTATAGTTGATTTACAATGTTGTGTTAATTTCTGCTGTACAGCAAAAGTGATTCAGTTATACATATATATGTGCTTTTTCGTATTCTTTTCCATTATGGTTTATCAAAGGATATTGAATGTAGTTCCCTGTGCTATACAGTACGATCTTGTTGTTTATCCATTCTATATATAATAGTTTGTATCTGCTAACCCCAAACTCCCAATCCATCCCTCCTCCAACCCCCTCCCCCTTGGCAACCACAAGTCTGTTCTCTATGTCTGTGGATCTGTTTCTGTTTCACAGATAAGTTCATTTGTCATATTTTAGATTCCACATATAAGTGATATCATATGGTATTTGTCTTTCTCTTTCTGACTTATTGATACTTGACTCAGTATGATCATGTCTAGGCCCATCCATGTTGCTACAAATGGTATTACTTCATTCTTTTTTATGGCTGAGTAGTATTCCATTGTATGTATTTACCACATCTTCTTTTTTTAAAATTTTATTTATTTTTGGCTGCATTGGGTCTTTGTTGCGGCGTGCGGGCTTCTCATTGCGGTGGCTTCTCCTGTTGTGGATCACAGACTTTAGGCATGGGGCTTCACTAGTTGTGGCTCACAGGCTTAGTTGCTCCGTGGCATGTCGAATCTTCCCAGACCAGGGCTCGAACCCGTGTCCCCAGCATTGGCAGGTGGATTCTTAATCACTGTGCCACCAGGGAAGTCCCTACCACATCTTCTTTATCTATTCATCTGTCGATGGACATTTAGGTAGCTTCCATGTCTCGGCTATTGTAAATAGTGGTGCTGTGAACATAGGGGTTCATGTATCTTTTCAAATCATAATTTTGTCCAGATATATGCCCAGAAGTGGGATTGCTGGATCATATGGCAACTCTGTTTTTAGTTTTTTGAACCTCTTGATCCTTCATGTTACTGTGTACTTGCTTTTCTTTCTCTTTCCTCTGGCAAACCACCCATCGATCCCTTTTATACATTTTAGCACCTTATCATGTTATCAGAAGGCAGAGATAAAGTCAGTTTTGCCAATCGAAGGCCACAGAAAAGGGTTCATGAATAAAATTGAAAGTAGCTGTGTTGATTTATGTATACCGTCCTCTGTACTGTCATCGCAAATCAGAGCATACTCACTTTCAGGACTCACCCAGGCAAGGGAATATGTGACTTGGAACTACATTTCAACTCTCTTCACTTTGTTTTGTGGAAATTTTTTCTTCCATTTCTTTTTTTTTTTAAATTAATTTATTTATTTTTATTTTTGGCTGTGCTGGGTCTTCGTTGCTGCGCGCAGGCTTTTCTGTAGTTGCGGCGAGCGGGGGCTACTCTTAGTTGCAGTGTGCAGGCTTCTCATTGCAGTGGCTTATCTTGTTGCAAAGCACAGGCTCTAGGCACGTAGGCTTCAGTAGTTGTGGCACATGGGCTCAGTAGTTGTGGCTCGTGGGCTCTAGAGTGCAGGCTCAGTAGTTGTGACACATGGGCTTAGTTGCTCCGCGGCATGTGGGATCTTCCGGGACCAGGGCTCGAACCCATGTCCCCTGCATTGGCAGGCGGATTCTTAACCTCTGTGCCAGCAGGGAAGTCCCTTTTCCTCCATTTTTAAGCAAGTTTCTTTGTTTGTAAAATGAAGAGATTTGTCTAAAACATTCTAAGAGCCCTCCTGCCTTGTTGTCTGATTCCACATACTATGCATAAGTCCATATCTTCATTGAAATGGTACTTATTTCAAAACTTATAGTAATTAAACCCAATAATATAATACAGTCTTTCTGAAAGCTTAAATCTTTGAGAAAAACTAATTTGAAAAGTGGAAGGAAGTGAGCTTGTAGACCCAAGTATAAAGAAAATGCCAGAATATTTGCCACCAGGTAGGCCTAGCTCAACTTACAGGCAATTAAATCAACTGTTATTTGAACATTGAACAGAGGTAAATTGACTTCAGGAGGAGGAGGGAGACATTTTCATCTTGAAACCTGTATTTGATCTTGAGGCACACGCTGCCTGGGTCTCCTGCTACACCTTTGGTCTGGGTCTTATGTATCTCTGAATTGCACTCTTAATTGACTCTTCTCCAGATGAATGATGTGTAGTGACAGCACTTCAGCAAAATCAATGTGGCACTTTTATCTCAATGACAAATTGGACAGTAGGTCATTACAGTTCATCAGACATCAATACATTTCATTCTGGCTGGCCTTTTTTTTTCTTTTTGGCTATGAGTCATTTAGGAAGCCAAAAGAAAGAAACAAACAAACAAAAACAACAAAAAAGGGGCTTCCCTGTGGCGCGGTGGTTAAGAATCCGCCTGCCAGTGCAGGGGACATGGGTTTGAGCCCTGGTCCCGGAAGATCCCACATGCCGCGGAGCAACTAAGCCCGTGCGCCACAACTACTGAGCCTGTGCTCTAGAGCCCACATGCCACAACTACTGAGCCTCCGTGCCACAACTACTGAGCCTCCGTGCCACAACTACTGAAGCCCGTGCACCTAGAGCCCATGCTCCACAACAAGAGAAGCCACTGCAATGAGAAGCCTGCGCGCCACAACGAAGAGTAGGCCCCACTCGCCACGAGTAGAGAAAGCCCGCACGCAGCAACGAAGACCCAATGCAGCCAAAAATAAACAAATAAATTAAGTACTTTTAAAAAAAGAAAAGAAAAATGACGACAACAACAACAAAAAAAAACAAAGCCAGGCTTCTAGTCAGCTTTCTCCCCTCAGACTCTCCTCCCAGTGTTGTATATCCAGAGGATTCACCCACCAGTTGATGCCATCTGGATGCTCTCATAGCTGGCAGAGCCACAGGGCTGCATAGAAGCTTCTAGAAGGCAGAAAAGGCTGCACTTCAGCATGATTGATGTCTGCTGCTACCCATTCCCATGAGGCTGATTCAGGCTAAGGGAATGTGTTTGCCTTGCTTCAAAGAGATGGTCTTTCCTAATACAGTCTTGCTTTACTACTCCAGCAGGAATGCTCCTTTTTTTTTTTTTAATCCACATAATCCTGTTTTCCTGAGCAGAATTATTAATAACTTCCAAGAATTCCCTCACTAA
Source organism: Eschrichtius robustus (assembly GCF_028021215.1). Lineage (NCBI taxonomy): Eukaryota > Metazoa > Chordata > Mammalia > Artiodactyla > Eschrichtiidae > Eschrichtius > Eschrichtius robustus. Next base: position 6,702,123 of record NC_090830.1, on the reverse strand, counting down.
TCCCACAGAGAGTCTATAAGTAAGATCTATAGTGAATGACACTGTTTGAAGGAAGGCAAACTGAGACACAGGTGGAGGAAGAAAAAGAGTCAATGTCAGCCTTTCTGATACCAAGCTCGGAACTTTGCTGGCCATGCCTGCCTGCCCCTCTCCTGGTCCGGGAAGTACAGAGCAAGGTGGATTTCTTCAGGAAGTCACCAGGAGGTGGAATTTAGTGGTTAAGAACAGGGGAGGGAGTCCACCTGGGCTCAAACCTTGGCCCCTTTACTGGCTGTGTGACCTGAGAAACAACATCCAGCCTCTCTGTGCCTCACTTTCTTTATCTATAAACTTAGGGATATTAGTACAGGTTTCAAAAAGCACTTGTGAGGATAGATGAGGTGATGTATGCCAAAAGCTTTGCAGAATACTTGGACATAGAAAGTGCCGCCTAAGAGTTTGCTGCACTCGTGACCCTCTCTAGGGAGCCAGGAATGCCCATCACGGAAGCTCCCTGTTCAATCCTGGAGACCTACTTAAATCCAGGCTAGCTCTTCGTTCAAGGTCTCCTTCCCTGAGTCTTTGCAGAACAGCCTTTATCTCCTTACTTTCCCCTTCCTAACAGGGGTTTCTCAGTCAGTTCGATGTGAGTCATATTCTCTAATGGTCCCCTCCCCAGAACTGCCAAAATTTTCAAGATAGGACGCAGCCCCACTGAAATCGTCATGGGCCAGAGCTCCCCCTGGGTCCTTGGGACCACCTAGAGTCTTTCAAAGGCATGTAGAAGCCTCCCACGGGCTGCTGGGGGCACTGCCTTTGGCTTCCTCTGCCTTAACTTTCCCCCACCTCCTCCCAGCTGATGCCTCCCCCAAACACACAAGCACTCACATGCACAACCTCCACCCTCACCCCCAACAAACCCACTACTCCACCCACTGGCTTCCACAAGCTCGCACCGACTTCTAAGCTCAGATCTTTAGATCATAAAGAGATCCCCCCCTCTCCGGACTCAGGGAACTGCAATTCAGTCAAAAAATGAGCTCCACTGTTCCCGTGCCCCTTCCCTGTTCAAATGTCAAGAGACACTTACTTGCCATGGAGCATTAGAGACATGGCTTTCTTTTTCTGAGCCTGTTTCTGCATGCATGAAACGGAGATCATAAAGCCTGCTTCACGCAGAGGTTTTGAGAATTAAATGAACTAATAGTACCTGCGGTGTCTGCCACACTGTCTCTGTCTCCTCTGATGGCCACCACAGACTGGGTGACTTAGGCTGCAGTCATGTGTTCTCTCACATGTCTCAGGAGGACAAGTTCAAAATCAAGATGCCAACAGAGTTGGTCTCGGGTGAGATCTCCCTTCCTGGTTTGCAGGTAGCTACCTGCGCATCATATCCTCACTGCCCTTTCCTCTGCGCATGCCTAGAGAGAGATCCCTGGTGTCCCTTCTGGATTAGGGGCCTACCCTTATGACCTTATCTAACTTTAATTACCTCTTTAAATGTACTGTCTCCAAATATGGTCCCTTTGGGGGTTAGGGCTTCAATGTAAGAATGGGGGGGCAGCGTGGATACACATTTCAGCTTATAGCACACGTCATAGTAAATGATATTCACTCTCGCCCTTCCTGTGCTCCTCCCACCCCCTGGCAACCCCTTAGTTTCCAATTATTAAATCAAATGTATGTGTCCCTCTTGTCCTAGAGTCCTGCCTCACATGTAATCCGTTGACTGAGAGCCACAGTCCTGCATCATGCCTATGGCCAGACTCCCAATGGCCAGGGTCCTCTGTGCTCCTGAGAGCACCTCATGTTGTAGGGATGTCAGTCATCCTCTCTGCCACCCACCACTCAGCGCACCTGCCTGACCGGAGCCTGCGGCCAAGCTGAGTAGCAGTGCCCCTGTGGGAGATCTGCCCTCCAACCAGTGTCACCTGGAATAACGGAGGCTGGTGGGCATGGATCCCACAGTTGCAGGTGTGCATCTTAGGTCCCCTCTGAGAGGCACATGGTCAGTTACTTCATCATATGCATGGGAAGGGTTTGGGTCAACACTTTCCACAGTTACATTTGTAATATTTCTAGAAATCAGCTATCATCTTGGGACCTGTGGTTCCTTCGGAGGGAGAAGAGTAGCAAACAGATGGATCTACAATCCCTTCCTAGCGCAGCCTGCATTTGACCTCAATTTTCTACTATTTTCTGGCCGTGTTGAGAAAGATAGTTAAAGGCATTGAGCTGCATATATACTCATTTAAAGGATCGGGGAAAGTTGATTGGAAAGTTAAATGCATGTACAAAAGCCTGTAGAAAAGATAAGTGTGAAGATTAAAGTCATTAAGATGACTGTGGGAAGTATTTGCTGTGTTGAAGTGTTCATTGAAGAAACGTGTATGGAAGAAATCTCACTGAAGCCGTGTTACCGTGAGCTCTGACATATGTCAGGCTGCTAAATCGGTATACCATCATCCTGTGAATGTGTTGTTTACAGTAAAGCTTGAAGTACAGAGCAGGCTAGAGGTGTCTAAGAGCTGTTTTGCCCTGCCAGTCATCTTCTGGTTCTCATAAATGAAGAGGCTCTGTGACTGATCTGGGGTCCCCTACTCCCCTCCGACCCTGGTCCCCACCCTTTTCACAGTTCATTTCTAGACACAGTCTCAGGAGCTGCCCCAGAGACAGCTACCTGCCCCTGTGCCCATAGGGCATCCAGGACACGCGCGAGGCCGCACCCCATGTTTATCAGGTGGGCAAGACCTCCAGGGCGTTCAGATAATCCATTTTTGAATCCCCAAGCCCAGAAGAACCAGTAGTTCTACAGCACAGTAAATAGGAAGATGCCTCACTGATCTTCAAGAGAGACAGCAGAACGAGTGGCCAAAGATTGTGCTTTTTCTGCTTTACGTTTTCGGGGCAATTATGTATTTCTTTAAACAATCTCACACTAAAGCTATAGCCATTTAAAAATGGCCACAGCTAGATGTGTATATTGTTCATTAGGGACTCACACAACAGAGGCATTGAATGAGATTTCTTCTTTTCTCTCCTTACATTCTCTTGCGTCATTAAACTGAAGGCAAACTAGAAACGTCGTAACCCATGGTGATTTATGTGGGCTTGTTACTATCTTATGATGTGCCTCCAGACCATCCAAGGAGGCGAACAGCAGAAAGAGCTGCATGTTCTGACTTAATAGGTTAGGTGGTCATCCCAAATCAGAAGAAAGCATCTGTAGTTCAGCTGTTGTTAAAATTCACGCCGCCTTATTTACTTTATGGTGTGTCCATCGTGTAGGATAAAGTCGGCCAACTCTTTCAATGATACCGTGGTTAGGGTCTGTAATCAGTCACATACACCCAAACTCTGCTTGATCTAAAGAGCGACAGTATGTCCCATCCTCTACCCCAGTTAATCTGCTTTAGTGTGTGGAGCGATCTGATTTGTCTCCAAGAAAACAGGGCAATGGAGCCCCTCTGATTCCTTTACTTTGAGTCCTTGCTGGTCTTGAAGCGACTCTCCACTCACATCAGTTATCAAGATATTCCCAGATTCTGGTGCACATTCTGATGACACTCGTTTCCATTCTGCACTACCTGGTGCTGGGTGGGAAGTAGAAACCAAGAGCCAGGAGCCAAGGGAGTGGCAGTGATGAAGGGCAGAGGGGTGGGGATGGGCCCCAGGCCTTATGTGTGCTGTCTCCCAGACATTACCCCTCGACATGCACACCAGGGCTCACTTCCTTGTGGCATGCAAAAGGGGCAGATTTGAAACTGCTTTATTGAAGGTTAAGAACAGAATCTTTAAATTCCAAAATCAGAATACAGTTTTCTAAAACTGCACTTTGAACATTCGAAAAGTAATACAGGAGAAACATTCATGGAAGTATTTCTGGATGGAAATCTAATCCACTAAATTATAATGTCGTTCAAAAATTATGGCACCATCACCAACACAATTAAGTATTAATAATTGCTCTTTGTCCCAGCAAAGATTATAAAGCAGAAACTAACACACCATTGTAAAGCAATTATACTCCAATAAAGAAGTTAAAATAATAATCATAATAATAATTGCTCTTTTATAACCAACTAACAATACATATGACTTAATTCTGATGCTGGGATTCCCAAACAGTGTCTTATAACTTGTATTTGTGTTTGTAAAACCGGGATAGAAAACTGACACAAGGATAACTAAGTTGAGTACCAGGAGTTGCAGGAGAAAAGCTTTTTGCTACTTTCCAGGGACTGTGCATTTGTTTAACCAGAATCTGTTTTAACACATGTAAAGGTGGGTGTACAGGGATGATAATTTACCCAGCATGAAATGTGAGTATATTGCAGAATCGTTATTCTCCAGAAACTCAGTGAGTACTTCTTCAAATAACTTTTGCAACTAGAAACATTGCCAACACAGAAGAAAAAGTTTAGACTGAGACCCAGATCCTGCTTTTCAATATCAATCCAGGAAGGTAACTTTATATGTATACTTAAGTTAATTATTATATAACCTTAGTAAGCAAAGATTCCTATTATCTATCCCCACGTTTACCCTAACGTGCAAGGCAAAAAAATATGTATAAATAATCAATAGGAGTGAAACTTGTGTTATGAACGCTAACACCATTGCTGAAAAATGAGACGTGGAAATGTTTTTCATGAAGTTGTGCCTTTGAGGAGCCTAGGAAATTTGTACTGTTTGCATCATTACCTAAGTAACATAGATACCCAGAGTAGCAATGAAACAGTAAAAAAAAAAAAAAAAAAAAATCAATGAAAAAGAAAAAAAGGACATGCATGGAGAACCAAACCCAACAGCTGTAGTTTCCCCACAGTTATAAAGTGGCAAAGACATAGACTAGAACTCTGGTCTCAAAAAAATAATAATTAAAATAACAATAATAATAATAATAATAAGGAGGAGGAGGAGGAGAAGTTAATATCAGAAAGAATTGTTCAGTCAGGTACTCAGAAGTTTGAGAGTGAAATATTACAAACCAATGGTGGAAAGTTTATCACAGATTTATGCCAAAGTGGGACATTGTCATTATACATAATCTAATTTCAAAGCACTGTGTCCTACATTATGTTTTCTAATTTTTAAGAAAACTTGATGAAGGAGACAGATAAGGTGATACCCCTCCAGAAACTGAGACTTGGAATCGGTGACATAATGACATTCAAGCTAGGAACGTAAAAACCAACAGCCTTATGGAATAATAGAGCCAGAAAAGGCCTCCAGGTACCACGTGGTCATGCCTGATCCCTTTCAGCAGGATGATAGCTAGCTAATGCTCCCAAGAAAGTTGACAAGCAGATGATGACAAATTCCCCTAGCCTTGTTCCAGGAAGGCCACTTATGTGGTGCCCAAGGCAGAGCCTGGCTTTCGCTCACTTCTGTGCATTCTGTGTATCCAGCAAGTGGACCATTATGCCTTTGTTCCTGCTCCCTTCCCTCTCAGCCTCAAGTCAGTATCGTCAAGAGAATGTAATTGATTGCTCAAAACATTCCCCATGAAACAACTTACTAATGAGTCCGGGTCATCTTTAAGAAACCGTTCAAAAAACAGTTATCACTTTATGATGCTGATAAAATGAATTATTTTTCTCATAAGTAAGCGGTTTATGGGAGGTGTTTCAAATAGGAAAGACAGAAAAAGCAGACAACTCCAGAACACATTTTTTAAGTAAAATGACAAACTAGGGAAAAAATAGTTTTCCAAAAGGAATTAAAGAGAAAACTGCCAAGCAGAGAGAATGTCAAATGATACTAAAAGAGGGCAAATGCGGTGAAGGAAACTATAACTGTGCAGCTGTGGGCGGAACCAGATTAGACGCTGACTTTTCACAAACACCTAAAGAACACAGCTCCCGAATAATAAATGTTGAGAGTAGCTGGAGGGGCCCCTGTGTGCCTGGGCTGGTGCCTCCTCGGCATGTGCGTGGCTGTCTGCTACCCAGACACAGAAGGCCAGGCCAGGGTTGGTGCCTCCAGCCCACGCTGGCAATGCCTCGTTTCACTGCAGTTTCTCATGACATATTTATTAACTATCTTTGATCTTTATAGTCTAAAACATCCGGTTTTTTTTTTTTTTTACATTTTTTTCTTTTTTTTTATTGATTGACATGCCTCTTAAATCGCTTTTTTTTTAATTTATTTATTTATTTATTTATTTATTTATTTATTTATTTATGGCTGTGTTGGGTCTTCGTTTCTGTACGAGGGCTTTCTCTAGTTGCGGCAAGCGGGGGCCACTCTTCGTCGCGGTGCGGGGGCCACTCTTCATCGCGGTGCGCGGGCCTCTCACTATCGCGGCCTCTCTTGTTGCAGAGCACAGGCTCCAGACGCACAGGCTTAGTAGTTGTGGCTCATGGGCCTAGTTGCTCCGTGGCATGTGGGATCTTCCCAGACCGGGGCACGAACCCGTGTCCCCTGCCTTGGCAGGCAGATTCTCAACTGCTGCGCCACCAGGGAAGCCCAACATCTGTTTTTTTAAAATATATTTTATTGAAGTATAGTTGATTTACCATGTTGTATTGATTTCTGCTGTACAGCAAAGTGATTCAGTTATACATGTATATATTCCTCTTCATATTCTTTTCCATTATGGTTTATTATAAGATATTGAATATAGTTCCCTGTGCTCTACAGTCGGGCCTTATTTTTTATCCATTTCATATATACTAGTTTGCATCTGCTAATCCCAAACTCCCAGCCCATCCCTCCCCCACCCCTCTCCCCCTTGGCAACCTCAAGTCTATAAAGCATTTGTTTTATATCCTGAGTCTAGGATTGGAAAACCTTATAATTTCATTACCAATAACACCATGTTGAGGATGATATGTGCTAGAAACAGTCAGCAAACATATTTATCATGTTCCATTTAGGACCCAAGAATACACAAGGTGGGCTCAGTGCCTTCAGCCAGGGCGTTTCCAACATGGAAGTGTAGACTAAATTTTCTTCCCTGGCTTAACACGTAAAACCATCAAATCCCAGTATTCAATTCTAGTGCAGTGCCAGTCACATCCATTTATTGCTGGCATGTAATCACATTTAGGGGAAAAAAATAAAACCTCTACTGTTTGTGCATAAACAGAAGATAATTAATGAATGCATTGTTTCTTTTTTTTCCACCCTGGAAGAAGTAAAGATAGACTAGTCTAATATAACAAAATAAGCATATCCATTAATTAGAATCATGTTTGTGTTCCTTTTTTTTTTTTAATTGAAGTATAGGTGATTTACAATGTTGTGTTAGTTTCAGGTGTACAGCAAAGTGATTCAAATATATATATATATAAAATTATTTTTTCATATTCTTTTCCATTATGGTTATTACAGGATATTGAATATAGTTTCCTGTGTTATACAGTAGGACCTTGTTGTTTATCTTATCTATTTTATACATAGTAGTTTGTATCTGCTAATCCCAAACTCCTAATTTATCCCTCCCCAACCCCTTTCCCTTTTGGTAACCATAAGTTTGTTCTCTATGTCTGTGAGTCTGTTTCTGCTTCTGTATCCTTTAGGATGACAAGTATCTTTATAAGAAAATATTGACTACAGGCGAGCCTTGCAAAAGGTAGTGATTGAGAACACACTCAGGGCAGAGGGAAAGAAATTAACACCTTGTTAAAATACCCATTGGTTACAGAAAGTTAAAGTAACTTAGAACAAACTATCACATTTGGGTATTGACAATGGATATAAACAAAATCCTAGCCAAAGAGTTCTAGCATTTTTGTCTCACAGATTCTTCCTTCTTAATATGTTTCAGATCCAATACCTTTGTTATTTCTTAGAGCTATGCCAGTCAGCCCTAATTCCTCCAGATAAAACCAGCAACAACAGCATTCTCTTTTAGCCCATCTTCATCAGCAGCAAGCATCTTCTGCAGTTGTATGAGCGTGAGGTGCCTAGAGGAGATCACTTATACATGTATTTGACAGATGTTTACTGAGTGCCCCTGGGTGCCAGTGCAAGTACTGTTTGCTGGGCATTGGGTCACAGTTGTGGGCTAGACCTGCCCTCAAGGGACGTACAGTCCAATGGATAGCTCTTCAGTTCTAAGAAACTCACTTTCTCATTGTCATGATTTCTTTGCAGAAACATGAAAATCATGGTGTTTAATGTTTTATATCAATTGCATGGCATTCTCCTCATTTATTCTGGCCAGTACTGTATGTTCTAGCCTAGACACTGTCCCACCCGCACTTTACCCCCCGCGTCACTCATTTCTCAAGGTTTATGATTATTCTGTGCACAATACTAATAGGCCAAGTGCCCTCCCTGAGTACTGCTTTCAAACTCTCGCCACCTTGAAAGTGCCACTCAACAGTTCCCTCTTCTGCAGAGCTCCCATCTGACGTAAGTGCTTTCCACGGTAAACTTAAGCACTTGTGCACAGCTCTCATCCTATATCTGTGTTACTCTGTGACTTTAAGCCTTTTAAAATTGCACACACTCTGAAGAGATACTTGCACACCCATGTTCATGGCAGCCTTGGTCACAGTACTCAAAGGGAAGAAGCAACCTAACTGTCCATGGACAGATGAATGGAAAAACAAAATGTAGTGTATCCGTACAGTGAATATTATTCAGCCTTAAAAAGGAAGGGAATTCTGATACATGCTGCATCGTGGATGAACCCTGAGGACATTATGCTGTGTGAAATAAGTCAGTCGCCAAAGGGCCAATATTTTATGATTCCACTAATATAAAGGACCTAGAGGAGTCAAACTCATAGACAGAGGAAGTAAAATGGTAGTTGGTTGTCAGGTGCCAGGGAGAGTGGGGAACGGAGAGTTACTGTTTCATGGGTACAGAGTTTAGTTTTTCAAGATGGAAAGAGTTCTTGTGATGGATGATGGTTGCCCAACAGTGTGAATGTACTTAATACCACTATATGTACACTTAAAAATTGCTGAGGATTTTTTTTTTGTTTTTAAAGAAGATCTCTTTTTTTTTTTTTTTTTTTAACTTATTTATTTATTTATGGCTGTGTTGGGTCTTCGTTTCTGTGCGAGGGCTTTCTCTAGTTGCAGCAAGCGGGGGCCACTCTTCATCGCGGTGTGGGGGCCTCTCACTATCGTGTCCTCTCATGTTGCGGAGCACAGGCTCCAGACGCGCAGGCTCAGTAATTGTGGCTCACGGGCCCAGTTGCTCCACGGCATGTGGGATCTTCCCAGACCAGGGCTTGAACCCACGTCCCCTGCATTGGCAGGCAGATTCTCAGCCACTGCGCCACCAGGGAAGCCCGAGGATGTATTTTATCATAATTTTAAAATGTGTTTTTAAAAATTACTCATGCTCATTCCCCCACCCCACTCATTTGTGAGTGGGACTCTTTTGCTATCTTATAATGCTGATGTCATTTGTAATGTTCTCTAGACACTGAAAACATAAGATAAACAAATATGCTCGATAGACATAATAAATATGATTGCAAAATGACACCACCTGAGAGAAAGAGACACTTTTTCAACATCAAAGCATGTCTGTCCTTCCTCTGGGTTCAGTGTCATGCAACAGTCATAGTCTGATTAAACCAGGGTCAGTGGAGCAGATATTTAGGGAGAGGACTGTGGCAAAGAACCAAACAAGAAAAAAAAAAAAAATTACGTTAATCCACAGCATTGGAAAAATGAAAAGAATCAGGTAATCAGTAGAAAAGCTTTGAGATCAATACAGAAGCAGGACACTTTATTAAATAGATTTTTTGAAACAGGGTGGAAGCAAGCGCTGTCATCAATAAAAGAATCCTGTGAGACGTATAAGATACACGAGTGAAGGGACTTCCCTGGCGGTCCAGTGGTTAAGATGGTGCCTTCCAGAGCAGGGGGTGCAGGTTCGATCCCTGGTCAGGGAGCTAAGATCTCACATGCCTCACGGCCAAAACCCAAAACATAAAACAGAGGCACTATTGTAACAAATTCAATGAAGACTTTAAAAACGGTCTACATCAAAAAAAAAAAAAAAAAAAAAGATGAGTGAAATCAGATGAGAGAAAGTGCATCAATATATTGAGGGGAAATGCAAGAAAATCGCATTTCCACAATAGAGGGAAAGACATGAACCAATGGAAATAATAATAATATATTTCTTCCCGGGCCAACACTAAACGCAAGTTGCAGAGCTGGCCTGTGGTGGAACTCACAAGTTTTATTGGCAATATATGTGAGGAGACAAAAAGCAACACATGGAGGAATGCAAAAATATCCTCTCTAGAGACACTGCCTCTTCAGATGTCAAGAAAAACCTGGCTGAAGTGCAGCAAGAGTGGCACACTGCAAAGTTACAGATTCAAGGCCACCCACGGAACCAAACAGCAAGGCTTAGGCAACTTATTACTGAAATAGCCCCTTTCTTCTCTGCGTTCAGTGGAAGACTCTAGGGGACGAAGAGGGAGAACCTGGATCTCTCCACGGTGCTTAATGACCCCACCATTAATATGGAAGTTACAATGGAGAAGGGACTAACTCTGTGCCCAGTGAAGCCTCCCTGGTCCCATCACCCCAGGTGGGCTTGGCCTCTCGGGCAGCCTGGTGTCCTGTCCACTCCCCTGTTCCATGTGACAGTAGGGGTTACATCATTGTGTTGCATCCTTGCTACTTGACTCGATGCCTGATACACTGTAGATAAATAAAAGGTGTTTTTTAAATTAAAAATGATGACTAAATAGAAGCGTGAAGACATTGTCATTTGTACACTGGCTCCACTGCTAATGAGCCCTGTGGCTTCCGTTAGGATATTTTAACTCTGTATTTCAGGGTCCTCATTGGTAAATTGGAGGTAGTAATAGTTCCTACCTCAGAGATTTTTTTTAAGGATTAAATGAATTAGAACAGGTAAAAGGTTTAGACCAGAGCCTATAAATAGCATACCTCAATAAATATTAGCTATTTCTCATATTATTTTCCCTGAGTGATTGCATAAACCTAGTAGCCGTCATAAATTTTGCTATACATAGAGAATAAGAAAAATTTTTAAGTACAAATTTAACCCACTAAAAAGTTCAGCATAATTTCCACCTAACAATAAAACCTCAATTGTCCATAAATTTTCGGCAGTATATCACATTGAACTGCAAAGATTTTTATGGTACCTAAGTAGTAAATGCTAGGATAATTTTAATGTGCTTTAAATAAGAAAACATTATAAAGTGCACCATATACTTCTTTTAGAATATGTGGGAGATAATTTTCTCTTTGCATTTCAGATTTACTGTTATGATCATAAATTATTCATTCCTCATCAAACACATTTTTATTAAGCATCTATTATGTTTCAGGCATTGTTCTAGACACAAAGGAGGCAGTGATGCATTAAAGTCCCTGCTCTCATGGAGCTTGTGTTTCCATTAGAAAAAACAAACACACACACGTACACACACATCATGTTATGGGGCAACAATTGTCGTGAAGGAAAATGGTTCCAGAGGGCATAGCGTGAAGAAGATGGCTTATTTAGTGTAGCCAGGAGTGGGCTCTGATGCAATGACATTTGAGTAAAGAACCGAATGACGTGATGCTGCTCTCTGGGAATCGACTAGTTCAGGAAAGAGGACAGGTGATGCAAAGGCCCTGAGGTGGGAGCCTGTTTGGAGTGTTCACAGAGCAGCCTGGAGGCTGTATGACAGTGGGTAAGAGAAATTCAAGAAGGTAACTGGGAGCTGTAACATGGGTTTGGATTTTGCTCTAAGTAATAGGAAAAGATTGGAGGGATTTTATGCTGAGGAGTGAGATGTTTTATGTTTTACAAGTGCCCCTCTGGCTGCTGTCAATATAATGGATGGTAGGAGGCCCAAGATGGAAGAAGCAGACAACTCAGGAGACTGTTGTGTGAGTTGATCACGGCTTGGACTAAGATTCTGGACCTATTTGAAGTGGAGCTACAGGGACCTGCTGATGGGCTGGAGGTACTAAGGGTAATAGATGCTGGTGTAGATTCCGTGGGGCAAGATAAGTGTGATTTCCCACAACAGGTATGCAGAGATTTGCTTTTTTGAAATGTCCTTTATGTCAGCTTGCTTTTGTTTTTGTTGTTGTCTGTTTTGGTTTGAACTTATTTCTATCCTTTTGTGAAAGAAATGAATCTGTGGTGAATTGGATTGTTTAACTGTAGTGGTGTGTGGAACTAGCAGTTCTAAATCTAATTTCAGCAGTGGGAATCTTGGCCTCCCTGAGCCTCACCTTCTTTAATTATAAGGTAAGAAAAATTGCTGCCTCTGAGAATCTGTGTGACTCTCCTACCAGAAGGTATGGCAACTGTTGCTCTAAAGCCTAGTTTAAGTTCTTTCTTTCTTTCTTCCTTCCTTTCTTTCTTTCTTTCTTTCTTTCTTTCTTTCTTTCTTTCTTTCTTCCTTCCTTCCTTCCTTCCTTCCTTCCTTCCTTTTCTTTCTTTCTCTCTCTTTCTCCCTCCCTTCCTCCCTCCCTTCCTTCCCTTCTTCCTTCCTTCCCATCTTTCTTTCCTTCCTTCCTTTCTTTCTTTCCTTCTTCCTTCTTTTCTCTTTCTTTCTCTCTCTTTCTTCCCTCCCTCCCCCTTCCTTCCTTCCTTCCTTCCTTCCCTCCCTCCCTCCCTCCCTCTTCCCTTTCTCTCCCTCTCTCTTTCTCTCTTTCTCTCTTCCTTTTTCTGCTCACCAAGGAATTTTAGAACTTTCAAACTTGATTAGCTTAGTTTCCATTGCGGTCAATAGTTATTCCAGCAACCCTGAGGTTCGAAAACACCTGCTATCTAGTATAGTGTTTTACTTTCCATATTTAAGAAGCATTTATTTTCAAATCAATTTCAGTATATCAGTCTTTGGTGTTTTCTTCTCATACCAGCCTTCCTTAAAACTCTCCAACCTGCCTTGTCTGCATGCAGTTTGGAGAGGACTGGGAAAGTCAGCCAACAGAATGGTTAAAGCAGGATCTGTAGAGCCTGACCACATGGATTTCAAACCCAGCTCTGCCACTTACTAGCTGTGTGATCTTGAGCAAATTACTCAACCTCTGTATTCAGTTTGCTCATCTCTAAAAAGAAGGTAACAACAGTACTTCCCTCACAGGATTGAGGATCAAATGAATTCATGTCTGATAGGCACTCGGGGCATTGCCTGACACATGGACAAGCTGAATAGGACTTCTTGATAATTATCATTCCTTCACCCTGCTCAAATACTGTACCCTTCCTTTTAAAGAATTTGAAAAAGGCTTAATATTTAAAATCTCTGTGTCTCTTTCCAAGAATTCTTTTTAATGGTAAAATGATACCCATGCCCTGGAACTGTGATTTAAGACCGACTGTGAAATGTGCCTTTTAAAATACCATGAATTTTCAAATCAGAAAGAACTCAGTTAATCCCATCCTGCTTATTTATTGGCTCCATGTATTTGGGGAGATTCTGAGTTTCTAGTCCTACATCTGTCACATAAACATTAAAATATGTACTTCTTGAGGTGGTTGTAAGGTTTAAAAGAGATAAGGTATGTAAAGTGCTGGAAAATACATTACATCCTTTACCCTTCACCCTCAGTCAAAACGTGCTTAATTTAAAGCAGCGTATGTAATGTTTAACATGATGTCCACAAGATTCAGAAATGAAATGTGTCAGTGGACCACACTTGGATGAGAGTTGCTTCTAAGAAAATGAGGCCATATATGGTGACTCATGTGGGCAATGGGGGACAGATGACGTCCCTGGGGGGTAGGCAGTGCCAGCACATGATCTCAGCAGGACCACTCTGTAGCCTCTCACCACCCTGAAACTACTGTGTTTTTGTTTGGTGTTTCCTCTGTCTCAATTTCAGAACATCTAGTACCAGTTGACTGAGGAGACAGAAAATTCCCCTATTCATTTCATGAGGAGTTTTTCTCAATAGTCTTTCTTTGTGTTTGGTGGTGTTTTTTTAATGTGGGCTCTGTATTCTAAAAGCACATTTAAGAAAGTCAGAGCTATACAATGTTGCCTTATTTCCTTTTCCATCACCTGTCACCCAGAGAGGTGGGTAAAAGCAGCATAGCTCCTGGACCAGGAGTCGAAATAAGGGACTTGGTCCCAAAACACTACGTAGTGGCCAGAGACTGTTGGAGGAGTTGGTTAATCTCTGCATTTTCTCAACTCTAAGTGGAAGATACTGAATCAGATGCTTTCTAAGCCTTCCTTCCATCTGTAATCCTTGGATTCCCCGTGAGCGATTTATTGGAAGGGTGAAATTGAGATGTGGTTACACCCCAGGTCCTGGATGCACCAGGAAAGGGTGCAGGAGGCTGCTGGTCTCTGAGGTTCACTCCTTCAACAAGCCTTTTGGCATCAAGCGCTGTATAAATACCCTCTTGACCGACTTGAGGGAACAGATACACTATCAGAATACCTGAAGGAACCGTTTTTCTTTGTATATGAATTTTTAAAATACGTTGCTATTCCTGACTATGATGGTAAGCGTTCTGGCAATTTTAACAGATAGGAGCAGAAAAATGAGAACTCATCCTCCACAGTTTTGTCTCCAATATAGAAGGGGCATCAAAGAGATTATAGAACTGTTGAGAGTCCCAAGGAAGGGGATAATTGATCATTACAAAGTTAGCCTGGCAAATATCCATTCTCTGAAAATTAAGTCAGAAGTCCAGAAGCAAAGGTGAGGTCTGGAGGTGCCCTGACCTGGAGCAAAAGCCCACCTGTGGGATGGGGAGCGCTCTTTGCCAGCAGCATTCCGGGGACATAATTTACTAAGTACCATGTGATGAAATCAGCAGTACAGATTGAAAGCAATATTTTATCAGGAATAAGCAGTAAGACTTTTTAAGTAACTAGACTTTTTTTTTCCTCTTAGAAGCGTCCTTCCCCCAAAGCAAAGGAACGTTAGCATTCTTTATGTGATATGCTTTCTCCGTGTATTTATGGCGTTACGTTTCTGCCTCAGCTGTCATGCTCATTTTTTTGCACGTGACCTTTATGGAAATGAGGGAAAAAATTAACTCTACCTGCTTGTGGTCTAGGACAGAATGTGTCACTTAACGTTTTATGGTAAAATCACTTAGAGAAAACTGCTGCGTGTGAATCTATGTGGTTCCTCCGTTGTAGTGCCAACCTCCTGATATCTGGAGGAAACTGCTTTTCCACGGGTTAGTAGCCAGCCAATTACCTTTTGTCCTATTCTTGTTCTTCGATTATAATTTTGTCAAACGGAGACAAAAGCTGCCACATCATGTGAAAAGCAAATGATTATTGGCGTCTGAGCTGCCTATGAGGACATCTGGATTTCCGTGGCTCCTTGTTCATCTTTGAATTATTTTTTTCCTTTGCAAAAATCCCTAGCATTTGTCTTCATTCTTGGACATTTAGAAACCCTCCACTGGATCTATTCCTTATTAGAGCATGCTAAGAGGGCACCCTGGCCTTCTTGAGCAACAGGGGCCCTGCCACTGGGTCCGTTGTGCAGGGCACAATTGCATAAGCTACAAAGCCTTGTGGCTTAATTCTCCCAGAGAGTTAGTGCAACTCTGCTTTCATATTGACCTGATTTGGGGTCCACCTTCCTTGTGCAACTGGGCTGGGACTGAGCCAGAATTAAATGACTCGGTCCCTCCCCTTGAAAGTGAAGCTTCTTCCTTGGATTGAGCTTATTACCTTGACTCTGTCCTCCTTCGGGATGAGATCTTTCTCAGCAGGCTCTTTGATTGCTCATGCAAAGACACCCAGGCCTGTGCTATCACTAGGATGAATATGGCCTATGCTCAAGATGGGGCCCCACAAGCCAGAGTTTAATGTCCATGGAAATCGAGAACTAGCCCCTGAGAGGAGAGGTTTCTCAAAATCCTTCAGGCATTGACTTCTCAGAGCCTCTTCTGGGGTCACAGTATCTTATGATCTACATCCCAGAGGAGGTCGAGACAAGACCCATCAAAGGAGGCTGAAACACTTAGACTCAGGGTATTATTCACGGAGCGGCCTCTACCCCAAAATTTCTTGTTACCAACCGAGGAATTTCTATTCACTAACTAGGGAGAATTTTCTTTTAAATCCCGAAGGAGGGGAAGACCTTCTATGTGTGCTGTTTGTGACTGAATTAAAAGACACCCTGGTGGGGTCCAGAGGCTCTGCCTTGTGATTACTTTTGGCATAAAACTGCCTCATTACCGAGTCCTCCTGGTACTTCTGTAGCTCAGTTTCCTTGGAAGGTGTCCAAATCAAAGCTACCTTTACACTAAATTCGTCTGTGCCCTGAATAGTGAGATTATCGGGTCCACCCACCTGCTCCTGCACTTCCTTCCTGCTCAATTTAAATAAACAGTGAGCTGTTTTTCTTTTTGACTAAGTGCCAGTCTATACAACAGCAGCAGGAAGATTGCTTTCTATCTATATGCAAATGGGCTGAATTTTCTCCAGTCCTTGGGAAAAGACCCTTTTAACCAAATGACTTATACTTCTGTTTCTTCATGTATAAAATTAGTGGTTTGGGGGTAAATAATGTGAGTTTCCTTCCAGCTATATAATTCCACATCACAAACGCTGAGGAGGACAAGCTTTGCACACTCTCAAAAATTAAAGAATAAACATAGTGCTACATGTTTAAATGCCCAGTAAATACCCAGCTGCCTACCATGATACTCTAGTTTTTTTCTCAACTGGATATCACCTTCTTCCTGTTCAACTTGCACCATAAACCTTTAAGCAACAAAAACACCCGGCCACTTAGCAATCCCTAAAGCATCCTAGACTTACCTGCTCCTGGCAGCCAAGTTCATATAGTCCCCACTAACCTGAATGCCCCTTACCCTTCGACTTCTGGAAATTCCCATTCCATCTTTAAAGAGCTGCTCAAACGTCACCTCCTCTGTCAAGTCCTCCCCCTGGACTCTACCTCTCACTCTTGGCATAACAGGAGACTTTCCTTCTGTGTATACACAACTCTTTACTCAGATCTATGGTCTGATGCTTGAAATACCATAGCAAAGCTTACTGTGTACATGGCTGCCTGCACCAAATAGGCTGAGATCTGGTCAGGTTTCACTTCCCTTTCATGCTATCTAGCCCTATGCCTGATGTGAAGCAAGTTCTCAGTGACACTCGTTGCATATAGCTTGAATACGATCCATTAGGGAAAGGTTCTTAAAATAATCTATTTAGGCTAAAGTTTAACATGTTGTGTATTTAAAGCCAATGCTATAGGACAAGCAAATGAAGATATGGGCAAGCTTTGGTTCCTGGCAAATTAGTTTGCTTTCATTACTTGGAGATGTTAGCGGCCATATCTGGTGAAGATTCAGGTGGTAGGGCTGGGGATCAAGGGAGAATTACCCTTTCACCTTAAATTGCCATTCTGATTTAACGTGTTTCCCTGCTAGCAATGTTTTGTCTAGCAATGATAAAATATAAATCACATGGAGCTCTCATGGGCCAACATGAGACTCGGCAGATCTTCAGTCTTCCTGGATTCTCCATGCCAGCTCATTCCTATGCCTTTTGTTTGAAAATGACCAGAGCTAGCTCTGCCTTTCTTCCCTTTTTTTCCTATTCCTTCCTTCAATGAAGACATTAAAGAATGAATCTTTTCTACATTTCTGTGGCCATTCAGCAAGCGACTGTCCAGCTCCCACTATGTTCTCTGCACCACACAAAACACAGGGAGAGAAATCAAAAGATGGTTTTTGGGTAGTGCTGTCCAAGAGAGTATTCTTTTTACTCAGGAAAAAATATTTATGTAACAACATTTCTTGACTTTCTTCTATGTGTGAAGGCACCATATGAGATAGAGATGAATAAAGACTGGTTCTCAAAGTCCTTAGAGTTTCAAACAGTAGTTTTCACATTTCAAGTCATGAAATCAACTTAGTAGATTCGGAAGAGCATTTTTATTTATTTAGGATAGCATAGAATAGAACGCATCAGAACAACTCCCACAAAGTGAGGATATTGTCACACGAAATTCATTCTCAGTAGAATGCGTATGTGTGTGCACTGAATCACAAGGTAGAATGTGTTTTTATTTCTGTAAAACACAGTTAAAAAAAGTTAGAAGCCCACTGATTCAGAAGAATCAATGAACATGTATATAAGTCACTGCAATTCAGGTTTTAAGAAATTGAAGATGAGAAGAAAAGTGGGAGTGAGAGGACTCTATATCAAATTTATAAGCTTCAAGGATCTTAACTGCCAAAACTGTGTCACGTTTGTGCCACTTTATAACTTCCTTCCTAGGACCAGTCAATTCTGTATTAAAGTGTTATCTCTAAGCATCCCATCATGCAGTGTTGGAATTAGATGAACTAATTCTTTGAATGTCCTGCTTCAATTGTTAGTATTCATAACAAGTAGAAGGAGACTGATGGGAAGACCTCATATCTGTCTTCTGACTACTATTTATCATCTTTATTATATCAATAATACATAGTCACCATATTACATTGCAGTATTTAGAAAAATGACCTATAACCTCATCTCCCGGAGATAATCACTTTTAGTATTTTCCTCGAGGTCATTTTCTGTACATATCATATACTATACATTTATATAAGATCACTTTCTTGGATGTCTAAATGTTTTTGAGGAAAGCTCGTGTATTCAGTCTTCTTAAAGAAATAACCAACCATATCCCTAACACATCTTTTGCATCAACTGAAAAAAAACCTTAAAGATTTTCAAGATAATCTTTAGAGTTTTATTTTCAAATTAAATGGAACAAATATGAGTGAACCCCCTATGTGCCAATCACTAGGAACACAGGTAGGTAAACATGTTCCTTCCCTTTAAAGGGTTTGTAATCTAGTAGGGGATAAGAAAAAGGTAAATCACCAGAAAACAAAGCAAAACAATGCGATAAGGCTCATTTGAAAAGTAAGTATTATGTGCAGAGGAGAAAATGAAGCATGTTTTCTGGGGGGGGGCGTCACAGGGAGCTTTCCAGAGGAGGTGACCTCGGTAGAATGAGTAGTGCTGCCGAGCTGGCAGGGAACCTACCCGATAAAAAGCCAATTCAAGAACCATTTCCAGGCATGATTCAAACACAGAACCAACTAAGAGGTAGCAAAATCTGGAACGGGTAGTGCACAAGGGGATTCATCTGACCACAAACCTGGGGACCTTCTCTTTCGAGTGACACAGGGATCAATCATGACTGGAGAGAAAGAAATGCAATTCTAGTTCACTCTAGCTCACTTCTTGGCTCTGCATTAGAGTCATAATAAAGGAAGTGTTCATTATTGGCTTTCAACTTTTAGAGTCAACCTGAAAACAAAATAAAGAAAATGACGATAATGTAACAGATGTAGACATCAGTTTTGGCAACAGAAATACTAAAGATGTGGTCAGCAGAAGATGGAAAAGGGACAGAAAGAGGAAAGTTGGGCATAGCAATAATACCTCATCTTGCAAAGCCAGGGAAACAGATCAGAGTTGATGTTATAAGAATGCAGGGGTTAACTATTTAAACTGTAAAGCCCACGCCATTATTGCTTTGAGTAAAAAATAAATAAAAGCATTTACAATAGGTATCATTGAGGGGAAAAGCCTACCATAAATATAATACCTTTAGTCGGAGCTATTTCAAAGATTCTGTAACTGTAGTACTAATTTCTCTTTAAGCTATTATTCCTGGAACACTGAACTCACAACATGATTTTATTTAGGAAACAGTAGTCTAATAGGAAATATATTACCGTAAGTGAAAAGGTAATTCTTGCTATTGATGCCATAAATTTGTTTTTTTAATGTAGCCACATCTTTTTGACTTATGTGTTTTGATTGTTCTTCTAGCTGAAAGAGCAAATAAAAGTTGCAAACTCAAAAAAAAAAAAAAAAAAGAATCCTTTCCAATTCTAGGGACAAAGGTTGAAACTAGGTAAGAAGAGCCAGCTAGGATGAGGGGAATAAATCAGTCTCCTTTATCTCACATTTGAATTCATGGAGCTCTGCGTATGTCCCCAGAAACCCATTTGTTTTCCCTGTGAAAATTGTATCAAAATACCCAGGAAATAATACCATGCATAGCCCATAAAGTCAGTGCAAAAGGACAGGTGCATATGTATACAATAATATATTCAGTGCAGAAAGAATGTACTCAGGCAGGGTTATTTAGAGGTCGGCTTCTTTTGAGTTGATGGAGGTACATTGGTAGAGGAGAAGGAATTCAGTGCCATGTGTACACAGGCATGGATGGCATTTCGTGGATAGAACTGGCCACAGATTCCAGCCAATCACCTGGTATCACCTCTTGTTTTCACCAAGGGGAATATTAGCTTCATCCTAATGAAGCTAAGGTGACCAGTTCCGCAACCAACAAATCCACAAGTGAGAAATAAGAAGACTTAACAAAACATCAGGAAATGCAAGTTATTTTAGCCCTCTCTCAGCTATTTCAGAACCAAAATCTTATCCTCAGACCAAGAAAGGGTGTAGCTTTAGAGGAAGTATGCTTTTCTCCATTCTGTTGCCTAGCCAAGCATCTGAGCCTGGCACAGTGTTTGCTGAATGAAGCCATATCAAATCTTTCTCTCTCTTTTTTTTTTAAACACGCAGAATATAAATATATTCCAATTGATAAAAATATAAGAAACCCTGTGATTATGTGATTCCTATTTCATTATTTTTCTTGCCTGGGGAGCTGAGAAACGAACCAGTCTGTCCTTAACACCCTCCTCTGCT
Organism: Eschrichtius robustus; assembly: GCF_028021215.1. NCBI lineage: Eukaryota > Metazoa > Chordata > Mammalia > Artiodactyla > Eschrichtiidae > Eschrichtius > Eschrichtius robustus. The sequence goes on along the minus strand of NC_090830.1, from coordinate 6,681,524 downwards.
ACAAGTGTGGGATCCAAATTTATTCCCACTATCCCCGGACAGAGCCCTCAGAGCTCCTTTTCACCTGAGAGCAGAGCCTCTTAGGATTCCAGGAAGGAGCGCTGTGGATGTGTATGGAAATCAGAAACAAAAAGAAAGTTTCTTAAAGTGTAAGATGGATAGAGGGGTAGGGAATCTTTTTGAGCACATAACATCATTTCCTGCTGTCAGAGATGCATAATAAATAGGGTTGTAGGAGAAGATATGGAACACTTTTGCCTGGCGTTTCGTGGATCCCCCACTGAAATGCTAGCTAAACCATGGATGGAGAATCTGTCTTGCCTCAGGGTGTGTGAAGCACTGGGGACACCTCTTGCTTTTCTTTCATTTCCATGCTTACCCTTTGAAGATCTGTTTAGAGCCAATAAATGATACCTTTGATACATCCTTAATGATAGCTCAGGAGAGCCAGAAAAATATCCAGGGGTCTAGATTTGCAAAATTAGGATGAAGTTGTCGAGGTCATCCAGCCCAGCCTCTTGTCTCCAGATAGTCCCGTCCCTGACATTGCCAATTGTAGTTTTGAGATGGGAGGGACCCTGGAGAGGGAATCAGGTACAAGTCCTCACTGTTTCGCTCTCTTAGCCCTGCTCTCCTTAGAAAGTGGCAAACCCTGACAGACATTTGCAACCGATTAATTCCAGAGACTTAATGGCTCCATTATGTTATATGTTTTAGGTTATACTCCACAGAACACTACTGTGAAACACAGCAGTAAAAACTGTATGACTGTAGTGAATTTGAATTCCTGCAAAATATTTTTGCACTTAAGCACTTAACTACACAATTACGTAACGATTACTAGACATTTCTCCTTTGCAGTTTCATCGATTTGCTGATTTTACTTGTTTACCTCAAGTCCCCAATCTCCTAAAGACGGAGTTGGGGTCTCCTTTTGATAATCTCTTATCTGTATCCACTCAATGCAGCCTTCTCTCCCCCTCTCTCTCCTTCCTCATTTGCTGAGTCTCTGTTAAGTGGTGCCTTGGCCCACACTGTGTAGTTACTATAAGGCTGAAACAGACTGGGTTCTACTCTCGAGTTTACAGTGTCATGGAGAAGATACATTGCGTGCAGAGATAACAATACTAAAAGGTAGAAATGATAAAATGGCAACATTCTGTGGAATTTTAAAGAACAGAGAGAATACTTCAGAATACAGGACTCAAAGAAGGATGGTTAAGCAAGTGGCATTTGGATTGAGTCCTAAAGACCAGGACATGTAAAATGACATGTAAAAATGGGACAGAGTGTGCTAAGAGGTGGATAAACAATGAGGTAGGAAATTTCAAGGAGTATTAGGTACGCGAGAAGCAGTTTCTTTTGACTAAGAAATGGGGTCTATTAATGGAAGGGTAAGTTAAAGTCAGACAAGAGTAGGCAACAGAGCTTCAGCTTGATTCTAGATTGTGGGAACCAGGGAAGGTGTTTAGGCAGAAGGAGTAGATTTGATCAGAAACAGATGTTTGTGGTTAAAGATTCCAAGCTACACAAATACCATCTGTTTTCATGCAGTGTGGGATAACACTGCAACATATCCCACGATACAGGGATCGTGTTGGCTGTCACTGGAACAGAACACATGGGAGACACATTCCTTTTTTCACTGCTCCTCTTAACATTTGTAAACTCTTTAAAATTGCCACGCCCGTTTTGTATGAAACTGATCTCATTTGTTCCTTACCATGAGCCTATGAAGTTTTATCCCATTGTATAGGTGAAGAGAAGCACACTCAAGGAGGTTGGGTGATTTGTCATCTGGGCACATAGCTAGTTAGTAACTAAGTGAACACTGGAATCTTCTTCCTCCAGATCCAGGGAACTTCTCATTGTATGACGGGCTGCCCCCCACATAGTTCTTATGTACTGTTAACCACAAGCCCTGTAAAATACTATGGGTCCTTTTATGTGTGAAACATTGTAATAAATAAAGAGAGCTCTTATTGCAGACATTTGAAAGGATTCTCTGGGAAACTGACATTTCTAAAAAATGCAGCTAGTTTTTTTTATATATTCAGAGAAGAATCAAGAAGGTTCAAATTAGACTAAGGAAGATGTCAAGCAAAGTGTCATATCATCTAGAAAATTAAAGCTTGGATGAGGACCTATTTTCTAAGAGGAGGAGTAAAAAGAAGGGAGCGTTATATTCATCCTTGAAAATATAGGATGCAAAATAAATATCCCTTCCCTCTGATCACCCTTCAGGCCATTTTCAAAACACCTGATCCTCCAAATAACCCCATAAGAAAGGCATGGTAGATGTTATTGTGCCCCGTTTGGTAAATAAGAACATCAAGGCTAATTAATTTGCCCCAGATCATGCTAGTAAATAATTGTGCTTGTAGATCGTGTGGCTCTTAATTCAAAGCCACTTTCACTGCCCTTAGATCTGACACACGACTTGAAGATTTTTTTTGTTTTTTTGTGTTTTTTTTTTAAATTTATTTTTGGCTGCATTGGGTCTTCATTGCTGCACGCAGGCTTTCTCTAGTTGCGGCGAGCGGGGACTACTCTTCGTTGCAAAGGGCAGGCTTCTCATTGCAGTGGCTTCTCCTGTTGTGGAACACAAGCTCTAGGCGCACGGGCTTCAGTAGTTGCAGCACACGGGCCCTAGAGTGCACAGGCTTCAGTAGTTGCGGCACATGGGCTCAGTGGTTGCGGTGTGCAGGCTAAGTAGTTGTGGCTCCCGAGCTCTAGAGTGCAGGCTCAGTAGTTGTGGTGCACAGGCTCAGCTGCTCCGCGGGATGTGGGATCTTCCCGGACCAGGGATCAAACCCGTGTCCCCTGCACTGGCAGGCGGATTCTTAACCACTGCACCACCAGGGAAGTCTTAAAGATGTTTTGAGATGATTAAATAATAAAGTGCTATCAGCTGTACATTGTTTGGGAAATATCATTTATTCCGGTGGTTCCGCATGCTGATCAACCACATCTTTTAGGTTTTTCTGGGACAGTTCTTTGTTTGGCCTTTGGGAAGTGCTGTCCAAGTCAGAACAGGATACTTGGGAGCAACATTACCATTTTTTTCCCTAGCTATTTAAATGCTCTAAAACATTCAGGGTCAGCAATCAGAACCTCCTGAGGGTCCAGTTATTCATATGTATCCTCTGAACAGACAGGCACGGGTGAAGTGGCTCACAAAGGGGTTAGCAAGTGCCATAAATGCCTTGAGAGGTTCGATATTAAATTCAGTGGGGGTGTGTGAGCAGTCCTTCCGCACAGCCCACCAGAACTGGAAGAGGAGAAGTAAAAAGAGACAAAAGGAGGTGACATGGGCTCTCCTCCCAGCACTCAAGGAAGAATGTCAGTTCCTGGTGCAGAGTGCAATCCAGCCTTGGCCTCAGTTTTTAAGTCATTAATGAAATTGTTACATGTTTTATTTATTTTTAATTTTGACGATAGTGCAGGAATACATTCTTACTCCAAAAACCTCAAACAGGAAAGAGGGAACTAATATCTCCCTTGACCAGCACTCAGTCTCACCCTCCTCCCCAGATGTAACCACACTCTTCAATTTTGGGTGTATCCATCCAATTGTCTATAAATTTACCTTAATGTGTGCATTCAGAAATACATGGGTTTGTTTTGGTTGTGGTCTTTTTTTTTTCTTTTTGGCATCCCGTTAAAGATATTAAGAAGTCAGTTACCTTAGGACACTGTGTAAATTAAAGAATTCACCCCATTAACCTGTTCTCTATGCCTCATAACTCATTCGAGAGACCATCACTGTCTGGCAGCCCTTGGACACTTGACAGGGCATTGATTTCCTATTCTTCTTTTTTTATAAATTTATTTATTTATTTATTTATTTATTTATTTATTTATTTATTTATGGCTGTGTTGGGTCTTCGTTTCTGTGCGAGGGCTTTCTCTAGTTGCGGCAAGCGGGGGCCACTCTTCATTGCGGTGCGCGAGCCTTTCATTGTCGCGGCCTCTCTTGTTGCAGGGCACAGGCTCTAGACGCGCAAGCTCAGTAGTTGTGGCTCATGGGCCCAGTTGCTCCGCGGCATGTGGGATCTTCCCAGACCAGGGCTCGAACCCGTGTCCCCTGCATTGGCAGGCAGATTCTCAACCACCATGCCACCAGGGAAGCCCCTGATTTCCTATTCTTAATCATGTCCAAAGAAACAACCTGGTCTGCAGTTCCAGCTGAACTCCTGACAAACTGATATTTGGAGGAAAGTGACAGATAATACACAAAAGAATATTCTGTAAAGAAGCAAATAGCAGTATCAAAATGTAGTCTTCTGGCCTGAAGAAAAAGGCGTGGGCAGCAGAAGTGGACACCGTTCATCTGTGGCAGGATGTTAGATTTTGAATTATTACTCATCAAGTACAGACCGTTATCCTGGGGTAAACAGAAAACATTTTAAAGATCCGATTTTAAAAGTCACACCAAACAAAATCTATTCGGACAATAGAAATCTCATTTTTGCATTTGTGTGTTCCTCCCATAATTCAAATAACATCAGTTAGAATAAGAAAAAGAGTTACCATGGTGTTTTCTCTTCAGAACTTTCAGGATTACTTCCATTTGTAGTATGCTGTTCAGAAATTGAGCACAGTCACTGTTTGTTCCATTTCTCTGTGATTAATATTCATTGCTGTCACTCTGGCATATGAAGTGATTGTCCCTTGATTCATGGTGCACGTGTGGGCAGCAGCAGATATGGAGAAAGCATCATAATTTTAGGCCATTTACAAAGGCCCAGCTATCAGAACAGATTGCTCAGAGGTCATCCACCTACATCGTACTTCAAGACACCCTGCCTCTCTGTCTGCTGTGAAACTGACCCGAGGCGTCTTCTTCAGTAATAAGCAAAGATTAAGTGAGAACATCTAGTATTGCCTTTCACTGATCCTTAAAGATTGAGAAATGACTTCAGATATGATAAAGCTCTGTACACTTAACTCTGAATTTTCTTGTGGAATCAGCCTCTTGTTGAATGATAACAGTGTAGTATGTGTTAGACATTGGCCCTTGGGGGGGCAATTTGCTTGAACTTTCAACGTGAGCCTTGAGCTACTATGCTCTAGAGATGAATTTAGAAGAAACGTGGGATTTGGTGGGACATGTCTGAACCTGATGTTGCATTTTGGTAAAACAGAATTAGGTTCATTTCCGATGTTCTGTTGGGATTCACTGTAGAATTTTATTGTGTGCATATTCACAAACTCCCAGCTGTCTCAAAGGGGGAAAATAGGAAGTAAAACGCTATTATTTGTTGAACTGCTATTTTTCATTAGGGCCCACAGGACCCCATATTTTTCCACTACAAGAGATTTTCCATGTGGTTAGAAACCTGAAAGGCTATGGGACTTGGTATTCTGAATCCATTGACAATTAAGGTAGAAAATGAATCCCAAGAGTCAGACGGCCAAGGCCCCGGGAGCTGACTAGACTTACTTCGTTTTCCAGTTGGAGTCATGAGTAGTGTGTGACTCCTGGCATAACTGGCTTTTTATTTTTGTCTCCAATGGGAAGATGGCCCCAAAGGATAGCCTCAAAAGCCACAGAAAGTTGTCTCTATCTCCAGTGGCTGAAAACTGGAAGTAAACAGGGTAAGATGAGGAGAGAAATTGTGCAAAATAGAATTATAGAATTGTGCAAAATAGAATTATAGAACAATAATACTTTGCATCTGGAAGGAAACTTGGAGTTCATTTATTCCAGAGGATTCTTAGCTGTTGGTCCTGTGTAGTTTGAAAATCTCCTTCGGGTGAGGGTGAAATGGGCTGCCCCTAATTTTACTAGTGAGATTCAAAGATATTGAAAGATTTATTTAAGGTTATCCAACTTATAACGAAACTAAAATTTGAATCCATGCCATCCATCTCCAAGCCCTATGATTATTGCGTATCATAGAATTATAATATTTTACCTTTAAATCCCATTTTCTTCTTCTTCCTTATTGATAATGGGTGGGGAGAGCTGGAAGGAGAAAAGAAGGGAAGGGGAGGGAAGGAATGATAAACACAGGAGAAGAGTACAGAACTATATAGGCATCTTTTTTGCCCCAGATGCTTTATCACTTTGAGGTATTAGGAATCCAGGCATCTTCATAAAATCCCAAAGTTAGATGGATCATCTAGGCTACCCCAACACACACACATGCTTTAAACATAAAGTATAGCAGGAGATTTGAAAAATGTTAGAATATTATCACCATATCTCAAAACTCTTGGGTTTCCATTCCCATGGCCACCATGAGGCATTCAGATCTTTGTCATCCCTCCCCCAGACTACCTCATCAGACTCCTAGATGGTCTTCCTGCCTCTAGAACCTCCATTGTTTTGACCACCCTTTAAATCAGAGCCTAAAGTTTTGTGGTGATCATCTCATTCCTCTCTTCCAGAAACTTCAGTAGATAAGATCCCATCACTTACTGAATAAGAACAAAACCTCTTATGTGGCTTTTTTGTCCCAAGTTGCTTTTGTTGCCTTTTACCCTTTTTACTTCTTACTTTCCAGGTAATATAAATTTGTGGCCCCAAACAAGGACTGTGCTTTGATGACTTGGTGGCTTTGCTCATATTAATCCTTCTGCCCATAAACACATCATCATTGTACTCTTTACCTCCATTTACCAAACTTTTGCCCATCCTTCAAAACTTAGCACAACTGTGGAATGTGATATTCACTTCCTTTAATCATTCTATAACAGTGCCTTTGTAGCACCCAGGGACCCATGCTGACTTATGTTACAGCTATTGATAGATATTTCTTACCTACTCTATTAGAAATTCTGTTGCATTCTCATTTTTCTTGGCATTCCTCTGAGGCCTTATCATTTGCCTTGATATAGCGGATTAGCTGGAGGCATGAATGATTCAGCAATGGTCGTATATAGACAAAGGCAGAAATCCAGCAGAAGATTTAGTTATCAATAAAAGAGCAAGAGTTTCCCGTACTAAAATTTAGGTTAACCCAGTACCCTTAGCATTTCCACATGTTACCAGCTAAAAAAACTAATTTTCTACATAAAAGTACTGGGTCCCAAAAAAAAGGGGGGGGAAAGAAATGGATAAATTTTTAAAAACAAGGACCTAAAGATGCTAGTTTTAGTTTCCCTTTCAACCAATAATGGACAGGTAATTTATGTCTAGAGGAGATTATTTGCCGACTTTTTTTCTGAAATTATATTTTTTTCACTAAGGCTTCAGGAGGAAAAAATGTAAGTTTCTACACTTAGAATCAAAAATCAAAGTTTAGGAGATTTGATGTATCAGTGAGCTCAGTATGAGCCATTGATGTCAGGCACTATTATTTTCTATGGCAAATGTGATCCCAGACTATAGGAAAAGAAATTCAGTCAGTATCTAGAATAAAGGAGGTGATAGTAAATCCCCTCTCCAAATGGATCCAACCACACCTGTTCACTTTGAAATTACCTTTAAGATGAAACATGATTGCTTCAACCCTAGGAAGTAGCACTGGGGCCAGTAGATGACATTTTAACTCAAATTCAGGGAAAATTCCCTGGGAATAAGAACCATATGATGATGAAATGAGTAGCTCTTGCTAATATTTGCGGTTAAGGGCAGAGCAGACTCTGATTTGTTATTCCATTCAGTCCTTCCCACCAGTAGATTCTATTATTATCAAGCCCATTTTACCAATAAGAATATTTAGATACGAAGAGACTAAGTAATTTATCCTGGGTTACTTGATGAGTAAGTGGCAGAGCAGGTAGTTTACCCCCATGCATTTGACTTTAAAGCCCAGGTTCTTAACCAAGACACTGATACCCTTTTGGTAATTGAAGGTGGAGGAGGGAGAGGGGTGGGATAAAGATGGCCTGAGAAAGTTGTAGATGGAATGCAATGCAAACAAAGGGAAGGGGCTTGTAGTAGATGTCATAAAAATTGTTACCAACCCCCAGATTCAGGGGAGATTTAATCTGCCTCCAAAGGATGTGCTCTTTGAAAGGTAGAAGGCTAAATGGCATGGTATCAGCAGAAAAGAGCTTATAGCCAGTTCACAATGAGTTTTCCCTTAAGCTTCACTTAGTCACAGCATAAAGAAGCTACATAATGCCTGTGAAAGAGCCAATGAATAAGGAGATACTAGAAAACTGTAGCAAGTGCTTCCTCAATGAGGGGATGAGTGAGGAAAAGAGATGGTATAAACAAGATGTAGCAAACTGGCAGCCCCTGGGCCAAATCAGGAATTAGACCCACAGATTTTTTTTTTTTTTTTTTTTTTAGTTGATTTTGACTCTGCTAATTTGGGGGAGGGAGGGGTGTGTTTTAGGTCTGTTTGTGTTTGCTTTTCAAATAATTAGTTGCGAATATTTTTAAATCAGAATGTTTACATACATGCTTTTCTTGAAAAGTCAAATCTGGCATTGCTGGACCTGAGTCCTTGCTTCCAGAAGGTTCCTACCATACACTATGGTCTTAGACCTTGTCTGCTTCACTCAGTATATGGTCTGCTCAGCTCTTGTAGTCATTTCAGCATGGTCCCACCATTTATTCCAACTTTAAGAATACTTTTTAAGTTGCTGGAGTTCACTAAGTGAATAAAGCATCATTTTGTTTCTGAAACAGTTTTGCATAAAGAGGCATTAAAGAAAAAAAAAACCTTCAGTAAATCTAAAGTACAACAACAACAAAACAGTTCAAAGCTTAGGCCTTGCATGTCAAATTATAGCTTCTGACCTGTTGTACAGATACATGCTAAACACATGTCAAGAGTGGACACATATATCACTGTAAACTGTATACAGTCAAATGGGCCCTTGCTTACTCTGGTTAATCTTCCTTTATTTTTGCTTTTCCAAAGAAGGATCACTTTTAAGCATTGCCTTTATGAAAATGGATTTTAAATTTGTATTGATTTTACAGAATGAAGGTTTGGTAGAGAGTGATTTGTCAACAGAGGGATAGGTGGGAACATTTTTTAAATGCATACTAATAAAAATTTAACTGCTAAAAAAGAAAATGTATCAACACACTTATCTCAGGTTCAGCGATTTTGAAATTAATCTTACAGCTTTTTTTAAAAAGCTGTGATTGAATAGATGTTTTTGAGGACAGGGCTCCTGCTGTTGTAATAAATCTGTGCTTTGTTTCCTTGTAAATTTTCTTTCTGACAGAGACAGCAGTGTCAATGTCATTTTTAAAGTAAATTTCAGAAAATGCTTTCTCTTGAAAGGCCTATAACAAAAATTATATTCTTGGGACTACTATAGTTATTGGCTATTTGAGACTTGAACATTTATCTAGACATAAAGGAAAAATTATTACTCCTAGTAGATATCTAGTGATTTTTTTTGTTATAACACAAGAAAAATCCAACAGACTGTATCTAAATTCAGTGAAACTAATTGCCTCCATTTCACATAAGGAAAGGAGTCTCAGTCTAGTGCACCAATGGACAACACAATGAAATATACTCCAGACGTGCCAGCTTGGCCAAGGTCTGAGAAAAAACTGAGAGACAGGTCTTCCCAAGCAGCAAGTTAGCAAAAGGCTGAATGATATGGACAATTCATGACGAATACTAATTCAGAGGAACAGCAACGCAGAACAGCATTTCCCAAAGTGTACTGTGTGGAAGGGATACTAATAACCCAGGATATTAATAGGTATTATTCCAACAATTAAAAAAGCTGTGGTCATATAAGTTTGGGAAACAGTGAGTTAATGAAGTCAAGCGTTTTCTTTTATTACAGGATTCTCTGAGTTCTTATAGTTATTGTGTTAATATGAATGGTGAATTCCCAGGAAAGATATGTGGCATACAGTAATTCTTAAAAGAAATCCAGTTTGTATAGAACATCTCTTTGGATGAGTACTCCATATACTATATCTTGTATATTGATTAGGAATAAGTCCAGCTGCAGGAGACAGGATACTAAGCTTCAGTAATAGTGACTTGTTTCTCTTACATGTAAAAGAAGTTTAGGAGCCAGGACAGGACTCACAGGGCTCCATGTTTATAGAGTCCTCAAACTCCCTCCAGTGTTCTGTTCTGTCTACATTTTTATGGTCAAATATGGCTGCTGTAGCTCCACCCATCACATCCATATTTCAAAAATAAGATGAAAGTGAGGGTGATCTCCCACCTCTCTTTTAAGGAGATTTTCTGGAAGTGCAGCCAACATTTTCTTTTATTTCTCAATGAACAAGACTTAGTCCTGACTGCCAGGGAGATTGGAAATGTAGTCTTTTAGCTAAGTGGTTATATGCATGACTAAAAGTGGAGAATCTGTTTAGTTCAGAGAGAAAAGGAGGATGGGTATAGCATAGGCTATTAGAATATGCCATGCCTCAGAAATCACCAAAATAGGTAAAATAATATATAACATAAATATTTATCTTTGATTTAGATACATTTAAGGGTTATTTACAAAGGCTTTAATGTTTTTACCAGTATGAATTTTTTAAGCCCATAACCAAAAAGAAATAAAGAAAAAGAAATAGATGTAATGTTGAACTACATGGGAAAAATAAGTAAATGAAAAATAACTACATGGATTCATGATAGTGGGAAGCTGATCTCATTATTTGAAATATATAGGAGATAACCACCATTTAACCCAGTCTTCACCCTCATATTAAAATATCTCTTTTTGTTAAGATTTTTATGCATAAGTTTGCCTAATTGTAATAGATATATCCACCCATCCATGGCAAGGGAGACATTGTCTAAATGCAGAATTTTTTCATACCATCCAATAAAATTCGCTCTGACTCAGCTAAGCGATAAATCACTGTTACAAATGCTTTAAAAAGGAGTAGGAAGAGTTGTGGTCAATATTTCTGTCATTCAAAGTTATTCTCAAAATTATCCTAGTTGGCTCAGTCATTTGTTCTGCTAGGTTCAAACCCATATCAAATCACACTATGCTTTATTTATCAATAGTTTCCAAACATCCTGTTGTTGCAGTTGATTTTATATGATTTTAATGATTCTCTCAAAAAATTAGAGAAAATTGTTACAGTTTACTGACTGCTAGGTATTGTGTTAAGTGGTCTATATACATTGTCACTTTATCCTCATAATATCTTATCTCCATTTTTCAAATGGAAACTGAGGCGCAGGGAGGTTAAATAACCTAATGTCCACATTTAGGAAGCAGCAGTTGCAAGCTTTTTGGTCTTAGTTTCTGAACTCTATGCTATATTTCTCCAACTTGGAAAGAGACTATTAATCCTTTCAGAAGTGTTTATTATATCTATTTGAATTGATTTCTGCAAGGGCATCTCAATATACCATGTTCATGTATAATAGAACAACACATGCCTATTGTTTATTATCAAGAATAATAAACCTTAACTCATTAAACTGTGGTATTAATGTGCCATGGTGTTTACACAGCATGCACAGGAATACAATTCTGAACATTCTTGGTCCTATTAGATTGAAAATAATTTGATCATCTGCAAATAAATTTCACCAAACCATCATTACAGTATAGAGTTTTCAAAATAAATGATTCCATTTTCACCATGGAGTCTTTGAGACTTAGTCCTTATGGATAAACTTTAAAGCATTTTAAGAAAAGGGACAGAATGCTGGTTTCAGCTGATTATATAAAAAAGTGATGATGGATAAGTAGTCTTTTAAAAATCAACATCTGTTGCCTATGTATCTTCTAGTCATATTTGCTTAGTTTACACTTCAGGCAAAATCTGGGCTGTTTTTAGCAAAGCCAACACATCAATGGAGGAAGGCGCTGAATACCATTCTGATTTTGCATATTTACTTCCCTGTCCCAGGAGTCTTTATTACTGATGATGATTCAAGTATCATTGCAGCACAAAGATAAGACCAACAGCTACATTCTTCCATCTACAGACATTTCCTATTATAGGTGCAGTGCATGCCTGGGGGTTGAGTTTAAAACAAACCTAAAATCCTGTCTATATAGGAGTTGTTGACTTAATCTCTTTAAATACTAGAAAAACTGTTATATGAAATGATAAAACTTACAAGAAACAAAACACAGATATTTATTGTGCAGCAAAATACAAAGAGACCCTAATAAAATAGTTTTACATTCTTCCCATATTCTAAGGTGGTAGTTAAAAGCAGAAACTTTTTTTTAAATTAATTTTTATTGGAGTATAGTTGATTTACAGTGTTGTATTAGTTTCTGCTGTACAGAAGAGTGAATCAGTTATACCTATATATACAGCCACTCTTTTTTAGATTCTATTCCCATACAGGTCATTACAGAGTATTGAATAGAGTTCCTGTGCTATACAGTAGGTTCTTATTAGTTATCTATTTTATATATAGTAGGATATATGTGTCAATCCCAATCTCCCAATTTATCCCTCCCCCCACCTTTCCCCCTTGGTAACCATAAGTTTGTTTTCTACATCTGTGACTCTATTTCCGTTTTGTAAATAGGTTCATTTGTACCGATTTTATTAGATTCTGCATATAAGCTATATTATATGATATTTGTCTTTCTCTGTCTGACTTAATTCACTTAGTATGATAATCTCTAGGTCCATCCATGTCGCTGCAGATGGTATTATTTCATTCTTTTTTATGGCTGAGTAATATTCCATTGTATGTATGTACCACATCTTCTTATCCATTCCTCTGTCAATGGACATTTAGGTTGCTTCCATATCCTGACTATTGTAAATAGAAAACACAAACTTTCGATGTAGGTTGATCTTGATTTGTTCAAAGAAGCACCATTCTTTCACTAGCTGTGTGACTTTGTTGATTAACCTCTTGTTTCCTCAGTTTCTTCATCTATAAAATGAGATGATAATGATACTTGCCTCATGGGGTTTTTCTAAGAAATAAGAGAGTTAACATAGGTAAAGTTCTTTGAAAGTGACCAGTAAACGTTAGCTATTCTTGTTAATATTAGTAATGGGTGTAATTGGTATCTTCAGCTCATGAATCCTGGTTTTCTTACTGAAATGTATCTGCTCCCTTTTTGACACTTGGCATACACTTTTAATACAAATATGTCCAAATTCCTGGGAAAATACTTAAGAAATATATAATCTTTTCAAAACTTTGACATCATTTGCTGGGAAATACGTTATAACCAGCCATCTGTGGAGAGTAAGTTTCCAATTATGGGACATGCCGGCTTCTATTTGCTGTATGTTCTCATTGGTAAGAGATAAAATGGTATCTACCCAATATAGGAGAGTAAGTGGTCCGATCATCCCACATATTTATGTCAAGCAGAAGAAAAATGACTTCTCTCTTTCCCAAACTATGGGTTTCCATGACACATGTGGCATTCTTGGATCTGTTACAGACCCTAAGATTCAGCTCCTATATCCCAAAGAAAATAGTCAAGTTCTGGGAAAAGTGAGTAAAACCAAGGCTGGTCTGGCTCAGGAAAAAACAATATTGATGAGGAAAACTCACTGTTATTACTTTCTAGTGAAAAACATAAAATGAACTGAATGAATGAAGAAGTGTAATTCATTTTGAAGAGTAATGGTTACCTAGCAAATTTAATCATTGATCTCAGAAATTAACTAAAATTTGAAGAACACAATCTAGAGCCTTTAATCCTTCATTAAGAAACAATTTGCTACTTTAGTTGGAATGTGTATCACTCTGAAATATCAAGGAAATTCGAAGAAAAAATAATTTCCATCTTTTTTATTTCAGAAGAACCATATATCTTTGCTAAATTATTGCAGATACAAGCGAAGCATTCTTATCTTCCAATATTATGTAGCAAGATAAGGCAGAACCACAGAAAGGCACGTTTTTTAAGCCTCTTACTTACCCCTCACTCGTTAAGAAGAAGCTATTTCATATAATGCAATTGTCTAACAAATGAAATTTAGGTGTAAAAGAATCCAAATTTGATTTCAGCCATGTTTGACTAAAAAAAAACTTTCCTGAAACATATTAAAGACCCACAGCCCTTTTCAGATAGGAAATAAATAGCAAAATTTGACACCTTCTTAGGAACCCAGGATTGTCATAATATAGATATGGAAGAAGCACGTGCTGCTCTCAGCAGTGGCCTAGGACTTAATTTATAGGAACTCTTGCTGTCACCTGCTTACCTATTGACTATTTGCTTGTTTCCATAAAACTAGCCTAGTAAAGGTACAGTTGCCTTACCTCTAGGGATGAGTCTATATAAAATTAGTTGAGAAATGAAAGGCTTTCTCCAAATGACTTTCCTACCATCTAGTAGACATTGGCTTCTCAAAGTGACCAGCAACATCAACATCACTTGGGAACTTGGTAGAACTGAGGAATCTCAAGTTCAGCCCCAACCTCATGGAAGCGGTCTGTATTTGACAAAATCCCTGTAGGCACACTAAAGTTTTGAGAAGTGCTGATTTAGATAATCTGGTTCATTATCACCCTTAACTTAGCAGAAACATGAGACAACTCTAATTCAACTCCAATTAACTGGTCCATTCTTATTTACAGTGAGTTTGTTGAAGGTCTGTGAAGGAAGTTTCTCCCTCACCAAGTCAAGGAATCACGCTAGGGTATTTTGGAAAAGGCTTTTTTTTTTTTTTTTTTTGGCTGCATTGGGTATTCGTTGCTGTGTGCGTGGGCTTTCTCTAGTTGGGGTGAGCAGGCTTACTCTTCCTTGCGGTGGGTGGGCTTCTGATTGTAGTGGCTTCTCTTGTTGCAGAACACGGGCTCTAGGCACGCAGTCTTCAGAAGCTGCAGCATGCAGGCTCAGCAGTTGTGGCTCACGGGCTCTAGAACACAGGCTCAGTAGTTGTGGCGCACGGGCTTGGTTGCTCCGCGGCATGTGGGATCTTCCCGGACCAGGGCTCGAACCCGTGTCCCCTGCATTGGCAGGTGGATTCTTAACCACTGCGCCACCAGGGAAGCCCTGGAAAAGGCTTACTTTTAAAAGCTATGTTTGTTTCATAAAAGAGACATGGAGGAAAATGGGACAGTCTGACAAAACTGAAAAAGCAATTAATTAGACACTGCCCATCATACATTAACTGTAATGTGAACTTGGTCTAGTCATTATAACTCTGAGCCCGTTTCCGCCTCTGAAAATTTCCCAAGTCCCTTTCAATATAATGATCGTGCACTTGCGCAAGTATACCAACAGGCATATTTTTCAAGTCTTCAGTTATATTCTTTGTATAGGATTTCAGATACAAGCACTACTATGTCCTTCCAGAGAGGGAGTTTTTCATTTGTAACAAAGATCATGAAGTCATGGATAGCGGCTAAGACTAGAATCCAGGTCTCTTGATTCAGCATTCAGACCTACATTATCAATAAATTCTTCAGGAAATTATGTGTAAATGAAAAAGGTGCCCATACTCTTGGATTATGAGCAACCGATCTAAAAGGTTTCAGTTGCCCATATTTTATCAATTTTTCATATACTCTAGAATTAGTCAGCAAATACTTTGAATTCATGACATGAAGTATTTTCAAGAAATTACCAGTACTGCTATATAGTATATTTTAAAGTTCATAAGAAAGTAGATCCTAAGACTTCTCATCATAAGGAAAGTTTTTTCTTTTTTTTTTAATCTATATGAGATGATGGATGTTAACTAAACTTATTGGGGTATGATAATCATTTCTCAGTGTATGTAAGTCAAATCATTATGCTGGACACCTTAAATTTATACAGTGCTGTGTAATGATTACATCTCAATAAAACTGGAGAAAATGAACAGTGATGGATAAATAAGAAATTAAAAAAAACAACATACTCAAAAATATTTTCAAGAAATTAAATGAAAATGAAAAAAGTTTGTACTTGGTAGTTTTACTAAAAAAT
This sequence comes from Eschrichtius robustus, assembly GCF_028021215.1. Taxonomy (NCBI): domain Eukaryota; kingdom Metazoa; phylum Chordata; class Mammalia; order Artiodactyla; family Eschrichtiidae; genus Eschrichtius; species Eschrichtius robustus. Next base: position 6,665,759 of record NC_090830.1, on the reverse strand, counting down.
TTCATGCGTCATTGTGAGCATTCTAATTTATGTATTGACAAGAATTACATGGTAATTTTTACTTTGTTTTCTCTTAATCTATAAGAAATTAATATGTTCTGTTGTTGTTTTTTTCTTTAATATCTTTATTGGAGTATAATTGCTTTACAATGGTGTGTTAGTTTCTGCTTTATAACAAAGTGAATCAGCTATGTACATACATATATCCCCATATCTCTTCCCTCTTGCATCTCCCTCCCACCCTCCCTATCCCACCCCTCTAGGTGGTCACAGAGCACCGAGCTGATCTCCCTGTGCTATGCGGCTGCTTCCCACTAGCTATCTACTTTACGTTTGGTAGTGTATATATGTCCATGCCATTTTCTCACATCGTCCCAGATTACCCTTCCCCCTCCCCGTGTCCTCACGTCCATTCTCTATGTCTGCGTCTTTATTCCTCTCCTGCCCCTAGGTTCTTCAGAAACTTTTTTTTTTTTTTTTTTAGATTCCATATATATGTGTTAACATACAGTATTTGTTTTTCTCTTTCTGACTTACTTCACTCTGTAGGACAGACTCTAGGTCCATCCACCTCACTACAAATATCTCAATTTCGTTTCTTTTTATGGCTGAGTAATATTCCATTATATATATGTGCCACATCTTCTTTATCCATTCACCTGTCGATGGACACTTAGGTTGCTTCCATGTCCTGGCTATTGTAAATAGAGCTGCAGTGAACATTGTGGTACATGACTCTTTTTGAATTATGGTTTTCTCAGGGTATATGCCCAGTAGTGGGATTGCTGGGTCATATGGTAGTTCTATTTTTAGTTTTTTAAGGAACCTCCATACTGTTCTCCATAGTGGCTGTATCAATTTATATTCCCACCAACAGTGCAAGAGGGTTCCCTTTTCTCCACACCCTCTCTAGCATTTATTATTTGTAGATTTTTTGATGATGGCTATTCTGACAGGTGTGAGGTGATACCTCATTGTAGTTTTGATTTGCATTTCTCTAATGATTAGTGACGTTGAGCATCCTTTCATGTGTTTGTTGGCAATCTGTATATCTTCTTTGGAGAAATGCATATTTAGGTCTTCTGTCCATTTTTGGATTGGGTTGTTTGTTTTTCTGATATTGAGCTTCATGAGCTGCTTGTAAATTTTGAGATTAATCCTTTGTAAGTTGCTTCATTTGCAAATATTTTCTCCCATTCTGAGGGTTGGATTTGAGTCTTGTTTATGGTTTCCTTTGCTGTGCAAAAGCTTTTAAGTTTCATTAGGTCCCATTTGTTTATTTTTGTTTTTATTTCCATTTCTCTAGGAGGTGGGTCAAAAAGGATCTTGCTGTGATTTATGTCATAGAGTGTTCTGCCTATGTTTTCCTCTAAGAGTTTGATAGTGTCTGGCCTTACATTTAGATCTTTAATCCACTTTGAGTTTATTTTTGTGTACAGTGTTAAGGAGTGTTCTAATTTCATTCTTTTACATGTAGCTGTCCAGTTTTCCCAGCACCACTTATTGAAGAGGCTATCTTTTCTCCACTGTATATTCTTGCCTCCTTTATCAAAAATAAGGTGACCATATGTGTGTGGGTTTATCTCTGGGCTTTCTATCCTGTTCCATTGATCTATATTTCTTTTTTTGTGCCAGCACTATACTATCTTGATAACTGTAGCTAAGTCAGGGAGCCTGATTCCTCCAGCTCTGTTTTTCTTTCTCAAGATTGCTTTGGCTATTCGGGGTCTTTTGTGTTTCCATACAAATTGTGAACTTTTTTGTTCTAGTTCTGTGAAAAATGCCAGTGGTAGTTTGATAGGGATTGCATTGAATCTGTAGACTGCTTTGGGTAGTAGAGTCATTTTCACAATGTTGATTCTTCCAATCCAAGAACATGGTATATCTCTCCATCTGTTTGTATCATTTTTAATTTATTTCATCAGTGTCTTATAATTTTCTGCATACAGGTCTTTTGTCTCCTTAGGTACGTTTATTCCTAGGTATTTTATTCTTTTTGTTGCAATGGTAAATGGGAGTGTTTCCTTAATTTCTCTTTCAGATGTTTCATCATTAGTGTATAGGAATGCAAGAGATTTCTGTGCATTAATTTTGTATCCTGCAACTTTACCAAATTCATTGATTAGCTCTAGTAGTTTTCTGGTAGCATCTTTAGGATTCTCTATGTATAGTATCGTATCATCAGCAAACAGTGACAGCTTTACTTGTTTTCCGATTTGGATTCCTTTTATTTCTTTTTCTTCTCTGATTGCTGTGGGTAAAACTTCCAAAACTATGTTGAATAATAGTGGTGAGAGTGGACAACCTTGTCTTGTTCCTGATCTTAGAAGAAATGGTTTCAGTTTTTCACCATTGAGAACAATGTTGGCTCTGGGTTTGTCATATATGGCCTTTATTATGTTGAGGTAAGTTCCCTCTATGCCTACTTTCTAGAGGCTTTTTATCATAAATGGGTGTTGAATGTTGTCAAAAGCTTTTTCTGCATCTATTGAGATGATCATATGGTTTTTCTCCTTCAATTTCTTAATATGGTCTATCACGTTGATTGATTTGCATATATTCAAGAATCCTTGCATTCCTGGGATACACCCCACTTGATCATGGTGTATGATCCTTTGAATGTGCTGTTGGATTCTGTTTGCTAGTATTTTGTTGAGGATTTTTACATCTATGTTCATCAGTGATACTGGCCTGTAGTTTTCTTTCTTTATGACATCTTTGTCTGGTTTTGGTATCAGGGTGACAGTGGCCTCGTAGAATGAGTTTGGGAGTGTTCCTCCCTCTGCTATATTTTGGAAGAGTTTGAGAAGGATAGGTGTTAACTCTTCTCTAAATGTTTGATAGAATTCGCCTGTGAAGCCATCTGGTGCTGGGCTTTAGTTTGTTGGAAGATTTTTAATCACAGTCTCAGTTTCAGTGCTTGTGATTGGTCTGTTTATATTTTCTATTTCTTCCTGGTTCAGTCTCAGAAGGTTGTGCTTTTCTAAGAATTTGTCCATTTCTTCCAGGTTGTCCATTTTATTAGATATAGTTGCTTGTAGTAATCTCTCATGATCCTTTGTATTTCTGCAGTGTCAGTTGTTACTTCTCCTTTTTCATTTCTATTTCTATTGATTTGAGTCTTCTCCCCTTTTTTCTTGGTGAGTCTGGCTAATGGTTTGTCAATTTTGTTTATCTTCTCAAAGAACCAGCTTTTAGTTTTATTGATCTTTGCTATTGTTTCCTTCATTTCTTTTTCATTTATTTCTGATCTGATCTTTATGATTTCTTTCCTTCTGCTAACTTTGGGGGGTTTTTGTTCTTCTTTCTGTAATTGCTTTAGGTCTAAGGTTAGGTTGTTTATTTGAGATGTTTCTTGGTTCTTGAGGTATGCTTGTATTGCTATAAACTTTCCTCTTAGAACTGCTTTTGCTGCATCCCATAAATTTTGGGTCGTCGTGTTTTCATTGTCATTTGTTTCTAGGTATTTTTTGATTTCCTCTTTGACTTCTTCAGTGATCTCTTGGTTATTTAGTAGTGTACTGTTTAGCCTCCATGTGTTTGTAGTTTTTACAGATTTTCCTGTAATTAATATCTAGTCTTATAGCCGTGGGGTCGGAAAAGATACTTGATACGATTTCAATTTTCTTAAATGTACCAAGGCTTGATTTGTGACCCAAGATATGATCTATCCTGGAGAATGTTCCATGATCACTTAAGAAAGTGTAATTCTGTTTTTTTTGGATGGAATGTCCTATAAATATCAATTAAGTCCATCTTGTTTAATGTATCATTTAAAACTTGTGTTTCCTTATTTATTTTCATTTTGGATCATCTGTCCATTGGTGAAAGTGGGTGTTAAATTCCCCCACTATGATTGTGTTACTGTCGATTTCCCCTTTTATGGCTGTTGGCATTTGCCTTATGTATTGAAGTGCTCCTATGTTGGGTGCATAAATATTTACAGTTGTTTTATGTTCTTCCTGGATTGATCCCTTGATCATTATGTAGTGTCCTTCTTTGTCTCTTCTAATAGTCTTTATTTTAAAGTCTATTTTGTCTGATATGAGAATTGCTTCTCCAGCTTTGTTTTGATTTCCATTTGCGTGGAATATCTTCTTCTATCCCCTCACTTTCAGTCTGTATGTGTCGCTAGGTCTGAAGTGGGTCTCTTGTACACAGCATATGTATGGGTCTTGTTTTTGTAACCATTCAGCCAGTCTGTGTCTTTTGGTTGGAGCGTTTAATCCATTTACATTTAAGGTAGTTATCGATATGTATGTTCCTATTACCATTTTCTTAGTTGTTTTGGGTTTGTTATTGTAGGTCTTTTCCTTCTCTTGTGTTTCCTGCCTAGAGAAGTTCCTTTAGCCTTTGTTGTAGAGCTGGTTTGGTGGTGCTGAATTCTCTTAGCTTTTGCTTGTCTGTAAAGGTTTTAATTTCTCCATCGAATCTGAATGAGATCCTTGCTGGGTAATCTTGGTTGTAGGTTTTTCCCTTTCATCACTTTAAATATGTCCTGCCGCTCCCTTCTGGCTTGCAGAGTTTCTGCTGAAAGATCAGCTGTTAACCTTATGGGGAGTCCCTTGTATGCTATTTGTTGTTTTTCCTTTGCTGCTTTTGATATTTTTTCTTTGTATTTAGTTTTTGATAGTTTAATTAATATGTGTCTTGACGTGTTTCTCCTTGGATTTACCCTGTATGGGACTCTCTGTGCTTCCTGGGCTTGATTGACTATTTCCTTTCCCATGTTAGGGAAATTTTCAACTATAATCTCTTCAGATTTTTTCTCAGGGCCTTTCTTTTTCTCTTCTTCTTCTGGGACCCCTATAATTCAAATGTTGGTGCATTTAATGTTGTCTCAGAGGTCTCTGAGACTGTCCTCAATTCTTTTCATTCTTTTTTCTTTATTCTGCTCCCTGGCAGTTATTTCCACTATTTTATCTTCCAGCTCACTTATCCGTTCTTCTGCCTCAGTTATTCTGCTATTGATTCCTTCTAGAGAATTTTTAATTTCATTTATTGTTTTGTTCATCGTTTGTTTGCTCTTTAGTTCTTCTAGGTCCTTGTTAAATGTATCTTGTATTTTCTCCATTCTATTTCCAAGATTTTGGATCATCTTTACTATCATTACTCTGAATTCTTTTTCAGGTAGACTGCCTAGTCCCTCTTCATTTGTTTGGTTATGTGGGGTTTTACCTTGCTCCTTCATCTGCTGTGTGTTTCTCTGTCTTCTCATTTTCTTAACTTACTGTGTTTGGGGTCTCCTTTTCACAGGCTGCAGGTTCGTAGTTCCCGTTGTTTTTGGTGTCTGCCCCCAGTGGGTAAGGTGGGTTCAGTGGGTTGTGTAGGCTTCCTGGTGGAGGGGACCGGTGCCTGTGTTCTGGTGGATGAGGCTGGATCTTGTCTTTCTGGTGGGTAGGACCGCATCTGGTGGTGTGTTTTGGGGTGTCTCTGAACTTATTATGATTTTAGGCAGGCTCTCTCCTAATGGGTGGGATTGTGTTCCTGTCTTGCTAGTTGTTTGGCATAGGGTGTCTAGCACTGTAGCTTGGTGATCGTTGAGTGTTGCTGGGTCTTAGCGTTGAGATGGAGATCTCTGGGAGAGCTTTTGCCATTTGATATTACATGGAGCTGAGGGGTCTCTGGTGGACCAGTGTCCTGAACTCGGCTCTCCTTACCTCAGAGGCACAGGCCTGACACCCAGCCGGAGCACCAAGACCCTGTCAGCCACACGGCTCAGAAAAGCAGGGAGAAAAAAAGAAAGAAAGAAAGAAAAAATAAAATAAAAAAGTTATTAAAATAAAATATAAGAAAAAATTATTAAAAATTAGAAAGTAATTATAAAGAAAAAGAAAAAAAAAGAAAGAAAGAAGAGAGCAACCAAACCAAAAAACAAATCCGCCAATGATAAGAACTGCTAAAAACTATACTAAAACACAAAAACAAAAAACGGACATCCAGAACCCTGGGACAGATGGTAAAAGCAAAGCCATAGAGACAAAATCACACAAAGAAGCATACACATACACACTCACAAAAAGAGAAAAAGGAAAAAAAAAAAATGTATCTTTTGGGAAGTCTGAGGTCTTCTGCCAGCGTTCAGTAGGTGTTCTGTAGGAGTTGTTCCACATGTAGATGTATTTCTGATGTATTTGTGGGGAGGAAGGTGATCTCCACATCTTACTCCTCCGCCATCTTGAAGGTCTCTGTTTCTTACAACGGATATAACTCAGGGACAGCCAGATGGGAGAGACACACAAGGCAAGGCACATGGGGAAGGGGCTGGAAGCTTCTGTCTCTCTCTATGGGCATCACTCTTGCAGCACCTGCCTATGTTCAGTCTCCTGGAAGTTCTCTGAACACTCCTGTTGTTGGTTTTTTTAGGCCATTATTTTACTTGGATTTTGCTTTTGTGTGTTCCGCTAAATTTACCAATTTATTTTCATAATTTTTTCTACTTACTCCTTGAGTTTTTTGTCTTTGTTCTTCCTATACCTTCTTAAATGGAATGCTAGGGTGTTTATTTTCTTTGCTTCTATTAATATAGTGAAATTATTTATGACTAAAAAGTAATCTCATAAAGGTTTGGTCTCATCCTCTTTTTACTTTTATTTTTAAATCTCAGTATCTCCTTCACAACCAAATAAATGTTTGGGGAAATGGTTTTAAATATCTAAAGAGTTGGAAATATTAAGTTCTTTTTATTGTAAAGTTCTAGTTTTATTAGACTAAATTTAAAGGCAGATTCTGTTGTGAAATGTAATTTGACACTTCTAAATTGTAGAAAGTAAAAGTAAATGTAGCATTTTGAAACATTTTTCAAAGTTCAATGCCAAAAAATATAAGTGACTTGGAAAATGAAATATATTTCTAAGTTCCAACATTATAAAGAATTGCCTTTTCTGTAGAATTTAATTGCTCTTTTAATTTGAAAAAGTGAATACTCTTTGTACCTCCACTGTTTATTTGTGTAAAAACTTCATCAGTATGTGTGTCTCCCTGTCTACATAGCAGATTCTTTATCTTCAGAGAACATGTGTGATTCACCTGTGTGTTCTTTTTCCTCTCCTTTTTGCAAAGCTCAATAGAAAATCAATATTTTTGAAATTAGATTAAGTTGAAAGGAGAAGAGATAATGGGTGAAATCACATCACCTCCAAACACATAAAAAAACTTAAGTGTAAAAGTGATCTTATTTATCTTTCCATCCTTTTCATATTATAAAGGGCTGGAACTAAATGGAAAGAAAGAGTTGAAAAAAAAATACAAAGGAAAGGATCTGGTCTGATTTTCTCAAAGTTTTGATAAAGGCCCACCTTGGTGGAGAAATTAAGAAATACATTACTCTCTGTTTTCAAGAATTTTAAAGATTTTTGTGTATGTAGCTTCTTGGGGGAGAGGGATATATGTGATATTTTATTTTAGATATGAATCATGTGAAATCTAAAAAAAATACCTGAATAAGGTAAATTCATTCTTCTTTAGAATTTTGAAATTTACATAAAGACATCAGCTGTAATAGGCAACATAGATGAAGAGACTGTCAAGGATTCTATCAGAAGCAATATCCATGGTTTTAGAATTGATTTTACTCTTCTGTCCCTCTGAAAATGGAATCATTCAGAATTTACTTTAAATATTTCATTCATTCATTTAGTCATTCATTCATTAAATAATTGCTGATCTCCTACTGTGTGCCAGGCGCTCTTCTCAGTAGGGGATGCAGCACTGATCAACTACAACAAAATCCCTTCCCTCATGAGGGTTACAGGTGGTATCCTGAGCAGAAAGGAATGATAAGGAGCATGAAATCCCAGCATCATGTGTTTCACCCATGAAAGTACAGGTGAGAAAAAACAGTATGAGAGCAAGAAGAAATGCCAGTCACTAGCAACAGTATGATAAGCTAGTAATAAATGCTTCCCAGAAAACAGAGTTCTGAGAAGAGAAGATCAGTAAGATCAGAGTACAGCAAAGAAGGAAACAGTTGGAAATGTAAGAAAATGAAAACGAATTGTTTCTTATTTTCATAGGCTTTCATTCAGTGTCGGTTTTGGAAGTTTTTAATATCAACGTAAATTATTGTTGTTCCCTAAATCCTAAAATGGATAAAGTGGAGAGTATTTAACTGAATGCTGGAGAACAAGATGTGAGCTGTTAAAATATAGTATAGAAGACAAACTAAGGATGTTCTTCATATGTTTTGAAGAGAAGTATGTTTCAGGTGAAAGGTTGAAAATATTCAATAAAATGACCAATATAGAGATATAGATAAAGATACACATATACATATATAGATATACACATCTGGTGAGAAAGAATCATTTAAAATATCAATGCAGTTTATGATAAAGGGCAATTTAAAACATTTGAGACACAAATAGATTTATTTCTATATAAAATAGAATACTTTCAAGATGATTCTTTAATGAATAAATATTAGGTCAAGACATAAATAAATTCAGTGAATATATAGCTTTGTGTTTTTAGGCTGGTAAATTCACACCATGATACATGAATCAATATACACATAGAATGAATAAGGAAAGGATGTGGAAAAGGAGTTGAATTATTTATTTTTTAATTGAGGTTTTTTACAGTTTTTGAGATATAACTGACATATATCGTATTAGTTTCAGGTGTACAACATAATGATTCAGTATTTGTATATGTTGCAAAATGATCACCACAATAAGTCTGGTTAACATTCATCACCACACATAGTTACAATATTTTTTTCCTATGATGAGAACTTTTAAGATATACTCTCTTAGCAACTTTCAAATATTCCATAGTGTTATTAACTATAGTCACCATGCTGTACTTAACATCCCCGGGGCTTCTTTATTGTATAACTGGAAGTTTATACCTTTTGACCACCTTCACCCATTTCACCCACCCCTCACCCCCTAGCTCTGACAACCACCAATCTCTTCTCTGATTCTATAAGCTCATTTTTTGTTGCTTTTTAAAAATTCCACAGGTAAGTGAAATCATAAAGCATTTGTCTTTCTCTGTCTGACTTATTTCACTTAACATAATGCCCTCGAGGTCCAAGGTTCATCCATGTTGCCACAAATGACAAGATTTCCTTCGTTTTTGTGGCTGAATAATGTTCCATTTTATACACATTCCATTATGTGTACGTGTGTGTATTCTTTATATATTCATCCATTGATGGACACTTAGGTAGTTTCCATGTCTTTGCTATTGTAAATAATGCTGCAATGAACATGGGAATGAATAAATCTTGTCCAGTTACTGTTGTTGTTTCCTTTGGATAAATACCCAGAAGTGGAATTGCTGGACTGTATGGTAGCTCTATTTTTAGTTTTTTGAAGAACCTCCATACAGTTTTCCAGATTGGCTGCACCAGTTTACATTCCCACCAACAGTGTATAAGTGTTCCCTTTTCTTCACATCCTCGCAAACGCTTGTTATTTGTTGTCTTTTTTTTTTTTAAACAGCTCCTGTTTATTTTTTTTAATTTTAATTTTTATTTTTTTTAATTTTTATTTATTTATTTTATTTATGGCTGTGTTGGGTCTTCGTTTCTGTGCGAGGGCTTTCTCCAGTTGTGGCAAGTGGGGGCCACTCTTCATCGCGGTGCGCGGGCCTCTCACTATCGCAGCCTCTCCTGTTGCGGAGCACAGGCTCCAAACGCGCAGGCTCAGCAGTTGTGGCTCACGGGCCTAGTTGTTCCGCGGCATGTGGGATCCTCCCGGACCAGGGCTCGAACCCGTGTCCCCTGCATTGGCAGGCAGATTCTCAACCACTGCGCCACCAGGGAAGCCCTTGTCTTTTTGATAATAGCCATTCTAACATGTGTGAGGTGATATCTCATTGTGGTTTTGATTTGCATTTCCCTGATGATTAGTGATGTTGAGCGTATTTTCATGTACCTGTTGGCCATTGGTATGTCTTCTTTGGAAAAATGTCTATTCAGATCCTTAGCCCATTTTTTAATTGGGTTGCTTGGTTTTTGCTATTTTATTTTTTAATAAGGATCTAATGAAAGAGTCAACTCTTTATTCTAAAATATAGTTCAAAAGATTTTATAATGGAAGTTACTTCATGTCATGATGTGCTACTTTAGAAGTCATTTTATGAGGTTATCAGATTTGCAAGTAATTATTAGAAGGACTATAGGACAGATATGCATTGAGAGCTAGCTATGTATTGTGAATATTTTGAAATGTAGTTAAATAGGAGTAAATTAGCAAATATAAAATCATCCATGTGCCATTCCTTTCCAATTAACCCCAAGAATAAAGCCAAAACAATGACAGATCTAAAAAGATGATTTGAAAATTAAGTCCCATGATTCCTGCTTTTACTGTCATTTATGTAAGACTAGAGATATTCCTCAAAAGGGAAACATGACAATGCAATTCCTGGGTAGGATTTTTAATAAGTATATTGAATTTAATTGGCCCAGTTGAATCTCCTTCTTCCATGAGCTTTCAAACTCTCCCAATACTGTAAAGATCTAACTTTACAAAGGCCAGCAATGCCCTGATAACTGTTAGGAGAGTTTAAAGCAAATATATCACTTCTTTATACTTTCTGTGTCTCACCAATAATAAACTTCTGTAACCTATGCTACCCTCATTAAAACTCCTTCGTATTTGATCTTTTGTTATTCACTAGTGGTTTCCAACCACATTGCAAGCTCTTGCAGTTTCACAATAGGGAACAGAGTTGGCCCTAATGCCCACTTGATTGACCGTTTGAAATGCATGCAGTGTGGGAGCTGAGCAGTCAGTGATTTATGAAGGCTTAAGTGGATTGTTTCTGGGTTATCCTTGAGAACACATTTTATTCTACGTATGAACCTCTTTGTTGATAACACCGGGAAAATTCTGGGTCATAACCTATAGGTCCAAATATAAAGAAGCTAAAAAAATAGTAATTTCATTTGAAGATGTCTGTTAAAATCATGTGGTCTCTTATTAAACAATTGCTTACGTCTCTACGGTTTAGGAGCATTAAACAACACTCTCTGTCATGGTGGCCATGTCCCTAGAATGAAGGAATTTAGCAACATATATTGAATCCATAGGCGTTGAAGCTTGCATTCATTCTTTGTCCAATGTGCAAAAAAAATGGGCATGTTTTAAAAAGAGACAAATGCCAAAGTACTCAACGTTTATGGGCTCTATTTAGCCTGAAGGTGATTGACAGAAGACATGACTCATATGCCACCTGGGTTCATAATGAAAAAAAAAGAAATCTTTTCCAAACTGCCTGTCACCTTGCCTTTGTGCCTAAGGAATCACATCCACCATGAAACATGGGCTCTCTGTCGTTACTGTTTGCAGGGAAGAAATGATAAGTCCAAAGGTTTTACCTATCTGTTCATTCTAAATCACTTTGGCTGTTAGGGATTTCAGAAATATTTTACTGTGTGGAAAATATGAAAAATTTAAGCTCTAGCATGTTCTCTTCACTCTTTTAAAGCTTAATACTGAATGACTCAAAAGAATTCAGATAAGGGGAAGGCATTTTAAAGTTAATTGCTCCATTTTACAAATTGCGTTGCTCAGATTCAAGAATAAAAGCCATTTCCTAGTTTTTGTCAGGTACTTCTTTCACTGTGTATCAGATGTCAACTTCATTCATAAAGTCTGCAAAGATTGAACAGCCTTATTATGCAGTTGTTTCTGGTAATGCCCTTCACTCTTGACTTTGCAAATTGAAATATGTTTTATTGATCCAGATGCATTAAGTGTTTCAGACGCTCTTCAGCATATTCCACCTTGCTCGCAGCTACTTTAGGAATGCCTACTTGAACATAAATGATGACTGTCCCTTGATTAAACCCTTGCCTTCCAATAATGGCTTTAAAATGGTCAAAATGATCATGAGTCATCATACATTCCCAAAATATTTTTTAGCACTTGAGTAAAAAAAATAGAGGGATTTTTAGGTTTGAAGTGGACCTTTTTTGATTTGCAGCTTCATTGTGAAGTGCATTCAAAAATTACATAACTCAGTTTTACATCAAATATTTTTATTTAAGCTTCAGATGAATTACTATTGTCAAAAGACGTTAGAGAAGAATTTCCTTCACTATGTGTGGACAAAGCAGACTATAAGCGAGATAAACGCACATTAGTCTAATATATCGATGTGTCCTATGAAACCTAGTCAACATTAGTGGGTTTTTGGTAGCAAATGAACCTTTTTTCAGATTCACAACACACAGGCATGCGCACGCGCGCACACACACACACACACACACACACTGGCTTTATTCACATATAAACTTATCTGTTTATAGATTGACCAGTGGGTGAAATAAGAGAACATCTCTTTATATCGCCTTTTTACATTATAACTAGCTTTCTCTCCCATCATTGATTATAAAAATTTTCAAACATACTGAAAAGCTGTAAGAAATTTTACAGTGAATATCCCTAAACCCACCTCTTAAGAGTGGATAATTAGGGTTGTGCTGTATTTGCTATGGCACATATCTGCCCACATGTCCATCCAACAATTTGTCATGTTTATTTGGTAGATTTCAAAGTTAGCTGCAGACATCGGTACACGTTCCCCTAAATATTTCAGCGAACATATCATTGTAACTCATTTTTATGTTGTTGTGGTTTTCTTTTTTAATAGTTTCCAAGAGGGGATCATTTCAGAAGATCTTAAGTATTATAAACTACTGAAAATTTTAGTCTAGTTGTTCTAGCTTCCGTAAAGATCCAATATTCTCCATTCTCTTTTTGGCTACATCCACTGCTCCCTTGAGACTGATGCTAATTGTCCTAACTCTGTGTTTCCATCTCTGTCCCTTCTGCTTCACCACACTGATTTGTTTATGCAGCCATGAATCAGTTAGAGTTCTTGAACCAAGGTGCTCGTAGCTGTGTAGGTTGTATGAGATCACTACCATCAAGACAATTGGCAGCCATAGACTATTGCAGACCATGAAAGGCAGGGATGGTTGACAAAGTGTCTAATGCAGTGTCTGTGACACCTAGATGGTGCTTGATCAACGTTTATGGGTGGGAGGTTGGAAGCAGAGAGGAAAGGAGAGAGGGAGGAAGGGAAACCACAAGCTAAGACAGTAAGTGAAGGCTTCTTGGAAGAGCTGACATTTATTTGAATGAGATTTCATAAAGAGAGTAGGCAAGGCTCATCTCAGTAGAAAATTTTAAGCAAACCCTCAGCTGAACATAATCTCTACAGCACATTAAAAGAAATGAATCCCTTGCTAAATTAAAAGTTGAGCTGGCCAGTGTGTTCTTTGTGGCAGCAAGTTGATTGCAGAAATCTTCCTGAAGACAAGTAGGCTTCAGGGGTGTCTTTAAAACTTAGACGATTTTGTAGGCATCTGCTTAAAGGACTTGAAAATCAGATAGAAGCCACAGGGTAGAAATGAGTGAGTGGTGAGTTTGGGGCAAACAGAAAGTTGCTAAAGCAAGATGGATAACTTTCAGCCACTGATCCCAGTATTTATTTTTTTTAAATGGTAGTATCTCAACACACTTCCCAAAGGGAAAGAACCATTTTTATTTGAAACAAGAATCTCCTTACATTTAGTATATGAAAACTAAGGCGCCTTTCCCAAATTGATTTACAATGATACTCTGACAAACAGGCAGAAATACTAGTCTGTTTCCTAAAGATGAGAAGATGAGATATATTGCTTTCAAGATGAAACATATTAAATAATCCAAAAAATTCCATGTGTATATAATTTAAAATTATATATCTAAAAAATCAAGATAAAAATAAAACATCCTTCTAAAATTTATCATATAATTCCAAAAGGTTTTGAAGTTACAAGCTAGGTCTAAGGAAACTGAACTAATATGTACCATTTGTTTTTATTTATTTATATCATTTAAAAATTACTCTTATAAGTTAGTGATGCCAGAGGCTCTCTATGAGTAATTTGAGCTATCACTTGAAGTGCCTTTTTTTTTAACCTTGTTTAGGTCCATGAAGAGACCTTGAGGGCAGCTGGATAAGCATAATGAATGACAGTACAGTCAGACTTTCTAGTTCAATTGGACACAAAAATTAAAATAATTTATCAGATGACAAAGAGTTTAATTATCCGTAAGTCTTTAATCATGTTTTACCACTATTACTATCTGTCTGAAATCTTAGATGTTTTAACATGATCTGAACTTGCTTTGGACATTACCTAGTGTGGTCCCTAGTCAGTTAAATGATCTAGGTGTTAAAATGTTTATGTTTAAACAATTTATATGCTATAGAAATATGGCTATAAATATGTGTACAAGGTAGGGGTTACATAGTTCTCACCATATCCATCTCTCTTATTGGTTGCCTAACAGCAAGATGACTTCAAATTAATTCACTCAGTGATGCACTGGTCATTTTATTAGACAGCAAGAAAGCATCAACAGTTAAATTCATTCACTGGTTTTCAAGAGCTCTCACAAAATGGCATCCTTGTTGTGATTTCACAATATTGCACAGCCAAATGGTGGTGTTCTTTAATCATACACACGAATGCATTCACTCTAAGTATATATTAGATCATCCCTTTCCTTCTCCACACATCCCCTTTTAGAGCTGGCTCTTACTTTTTATTGTCACTTGAATCAAATCAAAGAACATCCAAAAGGAATAGTAAGAGGAACATTCGTAAGTAGTTGCGTATGTGTTCTAGAATCAGACTGCCTAGACTCCTGTTTTCGTTCTTCCACTAACTACCTATGAAACTTGCAGCAAGTTACTTAACCTTTCTGTGTCTGAGTATTTTCATTTGGAAAAAAGATAATTGTACTTGCTTCATACAGTTTGCGGGATTTTTTTTTAATCAAGGTAAAATTTATATAGCATAAAATTAACCACTAACCATTTTAAAGTGTACAGTTCAGTGACATTTAGTATGTTCACAGTATTAGTAATGATCACCTCTGTCTAGTTTCAAGTTCTTTTCATCACCCCATAAAGAAACCTTGTACAAATTAAGCAGTCACTCTCGATTCCCCTACCCCCAGCCACTGGCAACCACCAGTCTGCTTTCTGTCTCTATGGATTTATTCTGGATATTTCATATAAATGAAATTACACAATAAGTGACCTTTTTTGTCATGCTGCTTTCACTTAGCATATTTTCGAGGTTTGTCCGCATGGTACCATGTATCAGTACTTCATTACTTTTTATGGCTGAATAATAATCCATTATATGGAAATACCACATTTGGTTATCCATTCAACAGTTGCTGGACATTTGGGTTGTTTCTCTCTTTTGACTGTTATAAATAATGCTGCTAAGAACATTTGTGTACAAGTTTTTGTGTAGACATATGTTTTCATTTCTCTTGGGGTAGAGTTACTGGATCATATGGCAACTCTATGTTTAACCATTTGAAAAACTGCAGGACTGTTTTCCAAAGTGGCTGCACCATTTTACACTCCCACCAGCAATGTATGAAGATTCTAATTTCTTCATATCCTTGCTAACACTTGTTATTTCCATTTTATTTTGATTTTTTTTTTTTTTTTTTTTTTTTTACTATAGCTATCCTAATGTCCAGGAAGTAGTACCTCATTGTGGTTTTGATTTGCATTTCCCTAATGATGAATGAGGTTGAGCATGCTTTTCACATGCTTGTTGATCTTGTAGCATTTTTAAATAAGAATTGAATGAGCAAATAATACATAATACTTATATAGTGCATACTACATGTCAGACATTGTACTAAGTTATATATATAACTAAGTTATATATATATATATATATATATATATATATATATATATATATAAGTGTGTGTATATATAAAACACACACATATAATCACTGAATCTCAAAATAGGTATAGTATTATTATATATAAGGTATTTAGAACAGTACTTTGCAGATAGTAAATGTGAGTTAGAAGGGAAAGCCAGAGAGAACAAGCATAGGAAAGAACACCATATCTTCCTTCTCTTACTACACCATTGATTAACGTTTATGACTGACTACCCAAAGATATCAAAATTGTTTCTCCTGTTCTCTCTGTCATACAGGAATTCACCAGAAGTAGGACAACTACTTCATTGCTTTTGGTTCATCAGCAGTGAGGATTTAGTTCTTAGGGTGGAGCAGAGTGTTTTTAAGGTTCTGTATTCTAGTGGCATTGATATTTTTAGCCAGTCAGGATCCAGAGATGAACTTCACTCACTTTAAATTCAGTAACTCCTTTAAACTGCTATGGGGAAAATATGCACCTTTATTTCTCATACCCAATCGTAATTTTGAGAAGGAGTGAGAACATGACTATTCTTTCTTTAGCATTTGCATATGACTCGAAGATTTGGTGGCTCCATCTATCACAGTCCATTGATAGTTGCTAGAAATATAAGCTTTGCCATTAGCAGGGACATTTCAACAAACCAACACAACCTCATTTTTCAGAAATGTCTAATTCAGCTATGAGCAAACAATAAGGTGCCAAGTATGTACCTAACGTCAAAGGCTAGTCTAAAAGTATTTAGCAACAGACATGGCTTGGTTATTACTAACCAATCCAAAAAGATTCTGGCCTTGAACAGCGGCGTGGCCATGACAGTGTGTGTCAGCCAGATGCGTGCTTATGTAAGATCACTCTTTCTCTTCCGTACTTAGATCCTCTTTTATGAATTAAAGAGGCAGGGGTATATTGGGGAGTACTAGAGCCAGACAGACTTGGTTTTGATTCATACTTCTGGCATCAAGCAGTCTGGCCTGTGGCAAGGCCATTTGTTTACTGTAAAATGGATATAATAATAACTATTTTGCAAGATTGTTGTAAAAACTACATGGAGTAGATAAAAAGAATCCAGGATGGCATCTGAAGCAGAGTAGGTACTCAATACATTACAACGGTGGAAATTATCCTTGTGGTTACTGTGATTCATATCTGGCCAAAATCACTTTGACCTCAAGTGGGCATTAAAAGAGCTTCAGAAAGACTCTAAAACCCAGCCTCAAACAATGCAAAGGCTGAAATGTGCAGCCCAAAGAATTTGACACTCAGCAGTTGGAAAGGAAATCTCTCTCTAACTCATATGTGGCCACAATGAGGAGAAAGCTGCTAAGGAATTGGTCGGTGGTAGAAGTTGCTCAGGGAGTTGGAGCTGAGCACTAAACTTAAATCAGAGAATCTCTGGCCAAGTTTCAGCTCTTCATTCACTAGGTCTGTGACCTTGGGCAACTCAATCACTTAACATAAACAGAAGCCTGTTCTTTCATTTATAAAATGGAACCATAATAATGCCTATGAAAGTTCATTGTAAACTACAGGGTATTATACAAAAACATTATTGTTATTAAATGTATGAATACCTACATTTCTGCCTTTAACAATAAGCACAGTATCAAAAGTATACAGAGATTCCTTTAAAAATTAAAAATAGAACTACCATACAATCCAGCAACTCCACTCCTGGGTATTTATCCAAAGAAAATGAAACCACTAATTTAAAAAGATACATTTACTCCTATGTTCATAACAGCATTATTTATAATAGCCAAGATATGGAAGCAATCTAAGTGCCCATCAGTAGATCAGTAGATGAATGGATAAAGGAGATATATATATATAAAGGAATATTACTCACTTATAAGAAAGAATGCAATCTTGCCATTTGCAACAACATGGGTGGACCTAGAGGGTATTATGCCTAGTGAAATAAGTCAGACAGAGAAACACAAATACTGTATGATTTCACTTATATGTGGAACCTAAGAAACAAAACAAGTGAACAAACATAACAAAACAGAAACAGAGTTAATAGATTCAGAGAACAGAAAGATGGTTGCCAGAGGGTAAGGGGGTGGGGAGAGGAAAGAAATAGGTGAGGGATGTTGAGGTATAAACTTCCAGATGCAAAATAAATGGGTCACGGTGTGAAATGTACAGTGAGGAATGTAGTCAGTAATTATGTAATATCTTTGTATGGTGACATTGTAACTAGACTTACCTTGGTAATCATTTTGAAATGTATAGAAATATAAAATCACTTCCTTGCTTAACAGGAACTAACATAGTGTTGTAGGTCAGTTATGCCTCAAAAACAAACAAACTCATAGAAAATGAGATCAGATTTGTGGTTACCAGAAGTGGGAGGGCCATGGGGGGAGGAGGAATTGGAGGAAGGTGGTCAAAACATACAAGTTTCCAGTTATAAGATAAATAAGTACTAGGGATGTAATGTACAACATGATAACTATAATTAACATTTTGTATGTTATATATGAAAGTTAAGAGTAATTCCTGAGTTCCCATCGCAAGGAAAAAAATTTTTCTATTTCTTTAATTTTGTATCTATATGAGATGATAGATGTTCACTAAACTTATTGTGATAATAATTTCATGATGTATATAAGTCAAATCATTATGTTGTACACCCTAAACCTATACAGAGCTGTATGTCAATTATATCTCAATAAAAGAGGAAGAAAAAAATAATTTTAAGAAAGTAAGCCTTCTAAAACTGTGAA
The DNA here is from genome assembly GCF_028021215.1 of Eschrichtius robustus. Taxonomy (NCBI): domain Eukaryota; kingdom Metazoa; phylum Chordata; class Mammalia; order Artiodactyla; family Eschrichtiidae; genus Eschrichtius; species Eschrichtius robustus. The sequence goes on along the minus strand of NC_090830.1, from coordinate 6,647,314 downwards.
TTATTATAAATACGCTTGTCCATCAATTATTCCTAAATATACAGATAGCAACTGATAGGGTGGAATTGAGAAATTAGTCTGTGCAGCTCAAATTCTTTTTTTTTAATTATTGAAGTATAGTTGATTTACAGTGTTGTGTTAGTTTCTGTTGTACAGCAGAATGATTCAGTTTAAATATATATATGTGTGTGTGTATATCTATGTATATAAGTATATATATATATATTTATATATATACACACACACATACATATATATATTCTTTTTCATATTCTTTTCCATTATGGTTTATCACAGGATATTGAATGTAGTTCTCTGTGCTATACAATAGAACCTTGTCGTTTATCCATACTATATATAGTAGTTTGCATTAGCTAATCCCAAATTCCCAATCCAACCCTCCCCCTCCCCTCCTCCCCCTTGACAACCACGAGTCTGTTCTCTATGTCTGTGAGTCTGTTTCTATTTTGTAAATAAGTTCATTTTTGTCATATTTCAGATTCCACATATAAGTGTTACCACATGTTTGTCTTTCTCTTTCTGACTTAACTTCGCTTAGTATGATCATCTCTAGGTCCATCCATGTTGCTGCAAATGGCATTATTTCATTCTTTTTATGGCTGAGGAGTATTCCATTGTATGTGTACATACCACATCTTCTTTATCCATCCATCAGTGGACATTTAGGTTGTTTCCATGTCTTGGCTGCTATAAATAGTGTGCAGCTCAAATTCTTAGCATCAAATATGTAGGTGGTAGCATTTATCTAAGAAACTTGAAGCATTTCAAATATCTTTTCATAGATTTTTTTATTTTATTTTATTTTATTTATTTATTTATTTATGGCTGTGTTGGGTCTTCGTTTCTGTGCGAGGGCTTTCTCTAGTTGCGGCAAGCGGGGGCCACTCTTCATCGCGGTGCGCGGGCCTCTCACTGTCGCGGCCTCTCTTGGTGCGGAGCACAGGCTCCAGACGCGCAGGCTCAGTAATTGTGGCTCACGGGCCTAGTCGCTCCGCGGCATGTGGGATCTTCCTAGACCAGGGCTCGAACCCGTGTCCCCTGCATTGGCAGGCAGATTCTCAACCACTGCGCCACCAGGGAAGCCCTCAAATATCTTTTAAATTAATCCCTAGAAGTTTCAATCACATCTATTATTTTGTTCTTATAATATCCTTTGAGCACTGTTGTTATTATTCATATTCAGAGGATAAGCAAATAAAAGACCAAAAAAGTGTCGTCTCCAGTATCTCACAAGTCACTTAGTGGAGTAATTATGACTAAAATTTAGAGGTTGTTTTCTTTCTATAATTAATATCTATTATAAATAACATTCAGTTCATGTCCATTAGTATATTTTATGAGTCAGGCCCTCTGCTAGACCGTAGGGATTCAACGTGAAGGAAAAGAACCTGTGGAGCTTATGAAGGAGAAGGAACTGTTAGTCCAGTAACCACACAATTAAACATAAAATCACAATTGGAGAAGTGTCTTTGAAAGCAAGTGTTTTGGTATTTTGAGAGCCTGCAGTGGGAGATTGACGTAGATGGGGAATCAGGAGAGATTTCCCAAGGAAGTGATGATGGAGTTGAGATCTAAAGGATAATTTTATATTGATTCAGCAAGACCAAACAGAAAGCTAATTCCAGGCAGAAGAAACTGTATGAACAGCATGTGTTGAAAAGAAACAAGGCCAGTGTTAGAGACTGAAAGAGGACTGAGAAACTGGAGTGCAAGAATGGTGCAGAGAAAGGTCCAAGATGAGGCTGGAGAGGTACAAGGGTCAGCTTGCCCAGGGTCACACAGGGCTTGTAATTGTTCATGTGACCAAGTGGGACAAGGCAGGGGTAAGACAATGTTGAGTGATGTGTCTAAAGTCACATGAACTTCTTTGTCCCCTCTCCATAAAGACATAGCAGAGCTCTTGAGAGCCGAAAGCACATTTCTAAAGCCCTTGGAAATGTCCCTGAGAAATTCAGATCTTCCAATCCAGCGTTTCATATTGTTTTCTTCTTCTAGGCCTTCTTAGTTCACGTAATTTTAGTAAGGGATTAACCTGATCAAATCATTAAAAAGTGAATAAATGTTTTTAGTAGAAAGAACAAAAATGGTTTTGGGAGAGATGAACAATTTTGTAGATAGGACATTGAATTCTCTGAAATAGGCCTCTCTTTTGAGACTGTGGATCCCAGAGCCATCAGGAAAATCCAATAGAACAGCTTAAACAGTAAATCAGCCTTCCTGTCTGGTTTTCTGGTTTGCAGTAGGGGAATGGCATGACGCTATCCAGACCCCAGCCTCTCAGTTTAGACAGGAGTGCTTGTTTCAATGAAGGCTGCAAAATTAAGGAAAAGATTGCAAAGCCTTCTGAAGTCTGTGGAATTCTCTCATGATTTTGTGAACGTTACCTACTATGTAAACCCTAGAGGAAGTTTGCTAAGTTTCTCAATAACTATGCAGACTTTTAGAAAAAAAACAGCTTTTATGCTGGTTTATTTTCCTCTTATCTGAGAAATCTAGGGTATTAAAAAGCAAGCTGTATCAGAAAATTGAAACATCCCTGCAGCATAACTGCTTGGACAGTCCTCATCCCTTTGACTTTACCCATAAATCGAAGAATTACAGGTTTATCAAAATAATCAGTGCAGTGATGACTGTACTTTGGAAGTCATTAAGTGACAGTTCTAATGACATGGTTATTTTTACTTTTTTTCTTTGCTAAGTCCCAAGAGGACGGTAGAACACACACACACACACACACACACAAAAATAAGAATTGAAATTTAAACATAGCACTTGGAGGTAGAGATTTTCAGGTAGAGTGTGTTTGAACATGTAGGCAAATAATTAAATTTAGTGTTTTGATAGTTATTCATTTGATTTCTATAAGTGGCCTATTACTTAGTAACATGTGAAAATAAATATAACAAAGACTCACACACTGTTTCATAACGCAGAAAGAAAAACGAGGCGCTCATAGGCTCTGAATCATGGAAGCGCAGCCCACACTCACAGAACCTTCTTTCCATTAGGCTGTATACATCGCAGCATAGATTCCCATGAAATTAAGGGCCACTTTTAGGAAAATAATCACAACAGCTTTCTAATTTATTTTCACCCTTATAATTCTAAATGAAATGTTTGTGGAAAAAAAAAAAAGATCCACAGAAAAATGTCCCTAACGTTTGCATCATTAAGGTGGATGTTAGGTTACAGAATCTATATTTACATAAATGTTTTTGAGCCTCAGGATGGATGTCAGGAGGTGTTTTTGCCTGGAGGGAACTTGCAGTCAGTTGATGAGTCTTGGAGTGGGTGGTGGGAGGCTGGAAGAGGATGGAGTGAAACCTGGGCTTGTTCGGCTCCAAACCCTGTACTCCTAATGGCTAAACCACAGCATCTCATATTATGTAGGTTCGTAAATTGCAAGGAAGAGACACTTCGTATATAAGCTTGGACCCTGTTGCTCTGAAAGCAGAATGACATGCTCGGCGGTCCTCTGAGAGGATGGAGACCGTGGCTGGTCTTTATTCTGGCTATAATTGCAGCACCTGCAGTGACCCAGCCATCATCTTATGAGAGACCCTCAGAAGCCAGGGCCACTTTCTCTCTGTTCCTTCTGTGTGGGCAGCTCAGACTCAGAATCCCCAAGAGCAGAACACATCAGGTCCTGAGTCACTTTGCAGTATGAATGACCTCACTGGCCAGAACCTTGCAGTATGAATGATCTCACTGGCCAGAACCTTGCTCTGAAGGGCCTTAGCCCAGCCAGTTGACATCACCCAGTAGAAGCATTCTTGTCTAATCGGTAATAACCAGGGTAGCAAATAGAACCACTGATGGCTGGTTCCTAAAAATGGGAACATGGAAAGCATGGAGTCACCATCCCCATTACTACTAACATTGTTCTAAAGTTACTGCAATCAAAAAAGAAACTAGATTTGAAAGTTTTTTTACTTGATTCTCTTGGATTCTCTAAGTGCAGAATGATATGCAAATTAAACTATCCAAGATCTCATCTTTTATCTGTCGGATTGGAGAAGATTAACAAGTATGGTGACACATTATGTTGTCAAGAGTGAGAAGAATCTGGCACTCTCATGTGTTGCTGATGGGAGTATAAATTGATACATCTTCTAAGGTGGAGAATGTGACAACATCTATCACAATTACAAGTTCATTTCTAGGAATACTTATGCATGTTATATAAGTACAGAATGAAGAATGTACACTGCAGCATTGTGTGTAATAGTAAAAACACAGAAAACACCTAAATGGCCACTAGTTGATTAAATCATGATCCACCCATGAAATGGAGTCAATGCAGTCACAAAGGGAATGAGGAATCTCCTTGTGAAAGGACATGGAATTATTCTCCTCTGTGGTATTTTAAATGTGAAAAAGCAAGATGGAGAACAATATCTGTAGTAGAAACGCTTATATGTGTACAGCATGCCCCCATTTGGATGAAAAGAAAGCAGAATCTATAGACTTACACATGCATAAAATATCTCTAAAAGAATCACGAGACGCTGAAAACATGGGTTGCCTGTGGGGTAGAACCCTGGGTGTCTGGGAGTTAAGGATGTCAGGGAAACATTTCCATTTGGAGTTCTTAAATTGTGAACCATACGAATATATTACCTTCTCAAAAATAAATGAATAAAATGTAAATTAAAGAAGGAAGGGGAAGGCAGAGGAAGAGCGGGGGAGTATGGCAGGAATTTAGAGATGAGTGGCTGGTCTGGTCCAAGTAGCTAGAAGGACGCCTCACCTGGAGAAGGAGTAAGGGCAGAGAGGAGCAGTGTGGGCGTTCCATGTGGTGGGAAGGCTGGAGCAGAGGTGTAGGGCTGGGAAAGTGCAGGAGGGAGAATGTTCAAAGGGCAACAGCGACTCAAGTTTGACCAGAAAGAACAGAGCAAGAATCAAAGGTAGAGGACTTCCCTGGTGGCACAGTGGAGAAGACTCCGCACTCCCAATGCAGGGGGCCCAGGTTCGATCCCTGGTCAGGGAACTAGATCCCACGTGCATGTCGCAACTAAGAGTTTGCATGCCACAACTGAGGAGCCCGCCTGCTGCAGCTAAGACCCGGTGCAAGCAAATAAATAAATAAATATTAAAAGAATAAAAAGAATCAAAGGTAGAAATATTGGGGCAACATTGCGTAGGGCATTTGGCAGCAGGCTTGAAGGGGCTGCGTTTTACTTGGTAGACAATGGGAAACCATCAGAGGCTTTTCATTAGAGAGGCAACGTGATCAAAACAGTTCTGTTAAAAGCTTAACCTGTTACCAATGGAGATGATAAATTTAAAAGAAAAGATATTGCATGTCAGCTGCTTGAGCACAGAAACTCATGCTGGTTCAGCCCTGCAGCCCCTGTGCCCAGAGCAGTGCCTGGTGCAGAGTAGGGAGACATGCAGGCAGGACTAGCTAAGGCATTACCACGTGCTAGACACTGTTCTAGAATGTTCCATGAAGGGCCTGATTTAATCCTGGCAACAAACATATGAGGGGGCTTCTGCTGTTGTCCTCATTTTATAGATGGAAGAAATTGAGGTTGGGAGGGTTTAAAAATACTTGCCCAAAGTCACAGCCAGGAAAGGTGGAGCCTGGATTCACCAAGCATTCTGGCTGTAGAGTCTGTGCTCTTGAAGTACATTGAACTCTGTTTGACCTCTGTACACTAGGATGGTCACAATGTACCTGAAGAGGAAGGCACGGATTCAGAAAAAAAGAAATACGACAGCACACACTGAGCCCGGCAAAATTAGGATGACATCCTTACATTTGCCATTAAATTAGGTAATGAATGTGGAAGTTGTTTAAGGAAAAAGAAATGATAATACAGCATATTCCTTCCTTCATTCAACAAATATTATTAGTCATTTTGTGCAAGGAAATTCATTTGACTGGATATAGGATGAATAATAAATACTAACCCCACTTTTAAGAATTGTCTATAAAAAATAATAAATATCATTTATTATTATGCACCTAGGATTAATAAACCTTTACCTGGGATTTTGCCTGCATCATGCTATTGGACCCAGTGATCATGGGGTAAAATAGATACCACTGCCCCCATTTTACATAGGAAGGATGGGTACTTATCCATGAAAACTGCTTTGCCAGGGGTCCTACTAGCTAGTGTGTGGTAGAACCGCAGGGAAATCTGTGTGTCTGACTCTGGAGCCCTTTGCTGAAGCCCCAGGCTGGCTCCTGCGGCCTCCCCTTCCCTGCCAAACTCAGAGTAGGACTGCTTGCACAGAGCTCCTTTCTAGCCCAGAGCTCCAACCCAAAACCTCAATCAGGCACCCGCAGAACGAGGGGACATTGCTCAAATCGAAATAAAATTATAAAACAAATAAATATAACAAAATACCTTTTCCCTGACACCAACCCAGGAGAAGACTTTTTTTTTTTCCTGTTTTACATTGATACAGAAAGTTTATTTAAGTTGTACTTAGTGGTTTCCTTATCTGATATTCAGATATATTGTGATTTTTTTTTTAACATCTTTATTGGAGTATAATTGCTTTACAATGGTGTGTTAGTTTCTGCTTTATAACAAAGTGAATCAGCTATACATATACATTTATCCCCATATCTCCTCCCTTTTGCGTCTCCCTCCCACCCTCCCTATCCCACCCCTCTAGGTGGTCACAAAACACTGAGCTGATCTCCCTGTGCTATGCGGCTGCTTCCCACTAGCTATCGGTTTTACATTTGGTAGTGTATATAGGTCCATGCCACTCTCTCACTTCGTCCCAGCTTACCCTTCCCCCTCCCCCTGTCCTCAAGTCCATTCTCTACATCTGCGTCTTTATTCCTGGAGACGACTGTTTTTAAATGAAGATTGTGCTGAGGACAGCAAAGCCTGAACATACAAAATCAATGGTTATATGATTCATGTTCTGCATATTTGAAAAGTGAATCAGATCGTAAGAAATAGGAATATACCCACTAGGAGTAGGGCATTTTCTGTGACACTGAAAGTCCCATACAGTATACGACTGTCTTTCTTTCATGATAAAAGAACTTAAGAGTGTACCCAGAGAAATACGGCATATTTTTATAGCTGTGCCTGTAGCCACGCCCACTGGGGCCCCGAACAACACACGACCTCCTATGTTACCTTCCATCTCCCCTCCAAAGGTAGCCTTAGATGCACTGTAGAACTGGCAAAACCTCCAGGCCCCAGAGGTGATGGGGGTGCCGAGTCTCTCCTGGTAATCAGTGTCATTTCATGAGCATTTTGGAGGCACCAGCTGTCACCTGTCTTGTATTCAGCTAGACATGGGTGAGCCAAGGAGGAAGATGAGGCAGAAGCCCACCGATGACGTGCCCATGGCACCCCTCCTCCAAGTGCTTCCTTATCTTTCCCTCTCCTGTCCTCCGTGCACCGTAAACAAATATGAAACATGGGCCTCTGAAGGAGTTTGCAGGAAAGTACTAGTGTGTGGGCAAGAAATTAAACTGCTCGGCAATAGCCTTGGATGCTTTCAGAGAAGAATATTAGGGAACGACTACAGCATGTTGCTGTAAGTGGTCTCCGGTGACCTTAAATGATAATGCTGCATCAGGGTACCCTAGTACAAACTTCCATTGGGCATGTTTATTTTACATCTGCCGCCAAATACCACGTGTATTTATTCCTGTGGTGTAGCTGGACTGCCACCCAGGGCCCATGTGGAGGGGCTGTTCTCCTTATTTTCTCTGTCTCTGTCTCTGTCTCTCTCTCTCTGTAAGTGGCAGCTCCTGACCTTAAATGATAAATTAGATAAAAGATATTTCAACAGAAACACCCAAACAAAGCTCACTTTGCTGTGAATGCTACCCTGCTGTTTTGCCTCACCCACACCTTCAAGCCAAGTCTGTGACCCCATCCTAGGAAGTCCTCAAGTTCATTCTCAACCACCATCCAATACTCAAAATCCTCCTTTACCACCCTCCTCCCTGCCTCCCTGCTCAGCTGATTAAAAGAAGATCCAATACTTCCAGCCGTGCGCCAGGGGAAAGACCCCAGAGCCTGGAGCCCCATCTCGGCCTTGGGGGAAGGGTAGGTGAATTAATGAAAGTATGGTGCTGAGACAGGAGCCTTTGCTGCTTAGTAAGCCCTGTTGTTATCACTGATGCTACAACTTCATGTCTTTGAGCTTCAGTTTCAAGATTGAGAAAATGGGGACAATAGCCTGCTTCTCATGAAAAAAAATACCTGTGAAATCGCTTTGTAAACCTTAGGTCAAGTTTCCGGGAAACAGAGCCTGTGGTGAGAATTCCTGTGCCTGGAATGGTTGGGGCAGTGCTCTCAGGAGCTGAGCAGGGTTGCTTCTTGGCTGGAGCCTGTTTCCACCCAATCCCAGGAGAGCCCTGGGGCCCACCTGCACCGCAGAGTTGGTCCCACCCCGAGGCAGGGCCCCAGGTGAACCACTGTGTGTTATCAGCCCTAACACAGCAGGGCAGTAGGGAAGGAAGCTGTGTATCCCTGGAACATGAAGAGGGGGTGTGCGAGTGGGGTCTGCGCGGGGCCCCAGCACCGTGCACCGAGAGGTGCCGTGGAACGTGATACTACAGATTATCAGCCACATGCAAGGCAGCGTGATGCAAACTGAAAGCTGGGCTTGGAGGAAGATGAAGGGAGTTGAGAATTGGTCCTGAAACAATGGTGGGAGGCAAGTCAGAGGGATGCTTTTTCAAGCCCCAGGAATGAGCCAACAATTCTTCCCCACTTCCGGCTCTAACCTCTCCATCTGAAAAAGAACACGCAGTCCAAAAGAGTCTTGCAGCCTGGAACATGGTAATTAGGCAATTAGGTGGAACAGAGAATTCACCTGACCCGGAGGCCTGCAGCTTCCTTTGAGGAGGCCTGGCTCATCCCATCCACACCCATGGGCTACTTCCTCCCTCTGACCCCCAGAGCCCTAAATTTATACTTATTACAGTATTTATGGCCTCTTGGTAGGTATTCTCTCTTCCTGTGCATATGTCGTCATTTGCCCAAATTGTGAATTCCTGTAGGAAAGGGCTGTGTCTAAAATTTTTATATGCCTTGTTCTACCTGGATGTTTGGTAACTATTCATTGATGGGACATAAATTCCTTTATTATTGGAGTGCCAGAGGTTTCAGGCATCTGGAAAGGAGGGGAGAGTCTGTGAAGGGGAGGAGCCCTTGCAGTCACGTTCAGCTCGTTTCTTGGTTTCAGGTGCATTGTCTGTCTTTTATTCAGAATGGGCTGTTCGGGCTTATTGTTTCCACTGCCATGTATCCTTTACATTTGAGAGCCATTCTGGCATTCTTCTTGGCCAGTTATTCCTTGGTTCTCAAAGCGGAATAGGATTAGGGAACATTCTGTGAGGCTCTCCTGGGAAGATTCTCAATGTGTAAATCGCACAGTCTTTGCACACGAGGAGTTTATTATCTAAAGAAGGAAAGAAAAGGTGTTTGCATACAAGGCTGACAGAAGGAAGTAGACCGACAAGTCACATACGCTGTACAGTCACAGGTTTAGACCTAGGGACGTTAGGAGAGGTGAGAAGCAAAGAGCTGAGCGTTTCCATTTCCCAGGCACCTTACAGTTGTCCAAATAAGTGGAATTACCCCTTCCGGGCAGGGAGGACAGATGAAACCTTGTCTGTTAGTTTCCTGTGCAGGCCTTCAATTAAGTCATATGATAAGGATTAATATTGTTTGTTGAGTGTCAGCAAGGTGCCAGACATCTGACACCATCCCTTCCTGCGAGTGCTAGACAGGCGAACAATTCAAACACAAAACGGATCAGCTGACGAGATGGCTCCATCTCAGAGGTGAGCTGTTTCAGGGCTCCAGGGACTGGTTTTGTTGTTTGTTCTTTAGATATTTTTCCCCAGATTTTCACCTGGCGCTCTGGAAAGAAGTAAAGTGCCTCCTGTGTGTCTTGTGTTGGGCAATCACTCTGCGGTTATGCTTCCAGAATAGCTGTCAACCTCGTTAGCCACCTTCCTTAATATTAAAATCTGTCTAAAGCAGAGTTGCTCTAAGGAGATCCTGCTTTCCATCCATTCTCACTGGTGCATTAAATAGGTGAGTGATCACAGGTGCCGGGTATGTTTATCCTCTTTTAGACTAAAATGACATTCATTCGTTTTCGCCTCTGGCATACCTGAAAGCTAGCTTCACTTCAAGTGAGCAGGGATGAAAATGATCACAATTACAGAAGCAATTTTGTGCCTTCCTTCTCCTTGTATCTCCCAGACTCATAGCTAATGTGCTGCCCTTCTGATCTAAGGTACCATGTCTGACCTACCCCAGCAGTGAGATGTTCCCAGTGAGTTCTGCAAAGTGAGGATTGTGGAATTGCTCCAAAACTGCTAGTGAGAGAAGATGATCAAGAAAAGTGGAAAGTTAAAATTATAATGGCATTTATTTAAACACATACTATTACTTATACAGAGGATGTCTGGGAGGTACTACAGAGTAGCCTATGGTATTATTATTTTCTGTGGTTTATGTACAGTATGGGTGGAAATAAGTACTGTAGTAAACCTGAATCAGAATATATGATTAGTGGTTTGTTTCTTCTTCTCTTTGCTTTGTCTCGGTCTGTTAATTTGTAATATGTCCCTGTCATTGTATTTTGAGTAGATACTTGCAGTTCCATGAGCTACCCAGCCTAAAAGGGATTCTGGGGCTCTAATGCTTACTGCCTTAGACTTAATATAAGTGTATTAACCTAGAATAGGTTATCCTTTTCTCCTCAATAAAAGGCAGCATTCCCAAAGATTGGCCAAATAGGAGGGGTACGCTGAAAATTTTAATTGGGGCCAAGAGTAAAAAATGTTCTTGGGCCACAAATATGCCCGTGTTTATACGCAGCCTTTTTACATCTTGCTAATTAATTTGGACAATTGTGTTGATTGAATTCTGAAAATAGAAACACAAAACAATTAGTCCCTGGTTGTTCTGATAAACTTGGTAAGGTGGCCAACATACCTCACCCCCACCCTAGCCCCTGGCCACTTTGGGAATTGCTGGTGTTTCCTACATAGATGAGGCCTGGGTTTCCAGCCCACTCTGACCTGGAGCTACTGATTAAACACTGGGTCAAGGGGAGGCTTGAGAGTTTAGAAAAGTGGCTGCATAGTGTGGTCAAAATACAATTTCCTGTGAGTCAGAAGACCTGAACCTTTGTCATGTTACCACTTCTCAGTTTTAGACTGAAACCCTAAAGGCCTCAGTTTTCATGTCTGTAAAATGGGGTAAGAAGCTGGCATGTCAGTTGAGGTTGGTGAGCTGATGCTACCTTCCAACTCCGACACTGTGACAAATCAAAGCTTCAGTTATACCCAACAGACCTTCAGGCATGGCTAGGCCAGGAAGAGGAGTACCTATGGTGAGAACCTTCCTGAAGAGAACTAGCTCACTACCTATGTGTGAGAGGGGCCCACACTCAAAATCATCTCCACAACAAGCAACTGGGGCTAAATGATTTATCCAGAAGAACTGAGAAATGGCAGGCTATGACACACATCCTTTCCTGAAGCAGCCCTCTTTAAGCCTGAGTCCACACGGTCTACTTTTATAAAGAAAAACCAAAAAAAAAAAAAAAAAAAGTAAACATTATACTTGTGAAAATGTCCAAATATCAGCAGGAAGTATCAAAATCAGAATATAACACTCTGACAGCCTGCAGTCAGGCTAGACTGTGGAGTATTTTTGGCATCATGAGTCTGTTTTTTCAAGTCGTATACATGCTGTGATCGATGTCATGAACAGACCTCAGGAATCAGCAGTCTCCGAATTCCTCAGAACATAAGCCACCTGCCCAAAACAGTGCTTTCGTCAAAGTTTCTCTTGTTCAGCTTGAAAGATTTGCAGAACAACCCTTCAGTTCATATTTTTTTCCTTCTGGAACTACATGCAGAATCTAGGACCAGAAGATTGTTGTCTCCAGAAAGTACTTTTGAAATGGCCCCAGTACCTTGATGGTCCCAGGAATTGTTAGGGAAGCACGACTCTTCCTGGGATCCTCAAATGGTTTTAAAATCACAACTGGGCTCAGCAAGGACACTGGGATGTATGCATCCAAACACCTCCGGGGTCTTCGAGGCTAGAACTGTGAAAAAGCTGAAAGCCCACACTGGTAACATGATCACGTGGAGGGAAATTTTCTAAAAACTACTTTACAGCTATCACTTCCTGTAGCAGACCTCAATTCTTTTCCCATAAGAGTCAAAACCCCGGAAGCAGGCCGTGCGTAATTTGCTGTTTCTCTCCCTGTGTGTCTTTCATCACATTTCCCTGTACGTGAACCCTCCGGTACTGCCACCCTCGTTTCATTTTCCTCTGCGTGTGCCACATACTTCCTGATGCTGACCTGCCCTCTTAGATCCAGGATCTGGTTCTTCACAGGCCAGCTAAAGACCCCCCTCTCCTCCCAGTTGTGTTCATAACACTCAGGCTCTGTCTCCACGGTGTTCACTGAATTCTTAATACATGAGGACTGTCATTTATCTCATACCCACCACTTGACTAGGAATTTTACACACATCATTTTATTTTAGCTTCACAGCAACCCAGAGAGGTAGGCAGTATCCCCATTTTATAGATGAGGAAACCGAGGCTCAGGAGGACAAATGACTTGCCAAAGGTGCCAGCATTCATCTTTGGAACTGGTTTTGAACTCAGTGTGAACTCAATTTGAACTTCCCTGTGTGTAGGTTTCCTTCACATAGTTTCCTTGCAACTTTAGTTTTAGGATATATATATATATATATTCTAAATAAATATACATGTAAATATGTGTATGTATGTGCACATACACACATATATGTATTCATTTAGAACATACACACATGTATATGTTCAATGTCCCTGGTTAAATTTAAACCTAAAGGCAGGGTCAGTATATTATATGTCTAGAAAAATGCCCAAGAAGTCATTGTTCATTGTTCAATCATTTGGCAAATACACTGAAATGCCAACTACCTGGGAAGCCTGTGCCACTTGCTAGGTAAACAGTAGTAATAAGACAGACAAGATCCCTGCCCTTCAGGACCACATGGCTCGAGAGTAGATGCGTGTTACAAAGAAGGCTAGATGTGCTTCCATGGCAGGGGGCCACAGACTTTTTCTGTGAAGGGCCAGAGAGTAAATACTTTAGGTTTCACTGTCCTGTGGACCTCTGTTGTAGCATGAAATCATAAACAAATGGACCTGGCTTTTTCCAGTAAACTTTATTTATAGAGACTAAAGATGGAATTCCATATACTTTCCATGCATTGCAAAATGTTATTCTTTTGATTTTATTCTGAACCACTTAAAAATGTAAAAACCTTTCTTAGCTCAACAGACCTTACAAAATAAGAGGGCTTGCCAGATCTGGTCCACAGTCAGCCCCTGATCTATGGAACAGTGTGACAATTAGGACGTAACTGAGTCGTGTTTTTTATTGACAATAGTGATGTTAAGGGCTGTATCTTCAGACAGTGTTGTGTAGCCATTGTTGTTTTATGTTCAGTCTGCCTCAGATTGTTGATCTAATCTTGGTGTTTTATTTAACATGTTGGGGGAAATGAGTAGCAATTGGTCAAAATTAACTGGAGGTTAGTATTTTTCTATATAATGCTTCTTATAATCTCTCCTGTTGTTTCTTCCAAGACAATTTCGAAGGAATTAAAGGACAGAAATTTATATTTAATTGCTCCCTCCATCCCCCAATCAGGACACTTACTGCCACCCCAGCCTCTTTCCCAAACTGTCCCCCTCGAAGGTAGCTTTATACATTGCTGTAGAAGTAAATAGCATCCCCTATACTTGACTGCATCTTCATCCTTAATTTGTGAAGATGGGGGCATCAAAAAGCTGATTTCCATACCTTTCCCACTGGTAACATGCTGTATAACTCCACTTTTGCAGATTATTCAAAATCAAAGAATGGCAGTCCAGCCCTTGTTCCCAGTTCCAGCTCTCCTTTGGCTGTTAGTGGTATTAGCCCAATGGATAGGAATTATTTGAATAACCAGCTTCAATTTACGGGGTCTTCGCACATAACTGATAGTTATACACAGAGACGAAGAGCCCCACATCCTCAAAATTGATCTGATTTCTAAATGTTAAAATATCGGTACGTATTTATGGTTGACACGTTACGGCTCCTGTGGTTTATCAGCTTCAAAGCAGCTGGAGATAGTGTAAGCACAACAGAGAGGTAGTGAGATGGTAACACGTATCACAGGGAACCTGAGGCCGGGAAAAGGGCGAGGCTTACGTGAGGCCCTAACTAGCACCTGGAAAGCCATTAGAACCCCAAGCAGAACTGTGTCTGCCGCTGTGCCCTAGTCTCATCGGCAGACCAACTTTCTCCAAACTTCTCTACACATTCATAGCCTGAGGGTGCATCTCCACTGTACAGGAAACTAGCCTCCACCGACCCACCGCCTGCCATTCAGTCCCAAATGCACATTCTTGGGAGAAAGAATGTCATCCGACCTGCTCTGGTCAGCTCACCCTGGCCAACCATCTGTGCCAGCACGACAGGGTTAAATAGCAGAAACTAGGAAACCAGAGGGATTTCTGCTGAAGTTACTCTACATTTGGGTATACTATATATATATATATATATATATATATATATTTTTTTTTTTTAATTCTGGTTATGCCAACAATCAGTTTCTAGAGTGGTCATTCAACACTCCATAACCTTTTTTTTTTTTTAATTTATTTTATTGAAGTATAGTTGATTTACACTGTTGTGCTAGTTTCTGGTGTACAGCAAAGTGATTCAGTTATACATATATATACTCTTTTTCATATTCTTTTCCATTATAGTTTATTGTAGGATATTGAATATAGTTCCCTGTGCTATACACTGGGACCTTGTTGTTTATCCATCCCATATATACTAGTTTGCATCTGCTCATCCCAAACTCCCAATCCATCCCTCCCCCACCCCCCTCCCCACTGGCAACCACAAGTCTATTCTCTATGCTCATGACCCTTTTTTAGCTTCACTTTTGGGGTCACTAAAGTGTTTCAAACCAGGCAGATTGGCAAAAAGTCATTTGCTTATTGAACAGCTCTCAGGAAGAGACAAACATCATTTTGTTTTCACTTTCCACATGTCATCATTGATATCTTCAACAGAGAGAGCAAGTACAAAATGTCTGGAAAATTGCTGCGTGAGAAGTGGCTTACAGAACACGAAGCAAGTTTATGTTAGAATTTCTCCCTCTCTCTCTCTCTCATAAACACAGGCCTACATAGAGTCTTTGTGTTTGCTTGCAATTTTAATCTATAAAAGGCACTCACAGGTAATTTAGGTTCCACTTAAGATTCTACCATAATCATTCCTTCAGAACCTAACTGAAAGATGTGTATTTTGAAACATACAGGCACTTTTCATTAAAATCCTATAGGAAGTTGCGGACTTTAGGGAAACCACAGTCCTATTTTTTTCCTTTTTTAAGAATCAAATTTTCAACTACACGATAAATAAATTCTACCTGGTGAATAATAACACCAGTTGTTATTTATTTAGTGCCTATTATGTGCTAGATATGGCTGTAGGTGATTTCTAACGTTCAAAACTGCTGCAGAAAGATAATCGCTCCATTTTACAGATGAAGAGACTGAGGCTCAGTTTTGTGAGAGGATTCAAACCCAGGGGTCAGTTGACATGCTTCTTCCCCTGCAAAGAACATCCAGAATTTTTTTCTAACAGAAAATGTTATGTGATGACCATCTTCTCTGTGTTTTTAAATTGTTAGATTTAAAAAAAACAAAATCTACCCTTAGCTGACCACAGGTGCTAAGGGAGGTGGGCAATCAGACGGACAGTTGAAACGCAGTTGGTTTCATCATTGCCGTGTGAGAACACGTGCTGGGTGCTCTGTGACTGCCCAGCTGAGGCACCTAACCCAGCCTGAGGATGTGCGGGATGGGGGGAGGATTTTCCATCAGCATCTTCTGGGCTTGACCAGGTGACCGTGGAAGGTGAGGCAAGACTTTACAGGTCTAGAGAGTGGCAAGTGCAGAGACACAGCAGAAAGAAAAGAGGTAGTCCTTGAACTTGAATGAGCATCAGAATGCCCTGGCGAGCTGGTTAAAACAACCCTGATTGCTGGGTGTCACCCCCCAGAGCTTCTGACTCAGCAGGTCTGGCATGGGGTCCAAGAACTGTGCACTTCCAGCAAGCTCCCCAGTGACTCTGCTGCTACTGGACGCCCCCCGCCCCCGCTTGAGAAGCACTGCTTTAAACATCCCAAGCCTCAGTAGGCCATTCAAACTGGGCTTTGCTTTCCAGGTTTTATCAATTTGGTGTTTATAGCCACATGTTACCTCAGAAACCAATTTTGTGTCACTAAACATTTACTAAAGCATCTATAAATCTGTCAGGCTTTCTTCGTTCAATCTGAAAACTCCCCCAGCAAGGGAGCCATGAATCGTCAAATTGAAAATCGGGCTCCCCGATGAACTGGTTGGTCCAGGCACCGGGCTACATGCTGGCAGTTCCCGGTGAGCAGAAACCGGAGTGATGAAAGCCAGAGAGGAGAGAGAACTGCCCTCCTTCCTTCTCGCCCCTCCAACCCCCTTAGAGAAGTACTCGCTGGTCCAAAGCAGAGCCAGTCAACCACACACCCCTCCAGGCTCACACACAGCTTCGTGTCTGGTCCCTCTGCCTCAATAAAAATCTCCCCTCCCCAGTCATGACAACAGCACTGAACATACTTCGATTATATCTGCTTCTGACGGCCATGAAGATGCAACGGAGAGTTTCAAACATCTCTTGTTGCTGTTAATTTGTATGATACTCCTCTGAGTTCAGAAGAGGAAACGGCAGCAATCCCAGTTTTCAGCTGAGGAAGCGGAGAGTAAGATACTTAGTAATGAAGGCAGCAAGCAGGTGCCCCATAAAAGAACTGTGAACCAGAAGGCAGTGCGCGTTGCTAAAGCTGCCACCAACTGGCCTAACAGGAAAGTGGGAGAAGGGGGTAGAAATGAAAGGGAAAAAAATGAAAGCAAGAGAGAAAGAATAAATCAAGAGTGCAAATTGCTCGGGGCCCCATCCACAAATATACCTGGGTTCTCACTTGGATAATTATCAGTTGCCTCACGCTGCCCGCAATCGCATTTTCCCCAAAGCTTCCCATGTCCTAAATCAAACAGAAAAATCCACATCTCCAGATTCTACCTTAATTTTCCCAGGGTTCTTTCCTAAGCTACTGAGTTGGAACTCACCCTCAACCATCTGCTTCCTGTGCCCTTTGAGTAACTATTTAAAGGAAGTTGTTTGCGTGCCAGTTTCACCAATGGAAGAAAACCTTTTTATGGTTGTTTTCCCTGCAAGGCAGTAGGTCTCTCTCTTGATGGACCATTAGTGAAACAACAGAACCTACAGAAACAACAGAAGCGCTGAGGGGGTTAGAAACACAAAAGAGTTCTGCAAAGTTACAGCTGGAGAACAGCGATTTCCTCCATTGTCCTCATTTTACCCAGGAGAAAATTGAAGCCTTCAGGGAAAAATGACTTGCCCCAAATCATCTGCTAATTAGCGCAGGACTGCTCCAAATGATGGTGATCATTAGTTAGTTGTTCGTTTGGCTTGTTTTTACTAATTAAGAGGTTTGGAATTAAGAGGTTTCCCGGTTATGGGGCTTCCCTGGTGGCGCAGTGGATAAGAATCCGCCTGCCAATGCAGGGGACACGGGTTCAAGCCCTGGTCTGGGAAGATCCCACATGCAGCGGAGCAACTAAGCCCGTGTGCCACAACTACTGAGCCCACGCACCGCAACTACTGAAGCCCGTGTGCCTAGAGCCCGTGCTCCACAACAAGAGAAGCCACTGCAATGAGAAGCCTACACACCGCGACGAAGAGTAACCCCCACTCGCTCCAACTAGAGGAAAGCCCGTGCGCAGCAACGAAGATCCAACACAGCCATAAATAAATAAATAATCTTTAAAGAGGTTTCCCAGTGATACTAGTAAAGGATAACTGTAATCATTCAACACTTACTGGGTCCTTACTATGTGCAGACACTGTTCAAACTACATAGAGTAACTTATTTAATTCCAGCACAATCCTAGGATGGTGCTGTTATCTCCACTTGACCATTTAGGAAACTGAGGTACAGAAAGCCTCCTAAAGCCTTTCACGTATTTAGTCTTTCACATATTCATGCATATTTAGGAAACACTGAGAGTAGTCAATTGTTAACTTGCATGGGAGCAATAAGACAAATTTGAAGGAAAATCTAATCTATGCTAAATTTTAACCTGAAATGTACATATCTTTATACTACCATGTATGTCTGTTACAACGAGGCCACATGGCCTAGCAGTCATAGCAGGGTCCCTTGCAGACCCTCATATAGGGCAAACTGGCTGCACCACGTGTGTCAGATAAACCTATAGTGAATTGAAATTTACCGATGGGTGGGATTTGTATTCCAGGGTACTCCACAGTTTTGAGGCTACATTTTACTATAGGAAGGATTCTCTCCAAGATGATTTGAGGATCATCTTGCTGTAGTAGCTTAGGAAATACATATCCATGCATTCCCTCTGCATGGGATGTTTTCTTTGTGGCTCTGGAGAATTTCCTGCCTGTGTCCACCCCCTGTAGTCTAGGTTCTGTTGAAACATCAAATGACATTTAACCAATTACTCAATAGAATAAGTGCCCCCCCCACTTTGACTCATCAGTGTAAAATATAAAAGTTTGTCTTATCAAGAACCAACATCTCTCAGCCCATAATGCTCCCCCACCCACATTTTGCATGGCTTCACTTTTTTACGCTTTAGTTGTCAGGTTAAATGGCACCTCATTAAAGAGCTGACCCCTCCCCTCATTTTCTAAAACTGGGTCCCCAGCTACCCTTTAACTCCAGCTCAGAGCTTTATTTATTTGTAGCACCACAATTGTGTCCATTCATTTTTTGAAGGATTCTCCTTTCTGTTAGAATGTAACCTTTCATTTGTCTTGTTCATCCCAAAAGCACAGAATCTGGCACTTTTATGTCTTTAGCAAACACGACCTATTCTATATTTGCTCTGCATTTTAAGTGTTTAATTTATTTATTTTATTATTATTTTTTTTGGCTGTGTTGGGTCTTTGTTGCTGCGTGCGGGCTTTCGCTAGTTGTGGCGAGCAGGGGCTACACTTCACTGCGGCGCGTGGGATTTTCATTGTCGTGGCTTCTCTTGTTGCAGAGCACGGGCTCTAGGCACATGGGCTTCAGTAGTTGTGGCACGCAGGCTCATTAGTTGTGGCTCGCAGGCTCAGTAGTCATGGCACACAGGCTTAGTTGTTCCGTGGCATGTGGGATCTTCCCGGACCAGGGCTAGAACCCGTGTCCCCTGCATTGGCAGACAGATTCTTTTTTTTAAAAAAAATTATTTATTTATTCATGGCTGTGTTGGGTCTTCGTTTCTGTGCGAGGGCTTTCTCTAGTTGCGGCAAGTGGGGGCCACTCTTCATCGTGGTGCGCGGGCCTCTCATTATCACGGCCTCTCTTGTTGCGGAGCACAGGCTCCAGACGCGCAGGCTCAGTAATTGTGGCTCACGGGCCTAGTTGCTCCGCGGCATGTGGGATCTTCCCAGACCAGGGCTCGAACCCGTGTCCCCTGGATTGGCAGGCAGATTCTCAACCACTGCGCCACCAGGGAAGCCCTGGCAGGTGGATTCTTAACCACTCGCCACCAGAGAAGCCCTGAAGTGCTTAATTTATTTAATCCCCACACTCAGGCACTCATTCCACGTTTAACAGGTGAGGAAACTGAGGCACAAAACTGGAATAAGGGTTTGAACTCACACTAACTCTGGATTTGTGTTCAGCCATTACTTTTAACCAATCCATGCACATTGAATTTTTTTTAATTAATTAATTTATTTATTTTTGGCTGCATTGGGTCTTCAGTGCTGCGCGTGGACTTTCCTCTAGTTGTGAGCGGGGGCTACTCTTCGCTGCAGTGCGCGGGCTTCTTGCAGTGGCTTCTCTTGTTGAGGACCACGGGCTCTAGGTGCACGGGCTTCAGTAGTTGTGGCACACGGGCTCAGTAGTTGTGGCTCGTGGGCTCTAGAGCGCAGACTCAGTAGTTGTGGCTCACGGGCTTAGTTGCTCCACGGCATGTGGGATCTTCCTGGACCAGTGCTCAAACCCACGACCCCTGCATTGGCAGGCGGATTCTTAACCACTGCGCCACCAGGGAAGCCCTGAATTCTTATTTGTTGAACATATGAGCATGTTACTGAATGCATGTTTGTGTGCCCAATGCACAGTAAAGCCAAACAAACCAAAACGTCATAGTTTGGAGCAGAGAAAGGTTTATTGCAGGGCCATGCAAGGAGACGGGTGGGTCGTCCCCAGAAAACCCCAAACTCCCCAAAGGATTTCAGCAAGGCTTTTTAAAGGCCAGGTGAGGGAGGAGCGTGCTTAGTTGTTGCGCTCTTCTTGGTGTCGACATCCTTTGTTCTTGCAGCTGTTTAGGTAGGTCAGGTCACGATGTTCCTTTAAACCTCCAACAAGACAAATGTTATTCTCTGTTACGTAACTTTTTATTTCTATATGAATGCACTCTTAAAGGTCAGAACCCTGAGAATGGGCTATCCTGTGTATTTCAGGCTATACCGACCTTTCACAAAAGGTGCAGAGCCAGCATGACTAAGCACAGGCAACAAAACATAAAGGTTAAAGTAAAAGAAACAGATCTAATATGGAGTCAGGTGTGTTCTTCCCTGTTACAAACATATGAATAAATGAAATTGAAATATAAGTAAAGCAGCTGAGGATGAAATGTCCTACTGTGTCTGCTTTCCTACCACTTCACTTCCTACATCTGTATGCACCTTTATCCACATCTCTAATTTTGGGGTCTTTTTTTTTTTTTTTTGAAGTATTATTGAAAGTGTTTCTCTTCTCTTAAAATTTTTCTAATGCAAATAAAAAACACACTGATGAAGCTAGAATTCCAAAGGAAATATATTCATCATATGAAAAGAGAACCCCATCAACAAACACAAACGTCAGCCTCTGTTTGATAAAAGTTCTATTCTCAAGAGGAGAGCTAAATTTGCCTGCTTTATACTATGCTAACTTTAGTCCCCAAAAGATATGCCCACATCCTAACCTCCTGGAACTTATGAATGTTACCTTATTTGGAAAAAGGGTCATTAGAGATGAAATTAAGGGCTTGAGATAAGAAGATCATCCTGATTATCTACGAGGGCCCCAAATCCAATGACAAGTGTCCTTATAGAAGACATCCAGAGGAGAAGACAAAGAAGAGTTGGCAAAGTGACCATAGAGGCAGATTACTGCCACAAACCAAGGGATGCCTGGAGCCACTGGAAGCTGGAAGAAGCCTGGAAGGGATTCTGGAGGAACTGCAGCCCTGCAACACCTTGTTGGACTTCTAACCACTAGGACTGTGAGAGAATAAATTTCTCTTGTTTTTAAGCCACCTAAATTGGGGTAATTTGTTATGGCAGCCACGGGAAGCTAATACACTGATACATGATGATTATATTAAATGCTTCTTAGTTTCCTTAATGAAACTTTTTGAGGCTGATTTGGTTCATCTCTTTTGTGTAAATGGATGATAAGGGGTAAGAAAAATAGCTCACCACAGGCATCTTGAAATATCTATTTTCTTTTAGTAACTCTGGCTTTACTGAGCATGCCTGTGCATGCAGATTAAATCCAGCAGTCCTACGGTGCTTACTAGTAAGTTTTAAATATTACTCTTCCTAGGTAGTCATTCAGCAGATCTTTGTTTAAGGTCTGCCCATCACTTTATTTGGCGTTGTGGAGGGAACAGCAAAACAGAAGTCTGTTTTTAACTTCAATGGTTCTGACTGTTTCATTCTCTTCACCTGGACCATAATCCCCTGAGTTAAAAACACATGCCTTGAATTTTGTTAAGTATCTTTCAAAGCCTTAGGAGGCTGAATCTGTAGGAAAGATGCAGAGTGAATTCCTGTTCAGTGGCTGGTAGAAAACAAGTAAAGTGTGCTTAGCCCCCAATAGCAGATGTCTTAGAGATAGACGACTTGGATCAGGCCACTGGTCTTGATTCCTTCTTAACTGTCAGAGTTTACAATCTAACTGCCTGTTTAGAATCTGATAAGAATTGGGGTGGGGGAGGCGACCAGGAGGAATGCCTGAAGAGAAATTTTGAGAGATCATTGGAAAAATTGTAACAGGCAGGTGCCTTAGAAGGAATGAAAAATAATTGATATCCCTGAAATGCCCCCATGGTACACAGTATGTGAGGGTGTCTTGATTCTGTAAACCAGTGAGGTAGAAGACACATGCCAATCATCTAGGACAATGGTTCTCCACCTTGAACATGCATTAGAAAGACCTGGAAGACTTGTTAAAACACAGATTGCTTGTCCCCACCTCCAGAATTTCTGATACAGGAGATCTGGAGTAGGACCCAAAAATGTGCATGTCTAACAAGTAACAGGTTGAGGCTGATGCTTAAAGTGTGACAGGGACCACACTCTGAGAACCAGTGGTTGAGGAAACTCATATGAGTGAAGCCCATACTCATCTGATTAAAACTGGTTGGCTTGTTGACAGTTATTGGCGATCATTTTTTGTACCCTGAAAGAAATATCACTACGTTGTTTTTGTGCTAAAGCCCTCAGTATATTTTTAGCAGCAGATAAGTTTATTTGGTGACAACTTTGGTACCAAACAACGACTTTCTGCCGTGGGTACTCCAGCAAGCACGTCATGCCTTAATCAAGTAAAGGGCACACCTGCTCGGTACTTCCTATGTCCATACGGTGACTAAGCCATTAAGCCTCTGTAAACATGACACCTGCCATGGTTTTTCCCTTAAAGGTCCCATAGGGAACCCATTCCAGTACAGTGGAAGGCGACTAAGCTAAACAGCTAACTGATCCTAGTGCACCAGGTTAAAGTGGGTCCTACATCTTGCTCATTCTCTGATCTTGTCAAATGGAAACTAACCTCTCTCTGGTTCATCACTAGATTATTGAGGGGAAGGCTAATTAAAATGCTCCTGAAGCTGTTTCTAAATGATCTTGTGACTATTTCTAAGAGTTTTGCTAAGAAATTTAGTACCATACAGGCTGCTCCCCTAATTTCTCCTTAGGTGTGTTTTGTTATTTCAAGCCAGAGTGAGTCATGTGGCAGTGATTGTTTAAGTAAGCAAGGAGGATAAGAATGGTTCTTCTTCAATCCTTGTTGAAGTAGAGTCTAAGCCTTGAATTGAATCTTCTCTCATACCCAAACTTTGGTGAGAGAGGGAAGTCTTGGGTTGCAATTGTAAGCATTCCAGAACTGATCTTGAGCCCTGAATGGCCAGCAGAGGAGTCTCCCACAGGAAGGGAGATGTGCTAAAGACCAATGATAATCCTTTGGGTATGTGCAATGAGGGTTTCCAACACTGATGGATATGTATTCTAATTTAAAATATCACAGGGAGGAGAAAATAGATGTTCCCATGGAAACATTTTTTCAGGGCCAGCTCTTCTGTCTCATTATCATATCTTATTTAAATATTTCCTGGAAACAGTTTTAACTTAATCCTTCTGTATGTCTTCTATCTTCAGTGGCCTTGAATAGCCTAACATCTGGTCAGAGGTTTTCTTTAAATAAATTGCATAATAGTGGGTAGTTCCTTCGATTTCCATAGGTCTTCTTACAATAGTTGCAAATCTAATATCATGTGAAAATTGCATTAGCATTCATTTCCAGTCTGTAATTAAGAATTTTAAGTTGGCTGAACCTCACATTCCTTCAGGAACTACAGTAGACACCTGCCTGCAGCTGGATATAGTACCATTTGTCACAGATATGCTGTTTATTCCAGCTGGGCTCCAGTAAGCCTTACTGGGCCTCTGTGCACGACATTGTACCAAATACAGGGAGAAAATTGTCCCATAAATGTTGCTTTGGCATGTGGTATTATCAAAGTGACCTCCTATTTATTATTCTTTATTATTCTCAGAAACACTAAATCCCCCAACTGTGATGTTTGCATGTCCCGATTTGTCCCTTTGCCCTTCTTGAAGAACTTGCTTATGTGACTCACAATGCCTTGTGTTCCCTGTGTTCAGGGATGGGTCCCCTTACTTCTGGCTCTGCATTGACACCAGCTCACCAACAGAGGGAATTTGCTCTTCCTTTTTTCCCTATTTCCCCCTTTTTTGATGGGATCGCTTGATAGTGTACAGTGGGAACTTGTGGGTTCTCAAACAATTTTAAAAGCTGATTACACCTTCAGTCATCTAATTCCCTGAAATGCATTATACCTGGGCAAGTTGAATTTCCTTCCTTACAGCATCAGGATTTCCAGCCATTCTATTTGTATACGTTTGTTGAGATGCTTTTGGAGAGACCTTCATTACCTCTAAATATGTGAATACACATATTGAGTTACTTAGCTATATGCAGAGATTTTAAAACTTTCAGTATCTCAATCATAACCAGATCATCTCAATTTTTATTGGAATCAGGAGAAAATCTACTGTGAATCTAATAAATCAAAACCTTCAAGTTCTCTCACTTACATAGGACCCCTGAGGGAGAGAGGAGAGGTGGCATTTTGTAGTCATAATTTTGTGTTCATTTTGTTAAAGGAGGACAATAGATTTAGAGAAGCTCCAGTCTCCACAAAATCTGTATCTGCCCCTGGTTGGAATATATTGAAATATGAATTTTATAAAAAGCCTTTTCTTTTGCAGTCTCTTTTTAGAGTTGAAAGGTTTTCTTGTTGAAATTGTGGTGTTGATGGTCATTGTGGTGTTTTTCTCTGGAGACAGATGCATTCTGACACCAACACTCATATGTCATTAAGAATGGCAATGAAAAATAAACTAGATAAAGCTGTCCATTCTGAGGCATGTCCATGCCTTCACGGAGAAACCAAGCAGTGTGTTAATCAGCTTCCCCAAACTATTAATCTTCACCAGTAACTTCCCACATCCAGGTTTCCTAATGTTCTAGGGCTAGAGGAGGAAGGTAGTGATCTTAATGCTGCTTCCTCTGGAGTGTGACACCTGCCCAGAGGTCTCAGGTCACCTCAGTGTATTACTGAGTCCAAGCTCGTACTACTCCCTGAACGACAGGCCAGTAAATCGAGACATGAGCTATTGGGGCAAGGAACAGAGACTTTATTCGGAAAGCCAGCAGACCAAGAGGATGGTGGACTACTTTCCCAAAGAACGATTTTTCTAAATTAAAATTCAGGCTTTTTTTATACTAAAAAGGGACTGGGTGTGGTTGGTTGTTTCAACTTCTTGGCGCAGGAATCTTTTGTTCTTGCAGCTGTCCTTGTAGGTCAAGCTAGGATGTTTCTATAAACCTCCAACAAGGCAATTGTTGTTTTCTGTTCTGGAACTTTTTATCTCTATATGAATGGAAAAGTGTTACACTTTTAAAGGTCAGAGCCAGAATGGGCTCTCCTGTATATTTCAGGCTATAGGCAACATTGTTTTACAAAAGGTGCAGAGACTGCATGACAAAGTACAGGCAACAGAGCACAAGGCTTAGAGCTAAAGGAATAGGTCCAATATGGGGTCAGGTTTGTTCTCTGTTACAAGTGTACAGACGGGCCCTGACTTATGATGGTTCGGCTTAGGATTTTTCAACTTCACGATGGTGTGAAAAACAACACACGGTTGAAACCGTACTTCAAATTTTGAATTTTGATCTTTTCCTCGGCTAGTGATACATGGTCAAAATCCTCTCCTGTGATGCTGGGCAGTGGCAGCTGCAGCTCCCAGTCAGCCATGTGATCACAGGGGTCAACACCTGATACACGTACAACCATTCTGTACCCAGACAACCATTCTGTTGTTCACTTTCAGTACAACATTCAGTAAATTACATGAGATATTCAACACTTTATCATAAAATAGCCTTTGTGTTCGATGATTTTGTCCAACTGTAGGCTAATGTAAGTGTTCTGAGCACGTTTAAGGCTAGGCTAAGCTATGATGTTTGGTAGGTTAGGTGTATTAAATGCATTTTTGTTTTAGGATATTTTAAGTTTACAATGGGTTTATCGGGGCTTAATCCCATCATAAGTCGAGGAAGATCTGTACATCTCCATCACTTTTGGCTTGTGCAGGCTGGTTCAGCCAGGCTATGCCAGTGATGGAGAACAACAAAGTACCTCATCATCTCCATGGCAGCTGGTGACCAGGAACCAGTCCATTCACTTTAGCAGGTGTTCATGGGGCAGTGTTTCAGCCTTCAGTCCTGGGCTGAGATATGCTGAGGCTGGGTCAAAAATTTAACCAATTCTAAATGACAGGCCTTCCAGAGGACATCAAGCATAATGAGGGAGGTTAAGTATGAAAAAGACAATCATTGGGACTTAGGGATTGACATGTACACACTGCCATATTTAAAATAGATAACCAACAAGGACCTACTGTATAGCACAGGGAACTCTGCTCAGTATTCTGTAATAACCTACATTAGAAAAGAATTTGAAAAAAAAGATAACATGTATAAGTGAATCACTTCGCTGTACACCTGAAACTAATACAACATTGTTAATCAACTATACTCCAATATAAAATAAAAATTAAAAAAAAGAAAAAATCAAAGAGTATAACTTTAAATTCTGGAAGGCCCTCACCCTATTTAGTCTTGCACCCTCTTACGAACCATTTCCAGGTTCATCTGTCACAGAGAAAGAAGAATCAAATGTGTTGATTCTTAAACTAGCAATGTATGAACACAACAATAATCACGTGATTAATGCCAATTACAAGAGGAGCCCACTGTAGGGTAGGCTAAACAGAGAGTGTGTTTCAGTGTCAGATACACACAGTAATCCCAGCACTGGTACTTAACTAGTCCAGTGTCCCTGGGGCAGGTTCTTAACTCCTCTGAGCCTCAGTTTCCTCAAACATAAAATACTAAGAATATCCACCTTATAGAGTTATTATAAGGATTTACCCTAATGAATATGTATATATATATTTTGAATATATATAATTAATATATGTATGCCATATAGAGAGTGGCACATTACATATATATATATGTGGCACTTATGGAGGCATATCACGTACACGTGTGTGTGCATATATATATATATATATATATATATATACACGCACACACACACATACACACCTTATATGGAGTGGCACATTATACATATGGCATTTATGAAGGCATATTCTATATATGCCATATATGGAACGGGACATAGTAAGCACTCAATGGATGACAGGTATTATCAGTTATTATAGAATTGGTTGTGTCATAAACCATGTTGTAGACCCTGAAATATATCAGTTCAGCAATATGCACAGCACTTTGCAACATGCAGTGCAATCTTCACTGCGAATGTTGTGTTCCATGCTGAATCACTTAGATCATGAAGACTTTAAAATCATTTGATGGATAAAGAAGATGTGGCACATATATACAATGGAATATTACTCAGCCATAGAAAGAAATGAAATTTATTTGTAGTGAGGTGGATGGACCTAGAGTCTGTCCTACAGAGTGAAGTAAGTCAGAAAGAGAAAAAAAAAATACCGTTTGCTAACACATATATATGGAATCAAAAAAAAAAAAAAGTGGTTCTGAATAACCTAGGGGCAGGACAGGAATAAAGACGCAGACATAGAGAATGGACTTGAGGACACAGGGAGAGGGAAGGGTAAGCTGGGACAAAGTGAGAGAGTAGCATGGACATATATACACTACCAAATGTAAAATAGATAGCTAGTGGGAAGCAGCCGCATAGCACAGGGAGATCAGCTCGGTGCTTTGTGACCACCTAGAGGGGTGGGATAGGGAGGGTGGGAGGGAGGTGCAAGAGGGAGGAGATATGGGGATATATGTATATGTATAGCTGATTCACTTTGTTATACAGCAGAAACTAACACACTATTATAGAGCAATTATACTCCAATAAAGATGTTAAAAAATTAAAATAAAATAAAATCATTTGAATCTGGGGGTTGGCAATTGCTAAAAGAATTCCTTTGGTGAATTATGGCTGCCCCATTGTGGTATATTAATTCTATGAAGCGTTTCATGCATGTAATCAACAGTAAGATACAGCTAATAATAATATTTCCTGCAGATAGAGACTTCATATCTCAGCCACTGAATTATATGCTTTTCAAATATTATCCCAGGGAAGATAAACACAAGCCTCACCACAGAGGGTGAAGTCATCTACCCAGATAACTTAGGTGTACATGGACAGTTTGCTGTCAGGTGTGTCTGGCTCCAAATCGTCCACTGGCTGGGTTGTATATGCGTATGAGCCCAGTTCCTTGACCTCGGGGAGCTTAGGGGCAGGTGGTAAGACATGATACTTCTGAACTCATCAGCGCAAAGTACTCTCATGCCAAGATGCCCAGGCGAGGCCCAGGCAGCCAGTATATCACTCAGAGGAAGTGCAGATTCCTTCTAAAAGTAATTCCAGGCACCAAACCACAACAGTCAACGTGAAGTTATTTTTTGTTTGTTTTTATTCATAAACCCCAGTATAATTTCTTCTTTTCTGCCTGGATAAATCTTTTCATTTTATTGATTTCACACTTTCAGGGTTTAATTTTTAATTCACATTCCTCTCGCATTTTACAATGAGGATTCGCACTGTTTCTTTGGACTAGCTCAACTTTCTTCCTTGGCCTCTGTTTTTCATCCCATGGAGCCAGAGTTAATAGTGATGTGAGTTTTAGTTTCCATTTGGGTTCAGGAAATTTAAAACAAGAGATCATTGTTTTCCAATATTTAATTATACAGGCTGTGCCAAAATATACATTTTATTATTATTTTATTTCAATTCTCACAGTTTCTGTTCTCATTGTTTCATTTTAAGAGATAGGTAGTACTTTCAATAAAATAGTCTCTTTTTTTATACTTGTATATCATATTTAAAGAATTTAATTTCCATTTTATTTTTTAATCAAAAACTGCAAATGCCCTTGGAGTTTAGTGTTTTAAGAGTTGTTTAAGCCCCTGATCCATCTTATACTTCATCAGAGTGCTTTCATATCTATTCATTTGTTTGATTTTCTATACAGTTTTGTGATGTGAGCTAGGTAGTCAATGGATAGCTCTTTCAAACACTGATAAACTGAGGCTGGCCTTTAACTCCTTCTGAAATTACAGTAGAACTTGTGGGGGGAAATGAGTTTGGATACCCGCCAGACTCATTTTTGGAGTGTCTTAGGG
Source organism: Eschrichtius robustus (assembly GCF_028021215.1). Classification (NCBI taxonomy): domain Eukaryota; kingdom Metazoa; phylum Chordata; class Mammalia; order Artiodactyla; family Eschrichtiidae; genus Eschrichtius; species Eschrichtius robustus. The sequence continues at coordinate 6,618,147 of NC_090830.1, read as the reverse complement.
ATTTGTATTGGCTGCATTCATGCTCTTCACTATTTCACTTCAAAGAAAGAATCTTCAGCAAACACAGCAACATGCATTTACCTGCCCTGAAAATTCTATTTGAGTCAAGAACACAGTCTGCCAATAGATGAATCCTCAACAGTCCCTCTCTATGTTTTTGAGTTCATTTTAAAGTATGTGTGACATAGGTTTATCTGCACTGAATGAGAAAGATGCCCATGATACATTGTGAAGTGAAAAAAAGAAAACTAGGGGACATAATATACCATTGTTTGTTTGGGAGCAAAATTTTGGGTCAGATTGCCTTACTTCACATCTTAACTCTGCAACTGAGAAGCTGTGTGATCTGGCTCAGTCACTTAACCTCTCTGTGCCTCCGTTTTCTCATCTGGACATTAAAAGACTTAACTCACAAGGTTGTTATGCAGATTAAAAGACTTAATGTGTGTAAACAAAGAGAACAGTGCCTGGCACATAGTGAGTGCTTAAAAACACACATATGTATTTTGTAATTACAAGAACACGTTTGGGAAAGACATATCCATTCATCTAACAAATATTTACTAAGTAACTGTTACCAGTGGTTACCTCTAGGGCATGGGAATGAGAGAGGCAAGGGCAAGAGGACTGAACTTCTGCTTTATACACTTAGGTGTTGTTTGGAAATTTTGCTTGTTCATGACAAATCCACTACTAGGGTAGAGGTTAGGAATAGACTCGGAGCCAGCACACCTGTGTCTTACAATTAGTTGTATGTGGACTCCGGGCAGGTCTTTTAACCACTTGCTGTACCAGTTTCTTCAGTTTCAAGTAGAAAGCCTAATAGCCTCCACCTCACATGATTATGATGAGGATTAAGTGAGTTAACACATGCACATCACTTAGAAAAGCACCTGGCTCCCTGAAGAACAGATGCTATCACAGTAGCAGAAAGGAAACACTGAGAGCAAAACCTGCAGTGTCCTGAGGTCATCATGAAATTTGTCCTCAAAGTCATATAAAAAGAACTTAGAAAGCATGTCCCTGGAAGGACAAAAGAAATCAAAATATAATTGTGGTGTCTTGTTTTCATTTACCTAGTTTCCTATCCTTCCCACAATGCTTGTTTTTAATTTGAAGTATAGTTGATTTACAATGTTGTGTCAGTTTCCCACAATGCTTTTAAATCGCTTAGCCATGCATAAAATTCTTCACTGAGTATCTAAAGCCATCTTGCTAGGTTGTTTTTTTTTCCCCACGACTGGTGGGGTTTTTTCATTTTGTATCCTGTCTTTCCTTCTCCCCATCCTTCAATGCCTCTTCTTCTTCAGTGGAATTCATTTTGATCTTCAGGACTTTTTACTTTCAAGTTGTTGAGAGAAACCATGATTACTATGTCTTTTTCTAGCCTAATTTGCTTTCATTAAAAAAAGATGAACATTTATTAATAAATCATATGTATCAAATATCTATACATTAAACATGTTACCTATGAGGAAACCACTTTATTGTATCACAAAAAAAGACTTGGAAACTTAAAGAAAGGAAGGAAGAAAAGAAAAGAAAAGAAAAAGTAATCCTTTGTTACTGTCCCCGGAGGTTTATAACCAAATAGTAAAATGAAAATTCATATATACACAAAGTAATATTTCAAACATTTAAAAACAAGGAATGGCACACGTGGCTGCAAGTGCAAGTGGTCACTTCACCACGACCACCTTGACATATCCCAGTGAAACAGGAGGGAAGGGGTCAGGGCACAACCTTTAAAAGAATGAAATATCCATAGGACATGACAAAAACTGGCTAGAACCAACTAGGTCCAAGATGGCAGAATATTCAACTTCCAGTGGACCTTGAGCCTCATCACATGCTCCTTGTAATACATTAGCTAAATGACACACCCACCAGCATCATGACAGTTCTGAGGCTAACCACAAAAGGCCAATAAGTGGGCAGTGGCCCAATTCCTGGAAATCTCCACCCCTTCCCTGAAATAACTGGAATAATCCTCCCACTCATTAACCTATGAAATTACCCAGCCCATAAAAACTAACCACACCATGTTTCTCCCAAGGCCTCTCACTTTCCAAGATGGCCCATACTCTGTCTGTGGAGTGTGTTTCTCTCTAAATAAATCCACTTCTTACCTATCACTTTGTCTCTCACTGAATTCTTTCTGCGATGAGACATCAAGAACCTCAAATTCACTGGGACCATATTGGCGAGACAGCCGGGAGAATTCGGTAAGCCTCAGCCTCTTGCCTCCCTTGCGCTTGAGAGGTGCTGCCTTACTTCCAGCCATCTCCATCTCTCTCTCCCTCTCTTTCCTATAGTCTGTCTCATTTTCAGACCTATTGCCACAAAAATGTGGACGCAGGATGAGCAGTTAAAAGCCATCAGGGTGCATGGCGTGGAAAAGAAGTCTATGTGAGAGGATAAGTGGATCGTGGAACAGACTACAGAGACGCTAGGTCTGTCCGCCCACCTCAAGGCAATTTCCACGCAATGATTTCAGGCTCACAGTTAAAAGCATAACACTGCCCCCTCCCCGCGGCTACCGTCATAGGCTTATTATTGGTCCACCTACACCTAATTATCCTTGTCTCAACTCTGCATTCCTACCTCACTCTTTCCACTCTTATCTCGTGCCTTACTCTGCTGCACATGGGGAAAAAGAAATCTGCCAGGCACTCTCCAACCTTGCTGGTAGGTCTTTCACTTCCTAATGTTACATATGGGCAGGGCATGTCAGGGAAAGTTTCCAGCCATCGTCACAGGCAACCAGGGACCCGAGCCGTAGGATCTTTCCCCTCTGGGTTTGCCTTATCCACCATTTGATTAACTGTTAACAGGTCCAGTTGTGTAAAAATATGAAATACAGCCTTACTTAGAGTTTGTGCCATGGTTGCAGCAGCTGTGATCCCTTCGGGAGCTCCCTCACGCAGTAGGCGGGCTGTGTGCATAACCCCCAGGTATCAGGAGGGGGATGGTCCTGAACCACATGGTTGGGACTCAGGGTAGTGGGACCATCTTTCACCTCCCCACCCCCACCCCCCACCCCCCCGCCTCCTGGTGTTTGGCCGGCCCCTCCAGAGTCTGCCCTGACCCCACCCTGTTAGGGCAGGGCAGGCGACTCAAGCTTGGTGGGTCACACAAATGACCACGCACCCGGGGATACATGCTTGGGAAGTGACCCGAATTTGCTGTGCTTGCCTCCCCGGGGTCGCAAGATTGGGAGTGTCCTTCCAGGGTCTTGGGGCCTTCCATCCCCCTAACTACAGTCACGGTGCCTCCACTTCAGCTGCCATATCCGCCCCTGCACTCAGCCCCACTGCCCACTGGCCAGAGCACATGTGGGAAGAGGGGAGGGCGAGGATGGCACCAAGGCCCCAGGGGTGCCGCCCACAAAAAGAAATGGAAAAGAGAGGTTTTTTTTCCTTTTTCACAAACCATCTCCCTTGATGGCCAGTGCCTGTTTTCCGAAACTTACCACCTTTGTAGAGAAAAAGGCTGGGACTTAAATAGGTCCTAGAACCATGAGGATGTCCATTCCAGGGGAACATATCCCAGAATACAGGGATTAATCTATAGAGTCTATAGAGAAACCTTCAGGAAGGTCACTTATCCTGGGTACTGCAGATGCCAGGATAGGACACGTGCCCCAGAATGCTGGGGCCAAAAAGACTGCCACATGGGGAAGTAGCTAACCCACATTGTGGATAAAGTCGACAGGAGAAGGGGAATGGGGACACCTGGAACCAGTCCTATCTTAGCCCCTATGGGACCTCTTAATGCTAGTGCTCCTCTCTGGTACAGGAGCATTCTCTCCCTGAAGGAACGATGGGAAACACCTCCTCCATCCCCAAGGACTCACCCCTCGGGTGCATTTTGAGTCACTGGGACAAATTTTCTCTAGATTCTTTAAAACAAAAAAAGCTCATTTTCTTTTGTGATGAAGTCTGGCCCCAATATAAACTTGAGGACGATGAGGCCTGGCCAGAAAATGTGAGCCTCAACTATAGTACCATCCTACAGCTAGACATCTTTTGCAAAAGGCAGGGGAAATGGACAGAAGTTCCTTATGTACAGGCTTCTATGGCCCTAAGAGAAAACCTGGAGCTATGCAAGTCCTGCGTTAGGGAACCTTGCCAGCTGGGACCCGTTCGGGCTACACAAAAGCCCTCTCTAGTGGCACCCGGAAGAACAGGAGCCCCAGACAGAGGACCCAAACCCCAATACTCTTCCACCATCTTCAGTCTCTCCCCTGCCCTACTGCCCTATAAGCCTCTTTATGCTTCCATACCAGAAATGTAGCCAGAGCCTCTTTGCCCTCTTCAGGAAGTAGTAGTGTTCCCGGTGAATCTGAGGTTCTTGATGTCTCATTGCAGACAGAATTCAGTGAGAGACAAAGTTATAGGTAAGAAGTGGATTTACTTAGAGAGAAACACACTCCACAGACAGAGTGTGGGCCATCTCAGAAGGCAAGAGGCCTTGGGAGAAATATGGCATGGTTAGTTTTTATGGGCTGGGTAATTTCATAGGCTAATGAGTGGGAGGATTATTCCAATTATTTCGGGGAAGGGGTGGAGATTTCCAGGAATTGGGCCACCGCCCACTTTTTGGCCTTTGGTGGTTAGCCTCAGAACTGTCATGGCGCTGGTGGGTGGGTCATTTACCTAGTGTATTACAAGGAGCGTGTGATGAGGCTCAAGGTCCACTGGAAGTCGAATATTCTGCCATCTTGGACCTAGTTGGTTCTAGCCAGTTTTTGTCATGTCCTATGGCTATGTCATTCTTTTAAAGGTTGTGCCCTGCCCCCTTCCCTCCTGTTTCATTCCCTCCCCCAGAGATTTTACTCCCATATTCTTATGGGAAACAGAGGGGCGACAGTCCATCTTCTGTAACTGCTTCAATGCTAAGTAGGGGCATCGACCCTGCCTGTCAGGAAGTAAAAATCTCTGGATGCCTGATCTAGGGGCCTCAGGGGCAGGACAACTCCTTGTTTTAAGTCGGAATGGGCTGAAATCCTCACATAGCCATCTTCTTGATGTGGAACCGTTGTAACTCTTTCCATAGCCTTTCTGTGGATCTTCTTGATGATGAAGTACTTTTTGTAACAGCATCATAGTACGAAATATCTAAACATGACAAAAGACTTAAAAGGCATGGTTAAACATCTGATTACAGTGTAATTGATAAAGAACCTTGGTTACAGTAACCAGAATTACAAATGATTACATTTAACTTAACATAGCAAATAATCCTAGTTAAATATTTTTCTTTGGGTTACCTCAGGGCCCCCCTAAAGCATCCCAAAGTTAGCTGGAAATCAAAAGAACTTTAATTAAAATTTGATATTTGGGAAGTTTGTCAAGAAGTTTTAAAACACTTGGTCAAATAAGATCATAGGGCACTGTGAGACAACACTTATTTCTCAATCAAAGTTACGAGAGATCTCAAAAGCAAATACAAATCACTTAAAGGCAAAGAAACTCACACAATCTGTTGTAAAAGGCAGCATTTCAAGAATACTTTGGAGGGAGAAACCAAATGCAGTCTTGTCCTAGCCCATTCCCAACAAAATCCATTTACCTGACTAGATGTAATTCAATCTTAGAAAATCCCGATCATGCACAACTCTTTTCTCAGGGTCCACTTTCCACAAACCTTTCATCACTTTCTGTATCCATCACTTTATTTTTCCATCCAGAAACAGCCAGCTCTAAGTCAGACCTATGTCCTTTTCGCTTAATAAAATGCAATTCCATTCCTCATACTTTCTTTACTGAAAACACACATCCTACTTTTCTTAAAAGTTTTTTTTTCCCCATTTTGAGTTACTTTTCTTGCTAACAGATTTGCCAGATATACAGTAATAAGGTTTTATTTGACCTCTAGTAAACCTAGGTGCAATAGAAGTACTATACTTAACATTGATGACTGTAAAGAGGTGTCTGTATTAATCAGACCAACAAGCTTAAGCCACCTTTAATACCAGATATCACTTTAGTATTGAATATTTCCCAGATGACATGAACCTGAAATTCATTTTGGCCAGTTTTATATTTCTGAGTATTTATATAAGCACTTAAGTCAATTAAGTAGAGCTCTTTTACTAATTAATTTTGGTAATACCATACATCTAAAACACATATAGATACATATGAACACACAAACAAACAGAGAGACCTCATAGTTCTCATTTCAGAATTTCAGCCCTGAGTCAGGTACAAGGTAAAACCCATCAATTACAAAGGGTTGGATTCAAATTGGGCTTCTGGCAGATGGAACAAATCAAGGTCACCTGTCTAGATGGCTAAACCCTTTTTACTAATGTTTACAGAAAAGACACTTAGGATTTCTACTTAGTCTTGACAAGTCTATTTCTAAATTACTTTACTCCCTTTTGCAAAATTTGCTTTTTGTAAGGATGGCAGAGATGAGGGTTCCTGAGAAGACCAGGTAGGATTGGAGTATTACAGAGAGATTGGCATGGCACCAAAAGCTCATATTTAATGAGAGCTCATATTTAATTTGAGATTAGGGGTTGGAGGCCTTGTCAAACCTCTGGTTTTATGGGGTGTTGGTGCCTGGAAGGGAAGTTATTAGTTTCCTTTAAGGTGATTTTTATAAGAGTGATGAACTTTGTCTTCCCTGGGATTTCCTGATCCCAGGCCTGCAGATCTATGTTTTTCAATTTCTGGGGGGATATTTTGGGTTGGACTGTCTGTGTCTTGTATAATACATAGTCCAGCCAAACACACTCCTGGGCTTTGGTCTTCAGAGAGAGTAAGAGTTGCCCCCAAGGCTGAGAGAAAATTCCTCCCCAATAATGGGCTGGGGCATTCGGGCATGACAAGAAACTTGTGAGTTATAGGAGTCTTTCCCCAGGTGCAAGGTAGAGGGGTGGCGAAATATTTTAGTTTTGGCTTTCCTCTGACCCCAACGATAGAGCAGGATTAGGGGCAAGGGGCCTAGCATGAGACGTCAGGACAGGGTAAGTGGCTCTCGTGTCCACTAGAAATTGGACAAGCTTATCTGCCACGTCAGTGGTCACCCGTGGTTCCTCCCGTGTGATGATGACAGTCTCCTCAGGAGCCTTGGGAGGTCCCAGGTCCCATCAGTCAACCACTGGCATGACTGGTGTGGGGGAATTTCCTCGCTCCCTTCAGTGCTGGGGGCATTCCCTCTTCCAGTGGCCCATCTTCTTGCAGAGTGGGCATGGCATTTTGGGTGTAGGCTGGGACCTGTTTCCTGTGCATTCCTTGCTCCAGTGTTCAGGACTCCCACAGCTGAGAAAGGCTCCCTTCCTTGGCAGAGGTCTTCTGGGAGTACTTTTGGGGTGATCAGGTGGTGGGTTAGGTCTTGTCATGATGGCTGCCAAAAGCCTGGCTTCCTGTCATTCCTTCCTTAAGTCATGCTGTTCCTTCTTTTCCTCCTCAGTCTGGTCTCTATTGTTAAAAATACTGAAGGCTATGTCAATAAGAAGGTTGAGAGGGGTTTGGGACCCCATGGCAAGCTTTTGAAGCTTCCAACGGATGTCAGGGGCTGATTGGCTAATGAAGTGAGTTGCAAATACAGTGTGTCCCTCGAAAGTATTTGGGTCTACATTCGTATACTTTCTGAGGGCATCTACCAATCGGGCCTGAAATAGGGCTGGATTTTCATCTTGGCCTTGGGTGATCTCTTTAACCTTATCATAGTTAACAGGTTTAATTATGCATCATTTCATCCCTTCAGTGAGGCAAAGGATCACGTGATCCCTACTAGTGATACCAGGCTGGCCTGGTTGATAGTCCCAATTGGGATCCATTAGAGGTACTGCTGTCACAGGGTTTCTATGTGGTTGGGCAACATGTAGCCTGTGCCCAAATTCGGGCCTTTTCCTCACTGGTGCAGCAGTGAGAAAGGACAATATTTACATTCTTCCAGGTAAGTCCAAGGAAAGCGTCAGGGCCTGCAATTCTTCACTGAACCTGTTAGGGTCCTCCGAGAATCTGCCTAAGCAGGTGCAGCATTGGTTAACGTCAGACAAGGAAAAAGGGGTGCAGACTTTGGTAATTCCCTGAGGCCCACCTACTGAAACAGGAGGGAAGGGGGCAGGGCACAACCTTTAAAAGAATGACATAGCCATAGGACATGACAAAAACTGGGTAGAACCAACTAGGTCCAAGATGGCGGAATATTCGACTTCCAGTGGACCTTGAGCCTCATTATATGCTCATTGTAATACATTAGCTAAATGACACACCCACCAGTGCTATGACAATTCTGAGGCGAACCACCAAAGGCCAAAAAGTGGGCGGTGGCCCAATTCCTGGAAATCTCCACTCCTTCCCCAAAATAATTGGAATAATCCTCCCACTCATTAGCCTATGAAATTACCTAGCCTATAAAAACTAACCACACCGTGTTTCTCCCAAGACCTCTTGCCTTCTGAGATGGCCCACACTCTGTGTATTGTGTTTCTCTTTAAATAAATCCACTTCTTACCTATCATTTTGTTTCTCACTGAATTCTTTCTGAGATGAGACATCAAGAACCTCAAATTCACCAGGAACACCAGGGACCCCAGTTCTGGGTGTGAGGATGAAGTGGGAGAGGAGGGGTCTCCCACTTATAAAACATCTATTGAGTGATGGCAGTTGTATCAGATGCTTCACCTGTTACCTCACTGAATCTGCTTAACAACCATACGGTATTACTGCTATTACTATTCTTCATTTTCTGGTGTGTGTGGAGACTGAGAGTTTCCGAGCTTTCATAACTAACCGGAGATGCCACAGCTGGGTGAACAGTGAGCTCGGACTCAAACCCAGGGTACCACCTTGCAGGACTCCTAGTGCCATCAGGGTGTGTGACAAGTGTTAAGGGTATGAGGTCCAGAGTACATTCAAGGGCAGCAAAGAGTGATTACAAAATTTGTGTATTATGTGATGTTTGTTTTTCCAGAAAACTCTTGTGTTTGTATTGTGCCAACTACCAGACGAACCTTCAAAGAGAGGGTGTGGTTATTTGAGAACCCATCTCTCTTTCTCTTAGGTGGAAGAGGCTGAAGCCGCCCCTGGGCAATGGCCTGGTGATCAAGGGAAGACTCCTCTCTCACTCACGTTCTTCCAGTCCTGAAAGATGTATTCCACCGAACTCTTTCTTTTCTTGGGTCATTCCCAGCCAAATGCCACCATATCTGAGGTCGCTTTGAGAACCCCAGAGAAGTTTGTCAGCTGTCCCTACAGCTGGAGCCCCCAGCCTGTTGCGAATACAATGTGTTTCTTCCTTCCTGCCGCCTTTACCTTCTCCAAGCTTATCTCCTTGAGCCCTTATCGGTTCTCCTGTCCAAAGTATAACAGTGTTCATGTCAGTAATGCTGGGGTGGAGACAATAGTTCTGGGTCTACTCTGGGAAGGAAATTGTGCTAGATGTCGGAGGAAAGAGTTGAGTAGCAGAAGATGGAATCTTCGGTGTAGTGAGGGAGACAAGTTGAAATGCTGTGGGCTCGGATGGGAGGATGTGCAGGGCGTGCAGGACCACTGGGCGGTCGACTTTGAATAGTGTGTGTCCTCCCTTCGGAATGCTGTGTTCTCCTTTTACTGCATGGCAGCCTGGAGTTATATTCCTCAAACTCACAAAATAGCCTCGCCTTTCTCCTTCTATTGCAGTGATGTTGTTTAGTTGATGGTGTCTCCAGGTGGTTCCTAGACAGCAAGAACTCTGTCTTCCACATAAGGCCTGCAGTAAGCACTCAGACACATTGACTGTCTGAAATAATGATTGAAGAGCCAAATAAATGAACGTGAGATTCATCCTCAGGGGGAGTGGGGGAGAGTGTGATTTCCAGAGAAATTAAATGTGAGCTGATTCTGGAAGAGACTTAGAGTATGCCAGGTATGTGAGTGCCAGGACATTCTCCAGATTCTCCTGGCAAATGGAATGTTGCAACATTTTCTGAATCTCTACTCTCTTTCTTTATAGTAGAGTTTCTCAACTTCAGCACTGTTGACCTCTTGGGCTGGATAATTCTCTGTTGTAGGGGCTTGTCTGGTGCATGTAGGATGTTTATCAGCATCCCTGGCCTCTACACACTGTATGCCAGTAGCACGTTCTCCCCAAATTGTGACAAGAAATGTCCGCAGACATTGCCAAATGGAGACAGAGTCACCCTGGGTTGAGACCTCAACCCAACAAGTGTTTTATACTCAACAAATGTCAGCTCTTGTTAGCCTTGAAAAGCGCCAATCTATAAAATCAAACAGTCATAGAAAATTTTTCAATTAGTCACCATTTTTGAGAAACTGCCATGGACCCGTCAGACTATACTGAGTGTTTTCTACACATTCTATCCAATCCTGAAATATGATAATCCTCATTTTATAGATGAGGAAGCAGGATCAGAGGACTCAGATAATGTGCCCATGTGGCAGAATCAGTATGTTTCTGACCCTAATGCATCGTGGCAGGGCTTGTTACACTGTTTTCTACGTGTCTCCCGCTTACTGCTACTTTCTTTGCAAACAGACAGTCTTCTGTACATGTGTGAATTGGGCAGGACACATGTAGGCTGAAGTTTAAAAGGAAATCACATGTATGGACTATGTCCAGATACAAAAATAAATACTCTGATAAATATGGACCTTGAAAAAAATCATAGCTACTCTAACTTAAAGTAATCACAAGAAGTCAAAATCAAGCCAGAAGAACTTTCTTCCCAGGTGTCCTTTCAGTATGTAAATGGAGATGTAAGAAATATTTAGCCCATATGATTGTTTTCACTAAAAAGATTTCCAATCAGAATTATTTCTACAATTATGTTAGCTCTAATAACATTACAAAAGCACGGTCTTCAAAATATTAATAAATAACAATGAATTTGCAGAATGTTGAAACCATACTGAACGTACCTTAGGTCACAAGGGTTTGCAGTGGAACAGAATCCAGCTGCACTCTGTCCCTCTTTTTCCCTCAGAAAAGGACTGCAGGGGGAGTGCATGGACTCCTGTGGGCAAAGTGGGCTTACAGATATTTATTTATTTATTTTTAAATTTATTTATTTTTATTTTTGGCTGTGTTGGGTCTTCGTTGCTACGGCGGGCTTTCTCTAGTTGCAGCGAGCGGGGGCTACTCTTTGTTGCGGTGCGCGGGCTTCTCATTGCGGTGGCTTCTCTTGTTGCGGAGCACGGGCTCTAGGCGTGTGGGCTCAGTAGTTGTGGCACGTGGGCTCAGTAGCTGTGGCTCGCAGGCTCTAGAGCACAAGCTCAGTAGTGGTAGCACCCGTGCTTAGTTGCTCCGCGGCATGTGGGGTCTTCCCGGACCAGGGCTCGAACCCGTGTCCCCTGCATTGGCAGGCGGATTCTTAACCACTGCGCCACCAGGGAAGCCCCCAGATATTTAAAAAGAACCCCAGAGAGGCTTCACCTCTGTTTTTCATTTCTTGTCATTTCTCTAGAAATTCTAATAACAAAGGCTTGAGAGTGCTGAGGCAGATAATCATTAGTCCCATTTAGGCTTTTTTTTTTAAGGTAAAAACCATGTTATTTCAGTAGCAACTTCTATGCCTAGGCAGTGCTGATGCAAGTGCTTTTCCAAGCAGCCTTCATTTTTGTTGTCAAACTGAATAAAACATATGAAAGGCGGCAACCAAGGGAGGCAGCACGATGCATCCACTTTTTGAAAACAAGCTTTGTCCTTTTTAAATGGAATTCTGTTCCAGTTTTGGCTTCTGGGATGTTCTGTTTTGCACCAGGAGTGACTGCACCATATTAGGGCACATCTGTCCTCCCTGCAGCTTGAAATGAATAACACGAGCTGAGTTCACAAAGTTTGATTCTGACTGTGCGCGTCTGAAAAGGTTGGATGCCCTTTAAAGACATGTTTGATTGCCGAGCGTGTGTTGACCCTGTTTGATATCCTTCACGGACTGCATGACTGAACTAAGCTGAAGTTTCCCCATCACCAGCCTGGGGAAACAGGCGGCGCTTTGGCGCCTGCTGGAGAGGTTGTTCTCCGAGTCAGCTCTGCCACCTAGTGGTCGGCGGTGGCATTTCCTGTGCCCGACCAAGCTAGCTTCGGGGTAAGTCATTTTAGCTTGCATACTGTGATGAATTATGACAGAAAACAGAGACACTCTTAGCAAAGAAGGCAGTCCAAGAGAGACCCGAAACAAGCCCTGCAACATGATGCATACCAGACTTCGAATACGGAAGAAGCACTAAATAATTGGTCTTAGAAAAAAGCATGATTGTGAATTGCAAGATATTTTTCCCTTTTTTCCCTGAGCCTTCATGATTAAAATAATAATAATAGAGGTAGAATTCATTTAGACAAAGGCTTCAGATTTATATTGGCCTTTTAGGACTCTCTAAGAACTTTCACATGTATTTTCATATCAGATATTTAAACATTTAAAAAAAAAGTTATCTATATATTTTACAGATTTATAATCCCAGAAAAATTTTATTCCATAACTAGGGGGAAGGGAGTTAATTTCTCATGAGTGTCCTTCGCTTTCCTCTAAACTTAGTACTCTCAAATTGTTCTTTCATATTTTCTCCCTCACTTTCTCCTTTTAAATTTTAAAAAGATGTCAAACTATCAACTGCAGTGGTTTTCAAACATTGTTGAATGTGACCCACAGTACAAAATACACTTTACATCATGACTATATATTGAATGTGTGGGTGTGTGTGTGCACATGTGCTAATCAGAACTTTTATGAAACAGTACTGTTATCATTATGTGGTTCGTGTTCTGCTATGTCCCATTCAGTTCTGTTTATTTCCTTTTCTTTTTTATTCTCATGCTGGCCCACTAATTGGCTCCTGACTTACATTTTGAAAAACTAAGTGACTCAATTCTGTTTGTGCTCCTAGATGGAATGAAGTAAAAACGGTCTGGAAATCTATATATACTCAGAGATGAAATCAAGAACCATCCTATATGTACAGAGTTGTAACTAACCCACATGGAAGGATGACCCTCCTCCCAGAATCCGGGAGGGCTCTGGAAGGTGCTCGTCTCGCCCACCGGCAGGATCATGTTCAGTTTTGAGCTCCTTGCCTGGGGGCTGGGCCTGCACCACTTCAGTAGCAACACCCTGAATGCCCCAGGGACCCCACAGCCCCCAGCTCCCACCCTGGGCAGGAACCTGCTGTAAATCCCAGAGCAGATCTAGAGCCACCCCCCGCCCCCTTCTGCTCCTGTGTGATAACCCCGTTTGCCCTCATGCAGGCTGCATTCCTGCCTGGGACCACTTATAAAGTACTAAGGTCAGCAGGCTTACAGGCCTCTCTGTTCCCACCACCTGTTTCTTCCTGAGCATTAAAAAGCAATGTTTCCCTTAGCTCTCCTCACCAATATAAGTCAATTCAATGAGCACTAACCATGACCTCCCTTGACTCAAAATATACTAACTGCACAGCATATAGGCTGTTGAGTCAGGATGCGGAAAAGAGCATGGAGCATAGACATGACATCCCTTTCTCGGAAAAAGCACCTTAAACAGAGTACATTTAATCCAGGTTTATCGTTGTTTCATCTCGGTCTCAACTAGAACCCCTGATTCTTAGGAAGTCACATATTACTTATGAAAGGATAGCTGTACAGGAAGAAAGGTGTTGGGTGACTATCATGTCTAATAAGAACTTTTAGATATTCTGTGTTGAAGTCCTTATGAACTTCTGATCAGGTTCTTCTGATGTCATGCTGTGTACTAACAAGACATCAATTGTCAAACCTCCAGAATGGGAGGATCCTTTTTATGAGATGAATATGGCACGGTGGCATGGAGCCCAGAGAAAAGGTGATGGAAAATGTCTCAGGTACAGGGACCTGAGTGAAGGTTGGGGGAGGGAGATCTTTCTTATTTGCCTAATGTTTAGGCCACTGCACCATCCCTTAATGCTCAAAGATCAATGTGTTTGCAGCTCAGAAGACCTTATCTCAAAGCTCTGTCTCTACTAGAGTATTTAAAGACCAATTGACCGTATATACATGGATTTATTTCTGGTTACATTAGTCTCTATTTAGGCCAGTAAAGACATATCCTGTTTTATTGTACTTAGCTTTACTGCTCTTCACAGATAATTGCATTTTTAACAAATTGAAAGTTTGTAGCAACCCTGCATCAAGCAAGTCTATCAGTGCCATTTTTCCAACAGCATTATTTTTTAATTAAAGTATGTACATTGTTTTTTCAGGTATAGTGCTAATGCACACAGTATCTGAAACTTTTAAGTGATATTAGATAGTGAATTAATGTTGAATTATAAAAAGAACAATGGCTACTGGTAAGTATACCAAAGATTTCAGGTCAAAGATCACCTAACAATTTGTGGTTCACAGGTTTTCTGATGATGAGTCAAGATACCCCTAGACACCAGAAACACCAGGACAGGTATTTAATCAACCCATTATAGAAAGCTGGTCCTAAGTGTAGGTGTCTTTCCTCAATTCTGGTTTCTTTTATATTCTGTATTCCAACAAAGCATAATTGGACTGGAATATTGTATAACGTGTATTGCCCTCATGATTCACAGAAATGAACTGAAAGAGAGAATTGATCTCCAGCTTATTTCCAAAATTCCTACTTATATTCTTCACTATTATCGGTCAACTGAGCAAAATAAATTGATATTAATTGTACAAACATAATGTGTTATTTGCAGTGAGCAATGTGACTTTCCTTAAAAACTACGTGCTTTTTAAAATTATGTTATCCATGTCCTGTATCTCATCTAAGGTGTAAGTCCTTGGAAGGCAGAGTCTTGACTTACTGAATTCAGTGGCACCAATCTGAATGACCTAAAGCTAGTAGTGGTTCAGTGAGAAGTGCTGATGTAGCTGATGGCAGTTATGTTAATAAGGACCCTTTCAGGTGCAGATGACAGTAACCTTTCTCAGGTAGCCCAGGCAGCAAAGGAAATGGTTGGCTTACATAACTGGCAAGTTGAAAGAGGCAGAGTTGACTTCAGGAATGGCTAGATCCAGGTTTGAGAGGCCATGATGATCATACTGTCTCTATTCCCCCACATTCCCTCCCATCTCTCTCCTTCCCCCATATCTCTCCTCTGTGTTTGCTTGCTTCACAGATTTTTCCATGTGGGTATAAATAGAGTCACCAGCACCCAGGAATCCCAAGGAACAGAGAATTACCCTCTCTCTTTCCAACATCCATGTCATTTCCCCATATTTACTCTTACTGCTCCTCTTTGCATGTCCTTCAGGCCCATTACTGAGGCAGAGGAGTCAGACCATGTGATTGATGCCCAGCCAGAAATACATACTGTGGATGACAGGCCATTTCCAAAAGAATGGCTGAAGGAAAGACAAATAACAGCCATCCACTGCATGGCATTGATAAAAAGAAAAAAAAAAGAAAGATGAAAGAAGACTGATGTATTATCAGCACAAATATAAAGCTGTGGGATTATTAGCCATTGTATTTATTTATAATAAAATCAGCATGGCATAAGTGATAAAAATAGGTCTATAGAACGTGATCGATTCCATATGACATGAAAGCAGAGACCTAGAAAGTATTTTAAGTGTCTTAAAAGGTGCTAGAGATGGTTACGTGAGATTCAGAGCACACCAGTGACTGGGGTGGGGAGGGAGTAGGAGGAAGCGAGGAACGTAAAATGGGCCCTAACCCAACCCAAGCAGTGGACAAGGAGACTTAGCTGCTGTGTCCAGGAAGCTTTGGAGTGAAAGGTGGTGGGAAGACAAAAGCTGTTCAGAGAGCACAAACCTTCCTTGACTTATGATAGGGTTGCTCCTGATAAACCCATTGTAAGTTGAAAATGTTGTAAGTTGAAAATACATTTAATACACCTAAAGCTACCGAACATCATAGCTGAGCTTACCCTGCCTTAAACATGCTCAGGACACTCACATTAGCCTACAGTTGGGTAAAAACATCTCACACAAAGCCTATTTTATAACGAAGTGTTGAATAGCTCATGTTACTTATTGAATACTGTACTGAAAGTGAAAACCAGAATGGTGGTCTGGGTACAGAATGGATGTAAGTGTATCAGTTGTTCACCCTCGTGATCGTGTGGCTGATTGAGAGCTGCGGCTCTCTGCCACTGCCCAGCATCAAGAGAAACTATTGTAACTTGTATCACTCACCTGGAGAAGAGATCAAAATTCAAAGTATGGTTTCCACTGGAATGCATGTCACTTTTGTATCATCGTAAAGTTGAAAAATCAAGTCTAAACATCATTAAGCTGGAGACTGTCTGTATATAAAAACTTAGCAAGGGATGGTGCAGGAAAAAGAGAAATGCATGAATAAGGGTGAAAATACAAAAAAGAAAAGAGTAATCCTTATCTGAACATATGTAGTAGAGGACATTAGAGAGGGATCCTAGACCTCCTAGTAGAAAAGTGGTTACTAACCTCAGAGACGGCACATTGAGCAGAGGTGACTCATTAAAGACAAGGCTGATCTCATTCATATGTGTAGTTGCAGGTGTGATGGGGGGGGGACTCCAAGGCAAACACCTTTAGAACTAAGGTGAACTGGGATCTGGGTGGAGAGGAGACAGCAGATAGACTTTCCATACATGTGTCTTGGAAGAAACCATAAATGTGAGTACCCCAAACAGCATGTAGCACTTCCCAGATATGGACATCCCCTCACTGAGAGGGAGCTGGAAATATAGATGAGCTGACAACACCTAATAAAACCCAGAGAAAGAAAAAGGAGTAAAGAAGAAAAAAATGCATCAATTACCTATAATTGGAAATTAGTGCAATGTAGATTTCATCTATGGGAAAATAGTGATGAATTATACAGTTCTTTTTTTTTTTTTTTTTAAACATCTTTATTGAAGTATAATTGCTTTACAATGGTGTGTTAGTTTCTGCTTTATAACAAAGTGAATCAGTTATACATATACATATGTCCCCATATCTCTTCCCTCTTGCATCTCCCTCCCTCCCACCCTCCCTATCCCACCCCTCTAGGTGGTCACAAAGCACCGAGCTGATCTCCCTGTGCTATGCGGCTGCTTCCCACTAGTATCTAGTTTACATTTGGTAGTGTATATATGTCCATGACACTCTCTCACCCTGTCACATCTCACCCCTCCCCCTCCCCATATCCTCAAGTCCATTCTTTAGTAGGTCTGTGTCTTTATTCCCATCCTGCCACTAGGTTCTTCATGACCTTTTTTTTTTTTTTTCCTTAGATTCCATATATATGTGTTAGCATACTGTATTTGTTTTTCTCTTTCTGACTTACTTCACTCTGTATGACAGACTCTAACTCCATCCACCTCATTACAAATACCTCCATTTCATTTCTTTTTATGGCTGAGTAATATTCCATTGTATATATGTGCCACATCTTCTTTATCCATTCATCCGATGATGGACACTTAGGTTGCTTCCATGTCCTGGCTATTGTAAATAGAGCTGCAATGAACATTTTGGTACATGACTCTTTTTGAATTATGGTTTTCTCAGGGTATATGCCCAGTAGTGGGATTGCTGGGTCGTATGGTAGTTCTATTTTTAGTTTTTTAAGGAACCTCCATACTGTTCTCTATAGTGGCTGTATCAATTTACATTCCCATCAACAGTGCAAGAGTGTTCCCTTTCCTCCACACCCTCTCCAGCATTTATTGTTTCTAGATTTTTTGATGATGGCCATTCTGACCGGTGTGAGATGATACCTCATTGTAGTTTTGATTTGCATTTCTCTAATGATTTATGATGTTGAACATTCTTTCATGTGTCTGTTGGCCATCTGTATATCTTCTTTGGAGAAATGTCTATTTAGGTCTTCTGCCCATTTTTGGATTGGGTTGTTTGTTTTTTTGTTATTGAGCTGCATGAGCTGCTTGTAAATCTTGGAGATTAATCCTTTGTCAGTTGCTTCATTTGCAAATATTTTCTCCCATTCTGAGGGTTTATACAGTTCTTAAACTATTCTTCTCTGTAACAGAATAATACATTATAATATTTAGACTATTTCCGATATTCTACTGTTGCAAATAGTGCTGAAGTGAATATATGTAAGTGTATTTTATATATGTAAAAGTGTGTGTGCTTTCATATGTCCAACCATGAATGTATGTACACATGCATGGTACATATATACTGCATATACACACTTTTCAATATTCTTCAATTATACTTTAAAGAGGTGTATAATGAGTTATAACCAGTTAGGAGGGACTAGTTGTATGGCTGACTTGGTGGTGAGACAGAGTAATACCACAGTTAAACAAGGAGGCAGTAGGCTCAGATTATCTGGTTGTGAATCTCTGCCCCTTTACCGTCACTTGTTAGCTTGAATCTTTGGACAAATTACTTAACTCTCTGGGTCTCGATTTCCTGTTAAAATGATGTTATTTTAAAGATTAAATGAGACAGTACATATGATGGTTTACAAAATGTGTACCACGTAGGAAGTGTCTAATAAATATTCTCTTCTGTCATTTATAATTGTGCTAAATTGACCTCTGAGCATCTTGGCCACCAAAGCAAAGTGAGTTCACTGTTCAGCAAAAAAATAATAATAATAAAACAGCAGACACTACACTTACGAAGCATGTACTACCTGCAGACTCTGGTCTAAGTACTTTACATGTATTAAAACATTTTGATGAAAGACAAAGTTTCTTTCACCACTTACTATTGAATTCTAGGTTGAATTTATTCCATTATACAGAATGTTTCATTCCCATTTTTCAATGAGGAAACTGGGACTCAAAGAGTTTAAATAATACTCAAGATCTCACCCTCAGGAAGTGGTTGAACTAAGATTTGAACCTATGCCTTTGGGACTCCAAAATCTTCCTGCTACACCCTAAGCTCTTTCCAAAAGGCAGTGTGTGAATCTGACTACACTCCTTTGAGAGATACCCTGACCTGCAATAACTAAAGGCCTGATTTAGGACTCTTAACCATGTGCATGGGTACACAGATTTGCACTATAAGAATTTACAGTTGAACATTTTAACCAAGAGCCAAAACACAGCAGAAGTGTTCTCAATAGCTTTTGCTGTGATTCTCAAACGTTGAATTCTTAGAATGACACTCGTTGAGGAATGATTTACTGAGTAAAGTCCACAGAGGTTGGTGGTGTGAGAATCCCTGAGTCAGTTGCGTCCTGGAAGTAAAACTCTGGAGGTTCTGAGAGGTTGGAGCTGGTCTCAACCAAGGCTTTCCGTGACAGCATAGAGGGTCTTACTAGAGATGCATTCATTGTAACAATTCTTGGTTATTTATTTATTTTGGTAACACGTGTTTGAAAGAACTAATTGCCAAAGAAAAAAAGTGATGCAAATGAACTTACTTACAAAACAGATACAGACTCACAGACTTCGAAAACAAACTTATGGTTACCAAAGGGGAAAGGTGGGGGGGAGCGGGATGGGGGATAAGTTAGGAGACTGGGACTGACATATACACACTACTATGTGTAAAATAGACAACTAGTAAGGACCTACTGCAGAGCACAGGGAACTCTGCTCAATACTCTGTAATAACCTCTATGGGAAAAGAATCTGAAAAAGAATGGATATATGCATATGTGCAACTGAATCACTTTGCTGTACACCTGAAACTAACACAACTATAAATCACACACAACTATTAACACAACTGTAAATCAACTATACTGCTATATAAAATTAAAAATTAAATTGAAAAAAGAACTAATCGCAGTTTTGCAACTATTTATATGCAAATGTGTGTGGTGCTAACATGCTTTTTCATAGCTAGAAATAACATATCTAAATACTAGAAATATTCAAAACTGGTTCGGTCAGTTCAGAACAGTCTGGTCAAGGTTCTGCATATTATCAAGCAAAAGATAGCTGCCTCGTATACTGTCCCCAGCCATTACAAGGAACCAATACATTACTTTTTCTAACTGTGTGTTAAAGAGATAATATAATGTAAAGTGATTTATGCGTATTTCCCCCCTTGCTCCAGGTTGCTGTTGCTTATTCCAGTGAGGCTTACATGGCTGGAATTGCCTTAAAGTTGCTTATGTTTGAAGCCTGGGTTAGGTAAATGCCCAGGTGGATAAAATGCAAATGAATAAGATCAATTTCTCATGTAGTGTGATGATAAAGCAATGCTGGATGAGTATCATATATGCGTCTACTATTTTTCCCCTACTTTTCAAAGAAAGAGAAGGAAGGAAGATTTTGTTTGATAACAACGTCATGTGGAAGTATATGTGGTCTGTATTTAGAAAGGTGGAAAATGTGGAGAAAAAGCACAATATTCAGTGCGTGTCACCAGCTAATCGTGCTACCTACCTTGAACAAATCGATCTCTGCCTGCCCTGTGCTCCTCACCTTTATTTAATTTATCTATTTTTATCGAAATAAAGTTGACAACTCCTCAGCTTTAAAATAAGGGGATGAACTGATGTGCTGGACTCTCCCAGGTTCGCCTATAATATAGGTCCTATTATCCAATAATAGGAGGAGTGCTACTTTTAAAGGATGCAATGCAAAGAACAAATCCAGTGAAGGCAGAAATGGTCCTGACTCCATCTTTTCTCTTTTCTCCCCAGACTATGTCAGAGAGTCACCATGACCTTGCACAATAACAATACAACCTCACCTTTGTTTCCGAACATCAGCTCTTCCTGGATTCACGGCCCTTCCGATGCAGGGCTGCCCCCAGGAACGGTTACTCATTTTGGCAGCTACAACATTTCTCGGGCAGCTGGGAATTTCTCCTCTCCAAATGGCACCACCAGTGACCCTCTGGGAGGTCATACCATCTGGCAAGTGGTCTTCATTGCATTCTTAACGGGCGTCCTGGCCTTGGTGACCATCATCGGCAACATCCTGGTGATAGTGGCATTCAAGGTCAACAAGCAACTGAAGACCGTCAACAACTACTTCCTCTTAAGTCTGGCCTGTGCTGACCTGATTATTGGGGTCATTTCAATGAATCTGTTTACTACCTACATCATCATGAACCGATGGGCTTTAGGGAACTTGGCCTGTGACCTCTGGCTTTCCATTGACTACGTGGCTAGCAATGCCTCCGTCATGAATCTTCTGGTCATTAGCTTTGACAGGTACTTTTCCATCACGAGGCCGCTCACGTACCGAGCCAAACGAACAACAAAGCGAGCTGGTGTGATGATAGGTCTGGCTTGGGTCATCTCCTTCATCCTTTGGGCTCCTGCCATCTTGTTCTGGCAATACTTTGTCGGGAAGAGAACTGTGCCTCCAGGGGAGTGTTTCATCCAGTTCCTCAGTGAGCCCACCATCACCTTCGGCACAGCAATTGCTGCCTTTTATATGCCTGTCACCATTATGACTATTTTATACTGGAGGATCTATAAGGAAACTGAAAAACGTACCAAAGAGCTTGCTGGGCTGCAGGCCTCTGGGACAGAGGCAGAGGCAGAGAACTTTGTCCATCCCACAGGTAGTTCTCGAAGCTGCAGCAGCTATGAGCTTCAACAGCAAAGCGTGAAACGCTCAGCCAGGAGGAAGTACGGACGCTGCCACTTCTGGTTCACAACCAAGAGCTGGAAGCCCAGCGCCGAACAGATGGACCAAGACCACAGCAGCAGTGACAGCTGGAATAACAACGACGCTGCCGCCTCCCTGGAAAATTCCGCTTCCTCCGATGAGGAGGACATTGGCTCGGAGACAAGAGCCATCTACTCCATCGTGCTCAAGCTTCCAGGTCACAGCACCATCCTCAGCTCCACCAAATTACCCTCGTCAGACAACCTGCAGGTGCCGGAGGAGGAGCTGGGGGCAGTGGACTTAGAGACGAAAGCCAGCAAACTGCAGGCCCAAAAGAGCATGGACGACGGAGGCAGTTTTCAGAAAAGCTTCTCCAAGCTTCCCATCCAGTTAGAGTCAGCCGTGGACACAGCCAAGGCCTCTGATGTCAACTCCTCAGTGGGCAAGACCACGGCCACCCTGCCTCTGTCCTTTAAGGAAGCTACTCTGGCCAAGAGGTTTGCTCTGAAGACCAGAAGCCAGATCACTAAGCGGAAACGGATGTCCCTCATCAAGGAGAAAAAGGCGGCCCAGACCCTCAGCGCCATCTTGCTTGCCTTCATCATCACCTGGACCCCCTACAATATTATGGTTCTGGTGAATACCTTTTGTGACAGCTGCATCCCCAAAACCTATTGGAATCTGGGCTATTGGCTGTGCTACATCAACAGCACCGTGAACCCCGTGTGCTATGCCCTGTGCAACAAAACATTCAGAACCACTTTCAAGATGCTGCTGTTGTGCCAGTGTGACAAAAGGAAGAGGCGCAAGCAGCAGTACCAGCAAAGACAGTCGGTCATTTTCCACAAGCGGGTGCCCGAGCAGGCCTTGTAGAATGAGGTGTGTTGTCAATAGCAGTCACCAAACGCACACATCAACCCACAGACCTTAGGAGGGAGTGAGGCGAGGGTGGGGGTGATTTCTGGCGCTGATAAAAAAAATGTCTTTATCACCCAGATGTGAAAGGAGCTGCCTGTTTACCGACCCATTGAATAAATCCATTTTAATATCAAAAGTCAAATACCACTTCAGCCAAAAATAAATAAATAAGCGTATCACTGAATATAAAGAAATTTATTCTGAAATAGACTTTGTTTTTTCTTAAAGAGAAAGAAATAATTGTTTCATAGCAATTATATACCCAAATTGGTCTGCCTGGGCCTTTTCATTCGCATTAGCTCTGGAATCTCGGTGAGCGTACCTAGCCGGCCCAGTTGCCCTGTTCTTTCCAAGGATCCCCAAAGTGTCGATCCAGATCCCACGTGGAACACGTCAGGCTAGTGAATCCGTGGTTCTGAAATTCTTTCGTACGTTGCAAAGCCTCACCTTCTCGTCCCAGTAGAGCTCCCCGTCTTCTCACTGGTGTGTCGTTGAACTCTATTTGTGGACTTGATTCTTGATTCTTGCAAAGTACTGTTTTGTGCAGTTCAAGTTTCGTACAAATAAAAGATACATAAGTATATATGTATATATATGTGTGTGTGTGTGTGTGTGTGTGTGTGTGTGTGTGTGTGTGTGTGTGTGAATTCCACACACACACACATAGTGTATATAATATAATGGGAATCACTGAACTGGCAAATTGTTCCGGCGATATATTCTTTCAGTACTTTGGTGACTGACGTTTCTCTAGGATCCTAACGCAACGTAAAGGTGAACTTAAACCCCGGGTAGTGTTTTGGAAACCAGGGCTGTTTTCCCGGAGACTATGCAGCAGAGAATAGCCAGGCCCTCCGGGCTGGTCTGTGTCGAGCGGTCAGCCTGGTGAGTCAGATGAGCACCAAGGTTCGACCGGACTCTGAGTGAGCTGTTACCTTTGTGGACACCCTCAACAGAGCTAAATCAAATGGGGGCCCCTCTGAGCTCTAAGAATGAACCGCATCCACAGGTTTGAATTTAATGGTCCAAATCTGAATGTTTCCCAACAAAACCTTTGCTATCTTACCTGCTTGAAACTCAATAATAGTGTCATGTTTGAATGTCATACACAGCATTACATGGGGCAAAGCAGAAGAGACCTTCTGAGGGGCAAAGAAGAACACGGGATTCGATTTCTTGCTACTTGACATCTTTAAATGAAAAAGGGCTTACACCTTTTGTCACTTAGCTGGGGCCAGTGCTTTCTGGTGTTCATTGTGCAACCTTTACCCAGGAATGGGTGGGGTTCATGAAGTCATAAGTCCTCTAAAGAAAGTATTACACTTTGAAAAGTATTGCTTCAAATTGATTTCCTTAGTACATTTCTAAAAAGTGATTTTGTATTCTCTTCTGAATTGGCCCAAACGCTAACTGTTCTGTTTGGGGGAGGGGAGGGCTGCTGCTGTAGCCGTCGTCTGTGTTGCTGCTGTAAGTGTTAGGGTTCTTTTTTTTCCTTTTGTGGGCTGTGTGGGGAGTGGGAGGGGTGGGAGGCGGGGGGCTGAGGAGAAATCTTCCCTCTGTACAGGGTCTCCGTGGTGTGAACCCGGAGCCAGGGTAGAAGCTGCTTTTGTGTTCAGTGTGAGCTGGTGTTTACAGCAGATTTTGACAACAGTGGAAGTGTACTCAGTGGTGTCTGTGTTTCTGAACTATTTAATTTTGTGTTATGTTTATATGGAGATGTATTTATGCATATTTCACCGAGTTCTATTTAATGTTGATAAATATTACTCTTCAGTCTTCAGCAGGTGGTGTCCCTTGAAAGTGATTCTTTAAGGTCCACTTGAGCAATGGGTAGGGTATATTGAGCTTTCTTGTGGCTAAGAAGAGGGAAAAGTCATCCTGTTGGTGCCAGGAGGTACCTAACTCTTTCTAGGTAATATCAACTTTAACTTCAACATAATGGTTTAATACCGTTCTAGTTAAACCTGATGGGAACCAGTCAAAGCAACCCTCCACCAGTGTATTTGAAATCGCATGACGAGGGCAAAAAAAGGCAAACCGGCATAATTGAAAGAATTAATTTTTTGGCCCACATTCGACCAAAGAATAAGAAAAAACAGAGACTATTTTCTAACATGTATAGCAAACTACAGAATGTTATGTTATTAACCTGTGAAATGTCTAGTGAGCAAGTGCATCTATATTTTATTACTCACGTTGGCCTGGCAGTAATAAATTTGTGAATGCTGATTCAAGTCTCCCTGTACATCAGTAATTCCCATTCTCTTTGAATCTCCTATCTTGCCTCCCTCTCAAAAGACTGTTTCCTGTATTTAAAAAAAAAATAGAATTAAATTTAAGAAATGGAGAAACGTAAGCTTTAGCAGAACTGTGAAGGTTAATAACAACTCTACTTAAACATGATTATCTCCTCATCCTTGTCCTTTTATGATGCTGAGAATGGAAGAAAAGAAAGACGTCCAAGACGTCAGCTCTTCTGTTACTGGTTTAATTATCGAATTATTTTTAAATCTCTCATGAATGAAAACTGCTTTTAAATACTGTCTACTGACTCTGTTTATAGAAATGTATGTCCACCTCTTAGGTCATTTTCAGAAAAAGAAAATAAGAAAAACAGATTCTTTTGAGTTTGGAAAATTTAGAAGTATAATCAAAGATGTAGTGAAGTGTTTAAAACCAGACATAGCTGCACATGCATTTCTCAAAGGACTTTGTCACTAGAAAAGGTATTCAGCATTTACATAAGATCATCCCCCCAGATGGGAATCAAATTGTTTTCAATCCATATGAATGAGGTTTGCAGAGCTTTCATGATTATCCACTTTAATTGAGAGTAAAATAATCAAACCTAAATAAACTACATGTGAAGAAAGCACCCCCCAACACACACACACACACACACACACACACACACACACACACGCACCCCCGACCCTGTTCTCCCATTCTCTATTCTCCAGGGTCTACTAGATGGATAAGAGAAGTGAGCTTTCTGGTCCCGTATTCCCCTTGGCTCTGCTCTGTTTTATCCATCACCTACCTGTAGTCTTTCTGCTAGTTCACCGTATTACCCTGAATCATCCTTGACTTCAAATCTAGCCTTGAGTCTCCAGATAAGTTCCATTTCTATTTACTCTTTCACATATAATAGTTCTAGACTCTCACAGAAAAAAAAAAAAAAAAAAACAAGAAAGCATAAGCATAAGAAGCTGCAGGGGCTAAAGATCTAGAAGGCATAGCAGCTTTCTCTGTCAACCCCCTTGTGTGCAGATGGGCAAGTTCATTGCTCTGGAGAAGGAGGAGAGCCCTTTGTGCATCACTTGTGAGAAGGGGGAGGGCACAGCTCTGATGCAGAGTTAGCTGCCTCAGGTCAATCTCAGGAAGGAAAAGGATGCCACGGCTCAGGCACAGTAGAGAAGCCTGATGGAGGCAACACGAGACAGAAGCAGAGCCTCCAGATCATTCTGGGTGCCCCGTACTTATCCGAGTAGAGACGGTCCCCAGATGGGGACGTATGGCTGAGAAACTGGACAGTACATCCCAGCAGCTTCAGAGGACAAGTGAAGGTATCACAAAGAAGCTCTAACTTAGCATGAGGAGCCCTGAGCTTTTGGCCCAGTTCTGTCACCAGATAATTACATGTCCTCTGCCATGCGTGTCATCTACCCTTAAACTCACTGGGTTGTCTCCCTATGCTCTTACTCATTAACAACATGAAAGCATCTTAATTTGCCTTCTAATAGCAAACAGGTGAAATAGAGTCAGGGCGTTAGGTAAATAACTACCATGATGAATGTAAATGCTCTAACTGAAGAACACTTGAAAAATGCTGATTTTATGTATCCCTCAGAGTTATTTACTTATATTTCAATACAATGAACTCTAAGGAACTCTCACAGTTTGTTGGTAAACCTGGAATTTTATTTCAAATACCACTTTATTCCAGGATGATCACCTAAGGCCTGACAACCTTACAAGTAGAGCTGCTGGGTAGGGGGTGTTTGGTTTCTCAGTGGTATTTCTCGAAATTGACTGAAACTGTATAGAATACAGCACCCAAAGCGCTGGTCCTTTCTTCAACCTGACAGCCCTACTTGTACCACCTCCTCTAAAACTGTATTTTTCCTCATATGTCATGCGTGACAAACTTGGCACAGCAGTGAAAACACCACCCCATACTAGGATGCAGGTCAATTTTACTACTTGCCTTTACGGACCTAGGTTATGCTGTCTCTCCTGGTGTTTTCATGCCTCTGTTTTGTAGGAATTCCGCCTCTACCGGGACTCATGCTGTGAGAATAAGTATTCCAGCCCTAAGAGGTTGGCTCCAGGGACAGAAGCCCAGGGCTCTTGAGAGCTAGGAATATTCTGTTTTCTTTTTCTGGCTTTAGTGTCACTGCCTGAGAAAGGAGGCTCGTGTTGAGATAATAAAGATGAATAAAGAAAACCAAGTTCCCTAAGTGACTGTGTTCAACATACGTTTGGAACTGCATAATATTTTGTCACCAGGCTCCAAGATGGGCAAGGGTTAGTCTTGTTAACTGGACACACATTACATTCACAGCTTCACACACAGAGATAGACGGCGCACTTGGACATGTGGAAGCGGACACCCAAGCACTTTAGCACAATGTTAGGACTGTGGTCACTCTGGTAGAACCAGGAAGACTCAGCACAGTTCAGACCCTACAGTTCTTGGCCTGGGCTGGGAACTCCCCAAATAATCTCCCAGATCCAGGGTGGCTCTGATCTGAGTTGCACAAGGCATTCTCTACGAACGGGAAATGGAAAAGGAGGCCATACTCTCAGTTGCAAAGAAGTATTAATAACACTTCCCTCACCCAAATAATCTTATCTTAAGCTTAAAAGAGTATCCTCAGAATATAAAGCTTTATTTTTGTTCTTTCTTGAAGTCCAAAATACTTATTCATTCTGCAATTTACATACCAAACCCCAAACTATTTTTATCCTGGATTCTGTGATTTCCTTGATGATAGAAAGCAGGTCTTCCTCACCCTGTGGCTGGCACATTATCTGTCAAACAGTAGACGTTCAATAAATGCTGTTGAATGCTTAATAAACTCCTTATAATTAATATAGCAAATATTTATCAGAATTATGTGCACGTTAATGCCCCACACTTCGACTGTAGCCGGAGGGCATTGAGCTAGGAAAGTAAATTAAGGGAGAAATGGTTCATTGATATGATGGTTTCCTAATAAAATATTACTAAGCAACAAGGAGAAATATTTTAATAGATTTGAAGTAGTAAATATAATTAAGAGGACAGGAAGGAAAGAAAATCAACTCTATCCCTAGAATTTGGAAACGTTTTACCAGGTTGGTCAACTCTACTTGATCCTAGTAAGGGAAATATTGAGAGAGCCTGGAGAGTCTATACATATAAGTCTTCTGTTTGTACAGGTGAAGTTCTGTAGTTTGGCTTAAAATATCCTTGCATGTAGTTTTGCTTGGCATGAAGGTTAGGAGAGAATCCATACTGTTCTGCAAGCATTAAACAAAGCCCTCTCTTCATATCCTCTGTTCATTCCTCATGTAACACGTGGATATTTTCAGCCTCCTACGTACAACACTCCAGAGAAATTTCTTTGGGGCTTGTGCTTAGAGCTATGGCAAGGCAACATTTTCAGGAATGCCCCCCCTCCTTTTTCAAACACATGGAAACTGTCTCTAAGTTTGGTGCAGGTTCGAGGAATAATAATTAAAATAGGCTTCAAGTTGGTGAATCAGCACATTGATTTTTCTTGGCAGAAAGCTTTCTGGGAAATATCTATGAAATGTTCAGTGATGCTCACATCCTTCTAATTTATGAGGGTGTAGAAACCACTGTCCAAAGAGATGGCTATATATTTGCTTTGTAAGCAAAAGGCATGTATCATAGTTGCATCTAAAATAGTGTCCCCATCTTTATCAAAGGCACTGAATTTTACTTGTTTTTATTTCCTAGTGTCCAGCACTTCCTCAGTAGTCATTTTAGGTATGTCATATGCCATTTTTATTCCTTCTTCTAAAAATAATTCAATTGTCTGTACTATAAAATGATGCCTGCAACTTTGTGGTGATATTATCCCCTAAGTTTAATAGTGAAATAAGGAAATAAAACTATAAATAAACAAAGAATGTGGTTGGCTTTCTTTTTAATCCGAGGTCCATAATACAGCAACAGCTTTTTTATTGTACAAAAGGGTGGAGTACATGGAAGGGATAATGCTGAAACAGACCTTTATTTGCATTGACTTCTCTGTTTTTTACATGCACTAGAACTTTCTTCAACAATGAACATTGCTGCTGTCATAACTCAAAATAATACTGTGTTTTGGACTATGAGTTAAGCATGTATTAACTATATCTGCACATATAATCCTAATTTTAAGACTGCAAGTGAAGAAAAATATTTCTCTCTAGATATATACTATGGACCTAACACAAATAGATTACTCGTTACTTCTCCAGCAAAGATGGGTTTATTTGGGGTCTGCATCCTGGCAAGCCTCATGCAAGTCCCCAGACAGCAAGGGAAGAACACTTTTACAGGGGACTGCGGGGATGGGGGAGTGGGATTTGGGAGGGCTCTAGTAAACAGAGTCCATGGCTTTTCATGGGCTGAGTCCTTGCCAAGAGAAGAGTTTTTCTTCTTCCTGTTGGGCTCTGCTGTCCTCACAGGACTTGAGAGCTCCCCCTTCTGGTTTTCCAACTCCCTTTGAGGTTTCTGTTTATTAATTTTTTATAATACTTTGAAGTGGGTTTTATTTTCGTCTTTTTAAAAGAAATGCTTATTATCGTCCCTTCCCCCTTTGCTGTTTCCTTTGCTGTGCAGAAGCTTTTTAGTTTGATGTAATCCCACTTGTTAATGTTTGCTTTCATTTCTTTTTTTAAATTTTTTAAAATTTTTATTTATTTATATTTAAAATATTCATTTATTTGGTTGCGGCAGGCGGGCTCCTTAGTTAGTTGTGGCATGTGAACTCTCAGTTGCGGCATGCATGTGGGATCTAGTTCCCTAACCAGGGATCGAAACTGGACCCCCTGCATTGGGAATGCAGAGGCTTATCCACTGTGCCACCAGGGAAGTCCCTGCTTTCATGTCTTTTGCTTTTGGTGTCAGATCCAAAAAATCATTGCCAAGACTGATGTTAAGGAACTTACTACCTATTTTTTTTCTAGGAGTTTTATGGTTTCAAGTCTTCTATTCAAGACTCTAACCCATTTTGAATTCATTTTTGTGTACGATGTAAGATAGTGGTCCAGTTTGATTCTTTTGCATGCAGCTGTCCACTTTTCCCAGCAGCATTGATTGCACAGACTATCCTTTCCCCTGTTGTATATTCTTGGCTTGTTTGTTGTAAATTACTTGACCATAAATGTGTGGGTTTATTTCCGGGCTCGCTATTCTGTTGCACTGATCTATGTGTCTGTTTTTATGCCAATACCATACTGCTTTGATTACTACAGCTTTGTAATAGAATTTGAAAGTAGGGAGTGTGTTGCCTACAGCTTTGTTCTTCTTTCTCAAGATTGCTTAGGCTATTCAGGGTCTTTTTTGTTTCTATACAAATTTGAGGATTGTTGTTCCTTTTTTCTATGAAAAATGCATTGGAATTTTGATAGGAATTGTACTGACTCCTGTAGATTCCTTTGGGTAGTATGGAGATATTAACAATATTAATTCTTCCAATCCATAAGGATGGAATATCTTTCCATTTATTTGTATCTTCTCCAATTTCCATCGCCTATGTGGTATTATGGATATTGTTATTCTGAATCTGCGTGCATAAGTTGAGATAAAACAAGTGACTAATTAGATATTCGAATTCAATTAGAGAACCAGAATTGCCAGTCTGGAGGAAAGGAGATATAGATGTAACAGAAGAAGTTGAGTAAAAACTATACAGTTCTCTGTATGAGTTGGATGTATCAATATAAACTCCCAGAGTATTTTACTATATATGTAATTTCTAGCTCTTCCCACAGAATAGAACTAGAGACAATGATCAACTCAGTAGCAAGGAGCATTCCTAACATCCCAACTGTAGTCTTTAATAAAGGAAACCAAGCCTTCCAGAAGAAATAGCTGATTCTAGTCTTCGGCAGGCAATGTACAAGATGAGCTTGAAACATCTTGCCAAAGTAGATATCAAGGAAGCATTCAGACTACTAGAAAAGACATTTACATACACAAACAGTTGCTATCTAGCAGAAGTGGCACAGCAGGGCAGTGGGAAAATGACATTCTTCTTAATAAGTGGTACTTAAATATCTACATGGAAAAAAGACTTCTACTTCACCACATACTAAAGTAAATTACAGGTGGATTAAAGACCTAAATTAAAAAGTCAAAGTTAGAAAGCTTTTAGAAGGTAAAAGTTGGAAAGTTTTTAAGAGAATATTTTCATGACCCTGAAGGAGAGAAAAACTTCTTAAACAAGATTCAAAAAGCATTAGCCACAAAGGAGGACAAGACATAAAGAAAGCCATGATGGAAGAGATCATTCCAAAACATATAACAACATTGAGCAAATACAGAATGTATGAAGAATTTCTGTAAATCAGTAAGAAAAAACCATGCAACTGCAGGAGATAAAAATTCCTTGCTATTCCTCACATTGAAAGGTGGCGTCTAATTTCCCTTCCCTTGAATCAGGCTGGCCTTAGTGACTTGCTTGATAAATAGAACACATCTGGGACGTGCAAGACTAGATCAGAAGAAGCCTCGCAGCTCCCACCCGGATGTCTTGCAGTGCTTGCACTGGGGGAAACCAGCTGCTATGTAAGAAGTCTAACAACACTGAGACCGCCATGCTGTGAGGAAGCCCTTCTCCAGAAAGTCCAAACCCCAGCCTTGAATCATCCCAGCTGAGGCCAAGCCCTGCTCATATTGAAGATTCATGAGCAAAGTACATTATTGTTGATATTAAGCCACTAAGTTTTAGGGTGTTTTTTATGCAGCAATAAAGAACTAAAATAGCAACCCAATTAAAAAAAAAAAAAAAAGAAAGACGAAAGATTTGAACAGTGGTTTCCAGAGGCTTGGGTAGTAGAAATAGGGAGAAGTTGGTAAAAGGGTACAAACATTCAGTTATAAGATGAATAAGGTCTCAGGATCTAATGTATAACAGGGTGACTATAGGTGATAGCACTACATTATATAATTAAAGTTTGCTAAGAAGATAGAACTTATATGTTCTTACCCAAAGAAAAAAAAGGTAAATATGTGAGGTAATGGATATATTAATTAAAATGAAGAGAATTATTTCACTATGTATACTCATATCAAACATCACACTGTACACTTTATTTTTTTAAATTTTATTTATTTATTTTTGCCTGCATTGGCTCTTTGTTGCTGCACGCGGGCTTTCTCTAGTTTCGGCGAGTGAGGGCTACTCTTCGTTGCAGTGCGCGGGCTTCTCATTGCAGTGGCTTCTCTTGTTGTGGAACACGGGCTCTAGGCACGTGGGCTTCAGTAGTTGTGGCACGCAGGCTCAGTAGTTGTGGCTCACGGGCTTAGTTGCTCTGCAGCATGTGGGATCTTCCCAGACCAGGGCTCGAACCTGTGTCCCCTGCATTGGCAGGTGGATTCTTAATCACTGCATCACTAGGGAAGTCCCCACACTGTACACTTTAAATATCTTACATTTTATTCATCAATTATACCTCAAGAAAGCTGGCAAAAATAAAAATTAACTTAAAAAAACAAATTAAGTTAAATAACAGCCAAGATGGTTCAAGAGTACATTTAGATGGCAAAATTATTTTAAAACTAGCATCAGCGAAGGCAGAATGGTGGGTACATCTAGGGTAGAAGGAAAAGATTCCGATTGGAGAGGAGCACTGGGAAGATTTTTTTAAGGTGTTAATAATGTCTTTCTTTTCCCCCCCCCAGGTGATGGTTACACAGGTACCTACATCATTCATAAAGTAGTATATATGTGTTTTATGTGCTGTTTGGTAAATATATTTCACAAGTTAAAAAAACAAAAAGAGATAGAGAGAGAGGACTTTGACAAGCAACCCTCCCTCCAGCTGCATCTGTGCACACAGTCTGTTCTCTTGTTTCTGTACATGAGGTGCTCTGGCTCCTGCAAAGTCAAGCTCTCCACCCTAGGACACTCTCCCCTGTCCTGGATCAGTATGTTCACCTCTCTATTAGGCCTGGTCACCTCCCTCCTCCCTCCAGCTGCTACCCCATCTCTCCTTCCCTTTAAAACACTGTCAGAGGCTCGTCTAAACTCCCCTCCACTGCTCCTCCAGTTTTTTCTAGAACCCACTCCAATCAGGCTTCATCCCCACCATTCACCCAGCTGCTCGGTCAAGGTCACTCATGGCCTCCACGGTGCTGAATCCAGGGACCGCTCCCCCCTCAGTCCTCATCTTGTCCCATCAGCATTTGGTACAGCTGATCATCCCCTTCTCCATGAAACACTCCCTTCACTTGGCTTTCCCGCCCTCCCACTTCCAGGTTTTCCTCTTACCTCCTAGCTTCTCTGGCTCAGTCTACTCCCTACCTCAACCCCAACACACCCACACGTTTTGCTCTTTTCACCTTCACTCTCTGGATGGTCTCATCTAGTTCCAAGGCTTTAAATGCCATCTCTCCATGACTCCCCAACCTTGATTTCCAGCCTAGACCTCCTGTGAATTCTTGTCTCTTTTATACGCAGCATCTAACCAGCAACACCACTAGAGATCATCTATTCAGCTCTAACTGGACATGTCCCAAGGTGAGCTCCTCATCTCGCCCTCCCCAAACGTGCTTCTCCAACAGCCTTCCCCAACCTGACAATTCCAGCCTTTCTGATGGTCAGAAACTTGTGAGTTTCCCTCGAGCCCCACATCCAATCAAACAGTAAATCCTATCTGCTCTGGCTTCAACTTAGAACCAGAATCCAGCCTCTTCTCACCACCAGCACCCTGGTCTCCTGATATCACAATAGCCCCTAACTGGTCCCGTGACTCCTCTCTTGTCCCCTGCTGTCTTTTCTCAGCTGCAGCAGCCAAAAAGATTCAGTTATTGGGTGTCCATCCTGCCACTCCCAGGCCAGGAGCCCTCCTGCCTTCCCCTCCCTTGGAGGAAAGGCACACCTCCCACTACGGTTTCCTCCCAGGCCTCATCCCACTCTGCCCTCCCCACCCATCCCAGCGCCCTGGCCTATCTGAATCCCTTGAACACACCTGTGCACTTGCTGTTTGCTCCACCCAGAATGCTCTTCTCCCAGACAGATATTTCCATCAGAGCAGTGGGAGGGGAGTCTAGACAAGCATCTGACAGTGTTTGCTTTGAGGAGAAGGAGAGATGGGGTAGTAGCTGGAGAGAGATGGGAGGGTCCAGATCCAAGGGATGTAAACATGTTGACGATCGGTCTCCCCACAATAGACTGTAAACTCCAAGCCGGCAGGCTTTTTGTAGGTTTTCTTCACTGCAGTATTCCCGGGCCTAGAATAATGCCTAGCACGTTTAATAAAAGAAGAAAGGTGACTTGTACCAGCACATAGGGGAACAGCAGAAGTGAGGATTTGCACCCAGGTGTCCCTGACCACTGGTCTTTAGACACCAACCTAGGAAACTGAAAGGGGCGGGGCCTGCGAGGGGCGGGTCAGGATCTGGAAGCCCCGCCCCCGGCTCTGGCTTGCTTTCTCCTTCTCTAACTAAATTCCACCTGGGAAACCAAGCAGGTGGCAAGGCTCAGAGAGCACTGCGAGGCCTTTTCTCCCCGGGTCGCCAGGTGGCGACAGAGCCCGCTGGGCTCACCTGCCCCACCCCCGTGGCTGAAGCAGTCCCAGGGCTGGCCACCTGAGGTTGCCTAGGGTCCCAGGCTCCTGCCATTTCCTCTGGCAAGTACTGGGGCCCAGCAGGCCATAATGACAACTCCCAGGACCATGGAAAGAGCCCTGAGGGAGGAACGGAGGGCCCCGGGCAGAGCAACCTACAGCAAAACCTGAAGGAGGAGGCATCCACGTGAAGAGCTCAGTGGTATCCAAGCCTGGGGCTTTTGAAGGCTGGGGAGGGGGCACCTTTGGAAGAACAGACAGAGGCCAGTGTGGCTGGACTGAGGAGCAGGCCAGGTGGGCTGCTGGCAGGACGAAGGGCTTGAGGTCTGGCTAAGGACTGGGGCTTTTCCACAAAGTGCTGCTGATTTCCTGCTTGTTAGCAGAGTGACAGGAGAAGATCTGTCTTTCAAACATCCCTTTCTTGGATCAGAGGGAGTGAGAAGCAGAAGCAAAGAGCACGAATCAGGGACAGTGTCAGTGGTGGCCTGGACAAAGAGGGGAGGGAGATGCAGAGAGGTGAGGAATGCATTTTGAAGTTGGGATCCAGGGAAGGGGATGAGTTGATTGCATGTGGGGGTGAGGAGGAAAGAGGGAGCAGACAGAGCCCCAAGGTTCTGGTTTGAGCAGGTGGGGAAATGGAGCTACGTGGACGTTGGGGGAGGGATGGGAAGAGAGGTCCAGAAGGTAGTTTGGGACCAATGAAAAGCTAGACACTTCTGAGGTTAGATCAACTCTGATCTACCTTCCAATGAAGTCACTGGGAGAAACTGCTTACCAGGGGATTTCAAGTGAGGATGAGGGTACTCTTACCCCAGCTGATTAAACATCATCTTGTTCCTGGTAAAGTTGACTCTGTTTATACTGGGGTTGGGCCTGTATAAAATGTTCCAGCCAGCCTCAGTATTGAGGAGAGGCATTTAAGGACAGGAACATAAAGGCAGAAGCAAACGAGACTGTCATGTCTGTGTGCTGATGGCAGCCCGTCATCTGCCAGTCTGTCCCTGGGCCACTGTGAGTCCAGCCAGAGAAGCCGAGCTTGTCAGGCTGTGAGCCCCGTGAAGGCAGCGGTCTCCCTGCGGCCAGCACAGTGGTTACGAGTGTGGACAGTGCAGCCAGACCATGTGAGTCTGTCATCCCAGCTCCTGCTACCTGTATAGCCTTGTGTCACTGTGTCGTAACCTCCTGGGTCAAGGCTGGAACACTTCTCATCAGATTTGCCTTGGAAATTAGAAACCCTAAGATCTTAGGAAGCTCTTGCCCATCCCTCCCTATGGGGGCGGTTTTCTTCTGGCCTCCCAGAGTAAACACTGGCATCATACACACACACAAACAGTGACAAACACATACATGTGCCCAGTGACATTAAATAAGGGCTACAGAATGGGATCAGAAGACGAACAGACATGGGGGAGGTAATGCGAGAAAGGAAAAATAGGTTGGATGCAGGACCTACATGTGACACGACTCCCACATTTTTTAGATCTTAACCCAACTATGCCTGAGGACATCCCTAGAAATACATGCTAGAATAATTCCTACTCTGCAGGTGGGGAGACAGGCCTTGAGAGACACAGTGACTTATCCAGAATGAGAACAGGTAAAATGGGGAATTGAGTCTGGAACCCAGGTCTGTCTCCTCAAAGCTGCGCACAGACGGTCCCCGGGAGCGGTGGAGAGGGCTGTGTGGTGTGACTGTGTGAGATATGGGGTTGCGTGGAGAAGGGGTGAGCTGTCAGCAGCCCAGAGGGCTGTGTGTAGAGGTGTTGTCTGAGGAGGGGATTCAAGTAAGGGGCCCCCAGGAAGTGAAGTCACCTCCTTGGCAACAGAGCCCAACAGAACTCGGAGCCCCGGGAGCCAGGCACACACGTTCTAGCGACAGCCCCACAGCCCGCTCACTTGGCTGGAGACGCTTCATAGAGACGGATGTTCTCCTGCTGTGTCCTGACTTCCCAGGGCTTCTGCTTCAGGAAACCCCCGAGTGGGAGGTTTCTCAGATGCATTAGACGGTTCAATACTTAACCTGGACGACTCTGGTCCTTTACCAGGAGGTCACCTAAGGAACACGAGGTGGCCTAGAGCAGGCCAGTCCAGGCCCGGCCACGTCTGGGAACCCTCCCTGCGCAGCCTCACATCCCCGCATCTCCATGTGGGGGGAAGGGGGACTTGAGGGAAGGTTTCCCCTCTGGGCAGGAACGCGTGGATGGGAACTTGGTCACCTGGTGGTCCTGTCATGCTCACACTCAAGCACAAGGGTGAGAGAGGATTCCTGAGGTGCCTCTTATCTGTGCCAATGCGGATCCAAGGCCCTCAGGTTGTCATCTTTTTTCCCTCTTTGGAGGAGGTCTGTGCAGAGAGTGGTGTGCGTGTGTCTGGAGTGGAGATGGCTGGTGGGTCTGAGGAGCAGCGCAGGCGGCAGACAGGGCTCTGAGCTTTCTGCCTGGCTGCCGGGCGCTGTGTTCACAGGGCTCCACACAGGAGATCGGACAGGAGCCGGTCCATGGAGCCCCCTGCTCCGTCTCCCTGCAGGAGGGGCGGGAGCCCCCCACCAGCACCAGAGCCCATGGCAGGCTCAGGGTGAGTGCCAGCGAGGAGGAGACCCCACACCCAGGAGGCCCCAGAGCCGCCCTGCCCCTCCCCTGGGTCCCTCCTGGTGTCCTGCTCCCAAAGGAATCTGGGCCCCCATCTCCTCTCCCACCCGCCCTCACGGCCCAGGCCCTGCCTTTTCCAGATGCAAAGTCACTATCCACATATACGTGGGAATCTCAGAAAGAGACTTTCATAGGATTCCCTTCATGTGAAGTTAAGTCTGTTTCTGCATTTTTCTACAGATTTTCCTCTTTTAACTCCATCCTCAGGTGTCCACGTTGGCCTGACGATCCTGACGCCTCCCACCCTGGGATCAGCCTCTGTGTTCTCATCCCCAGAATGGGATGTTTCGATAACAATCACAGGGATGATGCAGTTAATACAGGGGGAGCTGTCAATACTGTGCTACAAACTGCCCTGAGATAGTGACACGTGTAACCATCGCCCACCGCCAATTCTACTCGTGAAGCCAGAACCTTTATTCTGCTGAGGGCTCTCCTGTCCCACCTCTTGCCACAAGTCCCTGAGGCTTGGGGATTCTGTCTCAGCTGCAGCCCCAGCCCTCCTGGTGTCCTTGGTGCTGCCTCTGACTCATGTCCCTGCTCTGTTCCACCCCAGGGGGAAAACGTGTCCACAGGGGACAGGAATGAGACCTGCATGGTGTGGCGCGTCCAGGCAGGCAGGCTGGAGAAGCTGGTGGGAAACCTGGTGCCTGCCTTCCTGGGCGGGGACCCCTCCGACCTCCCCACATTCCTGGGCTCCTACAGGGCTTTCCCTACCACCCAGCAGATGCTGGAGCTTCCCTTCACAAGGTGAGCACTCTGCCCCTTATGGGACATTGGTGACTCGGCCACCTACTAGCTGTGACATGGGGGAATGTCACTCCACCTCTCTGAGCCTCAGTTGGCCCCTCTGCACACTAGGGTAAAGAAAGGACCAGCCCCCTACGGTGACTGTAGAGACCAGGGGGTCCTTCACGGAAAGTGCTTTCTGGGGACCTGGACTGTGGAAAGGTCTGCTGGAAGGGCTGTTGTGGTGCTAATTCATCATGTTCCTCCTCCCCGTGAGGAAGCCTCCGCCTCAGTTGTCACTGTGCCTTTGACCTCGGGATGAACATTTTTCCCATGTGCAAGGTGATGTGTGATTCCATTAGGGGTGCCCTGTTCTGGGTGAGTGAGAGCAGGGATCCCTGAGGGCGAGCACTGGGGCCCCAGGCCGCTCAGATGTGTCTGAAGGGGCTGGTTGGCCTCATTCATTCTTCAAATATAGAGGAAGGCCACTAGGTGCAGGCACTTTTCTAGGAGCAACCATCATTTAACACATTGAGCAGACAGCAGTCCTGCCCTCCAGGGCTTCCATTCTACCATGGTCACACTGTCACACTAGGCATCACATCCAGGTGTGTCCTCAGGACAGTCCATGCGACGCCTTCCTGGCCTCCTCTAGATATGGATGCATCCTCCCTTACTCCGATGAGGACGGTGGACCCCTGCACCAGCTGAAAATGTGAGTGGGCTTTGGTTCAAGAGGGAGGGACTCCCTTCTCCAAAGAATTGCATGGAGATGTGGGGTCTGTAGATGGGCAGGGCTGGCAGAACCCTGGATCCCACACATCTGATGGTTCGTGCTGAGGGCAGAGGTCCGAGGGTTCCTCCTGGAAAAGAGGAAAGGAGTCCAAGAGAGCTGCAGACGGGGCTGGGGTGCCGTGAGAAGCATCTGGGAGGTCAGAGGTCAGAGTCAGCCCCCAGGAGAGTCCACACCCGTCCTCTCTCCATCCCAGCCCTGCCTCCACCCCCCATTCTGGGACCCAGAACACAAGGTGTGGAGAGCATCCGGCTCACTGTCTGGTGGATCCTCTCCAGTGGGTGCTCAGCTGGTGTGCGGGGACCCAGTGACGCTCAGGGGGCAGCTGTGGGAGATGAGTGTCAGTGGCAGGAGGAGAGCCAGGCAGGGCCCCTAGAGGATGAGGCAGCATGTAGGTGCAGGAGGTCATTCTGAGGCGTTAGGAGGCCCGCAGGAAGCCTGGACGGGAAGATAGAGCCTGTGTGTTCCCTCCTGGGTCAGATATTCATAGAGCATCTACTGTGTTCCCGAGAGGGCAGGACCAGAGCAGACACCCTGCCTGTCCTCACAGTGGTGACATCCAGTGGGGAGGGGCCGGGAGAGGGACAGAGCAGTGTGTCAGGCTTCCCTGAAGAAGTGGAGAGGTGGTCACACCGTGGATCAAGGGCTGTCCCTTCAGCAGGCTCGTAGCCAGCCCCTCCTCTGTGTCCAGGCCCCCTCTGCCAAGTCTGCCAGGTTAGACGGGACGTGGAGGAGAACCGGCCTCCGGATGGGCAGGAGCAGAAGACACAGAGGCTCAGGTCCCCGCAGGGCTGTCCTGGGGGCGCAGTGGGGAAGGCAGGCCAGGCCTCTGACTCGGCTGCCCACCTGACTCCCCCAAGGCCGTGCCCTCCATGCTGTGCACCTGGCTGCACCATTACCCTGAGCATTTCCACCGGCCCCCAGAATTTCCCCGCCTGAAGATGCTTCTGGCTTACATAGAGCTCAGCGTGCCTGGCTCAGACCTGGAGCACTGAGCCCGCCTTCTCCTGGCACAGCTGGAGCACCTGGAGCCCCCTGAGGCAGAGGGTGATGGTGAGGGGGACTCAGGGTGGGTGATGGGGGCAAGTGGGGAGGAGAAGGGATGGGGCCACACAGAGCAGAGCCTCCAGAAGCTGGAACTGGGCCAGGAGCAATGAGGAGGCTCAGATCACTGTTCCCCTGGACTGCAGTCAGGGAAGGCTTCCTGGGGGTGGCATCTTGGACTGAGACTTCATTGATTGGCAGGGAGAAGTTTCCTGTCTTTGGGAGGCACGTGGAAAAGCAGTCCTATTGATGATATTTTCTCTTCTTGGGTCTATAGCACCAGCTCCAGAAGAAGCTCTGGAAACTTCTGCAGACCTAGAGCCAGCTACACCTCTACTGCCTGCTACAGCTCCAGAGCCAGAGCAAGTCCATTTTTAATATTTTTTTAATGACATTTACTAAATTGTTTAATCTAGATATAAAGTTCACTTAAAATAAAATTTAATAGTTTGATTATTTTAAATTGTACATGTAAACGGCAGTAAGTACATTCACAATGTTACATAACCCCCCCTCTAAAGTCTATTCCAGAACATTTGCATCCTTTTTGTCACTGAATAATATTCCATTCTGGGAACACACCGCATTGGGTTCTCCTTTCATCTGTTGATGGACATTATGAATGTTTTCACCTTTAGGCTCTTGTGAATAGTGGTGCTCTGAATACTTGTGTACCAGCATTTGAATGTCTGTATTCACTTCTTTTGGGTATTGATGTAAGAGTGGAATTTTGGGGTTGACTGAAAACTGTATGCTTGTCCTTTGAAGACCTGCTGAAGTATTACATACGGTGATTGTACCATTTGACAATCCCCCAGAATTATTTAGGTGTACAATTTCAGTGCTTCATTTATGTTGCAATTTCCTCTCTCTCTCTCTCTCTCTCCCTCTCTCTCCCCCTCTCCCCGCCCCCCTCTCCCCTCCACCCGGTCCCTCACCCTGGGGAACAAGCCTATATGTTACGAGTTGCTGTCTGAAGAGGCCCCCGTGGCCTGGCACTGAGGGAGATCAGCAGACAGAGGAGCACCTGGGTCCTGACTCAATTGAGTCCACAGCCCCAAACCCCTGGGAGACACTGACAGAGGCCTCCAGCTGAGTCCTGTTCAATTCCTGGCCTACAGATAGTGTGAGATAATGTTTGTTGCTTAAACCACTAAGAGTGGCTAATGTTGTCACACAGAGTGGATCACTCACACGGCCATCAAGCACCGGGCCCTGGCCCTGCCCTCCCTACTGTCCCCTACTGTCCTCCCAAGCTCCCACCAGCCACACTGGCCCCCTTCTGACTTCCTCTCTGGCCAAACACATTCAGCTTCTACGTTTCACACACTCGTGCCTTCTTCTAGGCTAATTCTCCCCAGATGTGTGCAGGGCTGGCTCCTTCTCGTCTCACTGCTGGGAACAGACATGTCACCTCAATGCAGCCTTTCTAGACCCCCTCACCTAGTGGACCCCAGGACCCCATTGTGGCAGCCTGCTATTTTTCGATGTAGAACTTGCTGTTTTCTTTTGTTTCTGTATTCTTGGTTTTGTCTATTTTCCCTTCCAGACTGTGAGCTGCTAGAGGGCAGGGACCCTGGTGGTTCTTTTCATCATGGCCCCCATTTGAGGGCTCAGGGCACAGCTGGTGAATGAATAGATAAGAGGCTCCATCCCGCCACTGACAAGCTCAGATGTTAGAGATGGATGCTAATAAGAGGAGGTACAGGCCAGGTGAGGGGCAGGGGAATGTTCAGGAGTCCAGGGGACACTCTCCTGGCCCCAGTTGCTCCAGTAGGGCACACTGGACACATCATTCCCCCTGATGGGAACCACTCATACTACATACCAAGCAGGGAAACCACAGCACAAAACATACCTTTGTTTCAGAGACTTCAGGGCATCCACTTTCCTTGGGCCCCAGGGGGGCAATGTGACAGGATCCATAGGAACCAGGGGCTTTGAGAGTGACCTTGGAAGCTTCCCTCAATCTTCTCTTGTCCACATTGGCCCTGGGGTGTCCAGTTCCCTTACAAGGACTCCTCACCACAGCCAGTGCAATAGATCTGGCCCCGATTCCAAATGAGGCCCCTGATGGTCCAACACGGTGGTCTTTGCTTCAGTCCGAGGAAGAATGATCCAGGTTTCTGTCATTGTCTTCTTTCACATTTGTCACCACCTCAGTGTCCACCCTTCTCCTGACCCCATGTCCTTATTGTCCCTTTCTCTGATGTTAGTGTGAGTGTCAGTGTACACTTGTGTGGACTTCCAGAGAAATCTACTCCACATGGGTGGGGGTGTACTGGGGTCCTAGGAGTTCTAATTCCAAAGCAAGCCCTGTGGGAGGGGGCAGCCCTAGCCTAGGAGGTCCAAACTCTCCCTTCTTCTCAAGACTCTGCCCCTGCCCAGTGCCCTGGGTTTTCCCTGCCCCTCTCTGGACCTCAGTTTTCCAATTGTACAATGATGGCTTAAACAAGGAGCTTCCAAACCCTGCACACAGTCTACCCAGCCTTCCACATCCCTGGATATGGTATGTCTGGGAGACATGAGCACCCTCAGGCCTCCCTCACAGGTTTTAGGCACCCCAGTGGCTCTGTGGGCCCCTCTGCCCTGCAGCTAGGAAGGGGTTTCAGCCTCAACTAACCTTGTGCACTGAGGGACAAGGGACATTTCCCCAAGAACTGATGAGGCCTTTTAAGTAATAGAAGATGATGTGGATGTGGACCAGGCAAAAGAATGGGATCTTCAGAATATACGGGCCATCTTCAACCCTGCATCTTCCATGGTACATACGAGGAGGTTTCTCTGAGATGGAGACTGTGGTGTCAAAGTTCACACAGTGTTTCAGTGCAAAACCAATAGTTCCCTCAATATTAGATTTCCATAATATAGTAGAAAACCCGAACAATACAGGCTCAGACAAGAGGGAGACTTTTTCCTGTCTCATGTAAAAAGATTTATGAACTTGGACAGTCCTTCCTGACCCTCAACTGCACAGCACTGTAGTCAGCCATCATTTGTCTTTCTGTCCCATCATCTTTTAGCTAGTGTCAATCCTGAAGTCTGTCTCCTGGCCCAAAATGGCTGCTGGAGCACCAGCCTAGGCCAGACATCATATCTTCATTTTTGAGGCAGGAGGGAGCAAAGATGAAGGACTGAAGGGTCCACACAGCTATCTCTGCCTATCTAAGCAATCCCATAAGTTCCACATAATCGTTCTGTTCATGTGTGATTTGCTTAAAGTTTGCCTGGCTACTCTGCACTGCAAGAGAGGTTAGGAATTAGAGCATTAAAACTGGTGAACTACTGGGGCTTCCCTGGCGGTCCAGTGGTTAAGACTTTGCCTTCCAATGCAGAGGGTGCGAGTTCGACCCCTGGTTGGGGAGCTAAGATCCCAAATGCCTTGCAGCCAAACAAACCAAAACATAAAACAGAAGCAATATTGTAACGAATTCAATAAAGACTTTTTAAAAATGGTCCACATCAAAAATATCTTTAAAAAAAATTGGTGAACTACTGTCCTCAATAAAACTGCGTTTGTCTTCCTAAGGAAAAAAAAGAACGAAAACTGCATGGTGATGACCTGTGCTCTTTTCCTACACTAATCGCCAGGATGAAGAGTTCGAGATTGAATGCTTGTCACATGAATTGTTCGTTAATTTCCCCAGCACAGTCTCTCCTTGGTGTTTTTTCATTCCTAGAGGAATTGGAAATGTGGTATGTAACTAGGATATTCAGGTGGGAAAGGTTCTTTCAATTCCTAGGCAAGCAATTGGGAACAGTTTGTTAGCTTTCATCTGCCTGTACCTTGGAATCAGCTGAGAGAAAATCCTTTTCTATTCTCTAATGAAGAGGACAGACAAGGAGGGTGGGGTCTTTGGGGGAAGCAGCATGTTCAAAAAGCTGGATGAAAATTGAGTGTCTTAAAAAAAAAAAAAGAAAAAGAATCTCTGTGATCAAGGTAGTAGACCTAATGGACCCCTACATTTTCACCCTAGGGACCATGGGCCTCATGGTGATTATTAGTAAACGTGATGCACGCTAAATAAAACTCCACGTGGCACAGTGTATTACTGACTGAAAACTGATGGAAGGAAAATAGAATTTTGAAAAAATTTGATTCCTGTAACTTGACTCAGGTCGGTTGACAGCGGATAAATTATGATCACTGAAGAAATCTTACAAAGGCAGCATCTATAGTCAGTAAATTATGATTTGGACAAGAAAACGTGTCATTTATTTTTTTTTAAATTGATTTCAAGTAAAACACTTTCAGGAAATTAAAAATAGACACGGGTATGCAGACCGGGGGTCCTGAGGCCGGGAGGCGCCCCGCCCCGCCCCGCCCCGCCCCACCCCCTCCCTCCCGAGGACTGAGTGCGCAGGCGTGAGCGGAGGCAGGTGAGAGGGTTTCGCCGCTGGGATGCTGGGGCTCCTGCAGACTCGCGTTCTGAGGAAAGGGAAGTTGGAGACCGAGTGGGTCCTCACACTGTGACGCTCCCGGCGGGGGAGCAGCGCAGAGACGAGTAAGTGCAGCTCTACCCGCAGCCCCTCACCGCGCGACCCCCGGCCGCCGCCCCCCGCCTGCCCAACAGCCAGGGGCCCGACCCCTCCAGCCCCGAGGAGCGCGAGCCTCCCTCGCTCCTCGGCTCCGGGGCCGCCGCCACCGGCCGCAGGGTGAGGACGCCGGGCCGGGGCCACGAAGGCGGCCGTTGAGCGGTGGGCCCCCCTCGCGCTCGCAGCCCTCCCTCCTCGGTGCCCCTCGGGCCTCCTCGTGGCGGGGCTGTCCCCACGCGCCCAGGGGGCCGGCCTCTGGGTCTGCGGACGCCGGACTCGGCCCCATCGCCGCGGGCTCGCGGGGCCTGGACGGGGAGGCGCCGCAGAGGAGCCCGAAGACGGGGCCGCGGGGCGGGAGTCTCGGGCGCGGTGGGTCCGCAGGGGTGCAGGGGCCTCTGCTCTCGGGGTGCGCGCGGGTGATGGGCGCGCGCACAGCTCGGGGATCCTGGAACCCCGGCCGCCAGGAGCGGTGTTCAGACGGGGGCCTCTGTGCCCTTTCCTGAAGCCCTCAGGAGGGTCAGCTCCAAAAGGCTGAAGGTTCGCTTTCAGCGGTTTCACCCTTGATTAACTGAAATGACTCGTAACTGACTCGCAGAGCGCTCTCTGGAGGGTGTGTGACATAGTAACATCTAACCAAAGTTTGAAATAAGGAAATTCTGTGCTTTTTATATTTTTGCTTATGGAGGGCTTTTTGAACAGTTTATGTTTTTCTTGTTTGTGTTACTCGTTTCCAGCAACAGGTTGTTGCGAAGCAGCGTTACTCTAAATGAGCGTTTAAAATTTCATTTTTGAGTAGTTATCATAGGCGCTCAAATATTTGAAAATTCTAGCTACTATCAGGCTTGGTTGGGTTTTTTTATTTTTCTGGGGGTTTTTGGTAAATTTTGCATGAAGAAAGGAAGACTTCCGAATCAGGGGAAATGTTTATTTCGTGACATTCTGCTATGCGCTATTGCCATTTTGAATGTCTAATCGCAGGTAAATCTCAGATTGTCTCCAGCAAATGTGTATTTTGTTTGAGAATAGTTTGTTGTTTTGTTCTGTGGGTTTTTGAGTGCTATTTTCTTGGTACAAGTCTGCCTAGTTAGCAGGCCTCAAA
Source organism: Eschrichtius robustus (assembly GCF_028021215.1). NCBI lineage: Eukaryota > Metazoa > Chordata > Mammalia > Artiodactyla > Eschrichtiidae > Eschrichtius > Eschrichtius robustus. The sequence continues at coordinate 6,573,153 of NC_090830.1, read as the reverse complement.
TCATCATAGAATGTACTTAAAACTAGTGATTGGTGCAAGAGTATTCCTAGGATAAAGTTTGAAGTTATAACTCTTATCACATCCCCGCAATGTAAACATAGGCCACATCACCTGAGACTACAGCCTTGGCTCAATTAGTAGAAATTAAAACTTGAAGAGAGAAAAAAAAAAGAAAGGAATGAGGCTTTTTTAAACTCAGGCAGGCAGACTGAGATCTCTGTCTATCTGGATGTATGTATGTTTGTGTGTCCAAGATATGAAATTTTGTCCCTTTTTTTTTTTAAATGTTTATTTATTTGACTGCAACAGGTCTTCATTACGGCTTGGAGGATCTTTTAGTTGAGGCATGTGGGATCTAGTTCCTTGACCAGGGATCGAACCCAGGCCCCCTGCATTGGGAGCACAGGGTCTTAACCACTGGACCACCAGGGAAGTCCCTATTTGTGAGTTAACTTTTATAAATGGTGTTGGTAGGGTCCAGCCTCGTTCCTCTGCACGTTCGTATCACATTCTCCCAGCACCTTTTGTGGAAAAGACTGTCTTTTCCCCCTGAATAATCTTGCTGTTCTTGTCAAAAATCATTTGACCATATATGTGAGGGTTTCTTTCTGGGCTCTGAATTCTATTCCATTGATGTATAATTCTGTCTTTATGCCAGTACCAAACTGTTTTGATTCTTGTAGCTTTGCAGTAAGTTTTGAAATCAGGGAGTGTGCATCCTCCCACATTGTTTTTCTTGCTCAGAAGTGTTTGGCTCTTTGGGCGTCTATTCAGTGTAAAGTGAAGTTTAGGATGGGGTTTTCCATTTAGGATGGGGTTTTGATAGGGATTGCATTGGAATTGTAAATTACAATGGGTACTCTTGAGATGTTAGCAGTCATAAGTCTTCCAGTCCGTGAAAATGGGATTTGTGTCATTTAGTCTCTTTCACAAAGTTTGGCATTTTTCCTTGTGTAAGTCTTCACCTCCTTGGTTACGTTAATTACTAAGTAGTTTACTCTTTCTGATGCAATTGTAAATAAAATTGTTTTCTTAGTTTCCTTTTCAGATTGATCATGTTAGTGTATAGAAATAAATGATTTTTAATATTGACTTTGTATCCTGATACTGTGCTGAATTTATTTATTAGTTTGGACATTATTTTTGTGACGTCCTTAGGATTTGTATGCATGAGATCACGTCATGTGAGAACAGAGGTAATTCTGCTTCCTCCTTTCAAATCACTGGATGTCAGTGATTTATTCATTAACTTATTTATTGATCTGTCTTTCCGAACTGCTATGGCTAAGACTACCAGTACTATGTTGCATAGAAGGGGTAAAACCCAGCATTCTTACATGCTTCCTGATCTCAGAGGGAAAGTTTTCAGTCTTTCACCATTGAGTGTGATGTTGGCTGTGGTTTTACATATACGGCTTGAATTCTGTCGTGGTGATTTTCTTCAAACCTAGTTTGTTGAGTAGTTTTCATCATGCAGAGGTGGTTAATTTTTTCAGTTGCTTTTTCTACCTTGAGATGGTCATGTTTTTTCCCCTTCATTCCATTACACCAATGCATTTTCCTAGGTTGAAACATTCTTGCATTTCAGGAATAAATCCCACTTGTTCATGGTATAGAATTCTTATTATGTAGATAGATATAAATAATTATTATATAAATAGATATATATGCGCTCCCAACCTCAGCTCAGGCTTCCCGAACCCTGGTAGGGTGGCAGGTGATGGCCAGGACACAGCTCTGAACCACAGAAGTTTATGCCTCCAATTAGTCATGATTATTGTTATTACTAATCCATGACTGTTGTTTCACACAGTCGATGACTGTCTGAGACCTGCTTTCCCCCATCTCCTGCTTCCGTGTCTCTCACACTCCTCTCCTTCCTTCTGGGATTCACTCACTTCTTCCTTAAATACACCCTTCCTCACTTTCAGTGAGAGCCTGAGAGAGGCAAACTCTCTTAGTCTTTTTTATCTGAAAATGTTCTTATTTTGCTTTTATTCTTGAGTGATAGTTTAGGGAGAAAAATATACAGATGTTTTCTGTGATGCTTCCCTTGACATGAAGATGTCTTTGCTTTGTGTTCCTCCCTGAATTGTGACTGCTGACTGGGCTGCTGTTTGGTCTCACTGTGATCTGCCTTCCCTGCTCTGTGGTAAAGCCTTCAATTATCTTTAGTATTCTACAATCCATTACTGTAGGGTGAGGTTCAAGTTTGTTTTTATTTTTCCTGCTCAGGACTGGAATCTGAAAATCCATGTTTTACAGTAATTCTAAAAGTCTTCAAATCCTGTGTCTTTAACACTCCTCCCATTTCTCATCGTAAAATCCCAGGGAATATTAAACTCTTTCTTTCTACACTTCATCTGTCTCACTGTGCTTGCCCTGTTCTTATTTTCCATTAGCTTATCTCTCTGCAGCATTCAGGTTCACTAATTCTCTCTTCAACCCCGGTTAACTTGCTGTCTAATCCACCCAGTAGTGTTCATATTTCCATGGCAGTGTTTTTCTAGTTTTAGAATTTTTTTTTATCTTGTTTTGTTTTTCTAATTTTCCTGGTATTTTTTTTCATGGTGTGTTATTCACTTATGATTCCAATGCAATCTTTTAGGTCTTTAACCAATTTACAGTAATTTCTTTTATAGTTTTATCAAATTACCTATTTCATGAAGGTGTTGGGGTTCTAATCCTCCCATTTGTAGTCTCTGCTTACTGTTGTTCATGGTGAGATCAGGGCATGTTTTGGTGATTAGCGATTCTTTCTGGCTTTGGAGTTTTGACGTATACATGTTTTTTTCTCATGTTAAGGACATTTCTAACTATTGCCATTTTTGTTGTGTTATTTTGGTTTTTAATTAGAAAAGGATATTGAATTTTCTTAAGTGCATTTTCAGGCCCTATGGAGGTGAACATATAGAATTCTTCTTAAATATCAATTCTTTCATGTTCCCCCTGACACAAAGACTTCACTTACCACCCTAGTTAAAACAAAACGTCCCCCACTCCCCACCTCCAGCCTCTTCCGCTGTTTACTTATATCCATAGCACTTACAGTCAGACACTGGCTGCTTGAATCACAGGCTGTCTTATTCCGTTTGGGCTGCTGTAACAAATACCACAGACTGGGTGGCATATAAACAACAGAAATTTATTTCTCAGAGTTTTAGATGCTGAGAAATCCAAGATCAAGGCACCTACAGATTCTGTGTCTGCTGAGGGCCCACTTTCTGGTTCATAGGTGGTCCTTTTTTTGCTGGGTCCTAACAGATCAGAAGTGGAAACGGGACTCTTTCTGGCCTCTTTTACGGGGGCACTCATCCCATTCATGTGGGTGCTGCCTTCTGACCTCATCACCTCCCACAGGCCCCACCTCCTAACATCATCACCTTTGAGGCTAAGATTCCAGCATATGAATGTGGGGGACATAAATATCCAGTCCACAGCACAGGCCTAGTGATTTTCCCCTCAGGAGGGTCTCTTTCTTGCTCACCCAGAGCCCAGACAGTAAAGCTTCCTCAGTGAGTAGAATGTTTCTAGTCACCCTTCTGTTAGGGGCACCGTCCACCAGCAGACCTGGCTTTCTGTGTGTGTCCATCCCTGATCCCTGCCTCCTCTCCCACCGAAAGGGAGTGAAACTCAGCCCCTCACCTGGCTCCGTGGACCAGTAGCAGGAACTTCACCCTGACAGCTGAAACATTGGGTCACAAACTTTTACCCGGTTTTCCCTTCTCTCTTCACTCCCAGGGCCTTTCCCTTTTCTCTCTTCTGAGCTGGGCCAGGCCATCCCATGTGTTTGCTCTACATCTTGCCCGGACCGGGAGCTGCCACATCCCTATCAGTTGCAATCTACCTTGTTAACAATGGGAACATGTCTAGGCCTTGAGCAGAAAATAGCCTTTTTGTGGGGTTTTTTTGTAATGTAGTTTTAAAAAATGTAATGTAGTTTTTTTCTGTATATAAAAAATTAATTCCGTTCTCCATTGTTTTCTTTTGAAGTACCGTTTTAAAAATAAAATATATTTAGGAATTCTGGGAAGTTGGTGTGATCATGGAAGCATAGTTTTTATGTTCCAGAATCTGCATATAAACACAGAGCATAAGACATTAAAACCGAAACCCATGGGCAATATTTACAACGAGACTAGATGACAAGGTATCCCCCTGTTACTGCAAAATACAACTGGGTGGACAACAGCCATTAGACCTGCTCAACATCACCCTAAGTGTGGGGAAAGCAGAATGAAGCAACCGTGTAGCTGGACACTTGAGGGCCCTGCGCATGCTCAGTACAGAGGCAGAGTGAGCCTGCGCGCGCCCCTTCCCAGGAGAGCCCCACGCATGCGCGGTGCAGGGACCAAAGGAGGAACCACAGCAGAGCTTTAAGCTTGTGCCATGCAAGAGCCTGGCCAGGAGCTGCAGCTGAGACTGGGAGAAACTTGGTTTACTCCACCAGTTAGTGAGGCAGAGGTCTAAGGTAAGGCATGAATGTCTGAATTCTCACACTGAGCCACCAGGGCTCCTTTGGGACTGGATTATGCATGCACAGCAACTGTTGGGAGCGCTATCAAATTAAGTAGGATGGGAACAGTAAAGACAAAGGACAGAGAAGCTCCAACTCCGTGCTTGGACCAGGGTGAGGTGAGAAAGGCACTGGCCTCTGGCACAAAATTTCAGGGGCACCAACAACTCAGTAATCAAGATGAATGAGACTTTAATGCAATAATTATTCAAAAACTAAATTCAGTGTCAAAAAGTCCTTGGTGAACAAAATATCAAACTTTGAAATAAAAGACAGAATCATTAAAAGTCCCATATTGAATCATATTGGAGCTGGAGGCAAAAAGAAAAGTCAGTAATACTGACCCTGTCTTCATTATAGTGTTTCAGGAGAGTGTTCCAGGAGGCCTCCTTGAGGAATCTACTGAAGAACCAGCTTCAGAAACCACAGTAACTAAAGAGACATTGCAATAAGGATTAGTGTGAACTGTAAATATATAGTTACTTCTAGAATTAAGATTAAAGGCGGGTTAAAAAGAAGAGGTTATACTATGTAATTGATACAGATTTGGGTCCTTGGACTCTTTAATCACAGAAATTGATAAGAGGCCGGAGGAGGAATTCAGGCAAGCCTTTATTGGGACTAGTGCTGGAGCACAAGGGAGCGAAAACAAGTAACAGGTGCCCTTGTTCACTCTTCTGGAGGGGCAGGCTACTTCCTTAAATGGAGTGAGGGTGGGGGCAGGACTGGTGGGTCAGACTGAGGTGTGGCTTAGGTGGCCTGCCCACCCCCTTGGTGGTGCTGTGTGAATGGATCATGTGCAGTACCCTGCTTTTGCTCCTGGCACCTCAGAAGCAGCAGTTGGTTTGTGGCCCTTAGTATCTTACTGTTCCCAATTGCCCCCAACTGGCATGCATGCAGCTATTTTTAGTCCCTTATAGTTGCATACTATTCACTTGCTGGAGGAGACGTTTGCCCAGGTACAAGTACACGCGTACAGGTAGAGGATCCCAGGTCCCAGACTATCTCAATGGCTTTATGTTCTGAGAATGTAGATATGGTAAAAACAAAAAATGGGGAAGGGAAGGAGAGAATTTCATGCAAAAAAAGTTTTAACTCTTTTCAGAAGTCACAGCTTGTTCTGATATTGTACTGTTCCTAGGATATCATAGTTTTTTTTTTTTTTTTGAGGTATAGTTGACACATAACATTATGTTAGTTTCAGCTGTACAACGTAAGGATTCATTATTTGTATATATTGTGAAATAATCACCATGGTAAGTCTAGTTGAGATCTGTCAAGATACATAGGTACAAAAATTTTTTTCTTTTATGAGAATTTTTAAGGTTTGCTTTCTTAGCAATTGTCACATATGCAATATAATATTATTAACTATGGTCACCATGCTGTTTCTTACATCTCCATGACTTATTTATGTTATATTATAGCTGGAGGTTAGTACCTTTTCACCTTCACCCATTTCACCCCACCCACCTCTTGTCTCTGCAACTCCAATCTGTTCTGTGTATCTAAGATTTTTGTTTTCAAGATTCCACATATAAATGAGATCATGCAGTATTTCTTTTTCTCTGTGTTATTTCACTTAGGATAGTGCCCTCAAGATTCTTCCATGTTGTCACATGGCAAGATTTCATTCTTTTATTTGGCTGAATAATATTCCATTGTATATCTGTACAACTATTTCTTTATCCATTCATCCATCATTGGACACTTGTGTTGTTTCATATCTTGTCTATTGTAAATAATGCTGCAGTGAACATAAGGATGCATATATCTTTTCAAATTACTGTTTTCCTTGTATCAGAAGAGGGATTGCTGGGTCGAATGGTAGTTCCACTTTTAATTTTTTGAGGAAACTCCATACTTTTTTCCACAGTGACTGCACCAGTTTACATTCCCAGCAACAGTGCAGAAGGGTTGCCTTGTCTCAAAATCCTCTCCAACACCTGCAATTTCTTGTCTTTTTTGATAATAGTCATTCTAATAGGTGTAAGGTGACATTTCATTGTGGTTTTGGTTAGCATTTCCCTGATAATTAGTGATGCTCAGCATTTTTCATACCTATTGGCCACCTGTATATCTTTTTTGGAAAAATGTTTATTCAGTTCTTCAGCCCATTTTTTTAATCAGAGTTCTTGTTTGTTTGTTTGCTATTGAGTGGTATGAGTTCTTTATATATTTTGGATATTAACCACTTATCAGATACATGAATTGCGTATATTTTCTCCCAGTTGGGATAGACCGTTTCATTTTGTTGATGGTTTTCTTTGTCATGCAGAAGCTTTTTAGTTTGATGTAGTCCTACTTGTCTATTTTTGCTTTTGTTTCCTTTGCTTTTGGAGTCAGATCCAAAAAAATCATCAACAAGACTGAGTTCAAGGAGCTTAGAAAAATGCTGAATAAAGTTGGAGATAGCAGGCATCCTTATTTTTGTCCTACTTTTAAGTTGAACACTGTCCGTATTAGCTGTAATATTTGCTGTAGGTATTTGTAAAAATACTTTTTTAAAAAGGCAAACATATAGGCATGAAGAATGCATAGTGGTTGCCAGAAGTTAAGAGTGCTGAGAGGTTTTTTATTTCAAAAGGGTATGAAGCAGTTTGGGGGGGGGCAGTAATGAAACAGTTCTGTATTTTGACTGAAGTGGTGGTTACACAGATCTGTGCACGTGTCAGAACTCATAAAACTGTACCAAATAAAATGAACTTCTGTGTATATATATATACATTTTAAATTTAAAAATTTTAAATCTCAGTAATGATATCTTACATGTTTTTACATAAACATTTACATTTCTTTCAATTCTCATAATCAACTTTTTCAAACACGTATTATTCATTTGAATTTTCTTTTTTTATTATATTGCTGCTTAGTTCTGTAGCCCATTTTAAGTTTTTTCCTTCTATTGATTTAAAGATCTTATTAAGTAATAACATCTTTTCTTTTATATAGTAAAGATATAATTTCCTGGTTTCTTTGCTTTTAACATCTTTTAAAAACTAGAACTGAGTTGTTTGCTATTTTTTATAATAAAATGTATCACATTAAATTTATGGGTTTCTTTCTGTCACAACTTCTCATCTCAATTTATTTTCTTTTACTAACTTAGTGGTTTACTTTAAACATTTCAAACCTTGAATCCATGTGAACTGTATCACATGTGATCTATGGATATAAACTTTATTCCCAATTGTTGGGAATGACTTGATGTTTGGAATACTTCATTCTTTCCCTCATTGTTTTGAAATGCTACGTTTATTATACTACATTTAAAAAACATTCTTAATCATGACTGTTGTATTACCAAGAAGCAGATGCCAAACTATTTTGAATAACTGAGCTATTATTATACGTATTGATATTTCTTAGGCAATTTTCTCCTTTTTGAAATGGTTTCTGGCTGTTAATTTAGATTTATTTTTATTCCAGATGAAGTTGAGAATGCTTTTGTAAAGTACACAATACTTTAAATAAAGTCAAGGAGAAAAAAGTACATGCAAAAATTTGTTGAGATTCTTATTGGAATTTTGTGCAAAATTTTTGAATCTTTCTATGAAAGGGTATATCTCCCTTTATTCAAATAATTTTAATGTCACAAATGAAAATGTTTATATAAATGACTGTTTTCTTTTGGATTGTGTCTTATCTACAATTTTCCTTTATTGCTTTCATGATTTTAATGAACTGGCTTTCTTGTCCGCCCCTCCTCCGCTTTTTAATTCCTGAACAAATCGCTGTTGATGGCGCATATTATTCTTTTATTAATGGGGGTCTATTTCCCAGTATTTAAAAAAAAGTGAAATTGACATACAGGTTCCCTTTCCTTGACAGCTCTGTGTGTAAATTTGCATTCTGGCTGCACAGAGAACTCAGCTGTAATCCATAACTTTTGGGGGAGTCCCTGACCGGCTTAAAGCTTAGGGAACTTAAAGCTCCAAACTTCCCACTGCTAGGTAAGGCTGCTCTCTCAGCCAATCCCGAGCCGCCAGTCGCGGAGGCTCAAGGGAAACAGACTTCTGACGTTCTGCGCAGACTGTCTGGCCCTGCGTGCGGGCCATCTGCGCATGCCTAGAGCCACCTTTGGCCTCTGCACTTCCGCCTCTGTGCACTGCAGCCTTTACTGCTGTTTTCCTCAGGCCTTGCGTGGGTAGCGGTTACGGGGCTGGCGAGTCTATGCGCTCTTCTAGGGCCAGTGCTACACGACGAGGGAGAGGCGGGTGAGCCCGGGAGGGTTGGGTGAGGGCCGACGGGAGCCCTCGGTTTGGAGGGCGGGAGGGAGAAGGTCGGTGCCCGGTGGTGGGGAGGAGCTCCGCGGACCCCCGGGACGGCGTGAAGCTGGCGTCTCAGTCAGGAAAATGAGTCAAAGCCCCTGCTTGACTAGCCCCAACGCTCAGCGGGCGGTGCTGTCCGAGAGGCCCCCTTTTTCAGGGCGCAGGAGGAGGGCTTAATACGCATGCGTGATGGGTGCAGCGAGCCCCCCGGGGTAGGTGGGCGGTGCTGCGGGGAGAACGCGCGAGGCTGAGTAATACAATAGTTAGCTTTGTACACATACGCATGCCTATGGTTCTCCATTTATGCTTTTTGGATTCCGAACTGCTCTTCAGTCATGTCCATCCCTTCATCTTGATAAACGTTGTCTCTCTGTTCTCCCTGCCCTAACATTCAGGAAGGATGTTCAAGAATTATCTGGTTTTTGTATCATGTGATAGAATTTCTCTTTTTTTTGTTTCTGAAGATTAGTGCCTTGTTCAGATCAGTTAGTGGCGAAGACTAAAAGATCCGACTCCTAAGCCAGTACTGTTTACTTTTCCATACAACTAAAAGCAGTTTTTTTATGAAAGATCTTTTTGAGAAACAGCAACAAAGATAAATTAAAACACGCGTCTTTCCTTAAAGCACTGCTTTTTATAGCCTTGTGTGGAGTCACTAACCAAAGGTTTAGTAATATTAGTGGGGAAATTGATAAACAGCTTAGTTTTGAGTTTTATTATTTTTCTTTAGTCTTGAGTGTTTTTTTTTAACAACAGCTTTGGTGAAGAGTTAATGTTCCTTCATAATGTGTTTTTTAATTCGTTTTAACCAATTTTATCATTTAAACTTTTTTTGTGAACACCAGGGGAGATTTAAACTGTTAAAATATCCTTAGGAGGTAAATACCTAACTCAGAACAATTTTATACCCAAGAGCTACCTGATTATATTAGAGTCATATTAGGTAGGTGGTCTTCCACCATCTGTCTCCCTGACTCTTCTGAAGGTCAAAGGGACATTGAGGTTTTTCCTTATCTAGTGGTGTGTTTAGCTTTATAGGGAAGGAGAATTCAGGAGCTGCCACACAGGCCAGATCTTTCATGACCCCAGTCCTCCTCTTCTAACCCAGCGTATCTTGAGAGTTGTCTACATTTTTCCAAGAACAGCAGAAAATGAATAAATCCCAGGTAAGTTTGTTCATTCATTCCTTTATTTAACAATGGATTTTGTGAGATTTGTAAGAGTCCGTATGTTAAGATGGAAAATTAGTTATAGATAAAAATCAAACTTAATAGAAAATGTAAAGTTCACAGATCAATAGCAGGACCAAATTGGCTTACAGATATATACTGATCATTATATAATGTATAGTTTCTAAGTTAATTTCTAAGTTGACCTGCAGATACGTTTCTGATGACCATGGCAGAAAGGGAGACACTGTATCTTGGATACAGACAGTTTCCTTTCAAGACATAAAGACATATCTTCTTACTGGAAGATATCCTTCTTCGTGTTAATATAGGGACACATAGTGAGTAACCTTCCAGGGACTCACATAGTGAGTAACCTTCCCTGAAATGAGTGCCTCAAATCATTCCTTACTGGGAGTAAAAGGGTCCAAGAGAGGGTTCAAATAATCAGTTTTATGATAGTCTTATTAATTTTGGTATAAAACTTAGTGTGTTTAGATGGATAAATGGCCTGCACGCCTATTACAAAATTATTTTATCTTAGCCCAGCTGTGTGTACAAGTCATGCAGCAGATGGTTCAAAGTTAAAGTCTCTGGTAAATGTTTCTGAGCTTCTCAGTCAAATTTCATCCCATAGCATTCTGTCTTGGTTCTTCTCCACTTCAGAATCTATTCAGGTAAAGGTCACCAGTGACTTAATTGTAGTTGCCTTCCTTGAACAACTGCTACATTACCCTACTGACTACTCTCTCCTGGAAAGTCTCCTTTGTCCACTTCTGATATCACTCTTCTGATGGCTTTTTCCTGGCATCTTCCTCATTATGCCCCACAGTTCAGTTCTGAGTCTAGTTCCAAGTTCTACTGGTCTTCTTATTTTACCCCTTGTATGTACATTGGAAAAATACATAGTTAGCTGAACAATACTGTATATTGTTGTGGGTGCTTTTTAAAAATATGTAAATTATTTTAACATGACTTTGTCATGTTCACAAAGTAAATGATGCACATTTTTCTCCCAATTCACTAATAATTTGAGATCTATCCATATGTAGTTTATTTTATTCCTTTTAAAGTTATATTTTCCCGTTCTAGGTATTTTATTGGTAGACATTTAGATAATTTCCATTTTTCAGTAATATAAACAGTGCTGCTATGAATATCCGTGTCATTCTCTCTGCACAAATACAAGTGTATCTCCAGACTCTAGAGCAGTGCTTCTCAAAGTGAGGTTCTTTGGCCAGAAGCAGCAGCAGCACCTGGAAACTTGTTTGAAATGCAGATTCTCATGCCCTATCTCAAACGTACTGGAAAGAAATTCAGGGGTGAGGCTCAGCAGTCTGTTTTAACAAGGTGTTCATGTGATGCTGATACCTGCTGAGTTTAAGAATCACTGCTCTAGTGTTCTATGATTAGTATTTTTGAGTTATAGGATATAAGGATTTCTAATTTTTCTATGTACATTGTTATTCATTAGCAGACTACTTTTCTTCCCTCCTCACCAGATATAAAAGTTATTTCCTCAGTAATGGGTGAAAAACTTCACTGTTTAATTTTGTGACTGATTACTGAGGTTGTGCAGTTTTCATACATTTATGGCTTTTCAGGTTGTTTTCTTCCACTGAGTTTTGTAAGCATTCCATATGTATTCTAAATGTAATCTTTCGTTATAATTGTTAGTAATTATCTTTCCTCAGTATGTTTTGTGTCTTTTAATTTAATGGTATATTTTCTGTAACTTTTATATTGTGATACAATCCTCCTGTGCTTTCTATTTATTTTTGGCTGCATTGGGTCTTTGTTGCTACACGCGGTCTTTCTCTAGTTGCAGCAAGCGGGGGCTACTCTTTGTTGAGGTGCGCAGGCTTTTCTCAGCGGTGGCTTCTCTTGTTGCAGAGCAAGGGTTCTAGGCACACGGACTTCAGTAGCTGTGGCACGCTGGCTCAGTAGTTGTGGCTCGCGGGCTCTAGAGTTCAGGCTCTGTAATTGTGGCTCACGGGCTTAGCTGCTCCGCGGCGCGTGGGATCTTCCAGGACCAGGGCTCGAACCTGTGTCCCCTGCATTGGCAGGCGGACTCTTTTTTTTTTTTTTTTTTTTTTAATTAATTAATTATTGCCTGCATTGGGTCTTCGTTGCTGCACGAGGGTTTTCTCTAGTTGCGGCGAGCGGGGGCTACTCTTCGTTGTGGTGCGCGGGCTTCTCATCGCGGTGGCTTCTCCTGTGGAGCACGGGCTCTAGGTGCACGTGTTTCAGTAGCTGTGGCATGCGGACTCAGTAGTTGTGGCTCGCAGGCTCTAAAGCACTGCCTCAGTAGTTGTAGCGCACGTGGCATGCAGGATCTTCCTGGACCAGGACTCGAACCCATGTCCCCTGCTTTGGCAGGTGGATTCTTAAGCCCTGTGCCACCAGGGAAGTCCCTGCTTTCTATTTTTCATTCTGTTTTCTTTACCCCAAGGGCCTAATGAAATTTTTCTTTATTTTGTCTAAAAATACCAAGCATGTTTTTAAAAAAAATATGTAGTATCTTAATCCGTCTGGAGTTTAAAAAATATATGTGTGTGTGTGTGTGTGTGTGTGTGTGTGTATGTAATGTGATTAAAGGACCTAATTTTATTTTGTCTGTCTGTGAAGAATAAGCAGCATAATAAAAGGATAACACTTCCTGACCAAGCACCAACAAAACAGATTTGAGTGGGAGTGCCTGCCATATTTCTTCATTATGCATGCTGCTGGCTTGGACTGGGTAGACTTTGTCATGTTCACAAAGTATTCACTGAGTCTTATTAAGAATGAGAGTTTAATTTTTCCAAATGCTTTCTTAACATTTTATGGGGGATATTTCCACATTTCTTTTTTTTTTAAATGTCTATTTTTCTTTCCAGTTTTATTTATTTATTTATTTAATAGCTACTTTATTTATTTATTTATTTATTATTTTTGGCTGTGTTGGGTCTTCGGTTCGTGCGAGGGCTTTCTCTAGTTGCGGCAAGCGGGGGCCACTCTTCATCGCCGTGCGTGGCCCGCTCTTCATCGCGGTGCGCGGGCCTTTCGCTATCGCGGCCCCTCCCGTTGCGGGGCACAGGCTCCAGACGCGCAGGCTCAGTAGTTGTGGCTCACGGGCCCAGCTGCTCCACGGCATGTGGGATCTTCCCAGACCAGGGCTCGAACCCATGTCCCCTGCATTAGCAGGCAGACTCTCAACCACTGCGCCACCAGGGAAGCCCCACATTTCTTAATAACTAATCTTTGTGTTCTGAAACAAGGCCCACTAGGTCAAAAAGCATTATTCTTTTAATGATCTGAATAATTCTGTTCATCAGTATTTTTTCCATAAACTTGTCTATAGTGTTATTATTTTAAAATGTTTAATCTGTTGCTTTTTATTTCTAACAGTTTTTCATTTGTGACTAATTTTTATTACAGATATGTATTTATTAGTCTTTCAAGGACCCAGCTTTTGGCTTCATTGATCTATAATTTTCATTAACTTCTACTTTTACCTTTATTCCTTGCTTCAACTGTCTTTGGTTATAGGCTATTTTTTCCAACTTTTTGTTGAAGATGAGTTTATTTTAAAGCTTTTAAGCGTATGCATTTAAAGATGTAATTACCCTCTGTGTACCACTTTAACTACAAAATCCAGGTATCAATATGTAGTGCTTTTTTTTTTTATATGCAGGCTTCAGTTTCTATTCTCATGCCTTCTTTGATCAATAAATTAAAGTGTATCTTAGTTTTTAATAAATCTTATTTCTATATGTATAGCAGGTTTATAGAAAAGTCACAGATCTTAACTATAGAACTCAATGAATTATTACAAATCCATTGCCCATGTAACTAACACATAGGTCAAAACAGATATTACTAGCACTCCTGAAGCTTCTCTTGTGCCCCTCTCACCATCCCAATACCTCCCTGGTGATTCATTTACATATAATCTGTGGCTTTAGTGGAGAAGTTCAGTAGTGAAGTGACAGAGACCATTGGGCCCTCAAAGCCTAAAATATTTACTGTCTGACTGTTTACAAAGAAAAGTTTGCCAATTTCTAGATTAGTTTATTACGTTTGTTAGTGTAGGTGTTATTTGTGTCCTGTTTAAAATTAATTTTCCTACTCCAGAGTCGTGGGGTTAATCTCCTTTGTTATTTTAAAAATATTTATTGTTTTGGCTTTCACATTTATGCCTGTTTTAATGGAATTGATGTTCACTTTTGTATGTGGAAGACTTCCGGTTACTTTTTTCCCCATGCAATTTATTTCTGAAAAATGATTTAACCCACTGTTTTGTATCTTAAAAACTGTGTAAAAAGAAAATTCTCTGTGTGATGTCAGATCTTTGAAGTTTGTTGAAATCTGCTTTGTGTCCCAGACTGCGGTCAATTTTGGTACAAAAGGTCTGTGTAAACTTGAAAAGTATATATATTCTGCAATTTAGGGTGCATTTTTTTCCTTTATCTTTAGCTGCTTTTAAGTTTTTCCATTTATCTTCAGTCTTTCTCATAGTTTTCAGTTCCCTGTTGAAGTCATCCATCTTGCCATCTTTTTTTCCTTCATTATTTTAACCACAGATTAAACAGATTGTTAAGTCTGTGTCAGGTAATTCCAAACCTGAAACTCCCATGTGTCTAACTTAAGCTTGAGTTTTTGGAAAAAATATACTAAGTTATTCATTCAGCAAATATTTTTTGAACTTTAGTTCAAAATTATAGACTGTTTTTAAGTGTTTGGAAAACATAGTGGAAACAAAATAATCTGCTTTACTGAAACCTAGTTGGAACCTGGAGTGTTCTGGTTGGACATGCTGAATTACTCTCTTAATAGACTGGTGTGAATTGAGATTGCCGAAGTTTTATTTACAATTTTGTATCAGAATTAAATATGACCTGTTCTTGACCAATATTTTGTTTTGGTATTAAGTATGTGATAGTTATGTATTTTCCTGTGGCATGGGCTGTTTAAATTACATGGGTTGTCATTTTATTTATTGCTGGCTAGACTTTTAATTCTAAAAACATCTGGCACTGGTGGTTTTTTTATGGTAGATCTTTAAGATCTTCAGTTGATTTTTTTTTAAATTATTGATTTATATTTATTTATTTTATTTTTAGCTGTGTTGGGTCTTCGTTGATATGCGCGGGCTTTCTCTAGTTGCGGTGAGAGGGGGCTACTCTTCATTGCGGTGTGCGGGCTTCTCATTGTCATGACCTCTGTTGTTGCACAGCACGGGCTCTAGGCGCGCAGGCCTCAAAAGTTGTGGCATGTAGGCTCAGTAGTTGTGGCTTGCGGGCTCTAGAGCTCAGGCTCAGTAGTTGTGGCGCACGGGCTTAGTTGCTCCACAGCATGTGGGATCTTCTCAGGCCAGGGCTCAAACCCATGTCCCTTGAACTGGCAGGCGGATTCTTAACTACTGCGCCACCAGGGAAGCCCTTCAATTGATTATTAAATCATATTTCTGGCTTTTGATCTTTAGACTAATTTTCCATCTATTTCTAAATCAATTTTGGTAGTTTCTTAAAGTTTCTAAAGAAAACATCTATATCCTCTGGGATTTCATATGACATTTTCTTTTGTTTTCCTACCTCCTGTATTTTCATGGATATGTGAGTGTGTCTTAATCATGGTATCTTTATACTTAACAGTAGTTTTTTCCTTATGTTATTGGCCTTTATGATATCTGGTGCCAAAAAGAAAATTACCCAAATTACAGTAGGTCCCCTACATACGAACCTTGAAGTTGCGAACTTTCAAAGATGCAAATGTGTGTTCGCATGTCCAGTCATGTAAGTTAGTTCACATGTCTAGCTTACATTGTCACGTGTAGCTTGCCCTCCGTCTCCTATTGCTGACTATCCTTCAGCTCTACTATTTCCCACCTCCTCTCCCTCCTCCAGTCAGTAACTCTTCTTGCCTGTTCACTCAGTGCCAGCCCCTGGATGGCAGCTGTTGTACTGTACTACTGTACTTTTCAAAGGACTGTACTGTAAGATTAAAAATGTTTTCTTTATTTCTTGTGTTTGTTTCTTTATGTATTATTTGTGTGAAAAGTATTATAAACCTATTACAGTACAGTACTATATAGCCAATTGTGTTAGTTGGGTTCCTAGGCTATCTTTATTGGACTTACAAACAAATTGGACTTACGAACATGCTCTCAGAACAGAACTCGTTCATATGTAGGGGACTTAGTGTATTTCTCTTCTTGGAGAATCATCTTTGCTCATTTAATTCTTCTGGCCCTCAGTGTTACCTTATCTCATGTAAATATAACCAAACCTACTTTTATTTTACTTATATTTTCTGCAGCATGTTTGATTTTTGCCCATCATTTCATTTTCAAATTTTCATGTTCTTACAAATAACCTGTGGCAGGTTTTGTTTTTCAAGTTAGGTATGTCTGTCATCGATAAGAAATTTAGCACATTCATATGCCATCTTATAGCTTAGTTGCTGTTTTTGCTATTTAGTTTAATGAATATCTTAGTATGACATCATTGATATTTTTTATGTTCTTTATATGATATTTTTTGTCACACTTTCTGGTTCTTTATGCACTGCTAGTCACATTTATTTTCTTTTTTTTCTAATTTGGTAGATTGCTGCTTTTTGGTTCTGATTACCAACACATTAGTAACTGTTGTAATTGAATCTGTATTTCTTTATTAACATGTATGTTAAACAATACTTTCTCATTAAGATCTTTTGATTTTCCATTGCTCGTCTTTCATCTAAGCTAGAGAAGAACTTCAGAAAAATTTTGTATTTCCACGTCACTCCTAAAAAAGTGCCTTGATTTTGTTTTGATATTTCATAATTTTTTGTTTCGGGCTATTTGTTTCACGAACAGTGTATCAGTTTTATTTCAGAGACTTTCAGTCAAACGGATGTTATGAATTCCAAAAAATATTTGTATTTTTTTCCTCAGTTCATTGAAGTAAAGTGTACATAACTTAAGTGTCAAACTTAAGTATCCCATGAGATTCCCTGGTGCTCCAAGTTCCTCATTATTCTGACTCCTGTTATTGTTGATTACTTTTGCTTCTGTGTCTGGCTTTCACTCGATATAGTTTCTGTGAGATTCATTCTTTTTGCTAAGTATATCTATTTCTTTTTATTGCTGTATAGTATTCTACTATATGACTATGCTACCGTTTATTTCTCCGTCGTATTGGTGGGCATTTGGGCTCTCTCTAGGTTTTGGCTATTATAAACAAAACTGCTGTGAACATTTTCTACAGGCCTTTGGTTAAGAAAAACACACATGTTGGGTGTATAACTAGGGGAGGAATTACTATATATGGCTTGAGAAGAAATTCCCAAATGTTTTTCCAACGTGTATATGTTTACTTATACTCCCACTAGCAAGGTATGAAGGTTTCAGTTGCTTCATGTTCTTGCCAATATCTCCATTTGGTGTTTTCTGACTTTTTCGTTTTAGACATCTAAGTGTGTATAGTGGTATGTCATTGTGGTTATCATGTGAGAGTAAGATAGGGTGTAGGCAGTAGATAGGGGCATGAGGGAACTTCTGGATTTAAGGTAAAGTTTTGTTTCTTGACCTGGATTCTGGTTAAGTGGGTGTGTTCACTGTGAAAATTCATTGAGCCATTTGTACACTTAAGTACACTTGTGCATTGTTTTTGTATATATATTATACTTCAATAAAAATTACAAAAATCACAAAGAGGTGACAATGACAAATTAAGTTATCTAAGGAAGTCTGAAGAATAACGTTAAGCTAGAACCAGGAGTCAGAATAAGATTACTTATTTTGTACATGGGGATTAGGTCAACAAATATAATTGTATCAACAAATATAATTATACCAATAAATATAATTATATCATTGTACATATTTAAGGTGTACAATGTGATGATATGATATGCATATATATTGTGGGATGATAACCAGGATCAAGATAATTGACACATCCATCACCTCACATAGTTAACTCTTTTTTTTTGATGGTGAGAATGCTTGAGATACACTCTCAGCAAATTTCAAGTATACAATACTGTATAATTAATTATAGTCACCATACTGTACATTAGATCCTCTGAAGTTATAATAACTGAAATTTTATACCTTTTAACTTACATCATTCCATTTCCCCATTCCCCCAGCCCTTGGCAACCCCCGGCAACCCCCATTTCATTCTCTTTCTATGAAATTGGCTTTTATTGTTGTTTTTGTTGTTATTTTTAGATTCCACATATAAGTGCTACCAGTAGTATTTTTCTTTCATTGTCTGACTTATTTCACTTAGTATAAGTCCAGCCACATTGTTTCCAGTGGCAGAATTTCCTTCTTTTTATCACTGAATAGTATTCCATTGTATATATTCATTACATTTTCATTATTCATTCATATGTTGATGGACCACTTAGGCTGTTTCCATGTTTTGGCTATTGTAAATAATGCTGCAATGAACATGAGGGTGCAGATATCTCTTTGGGATAGTGATTTTGTTTCTTTTGGGTTTATACCCAGAAGTGGAATTGCTTGATCATATAGTAGTTCTATTTTAAATATTTTGAGGAGCCACTATAGTGTCCTCCATAGTGGCTGCACCAGTTTACATTCCTACCAGCAGTGCACAAGGCTTCCCTTGTCTCTACATCCTTGCCAGCATTTGTTATTTCTTGTCTTTCTGATGATAGCCATTTTAAGGTGTGAGGTGATATCTCCTTGTGATTTTGTTTGCATTTGATGATTAGTGATGTTGAACACCTGTTCATATACCTGTTAGCCATTCATATGTCTTTGGAAAAATGCTTATTGAGGTCCTTTAACCATTTTTCAATTGGATTATTTGCTTTTTTGCTTTTGAGTTGTATGAGTTCTTTTTAGATTTTGGATATTAACCCATTATCAGAAACATGTTTTAATATTTTCTCCCTTTCTGTAGGTTGCCTTTTCAGTTTCTTGATTGTTTCCTTTGCTGTGCAGAGGCTCTTACGTTTGATGTAGTTCTACTAGTTTATTTTAGCTTTTGTTGCCTGTGCTTTTGGTGTCTTATCCAAGAATCATTGCCAAGAACCATGTCAAGGAGCTTCTTCCCTATGTTTTCTTCAGGGGTTTTATGGTATCAGGTCTTATGTATAAGTCTTTGACCTATTTCAAGTTAATTGTTGTGAGTGGTATAAGATCAGGGTCCAGTTTTATTCTTTTGCATGTGGATATCCAGTTTCCCCAACACCAGTTACTGCAGAGACTGTCCTTTCCCCATTGTGTATTATTGGCACCCTGTCAAAAATCAGTTGACTCCATAAGTGTGGGTTTATGTCTGGGCTCTTTGTTCCACTTGACCACAGCTATTTTTATCACAGATAAGTCTCCCTTTCCCTGAAATTAATATTCACTTAATGTAACTTAATTGGTTCTTTATTCATTCTTCCAGAAACCATTTATGAATATTTATTATGTGTCCTATTGTGTGCCAGAGGCTGAGGATTCTAAGAAGAATGAGATATATATTTATAACTCCTTATAAGGAGAAACTCTTAGAATTATGTAGGGCATTAAAACAAACACATAATTTTTGTATTATTACAAGTCCTACAATAGAGATGTAAACAAAATCCTGTTTTGTTTTCCTTAGGATTTTTTTCTGGTCAAAAATAAAAAGAAAGAAAACGTGGGCCTTTCAAGCTTAAGATAACTGTTTTTTACATTGAGTGATTTAACCTATTTTCATTTATTGTTGTTTGGTTTTAGTCCTTCCATCCCACGGTATATTTATTTGTACTTTTTCTTGTTGGTTGTTCATTACATGTTTTATTTTATTCTGTTTTGTTTTTTTGACACTGAGCTTTACAATGCAATATTCTGTTTTAACATAAGATACCTAAATTTTATCATCTCTCTCCACCTTACCTCTTCGTAAACTTATGTTACTTTACTTCTCACTCAGTGCACTCTCCCTCTTCAGATATTTAAGGAATCTCAGCCTTGGTACTCATGATATGTATCTGCATCAACAGATAAAAAGATTTTACTTACATGTTCTTTATTAGCAGCATAAGAAAATGTCACAGCTTCATATCTTTCCTTTCAGAAGGTATAAATTATCCTGTTGCAAACCCCTACAGCTGCTGGCTGTCACTTTACTAGCATCTTGTTATTGCTGCTTTTATGAATTCATTCACCATTTCATATATGCCATTTTCCTCCTTGTTTGCATTCTGGTTTTTTTGGTTTTGTTTTTTGCTATGTCATAATTCAGTAAAGTGTGTAAGGTGCATTCATTGTAACTGTATACTGCTTTTTTAAAAAAAATAACACATATATGTCCTAGTAACTACCAACTAGGTCAAGATATTTAACATTTCCAGCACCCCTTCAGGTTCCTTTATGACCTTTCCAATCTTTAACAACTCCCCTTCCCTTATGTGGCACTGTTCTGTCATTATTTGTTAATCTTGTCTGTTATTGAAACTTAGATGTATAGAATTCGTGTGTACACTTTTATATGAAGCTTTTTCATTCAATATATGTTAGATTCACCCATGTTGCTGCCTGTACCAGTAGTTTATTCCTTGTATTACTGCATAGTGTTCCACTGCATGAAAATACTACAATTTACTTACCCATTCTCCTTTTGAGAGGCATTTTTTCTTTTTATATCTAGTAGCTTTTTAGTTATAAAATTTTGTATTTTTTAGTTCTTACTATAGATATTACAGTTTGCGTTTGTGATGTTGTTATATGTAATGAATATTTATTTGGTGTTCCTCCAGAATTCCTTAACTTAGCTCCTAAAACTCTAATAATATCCCTAAGAGCTGTAGGGGCATCTGTTGTTATAATATTTAGTTTTTGTTCCCAGTTCCTGAAGTAGCTCCAGAGAAATTAAGGTGGAATTGGTGTCTTTTGTTGTTCATAACAAGCCGCTTTCAACCACACCTGAGTTTGTGTTAATGAGGTGACTTTTGGAATGCCTCTAAGAATGGGGTATGGGTACCAGGAACACTAACCATGTGATTAGAGGGTTGGAACTCTCTGAGGAGGGGTGAGGGGCTGGAGGTTGAATTAGTTGCTAATGACCTGTGCTTTAATCTATCATGACTATATAATGAAACCTCCATAATAGTCCTTGAATTTATGGGATTCAGAGAGCTTCCAGGTTGTTGAACATGTGGAGGTACTGGGAAGGTGGCGAGCTCTGAGAGGGCATGGAAGTTCTGTCTCCTTTTACCCATTCTTGCTTTGTGTATCTCTTCCTTCTGGGTGTTCCTGAGTTGTATCCTTTTATAATAAACCATTAATCTAGTAAGTAAATCATTTTCCTGTGTTCTGTGAGCCACTCTATCAAATTATTGAACCAAAAGAGGAGGGTGTGGGAACCTTGATTAATATCCAGTGGTGAGATGTACAGGTGACAATCTGGATTTGCAATTCGTGTCCGAAGTGGGAGTGGTGTTGTGGGACTGAGCCTGGGATCTGACGCTATAGTGTCAGAGTTGAGTTAATTCCTTGGAGTGGGAAAAACTCCCACAATTTTGGTGACCTGAGTAGAATGAAACAGAGGAATTGAGCTTTTCCTCTACAGTTTTCTTATTTTTGTCTACTTTAATAGTGCTTTACCACTTGACAGACAATACAAGAATCTTAAAACAGTTTAAGTATCCTTTTACTAGTGTTTTGCTGTATTTTACTTTTGTGTTTGTCACAGATTCCAGAAGACATCACTTGTCGCTTCAAAGTCCATTTTCAGTTTTCTTTATTACTTCCCGAAGTTTTGTGCTTCCATCAGGTATCATTTTCCATAACTGTAGTATTTCTTGTCTGTGTGTACTGTTGATAACTTTTTCAACCCTTATGTGGAAAATATATTCATTTCAGAAGAATATTTTTGCTGGATTTGGAATTTTCTAGTGGCATTTTTCCTAGCTGCTTAAAATGACATTCCATTTTTGTTTTCTTATTTGCAAATGGCCTATTCAAATTTTTACCCAGTGTCTTCTCATTTTCATAGTTTCTGTTGAAGGGTTTGCTGTCAGTTTAGTTACCAAGATGACTTGCCTTTTTTTTCCTCGTTAATTTATAAAATGTCTTTCTTTATTGGGGATAGGACTTCTTTGTCAGGTATATGTATTCCAAATGCCTTCTCCCACTCTGTGTGTTGAATTTTTATTCTCTTTCTGTCTTTTGATAGGGGTAGGTTCTTAATATTATAGTATTATTATATAATTTGTGTCCCGTTTAAGAAATCTTTGCCTATCCTGAGGTCATGAAGGTATTTCTTATGGCATTTTCTAAAATTTTTATTGTTTTTTCAAATTTAGATCTATATACCGTCTAAAATATATTTCTCTTTATACTTAAGGTAGCAATAAATGTTTATTATATCAATAATTAAACTAGCATCATTTATTGAAATGATTGTCCTTCTGTTACCCTTGTCATAAATCAAGTGACATATATGTGTGGGTCTGTTTTTGGCCTCTTCTTCCATTCTGTTGATATGAAAATTCTTATGCCAGTATCACACTGTTTTAATTATGGTATATTGATAATTATACGTGATAAATGATACTCTTTCTGGCTTAATTTTTTCTTCAAGATTGTTTTGTCGATTTTTACCCTTTGCATTTTCACATATTTCCAAATTAGCTTGTCTGGGATTTTGTTTGAAATTGCTATGAATTTGTACATCAGCATGGAGAGAATTGATATTTTTATAATATTATAATATTTTATAATATTGAGGCTGCCTATCCAGGAATTTGTTACATCCCTCCAGTTATTTGGGTCTTCTTATTTTCCTTCATTTTATTTCTTGTAAAGATTTTCATATTTTTCTTGCTATTGTGAGTTGTACCTTTAAAAAATTTAATTTTCTGAAATTTGCTATACTGAACTTGTATCTGATTTCTAAAACTTTTAGATACTTTTATTTGGATTTTCTGTGTACTTGATTGTTGTACTATATTACTCTAAGAACTTCAGAAAAATGTTGAATAAAATTGGAGATAGTAGGTGTCTTTATCTTGCTCCTAATTTTAAGTGGGACACTTTCCATATTTTACCAGTAAGTGTGATATTTGCTGGGGTATTTGTAAAAATCCTTTATCACATTGAGAAAATTCCTTTCTATTTCTAGTTTGCCAAGAGGTTTTTTTTTTTTTGAATCCTGCTTTTCTGTATTTACTGAGTTGGTCATATCATCATCTCTTAGGTTTAAAAACTATTCTTTCTCGTAGTTCTACCTTTCAGAAAATTCCGTCGTGGTCTTCATGACCTGTTCTTTTTCTGTAAGCTAGTTAAAAAGTGATTTTCCCTCAGCTTCCAGTCTTTTTTATTTTTACTCTTAATTTTCTGAGAGCCTTCTGATTCATTCTTGATGACTTCAAACACTACTGAACTATTAATGTCTACCAAGTTCTTATTTTCATTCTACATCTCCAGTATTATGCTTCAGATTTATTATAGTTAAGACATATCTTGCTAAAATATAGTGCCCAGTCTATTTTCTTCTAATGTTCCTGGCTTGCTTTGTGACTCTAGTATCTGTAGAGCTGTTCATGCATATACCCTGAGAAAACATTTCCTTTTCTGCCAGTGAATTGCTGATCACATTCTGTTGCTGTCTATCTCCTTTCATCAGTGTTCTACTTGCATCCCAGTTTCTACTTTAGTAGTTTATGTCAATGGTGTTGTTTTGTACTTTAGCTTTCCCTTCCCTTTTTTAAAAAAGAGAATTGGTTCTGAAATAAAAACCTGGTCACATACTTTCAGTTTATCTTTGAATCTCTTCTTTGGCTCCTCTTTCTCTGCAGCAGTGATCCCTCAAGTAGAGGCATGAACTCTGGATGATATCAAAAACAATACAATTGAATATCTTCTCTTATATGTTTTACAGACATTTCAAGTTCAGTAGTTCCAAAATCTTTCCTGTCTCCTTTTCTACACATCCTAATTATTGCCTCTGAATTGAAGGATTGGAACCTAGAATATGTATTGTAGTGAAATAAAATATTAGACTTTTTTTTACATTTTAAGTCTAAGAATAGAACTAAAGTTCATAATAAATTTATTGTTAGTTTATTTCTATAATTTATAAATATAAACTTCTGTAGTGTTCAAAAATATTCTTTAATGTGGAAAGTTATCACATACTTTGGAGACTATTGGTCTGAAGTTACTCTGTAATCTGTTCCTTGAATACCTCCATGGCCCTTTTTCTTATCTCAACTCCTCCTCTGCTGTTTGCCTTTTTGCTCATTTCCCGAAGATGTTAGAGGGCCCCTGCCTTTGCCTGTGCCCTGGCCCTGTGTTCATGAAGAACACAGTGTTACTCTTTATCCAACAGCTGCTGTTCCTCAGTGAAACTCAAAATAGAACTAGTTTTGCTTCTCATTTACATTAATCTATTATGTGTGTACTCTAACAATAGTGCTTGTAACATTACTGCAAGTTTTCTTACCAGATTATATGCTTCTTGAATACAGGATGATTTTTAGTAATCTTAGTATTTCCAAGAACTAGCATAGTTCCAGATCCATTGTGGGGACTTGATAATTAATAATGCAATGGCAGAATATTTCTACTATGATTTCTCTTCTTCTCCCAGAGTATAAAGCAAAAGAAACATTCTGCAAACCAATTTGGTAATCTGTAAACAGTAATCATGGTAAGGATTTGTTTCCATACATATTTTTCCATGTCACCTTAACTCTGAACATTTCAGATTGAACAGAAATTCCAGGGATCGGTATCATTTAAGGATGTGACTGTGGGCTTCACCCAAGAGGAGTGGCAGCACCTGGACCCAACTCAGAGGTCCCTGTACAGAGATGTGATGCTGGAGAACTACAGTAACCTTGTCTCAGTGGGTAAGGTCTGTTTATTATGTAATTCTAAATGGCATTTAAAAATTTTCTGTTAAACCCTAAGCCTCAATTAGGGTTAGATTAAATTATTAGATCCTCATGGTGGGATTAATGCACTTACAAAAACAGGAGGAGAAAAGGGATCTTTCTGCGTTCTCCACCATGTGAGGACACAGCAAAAAGATAGCTATCTGCAAACCGGGAAGAGAGGCCTCACCAGATTCTGACCATGCTGGCACCCTGATCTCAGACTTCTCAGCCTCCAGACTGTGAGAAATAAATTTCTGTTGTTTAAGCCTCCTGGTCTGTGGTATTCTGTTATAACAGCCCGAACTGACTAAGGCATCAAGTAATAATAAATGCATGAGAATCTTAAATCAGACCCTCATCCTGGCCACAAATTTATAATGAAAAAAAATGCTTTTAATTAAGAAGCATATGGACATTCTGTAGAGTTTAATGATATTTAAGATTGGAAGTCAGGAGTCAATGTTTATTGGTCATTTCTGGGCACCAGGAAGAGATTTGTATTTACTTCTCCAAGGAAATGTTCAGTGGCACTTTCATTGACCAGCTCTAGAAGCTTCCTCCTCTTTCAGAGGCCCTGAAGTCTAGGCCACCCGGTCCAAGTCCTAAATTATTTCACTTTGACAGGGTATTGTGTTACCAAACCAGAGGTGATCTTCAGGCTGGAGCAAGGAGAGGAGCCATGGGTATTGGAGGAAGAATTCCCAAGACAGAGCTTCGCAGGTGAGTTAATGTGTACTGAACAAATGAACATAAGGGAATTTATTAGTCCAGAGGTTGACAACTTTAAAATATTTTTTGAAGAATATCACATTAGAGATTCTAATCTTTATAAGTGACTTAAAATACTGATTTTTTGAATCAAACCTCCAGATACCACTCTTACAAAAAATGTTCTCCTTTTGATTCACTTTTTGAATATTCATCATTCTTAAATTTGTCAGTAGTCCAGTTTTTGCCCATCTCATCTTTACTGTTGTTTTTCTTGGTTACTCTCATTCTCAAAGCATTTTCAGTTGCCCACCGTACTACCTCCATTGCTCTGCATTCCTGTTGTTTTTGGCCATTTTTTGACTTAAATAATTTTTGAGTACCTGCTATACTGTAAGAGCTGAGAGTGCAGTGTGAAAAAAATAATGTGTCTTAATGAGTTTACAGAAGTAGTGTTGTTAATGGCCATAGGTATGTGAAAAGATGCTCAACATCACTAGTCATTAGGGAAATGCAAATCAAAACCACAATGAGATATCACATCACACCAGTTAGAATGGTTAGCATCAAGAAAACAAGAGTTAAGATGTGTTGGCAAGGATGTGGAGAAAAGCGAACCCTTGTACACCGTTGGTTAAGATGTGAATTGGTTCAGCCACTTTGGAAAACAGTATGCAGGTTCCGCAAAAAATTAGAAATAGAACTAGAATATGACCCAGTATTTATACTTCTGGGTTGTATACCCTCCCAAAATGAAAACAGGATATTGAAGAGATATATGCATTCTGATGTTTATTGCAGCATTATTCACAGTAGCCAGGGTATGGAAACAATCTTAGTGCCCATCAACAGATGAATGGATAAAAAAGATGTGATGTGTACAATATGTATACACAGTGGAATATTATCTAGCCATGAGAAAGGGAGGTCATCCTGCCATTTGCAATATGGATGGGCTTTGAATACATTATGCTAAGTGAGATAAGTCAGATAGAGAAAGACAGGTTACTATATGATATCACTTGTGGAGTCTGAAAAAGCCAAACTCTTAAAAACAAGAGAGTGATGTGGTGGTTACCAGAGGATGAAAGGTGAGGAAATAGGACATGCTATTTAAGGGTACCAACTTGTAATCAGTAAATAAGCCTTAGAGATCTAATGAACAGTATAGTGAATAGAGGCAACAGTATGGTATTATAAGCATCATATTTGCTAAGAGAGTAGAACTTAAAGAGACTAGAACTTAATTCTTCCAACTACTAAAAAGAAATGATAATTATGTAACATGATAGTTGTGCTAATTATTGCTACAGTGGCAGTCACAGTATAACTTATAAATTTGTCAAGGTAACATGTTGTACACCTTAAATTTATAAAGTTATATGTCAAATATATTTTAATTAAAAAAAAAGTAGTGTTTTGATTTACATTTCCCTGATGATTAGTGATGTTGAGCACCTTTTCATGTACTCCGTGGCCATCTGCATGTCTTCTTTGAAAAAATGTCTATTCATATCCTCTGCTCATTTTTAAATCAGAATTTTTTTTGCTATTGAATTGTATGAATTCTCTATGTATTTTAGATATTAACCCTTTATCAGATATATAGTTGTAAATATTTTCTCCTATCAGTAGGTTGCTTTTTCATTTTGTTGATGGTTTCCTTTTATGTGCTAAAGCTTTGAAGTTCGATGTAGTCCCACGTGTTTATTGTGCTTTTGTTGTCTTTGCTTTTGGTTTCAAATCCAAAAAAAAATCATTGCCAAGACCACTATCAAGGAGCTTATTAGTGCCTGTATTTTCTTCTAGGAGTTTTATGGTTTCAGGTTTTATGTTCCCATCTTTAATTCATTTTGAGTTAGTTTTGCATGTGGCTATACAGTTTTCCCAACACCATTTATGGAAGAGACTGTCCTCTTCCTGTTGTATATTCTTGGATCCTTTGTCTTAAATTAATTGATTATGTATGCATGGGTTTATTTTGGGGCTCTCCGTTCTGTTGCATTGATCTATGTGTCTGTTTTTATGCCAGTACCATGCTGTTTGATTATTATAGCTTTGTAGTTTAGTTTGAAATCAGGAAGTGTGATACTTCCAGCTTTGTTCTTTTTTCTCTAGATTGCTTTGGCTGTTTGGAGTCTTTTGTGGGTCCATAGAAATTTTAGGATTGTTTGTTCTACTTCTTTGAAAAATGCTGTTGAAATTTTGATAGGGATTGCTTTGAATCTGTAGATTGCATTGGGTCATATGAACATATTAATAATATAATTCTCTCAGTCCATGAGCATGGAATAACTTTCCGTTTATTTTTGTTTTCTTCAGTTTCTTTTATCAGTGTCTTATAGTTTTCAATATGCAGGTCTTTTATCTCCTTGGTAAAATTTATTTTTAGGTATTTCATTGTTTTCGATGCAGTTTTAAATGGGATTGTTTTCTTACTTTCTCTTTCTGATAGTTTGTATTAATCTATAGAAACACAACAGATTTTTGTATGTTGATTTTGTATCCTCCAACTTTACTGAATTCATTTATTCTAAAAGTTTTTTGATGGAGTCTTTGGTGTTTTCTATGTGTAATATCATGTTATCTGTAAATAAGGACAGTTTTACTTCTTCCTTTCTCATTTGGATGACTTTTCTTTAAAATTAATTAATTAATTAATTTGGTTACACCAAGTCTTAGTTGCGGCAGGCAGGCTCCTTAGTTGCAGCTTGCCAGCTCCTTAGTTGTGGCACACGGGCTCTGTAGTTGTGGCATGCAAACTCTTAGTTGTGGCATGCATGTGGGATGTAGTTCCCTGACCAGGGACTGAACCCAGGCCGCCTGCCTTGGGAGCATGCAGTCTTATCTTCCCTGGTGGGGAAGTCCCTGGATGGCTTTTATTACATTTTCTTGCCTAAGTTCTCTGACTAGGACTTCCAATACCATGTTCTGAATAGAAGTGTCAAGAATGGGCATCCTTGTCTTGTTCCTGATCTTACAGAAAAATCTTTCAGTTTTTTACCATTGAGTATGATTTTAGGAGTGGTCCTGTCATACATGGCCTGTATTATGTTGAGGTACATTTCCTCACTACCCACTTTGTTGAGAGTTTTGATCACGAATGAGTGTTGAATTTTGTCAGATTTTTTTTTCCATCTATTGAGATGATCATTGATCTTTATCCTTTCCTAATATGATGTATATCACATTGATTTCCAGATGTTGACTCATCCTTTCATTCCTGGAATAAATTCCACTTCATCGTGGTGTATGCTGCCTTTAGTGGATTGTTGAATTTGATTTGCTAATATTTTGTTGACGATTTTTGTGTCTGTCTTCATCAGGGATATTAGCTTGTAATTTTCTTTTCTTCCGGTGTCTTTGTCAGGTTTTAGTAACAGGGTAATGCTGGCCTTCTAAAATGAATTTGGAAGTGTCCCTCCCTATTAATTTTTTGGAAGAGTTTGAGAAAGATTGGTAATAATTCTTTAAGTGTTTGTTAGAATACACCAGTGAAGCTGTCTGGTCCTAGCCTTTTGTTTGCTGGGAGTTTTTTTGATTATTGATTCAAACTTATTACTAGTAATTGGCCTGTTAAGATTTTTAATTTCTCCCTGATTCAGTGTTGGTAGGTTGTATATTTCTAGGAATTTATTCCTTCTAGTTGTGAAATTTATTGTGGTATAGTTTTTTATAGTAGTCTCTTACCCTTTGTATTTCTGAGGTGTGACTTGTAACATCTTTTTTGTTATTGGTATTATTTATTTGAGTCTTCTTTTTCTCACCATGAGACTGTCTAAAGGCTTCTCAATTTTGTTTATCTTTTCAAAGAACCAACTCTTAGTTTCATTGATCTTTTCTACGTTATTTTTAGTCCCTATTTCATTTTTATCTGCTCTAGTCTTTGTTATTTCCTCTTCTACTAATTTGGGCTTCATTTCTCCCTCTTTTTCTAGTTCTTTGAGTTGTAAAGTTAGGTTGTTTATTTGAGAATTTTCTTATTTCTTGATGTAAGCATTGCCATTATGAATTTCCTGCTTAGAACTGCTTTCACTTCATCCTGTGAGTTTTGGTGTATTTGTGTTTACATTTTTATTTGTCTCAGGATAGTTTTTTTTCTCCTTTGAGTTCTTCTTTGACTCATTGGTGTTCACTAGCATTTTGTTTAGTCCCCAAATATATGTGAACTTTCCAGTTTTCTTCTTGTAATTGGTTTTTTTCATTCTATATCATTGTGGTTGGAAAAGATGCTTGATATGATTTCAGTCTTGAATTTATTAAGACATATTTTGTGGGCTAACACATGATCTGTCCTGGAGAATGTTCCTTATACATTTGAGAAGAATGTGTATTCTGTTGCTTTTGGGTGGAATGTTTTGTGTATATTTGTTAATTAATCTGGTTTGATGTGTTGATTAAGTCCAGTGTTTCCATATGGATTTTCTGTCTGGATTATCCATTGACAAAAGTGGCATATTATCATCCCTACTATTATTGTATTGCCATCAGTTTCTCTCTTTAGGTCTCTTAATGTTTACTTTATATTTAGGTGCTGCTGTGTTGCATGCATAAATATTTACAAATGTTATATCCTCTTTTGGGTTGAATCCTTATGACCTGTGTTGGTTTCTATGCCATTAGATAAAATAGCCTCTCTCCACTCTTGAAGGAGTAGTCTCATGTAAGAGATATGTTTTACTCTTCAACTCTGCCCTAGCTCTTGGTTGTCCTTTAAAACTTTCCTATTGTCTAAACAGCCTAATTTATTTTTAGTGGCTCCCAATATGTGAGGGCGTTCCCAGACCTATCAGTGTCCCAAAGCAGAGGATTTCAGTCAGAATCTAGATTCAGGCTGATTGGAGGCCAGACCCTCAGGCAGTACCTTTTAAAGAGTGCAGATATATAATTCTGTGGGACCACAGGTATAAGCCCTGCTAGCCACCAGAGCCAGATGATCTTAGAGGTGTCTCTCTAAGATTGTAGCAGTTGCAACAGTCAGGGTACCAGACTAGTGTGGAAGTTCCTTTCTGGAAGATACCCATGAGCTGGAGTGAGGCACAGGGAGAGTGCAGAGAAGTCACCCTCCAGGTGGAGTGAGTTAGGAGAGCACAAAGTTGCCACTCATTTACCATTTTCAAATGATAAACCTACCTTGCTTTAGAGGGGTAAGTTCCACGTGGTCATCCTTTATAATCCTTTTTATATGTTACTGGATAAAATTTGATAGTGTTTTGTTGAGGATTTGTGGGTCTTCAATACTCATAAGATGTTCATCTTAGTATTCTTGGATATTGATCTGTAGTTGTATTTTCTGATGTTTGATTTTGGTACCAGGGTAATATTGGGCTCATAGAATGAATTAGGAAGTTATCTTTTCCATTTTTTTGAATAATTAATATTAAGTATTTTCTAAGTGTTTGGTAAAATTCACCAGTGAAACCATCTGAACCTGAGCCCTTTTATGGGAAGTTTTAAAATGACTAATTCAGTGTTTTTACTTGTTATAGGTTTTTTCAAATTTTTCTCTTTATTCTTGAGTCACTTTCTATATTTTTTCCTAATTTCAGGAATGTTTGCCTTTCATTAAAGTTATCTAATTTGTTGGCATATAATTGTTCATAACATTTCTTTACAATTATTTTTGTTTTTGTAATGTATAAAGTATTACAATTTTGTAATGTTAGTATATTATATCCCTAGTGTATATACCATCTTTCATCTGTAATTTTAGTAATATGAATCTTCTCTGTCAGTCTAACTAGGGATTTGTCAGTTTTGTTCATCCTTTCAAAGAATTATCTATTTTCTTTCTATTCTCTGTTTCATTAATTTTTACTCTAATCTCATTTCCCTCCTTCTGCTTGCCTCGAGTTTGTATTGCTTTTTTCCCCCCGTTTTTCTAAGGTAGAAGGTTAGGTTATTGATTTGAGATCGTTCTCCTTCAATAGTGTTACTTGCAGGTATAAATTGCCCTATAAGTACTGCTTTACATGTGTCTCATAACCTTGGTATGTTTTGTCTTCATTTTTACTCATCTCAAAGTATTTTTCTAATTTCCCTTGTTCACTGCTTTTTTGATTCTTTTATGTAGGGATGTGTTATTTAATTTGCTCCTATTTGTGAATTTTCAAAATTCCTTTGTATTGTTGATTTGTAATTTCCTTCCATCATGCTGGCAGAATCTTTTTGCATCTCTTCTGGGGAATGTTTCATGTGTACTTTTGAAGAATGTGTATTCTGCGACTTTGGAGTGGAGTTTTGTATTTATGAATGTTAGATCTGGTTGCTTTATAGTGCTATTCGTGCCTTCTTTTTTGTTTGTTTTTTCTTCATATTCTGCCCAGTTGTTTTATGCATTACTGAAAGTGGGATATTAAACTCTCTAATTATTATTGTTGATGTGTGTGTTTCACCTTTCAATTCTGTATTCACTTCATGCATTTTGAAACTGTGTTGTTAGCAGCATATATGTGCTTAGATTTATGTCTGCTTTATCAGTTAACTCTTTTATCATTATATAATGCTTCTCTTTATCTCTAGTAACATCTTTTATGTTAAAGTGTGTTTTGTCTGATATTAGCATAGCCACTCCAGCCTTATAGATGTTGTATACTTGTTTTATGTTTTTCTGTTTTTAAAATTTTTGATCTATTTGTAGCTTTGAATATAAAGAGTATCTCTTGTAGACAGCATGTGTTTGGATTCTCACATTTTATTCAACCTGACAATTGCTGTCTTTTTATTGGATTTTTCAATCCATTCCAAGTTTCTGTTATTATTCATATAGTTGGATTTACACCTGCCATTTTACTTTTTGGTGTTTACTTGTGCCTTTTTGAGTCTGTGTTCTTTTTATTACTGCCTTCTTTTTCATTAAGTGGGTATATTTTAGTATAGCATGTTGATTCCTTTAATGATAATTTTACTTAAAAAATTATTTTCCTAGTGGTTGCTATAGGATTTACTTAATAAATTCTTACCTTTTCAGAATGACTTCAGGTTTATACTACCTTACCTCCAGTGAGGTATAGAAACGTTACTCGTATATAGCTCTATATTTTCTTTTCTCTTTTTGTGTTATTACTTTTGTACATAGTACATCTGAATATGTTTAAATCCCAACAATACATTGTTGTACTTATTACTTTATATAATTTGAAGTTTCTTAAAGGGACTGAGACAAGAATGGATAGCAAGTATGTATTTATGGTCTGTTACATTAACTTGCTTTTTCACCATTTCTGCTTCATTTGTTCCTGTGGATTCACATTACCATCCAGGGTCATTTCCTTACTCCAACATGGCTTTGTTCCTCTGCCTCATTTTGCTTTATTGTCAAATATGTTACATTTTTATATGCTATGGGCCCAGCAATACAATACAATTACATATATGCTGACTTATTCACTTCCTTGGTAAAATTGTTAGGGGAAGAAATTTGCCTTTATACTGTCCTTTAAAATTATGTAATTACTTTTACCTACAATCTTTGTGGATTTGAACTAGTGACTAGGATCACTTGCTTTCAGTCTGAAGAATTTATTTCTTGTAAGGCTGCTCTAGTGGCAGTGGGTTCATGTTTGTTTTTTTGTTTTTGCTTTCTTTTAGTTTTTTAATCTGTGGATTTATTTCATCTTCAGTTTTGAATATTTCTGCTATTTTGGTTGGCAGATTTTTTTACCCCAGCACATTGAATATGTTATCCCACTTCCTGGACTCTTGTTTCTGATGAGAAGTCAGGTGTTAATCTTATTGGAGTTCCTTGTACGTTAATAGTTGAATTTCTCTTGATGCTTATGAAGTTTTGTATTTGTCTTTTAAATATTTTTACCTGCTGCATCTTGGCATGGATCTCTGTGTTTACCCACTTGGCGTTTATCTTGTTGAATTTGCAGATTAATGTTTTTCTTTACATTTGCAAGATTTTCGCCATCATTTCATTGAATATTTTTTCTGCTCCTTGCTCTTTTTTTCTTCTTCTGGTACTCCCATTATGAATGTTAATGTAGTTAACAGTGTCCTTCATTTATTTGAGGCTTTGTTCATTCTTTTTTCTTTCTCTGTTCCTTAGATTGCATTTTGTTGATTGATCTATCATCAGGTTCACTAATTCTTCTTCCTGTAAGCTTCAATCTACTTTAGAGCCCTTCCAGTGAATTTCTGTTGCAGTTATAAATTTCAAATCTAGAATTTTAATTTTGTTCTCTCTCTTTATTCTTAATCTCTATGTGACGAGGTGTCTTCATACCAGTATTTACTTCCTTAGGCTTGGTGGTTTTTTGAACACATTTATAATAGCTGTTTTGAGGTCTGCTAAGTCCAGTATCTGCATCCTCTCACAAGCAGTTTCTATTCTTTCTAGTTCTGCTATTTTCCCACTATATGTGGAATTTTCCTGTTTCTTTGTATGTCTTGTAAT
This sequence comes from Eschrichtius robustus, assembly GCF_028021215.1. Classification (NCBI taxonomy): domain Eukaryota; kingdom Metazoa; phylum Chordata; class Mammalia; order Artiodactyla; family Eschrichtiidae; genus Eschrichtius; species Eschrichtius robustus. The sequence goes on along the minus strand of NC_090830.1, from coordinate 6,539,229 downwards.
TTTAAAAAAATACTTTAGATAATATTTTGTACCTACTCTCATAGTGATTCCTTCTTTCTCTACAGAGCTTGTTATTTTTGCTTACTTATCAATATTTGTTTAGTGACTTGGCTGGATTATTTGAGTGAAGCCTTTTTCTCCCACAGTGTGCTGTCTCTGATGTCACTTGTCATAGAGCTCTGCCTTGGGCATATACACTGTTCTTAGAATGACAGTGATGTTAACAGGGTGCTCATTGAGTGTCTCTGTGATGGTTAATTTTACATGTCAACTTGAGTGGCTGAAAGGATGCCTAGGTAGCTGCTAAAACATTATTTCTAGATGTATCTTGGAGGGTGTTTCTGGAAGCATTAGCATTTGATTCACTAGACTGAGTAAAGAGATCCACCCTCACCAACGTGGGCATCATCCAGTCTGTTGGGGCCCAAATGGAACAAAAAGACAGTTGAAGGGCACATTGTTTCTTTTTGAGCTGGGATGTCCATCTTCTCCTGCTCTCAGACATCAGAGCTCCTGGTTCTTGGTCTTCAGACTCTGAGAGTTATACCAGCAGCCCCTTAGTTCTCAGTCCTTTGACCTCAACTGGGAGTTATACTATGGGCTCCCCTAGTTCTCAGACCTTTGGACTAGGGAATTATCACTGGCTTCCCTGGTTCTCTACCTTGCAGACCGCAGGTGTGAGACTTCTTGGCCTTAACTGCATAAACTAATTTCTTTAATAAACCTCTCTTTCTCTCTCTGTTATCTATAGATATATACGTGTGTATATATGTATATGTATCTCCTATTGGTTCTCTTTTTCTGCAGAATCTTGATTAATATAATCTCTTTCTCTGATCTCTTTGTTAACTTGTGTGCCTCTGTTGGTATCACACCTTGCATTTAGCCTCTACTAATTGTTGTGTTTTGGTTTTTTTCCTGTCCCTTTCTTTTTTTCGTTATTTTTTTGGAGTATAATTGCTTTACAATGTTGTGTTAGTTTCTGCTGTACAATGACGTGAATCAGCTACATGTATACATATATCCCCTCCCTCTTGGACCTCTCTCCCCCCACCCCCAATCCCACCCATCTAGGTTGTCAAAGAGCACCGAGCTGAGCTCCCTGTGCTATACAGCAGGTTCCCACTAGCTATCTGTTTTACAGACAGATGGTAGTGCATTTATGTCAAACCTAATCTCCCAATTCATCCCACCCTCCCCTTCCCCCCGTGTCCACACGTCCGTTCTCTACATCTGCGTTTCTATTCCTGCCCTGCAGCTAGGTGCATCTGTACCATTTTTCTAGATTGCACATATATACGTTAATATACGATATTTGTTTTTCTGACTTACTTCACTTTGTATGACAGACTCTAGGTCCATCCACATATCTACAAATGACCCAATTTCATTTCTTTTCATTAGCCTCTACTAATTAACTGATTGCTCTGCTATTTCCAACAATGTCTTGCGTCATATATTGCTGTATAGATTGGTCCAATTAAATTTGAGCCCCTTTCAGATGGTAGTATTTGATGTTGCCCTTCATGTCAACATTTAGGATATCACCTCCCAGAAAATATAAGAAAATTATTACTGTAGAAAATCTGGGTGTATGAGTGTATTTGCATGAGTGTTTTTTGGTAGGTAGGAACAAATCCAGTAGCTTGAGATGCCTCTTACTTGTCTCTCTCCCTTGTTCCTTCTGGTATATTTTTAGTTGGTCTGTGCCTTAGCTTTTTGCTCTCATGGAGCTACTAGCCTCTTAATTACTTATCACTGAAATTTCATTGTTTTCAGTGGTGACCTTAGGCTTGAACTTTCCTACAGTCTGTTCCACATAAAGTGAATTTTCTTGAGAAGAGCTTCTGAGTTCTCTCTTCTTATGGCCTGCCTCTGTCTCTGGGTGAAAGCACTGCACCATTGCTCTGGAGCCAGGAGCTGGAACAGTGTCCTGCTTTTCTCAAAGTGACAGCGTGTTTTACGATCAGTAGGAAATGTGTGTATGTTTCTGATAGCTTGTTTTAAACATACATGGAGTACCTTTATATAAAAAATATAAAATGTTACTGAAAAAGAAGCTTTGTATATGTGAATATATGTATCTGGCTGATCACTGGAAGGGCCAACATCATAAAGATGTATTCCTCTCTAAATTCATGTATCTATTCAGTTAATGCTAATTGGAGTTCCTGTGAACTTTGTTGTGTTCGTTTTTGTTTTCAAGAAGTCAAGTTACCCCTTAAAAAGTTAGAACCCAGAAAATGATTGAGATATATAATAAGCCTGTGGTAATTTGGTTTGTTGGTTTGGTTCAAGGAGAGCCCAGAAGATGACCTCTCCGTGTATGGGAACTTGATCTTTAGATAGATCTGGCACTGCAAATCATTGGCAAAAGATAGGAGAGTTTTCTGAATTGCAGTTAATACGTGTAGTGTGTTACTTACATGTATCATTACTGTGTCTCTCCACTGGGATGTAAGGTCCATGAAAGCAGAGATTTTGCCTGTTTTCTGTTCAGCTATATCTCCACTTCCTAGAATAATGCACATAGTAAATACTGAAAAATGTGATGAATGTTAGCCTCTTATAAGTTAATATAAAAATACAGCTCAATTTTTAAAAAATGGTCATAAGGCAAAGATGCAAAGCTTCATTGGTAATAGAGAAATGCATAATAAGACTAGAATTAAATACCACTTTATATCTATTTAAATAAAAAGAATTGTAGAGTCTAACAATACCAAATATTGTTTATAATGCAGAGAAATGGATGTTTTTATTCAGTGCTACGGCCAGATCACGTCGGAAAGCAAATTGTTATTACCTTTTATAGTTGAATATACATATTCCCTTTGATCTAGTTTTATACTTATATCCTTGAGATATACTTTTATATCTCAAACGGTGATGAGGAACTGGTGTTTCTGTTTTGCTTTAAAGATTTAAAATATATTATTGATAAATATTTTCATAAAACATAAGCAAAAGATACAGAGCAAAGACATACAAAACATAGGCTTTGCTTTTTTTATTACAGGCATACCTTGGATATATTGTGGGTTTGGTTCCACTAAAGCGATATATCCCAGTAAAGTGAGTCATAACAATCTTTTGGTTTCCCAGTGCATATAAAAGTTTTATTTATACTATACTGTAGACTGTTAAGTGTGCAATAGCAGTATGTCTAAAAAAAGCCAATATATGTATCTTAATTTAAAAATACTTTATTGCTAAAAAATGCTAACCATTATCTGAGCCTTCAGTGAGTTATAATCTTTTTGCTTGTAGAAGGTTTGAAATATTGTAAGAATTACCAGATGTGACACAGAGACATGAAGTGAGCAAATGCTGTTGGAAAAATGACAGTGATGCAGGGTTGCCACAAACCTTCCTTTTACAATTTGTTGCCACAAATTTGTAAAAAATGCAGTGTCTGTGAATCTCAATAAAGTGAAGCACAGTAAAATGAGGTATTCCTGTATTAGATTCAAATGTAAAATTATGCTTTAAAGTTTCTGTTAAAAAAAATAATTTACCACACCCAGCCAAGAAGGAATAATAGGGACTGGATTTACCGTCCCATCTGAAACAACCAAAACGATCAGACAAGGTAAATGAAACAATGAATTTCAAGACAGTAGTCATCAACCAACCAAAGGCAGAAATTACTTAGAGCCAGAAAACATAGGACTTGAGGTCTATGATAACCCTACCAGGTCACTGAACCCTGATAGAGCCTTGCACTCTCACTAAATTAGGAATTGGAGTTGACAGTCCAAAGAGATTAAGGCTGCTTACGGTTCACATGATAGAGGACAAAATAGGCAGTAACTGCACAGAGAGAAAAGTCTGGATATCTACAATGGATTGTCCTTGAGTATTCAGCAGAATATTGATCAGCTCGTATAGTGAAGAAATTAAAGAAAATTTGAAAGTAACTGGAAGATACAGTGCAGAGCACTCACAGAGGGCCCGGAAAAGGACTGTTCTCACCAGCCAGAGTGGAAAAAGTCATAATTCACAGAGTGTTAGGTAGAATACTTAGAAAAGTCTTGCCTCAGAGTGAGCAGTAACACACCTTGGAATGAATACTTATTTAAAAGGCTTCAGTGCTGTGTCAATATCAGATGAAATACATTTCAAAGCCAAGGATATTGTTAGTGAAACAGATTTTAAAAATAATGATAAGAGATTAAATTTATCAAAAGAATTTAACAATCCTAGACTTTAATGCCACTATTAAAGTTTTTCAAACTGTGTGAAGGAAAAACTGATACAACTTGAAGAAGACAGATCCATAATTATAGTCAGATGTTTCAGCCTCTCTCTCCCAGTAACTGATAGAAGAAGGAAATGGCAAATGAGCACAAAGATGTAGTAGACTTGAACAACACTAAATAACCAAATTGACTTAATTGACAGTTATAAAGTATTCCTCCCCTACCCCAACCAGTGGAATACATATTCTTTTTAAGGGCACATAAATAGTTACCAAGGTAGATTACTACATTTTTGGACATAAAACAAGTCTGAATAAATTTAAAGGGATACAAATCATTTAAAGTATTTTCTCTTACCAAAATAGAGTTAAATCTAGTTCAATTAAAAATCAGTAACAGAAAGATTTGTAAAATCCCTAAATACAGTGGAACCTTGAATAACATGCATTTGAACTGCGCAGGTCCACTTATACCGGATTCTTTTCACTACATACTACAGTACTCCGTGGTCCATTGTTGGTTGAATCCATGGATGTGGAACCCTGGCTATGGAGGGCTGATGGTAGAGTTACCTATGGATTTTCAACTGTGTGAAGGGCCAGTGCCCCTAACCCCTGCATTGTTCAAGAGTCAACTGCAGTTAGAAACTCAGTAACACAGTTTTACATAACCCATGGTTCAAAGAAGAATTCAAAGGGGAAATTAGAAAGTATATTGAACTTTTAATGAAAATAGAATTTGTGGGTGGGAATTCCTTGGTGGCCTAGTGGTTAGGATTCCGGGCTTTCACTGCCACGGCCCAGGTTCAGTCTCTGGTCAGGGAACTGACTGAGATCCTGCAAGCTGTGTGGCACGGCCAAAAAAAAAAGGAAAAAAGAATTTGGGGGAAATTTACATATAAGATTTTTTTGTATAGGTAACATAAAATAAATATAATATTTCATTGATTTCATTATTTTCCATCCAGATCTTTATTACTTCTTTTCTTCTGCTTACTTTTGGATTTAATTTGCTCTTTTCAGGTTTTTTAGAGAGGAAGCCGCTAAGGTAATTGATTTGGGACCTTTCTTCTTAGGCAACCAAATTAGTTCTGTGTGTGTGTATCTCAGAGAAATATATATGGAATTTTGTGTATGTGGCATACATGTAGTGTATTTTATATAATATATTTAATATATAATGTAAATATCATGCATATGGGAATATATATCCAACATACACATGTGAAATTTGTGTTGGATAAGAAGGAAATTCTCAAATCAATTGCTTCAGCTGTTTCTACCTTAAAAATCTAGAAAAAAAAGAACAAATTAAACCCATAGTAAGCAGAAGAAATGAAGTAATAAAAAACAAAGTGGAAAACAATGTAATAGAGAAGATAGTTGAGCAAATTAGTGAAATCAAAAGCTGGTTCTTTGAGAAGACCAGTAAAATTGGTAAACTTCTAGATGAAACATTATTGATATAAGAATGGGAGTGGTGGGCTTCCTGGTGGCGCAGTGGTTGAGAATCTGCCTGCCAATGCAGGGGATATGGGTTCAAGCCCTGGTCTGGGAAGATCCCACATGCCACGGAGCAACTAGGCCCGTGAGCCACAATTACTTGAGCCTGCGTGTCTGGAGCCTGTGCTCCGCAACAAGAGAGGCCGCGATAGTGAGAGGCCCGCGCACCGCGATGAAGAGTGGCCCCCGCTTGCCGCAACTAGAGAAAGCCCTCACACAGAAACGAAGACTCAACACAGCCATAAATAAATAAATAAATAAATAAATAAATAAATAAATAAATAAATAATTCCCATTTTAAAAAAAAGAATAGGAGTGGTGATATCACTAAAAATTGTACAGATATTATGAGGAAAAATAAGGGAATATTGTGCCTGTAACTTTATAAATTCAGCAATTTAGATGAAATGGGCAGTTTCCTTCAAATAAATGACTACCAAAGCTTATTCCAAAGGAAATAGATAACGAGTCCACAAAGACGATCCCAGGTCCAGATGCTTTATTAGTGAATTCTGCCAGACATGAAATAATACCAATTCTACCTAAATGCTTCCAGAAAATTCAGGAGGAGGCTATACTGGAAATTCGTTCTTTGAAGCCAGCATTGCCCTAATACCAAAACTAGACAAAGACATTGTAAGAAAAGAAGCTACAGACCAGTGTGTATTCCGAACATAAATGCAAAAATTCTAAATAAGATTTTAGCAATTAGAAACCAAAAATATATTAAAAGGCTCAACATCATGACCAAGTGGAATTAATCCTAGGAAGACTTTTTTGACATTTGGAAAGCAGTCAGTGTAATTCTCTGTATCAAGGCCAACTTCATGGATATGCAGCCTGTTTAGTAACACAGTACTGCACTCTTAGAAGGGGCTCTGTACTTGGGTTAATGCTCTGCTGTTGCCATCTCAAAATTCCTAACAGTTTTGTCGTTGAACTTGTGATTTGTGTGGCAAGTCTCATGGGACAGTGGAGCATTCTGTGTGAACAGACAGGATACATTGAATGGCAGTGTGCTCACTAAGCTTTTGGTCTGGCTGCTTGGTGCAGTCTGGTGTCCTGTATTCCTGAGTGGGTGACCAAGACCCACGTCCTCATTGGTGACAGCAGCAGCAGAACCAGAGCAGTAGTGCAATGATTGCAGGCCCAAGAGAGAACCCACAGCGGGAGGCTAGCTTGCTTCTTCTCCCTGGAGCCTATCCCTTTAGCACTTGCATAAAATATTAACTTTCTGGGCTAAGTGTACTGGGACTGTACTCTGGCACTCAGGCAGTAATCATAGTCAATAAGGTATTACAAAATAAAAGCATACTCATAGAGGGTGCATTAGGATGTACCAGGTAGTCAATAGAATTCTTCAGAGTGTAGGCTCTGGTCTTGAAAACAACTGCTACATTGCAAAGCTGGTGTCACAGGTTTAGAAATAGAAATTAAACTTGATGGAAAAGAATATTATTTTCATATGTAATTTTGGATAAACCAACTATGAACAAGGAAGTCAGTTTTGAAATTACTTTTAACTTGTTTTTGAAGATACAGCAATAGACTGCATAAACAGGTGTTTTGAATTATATACAAATCCTGAAGGCATTTTTGGTTTCTTGTACCGATTATAGGAAGTGTCAGAGGAAACATTAAAATGCTATTGTATAAATTTACATTTAAAATTAAAGTCTTGGACAACCTAGAAGAAATGGACAAATTGCTAAAAATGTACAATCTCCCAATACTGAACCAAGAAGAAATAGAAAATATGAACAGACCAATTAGCAGTAATGAAATTGAATCAGTAATTTTTTAAAAAGAATCATAAAAACCAAAAGTCCAGGAGCAGATGCCTTCACAGGTGAACACTACCAAACATTTAGAGAAGAGTTAACACTTATCCTTCTCAAACTATTCCAAAACATTACAGAGAAAGGAATGCTTTCAAATGCATTCTAGGAGATCAGCATCACCCTAATACCAAAACCAGTGATATCCCCCCAAAAAAATTACAGACCAGTATCACTGATGAATATACATACAAAATTCTTCAGCAAAATATTAGCAAATTGAATTCAGCAGTACATTATAAGGATCATACACCATGATCCAGTGGGATTTATCCCAGTAATGCAAGGATTATTCAGTATCTAAAAATCAATCAGTGTGATACAACACATTAATAAATTGGAGAATAAAAATAATATGATTATCTTACTAGATGCAGAAAAAGCTTTTGACAAAATTCTACATCCATTTACAATAAAACTCTCAACAAAGTGTGTGTAGAGAGATGTAGCCATATGTGATAAGCCCACAGCTAACAACATATTCAGCAGTGAAAAGCTAAAAGCATTTCCTCTATGATCAGAAACAAGCCAAGGATGCTCATTCTCACCACTTTTTATTCAGCATAGTATTGGTAGTCCTTGCCACAGCAGTCAAGAAAGAGAAATAAAAGGAATATAAATTGGAAAGGAAGAAGTAAAACTATCACTGTTTGCAGGTGACATGATATTATACATAGAAAATTCTAAAGACACTGCCAAAATACTACTAGAGCCCATCAATGAATTTGGTAAAGTTGCCGGATACAAAATTCGATACAAATTTTGCAATAGAAATCTGTTGCATTTCTGTACACTAACAATGGACTATCAAAAAGATAAATTAAGAAAAGTCTCATTACAATTGCGTCAAAAAGAATAAATACCTAGGAATAAATATAACTAAGGAGGTAAAAGACCTGTACTTGGGAAACTAAAAGTCACTGATGAAAGAAAGATTACACAGATGGAAAGACATACCATGCCCATGGTAGAATTAATGGTTAAAATGACCATACTACCCAAGGCAATCTATAGATTCAATGCAATACTTATCACAATACCAGTGGCATTGTTACAGAACTAGAACAAATAATTCTAAAATTTGTATGGAAGCACAAAAGACCCCAAATAGCCAAAACCATCTTGAGGGGAAAAAAAGCTAGAGGTATTATGCTTCCTGATTTCAAAGTATACTGCTGAACTACAGTAATCAAAACAGTGTAGTACTGGCACAAAAACAGAAACATACATCTGTAGAACAGAATAGAGCCCAGAAATGAACCCACATTTATATGGTCAATTAATCTATGACAAAGTAAGCAAGAATATACAATGGGGAAAAGACAGCCTCTTCAATAAACAGTTTTGAAAAAGCTGGACAGCTATATTCGAAAGAATCAAACTTGCCTGTTTCTTGCACCATGCACAAAAATAAATTCAAACTGGATTAAAGACTTAAATGTAAGAGCTGAAACCATTAAGCTTCTAGAAGAAAACATAAACAGTATTCTCTTTGACATCAGTCTTAGTAATATTTTTTTGGATATGTCTCCAGAGGAAAGGGAAACAAAAAAATAAACGGGACTACATCAAACTAAAAAGTTTTGCACAGTGAAAAAAACTGTCAACAAAAAGAAAAAGCTACCTACTGAATGGGAGAAGGTATTTGAAAACCACATATCTGACAAGGGTTTAATATCCAAAATATACAAAGAACTCACACAACTCAACATCAGAAAACAAACAGCCTGATTTAAAAATGGGCAGAGGATCTAAATAGACATTTTCCCAAAGAAGACATGCAGATGGCTTCCAGGCACATGAAAAGATGCTCAACATCATGAATCATTCAGGGAAATGCAACTCAAAACTACAGTGAGTTATCACCTCACACCTGTCAAAATGGCTTTTATCAAAAAGACAACAAATAGCAAGTCTTGGCAAGGATGTAGAGAAAAGGAAATCCTTGTGCACTGTTGGTGGGACTGTAAACTGGTATAGCCACTATGGAAAACAGTATGAAAATTCCTCAAAAGTTTAAAAATAGAACTGCCATATGATCCAGCAGTTCCACTTCTGGGTATTGATCTGAAGAAAATGAAAACACTAATTTGCAAAGCTGTATGTGCCTATGTTTATTGGATCATTATTTACAATAGCCAAGATATGAAAGCAATCTAAGCACGCATCAATAGATGAGTGGATAAAGATGTAGTACACACACACACACGAATATTACTCAGCCACTAAAAAATGAAATTTTGCCACTTACAACAACATGGATGGACCTAGAGGGTATTATGCCTAGTGAAATAAGTCAGACAAAGATGAAGTGTTATTTCACTTATATATGGAATCTAAAAAAACAAAGCAAATGAACAAACAAAACAGAAAGAGAGTTACAGATAACAGAGAGCAGGTGTTTGCCAGCGGGGAGGGAGGTAGGGAGAGGAAAGAAATAGGTGAGGGAGATTAAGAGGAACAAACTGCCAGTTGCAAAATAAATGAGTCACAGTTATGAAATGTATAGTGTGGTGAACATAGTCGATAACTATGTATATCTTTGTATGGTGACATAATATAACTAGACTTATCTTTGTGATCAGTTTGAAGTTTATAAAAATATTGAATCACTACGTTGTATAACAGGAACTAGCATGACATTATAGGTCAATTATATTTCAAAAACAAAGAACCTCATAGAAAAAGAGCTGAGATTTGTGGTTACCGTAGGTCGGGGCGGGGTGGGGGGTGGATTGGATGAAGGCAATCAAAAGGTACAAACTTCCAGTTATAAGATAAATAAGTACTAGGGATGTGATGTACAACATGATACATATAATTAACACTGCTGTGTGTTATATATGAGAGTTGTTAAGAGAGTAAATCCTAAGTATTCTCATCACAGGAAAAAAATTCAAAAATATATAAAATTAAACTCTTGCATATACCTATTTTAGAGAGTTAGTTTTAGAAAACTGTTTCTCAAGAATCTTTATCTCTAGATATACTAAAATTTATGTTTTGAAATATTGTATCAGAAATTTAGCCCATGTTGTCTGTTTTGCAATTTGTAAGTTTATATAGTTCTCTATCACTATTATATCTATTGAGTTTTATAAGTAATGAAATACTTTTAGACTAAAGCATAATTTTAATAGCTTTAAGTATAATTTTGTTTATGATATTTGACCAAGTGACCCCACGTTTTCATTTTGCACTGTCCCCCATCAGTTATGCAGTTACGATTACCTCATATTTTAAAACTAAACAAAAGAAAAACCTATATGATCATTTCAGTAGATACAGGAAAAACATTTGACAAAATCCAGCATTTATTCCTGATGAAAGCTCTCAAATGAAGAATAAGATAAAGGGCATCTTATAGAAAACTGACCAATGTTGTGCTTAATATTTAAAAACTGAATAGTTTTCTTAACAATATCAGGAACGAGACAAGTAGGCCACTCACACTCATTAATATAATGTAACCTGGCTAGTGTAATCAGGGAAGAAAAAGAAAAGGAGGCCAGAGTGGAAAAGAAGTAGAACTGTCTTTATTCACAAAAAAATGATTATGTAGAATGGAATCTACAAGAAAAAAAAAAGAGACTAAAACTTTTAAGTGCATGTAGGTTGCAAGATAAAAATCAATATACAAAAATCAGTTTTATTTCTATATACTACCAGCGATTGATTGGAAAATGAAAAATTAAAAAGTATTTGCAGTAGCACGAAAAATATTTTTTTGGCTGATGTATCTGGCAAAGATGTGAAAGACCTCACTGAATATTATAGACCATTGCAGAGAGAAATTGAATACCTAAATAAATGGAGAGAGATACCTTCATGTTCTGTACATGTATACATTTATATATGATACATGTTCATGTATCCAAGTGCTCAATATAGTTTAACATTTTTCTCATTAAAAAGAACTGTAGATTCAGAACAATCCCAATCTAAGTCCCAGCAGGTTTTCTTACAGTAATTGACTAGCTGATTCTTAACTTCATATAGAAGTGCCAAGGAGCTAGAATAACAAATAACTTCGAAAAATAAAAGCTAAGTTGTAGCAATAACACTGCCTGATTTCAAGACTTATTATAAAGTTATGGTAAACAAGACAGTGTGGTGTTAGCATCAAGAAAGACACGTAGAGGAGTCGATCAGAATATGGAGCCCAGAAATAAATCCATTCATATATATTATGTCAGAACTTATCAAATTATATGGTTTAAACATATTCAGTTGATTCATCAGCTGTGCCTCACTGAAGCTATTTTGAGATTGCTGTGAAAGTTTCTAAATGGTTGCTGTCAGTTTATTTGTCATCACATCTTGTTATATACATATATTGGCTGGCAGCGATATGCAGACCCCACTTTTGAGTAGCACTGCTTTAGGGACACTTTTCCAAATATTCACCAGGGATGTATAGAAGCATGTCTGTCTCTATATTGTTCATAATAACAGAAAAACTAGGATCAACCAGACTATCCATCAAATAGGGGAATCAGTATGTAAATTACAGTACATTCTCACTGTGGTCTTGTATATATATCTGTGTACAACAGTGTGGATGAATTTTGGAAACTTAGAGTGAAAAAAATAAGTCAAAGAAATATACTTACAGCATAATATTTCAATAAATTTCAGAATGTATGTGGAAATTTTTAAAATAAAACAATTTTGGTGAAATCCAGTTTCATGGAGGATTTTTCAGTGAAAGGAAGATATTTATATAGCTGAAAACCACATAGGTATTTTCAGAGATACTGCTCTTCTTGAATGGACTGTATAATGGATGATACATTATCAGGGTACAATTTCCTTGAGTGTGACCATGCCTTTATTCTTAGAAGATAGAATGCTGACGTATTTGGAGTAATGGGTCATGATGTTAGTATTTAACTAAAATAGTTAATGGTTAAGAAGGGTTTATATAGAGAAAGATAAAGCATATGTGGCAAAAGTTTAACAATTTGTGAATCTGGGTGAAAGGTTTAGAGGTGGTTATTCTACTGCTTAGGCAAACTTGCTATTTTCTGCTTCTTAACGTGGAAGTTTTTCTGTTTATATTTTCTGTCTCTACCAGGGTAAATTTTGATAAGTTGTATTTTCCTAGGAAATTATTTACTTCTTCTCTTTCAAATGGATTTGTGTCAAGTTGTACAAAAATAGTCTTTTAAGATTTCTTCATACCTTGTTTCAGTGATCGTTTCTTCCTTATCATTTCTTGTTTTGTATAGTTGAGATTTCTCCCCCTTGTTTTGTTGATTAGGTTAGGCAGTGATTTGCCTCCTGTGTGAATTTTTTCAAAGAACCAGGCTTTTGACTTAATGTGTTCTTTTTTTCTGTTTGTTTCATTAACTTCTAATCTAAGAAAACTGTGCAGAAATGAAAGACCTGATTCACATATTCAAAGAGACCACCAGAAATCTGGGAAAACATACCTTAAATAGTCCTAAGACATACCTTAGTAAAACTGCTAGACCTTAAAAATGAAGGTGTTTTTATATTTATTATTTTTAATTTATTATATTTATCTGTTTTTACCATTATTGTTTCCTTCTTCGTACTTTCTACTTTCTTTTACACTACTATTGTCTTTTTCTAGTTTTTTTGAGTCAAGAAGTGTTGTTTTCATTCTTTCTTTTCTCATTGGTAGAAATATCTAATGCTGTGAAATTCCTTCTGACCGGTACATGTATCCCATACATCCTCATAAGTAATATTTTCATTAGTTTTTCGTTTTAGAACTTCTTCAGCTTTGGTTTGTGTTTCCCCTCTCACCAAAGAGCAGTTTACTACAGAGTTGTTTTTCAGGTCCAGATGAAAGGTCATTCTTCCCCATTAATTTCTGTTTTTACTGTATTATTACCCATGCATGTTATCTATATCAGTTTTTGTGAATGTTTCATGTACCCTTGAGATGTAAGTATATTTTCTGTTATAAGTTTTGATATTATAAAATAAGATATGAATTTGTAATACATGTGTAATTATTATATTTAAGTTTTCTATACCCCCTCACTTTTTGCTTTAATCCGTCTTGAAATACTTTTCGTATTAGCGTTTTTCTGTTTTTCCTTGCTTCTCTGAGTTCTGCTTCATAAAGTTGTTTGGTCTGTGTAGGTACTCATAACTGTTATTTCTGCACTCGAAGTTAGAGATTTTAGCATTGTAAAGTGTTTGTTTGTCCTTCCTGATATCAAGATTGCACCTCTGCTTCCTTCTTGTTTCCCTTTGTCTGGAATGATACTGTCCATCCCCTTGTTGTTAGCCTTTTTGTGTCATTTTCCCTAAGGGTGTTTTCCCTATACAGTATAGATTTTGGTTTTGTCTGTGACTCACTTTGAAAATCATTTTGGTTTTATTGGTGAGTTAAGCTCATTCATATTTGTTGGTATGACTCGTATGTTTGGTCTCAGTTTTGTCTTGTTACATTTAATGAGTGTTTCACATTTACTGAATTTTTCTCTTTGGTCTTTTCCTTTGTTCTTTTTGCAGGGGAGACAATTACGAATTTCTGACATTTTCGTTCTACTTCTATACTGATATAATGGCATTAGTTACCCATTTCCTTACTTAACCCTTTGTTTGATTTTTCAGGTTTTAGTGACATCCTTTAGACTATTTTTCATGTGGCTATTTCTGAGCTTATTCTTATTTCCTGTTTTTTCTCTCCTATTTCCTGTAGTTTTAAAATTACATTATTTCTGCTTCACAAGGACATGTAACATTTATGTATTATTATTCTGTCCTTGTTTTCATCCTTATTTTGGTCGTAGATCTACAGTTAAATGTATTCAGTGTTCAGTTTTTCTGCGAGTGTCTCCTGTCAGATCTTGGTTGCTTGAAGTTTGTTCTCTTCCAGAAGGTTTCATGATTACAGTTATTACCTAACTTCGTGAATATCTAAACTGGTTTGCCTTTTTCCATAGCCTTTTACTTAAAGGATTATAAATAAAGGATAAAACCACTTGACTCCCACTTCCTTTTCTTGAAAATGGTGCTCCACTGAGCTTTGTTTTGTTTATTGGTGACAAAGTCTATTGCCAAACCTACATTTATGTTTTTGTTGAGACTTAGTCTTTTTGTCCAGAGGATTTTTCTTCATTTTAGTAGTTTTACTAAGGTATGTCGTAGGACTCTTGCAGCTCAGTTTTTCCAGGTTCATGGTGGTCCTTTTGAATATGTGGATTAGGTCTTTTATCTCTGGACAATTTTCTCAGATTATGGTTTTTAATTTTAGATTTATTCCATTATTTTCTATTTTTTCCTCTTTATTTTTTTAAATTTTATTTTGTTTTTGTCTGCGCTGGATCTTTGTTGCTGTACACGGGTTTTCTCTATTTGTGGCGAGCGGGGGCTACTCTTCATTGCAGTGCGCGGGCTTCTCATTGCGGTGGCTTCTCTTGTTGTGGCGTGTGGGCTTCAGTAGTTGTAGTGCGTGGGCTCTAGGGCATACAGGCTTCAGTAGTTGTGGCACATGGGCTCAGTAGTAGTGGCTTGCGGGCTCTAGAGTGCACATTCAGTAGTTGTGGTGCACGGGCTTAGTTGCTCCATGGCATGTGGGGTCTTCCCAGACCAGGGATCGAACCCATGTCCCCTGCATTGGCAGGCAGATTCTTAACCACTCCACCACCAGGGAAGTCCCTATTTTTTGTCTTTAGAGACTACAATCACACATACATACAGTTTTAATTTTTATTTATTATATTTTCGCAGACTACTTTTTTTTCTGGGTGGTGAAATTATAGGTGTTTATTTTTTCCATTTGCTTCTCTGTATTTTCTTTTTTTAATTTATTTTTTTATTGAAGTATAGATGGTTTACAATGTTTTGTTAGTTTCTGCTGTACAGCAAAGTGATTCAGTTATACATATATGAACATTCTTTTTTTAATATTCTTTTCCATTGTGGTTTATCACAGGATATTGAATATAGTTTCCTGAGTTATACGGTAGGACCTTGTTATCCATGTTATGTATAATAGTTTGCACCTGCTAACAACAAACTCCCACTTCATCCCTCCCCCATCCCCCTCCCCCTTGGCAACCACAAGTTTGTTCTCTGTTTGAGTCCGTTTCTGTTTCGTAGATAAGTTCATTTGTGTTATATTTTAGATTCCACATATAAGTGATATCATATGGTATTTGTTTTTCTCTTTCTGACTTACTTCATTTAGTATGATACTCTCTAGTTCCATCCATATTGCTGCAAATGGCATTATTTCATTCTTTTTTATGGCTGAGTAGTAATCCATTGTATATATGTACTACATCTTTATCCATTTCTGTGTTGATGGATATTTAGGTTGTTTCCATGTCTTGGCTATTGTGAATAGTGCTGCTATGAACATAGGGGTGCATGTATCTTTTTGAATTATAGTTTTGTCTGGATATATGCCCAGGAGTGGGATTGCTGGATCATGTGGTAACTTTATTTTTTGGCTTTTTGAGGAACCTTCATACTGTTTTCCATAGTGGCTGCACCAACTTACATTCCCACTAACAGTTAGACTACCTTTTTTAATCCAGAATTTACTTTCTTATTCAGTTTTCTTCTTTTTTTTAGTTTTTTCTTGTTGTGTTTTTGCTGCTTTTATGTCTCTTTTTTTCCATTGCTATTTATTAAAATTTCAGTCAAGTCTGTTTTCTCTTTGGGCTATTAGTCTGCTTGGGCTGCTATAACAAAATACCACAGACTGAGTAGCTTACAAAACAAATTTATTTTCTCACATTCCAGAGACTAGATGTTCAAGATGAAGGTGCCAGCAGGGTTGGTTTCTGGTGAGGCCTCTCTCCTCAGCTTGCAGACAGCACCTTTTCACTGTGTCCTCACATGGCCTTTTCTCTGTGTGCGTGTGGAGAGCAAGTGAGCTCTGGTGTCCCTTCCTCTTCTAATAAGGATCCCATTCCCATCAGCTTAGTGATCCACCCTTATGACCTCATTTAACCTTCATTACCTCCTTAAAGGCTCTGTCTCCAAGCACATCCACATTGGGGATGAGGGCTTCAACATAGGAATTTGGGAGGGGGACACAATTCAGTCTGTATCTGATTCTTTGTAATTTAAGTCCTAAAGTCACTTTGTCTTTTTTACAGTTTTGACCAGCCCTTGCTTGCCCCCTTAGTCCCACATACTACGAGTCCCTTCATTTGGGTTTCCCAGTAGTCTGAGCTCTATCAGAACTGTGACATCATCTCAGTATTTTCCCACTCACAGTGGAACTTTTTCTTGCTGGGAGTAATTTTTATTTGTGGTTAATCACCTCTGAGTTTTCTGTCTCTTTTTTTACATGTGTTTACCGCAGTCTCCAGCTGACTCTTTTCGTAGATATGGGCTCTATCTCAGTTTCTTCTGTATTTGAATATTTATTTCCTTACTTAGTGGTAATATGAAGTTAGTAGTATTCTGTATCTCCTAGTTGTGCCAAAGTCATGGATTGTTGTTGGTAATTTTATTTGTTCTCCTTATATTGATCTTTTTAGTTTTTTGGAGGATTCATGGAGAGATTCAAATTTAAAGAGTTTCTGTTATTCCTCAGACATTGGAGACCAAATGTATGTGTTCTAATAACAGTTTCCTCTCTCTTTTTCCACTATACTGGCCTTTTTCTTTCTTGCTTTTTTATTTTCACCTGAAACCCTAGAAATAGAAAAAATACATACTTGCAGTTATTTTCATCCCTGGAGAATAGACAAGAAAGCAAAGTCAGCTACAAACAATTTAGGGCATTTGTATATAGTATATAGGTCTTGTTCCATAAGAAATGTGTTAATGTTCATGTGATGAGATTAATTTTTCTTGTTTCTAGAAGTCTGGAAGACGGATCACATGAAAGAAAGGAGCCAAGAAAACCAGCCTAAACATGTGTGGGAAGTTGTATTCATCAATAACAAAATGCTGACTAAAGAACAAGGTAATGTAATAGGAAAACCACTTAACTTGGACACAGATTCTTTTCCTTCCAGAAAAATACTCTGTGGGTGTGACTCATGTGGAATGAACTTCAACTATGTTTCAGAATTGGTTATCAATAAGAAAAACTATTTAGGAAAAAAGACTGATGAATTTAATGCCTGTGGAAAATTGCTACTCAATATTAAACATGAGAAAACTCACACTAGAGAAAAAAGTGAATTTTTTAAAAATGGGAGAACGGTCAGTCATAATGAGGATCCTATTCAGCTTGAGAAGATTCAAACTTTAGAGCAAAATTTTGAATATAGCATATATCGAGAAACCTTCCTTGAAAAGGCAGTATTGTATACACACAAAAGAGAGATCACTGAAGGGAATGACTGTGAATATGAGGAATGTGGGAGAAGGTTCTGTGATAACTCATCCTTCTTGTTCCATCAGATAACTCCCCCAAAGGAAAATCACTGTGAACTTAGTGATTGTGGGAAATCCTTATGTGTGAAGTCCACCCTTTTGAAACATCATGGGGCACATTTGAAATACTATGAATGTGATGAAAGTGGGAATAATTTCAGGAGGAAGTTGTACCTCTCACAGCTTCAGAAACCTCATACAGGAGAGAAACACTTTGAATGTAATGAATGTGGGAAAGCTTTTTGGGAGAAGTCACACCTCACTCGACATCAGAGGATACACACAGGAGAGAAACGCTTTCAATGTAATGAATGTGGAAAAACTTTCTGGGAGAAGTCAAACCTCACTAAACATCAGAGATCACACACAGGGGAGAAACCCTATGAATGCAGTGAATGTGGGAAAGCCTTCAGCCACAAGTCAGCCCTCACGTTACACCAGAGAACACATACGGGGGAGAAACCCTATCAGTGTAACGCATGTGGGAAAACTTTTTACCAGAAGTCAGACCTCACTAAACATCAGAGAACACACACAGGACTGAAACCCTATGAATGTTATGAATGTGGGAAATCCTTCTGTATGAATTCACACCTTACAGTACATCAGAGAACTCATACTGGTGAGAAACCCTTTGAGTGTCCTGAGTGTGGGAAATGTTTCTGTCAGAAGTCACATCTTACACAACATCAGAGAACTCACTTAGGAGATAAACCCTATGAATGCAGTGCATGTGGGAAAACTTTCTACCACAAGTCAGTACTCACCAGGCATCAGATAATTCATACAGGGTTGAAACCTTACGAATGTTACGAATGTGGGAAAACCTTCTGCTTGAAGTCTGACCTTACAGTACATCAGAGAACTCACACAGGGGAGAAACCCTTTGCATGCCCTGAATGTGGGAAATTTTTCAGCCATAAGTCAACCCTGTCTCAACACTATAGAACCCATACAGGGGAGAAACCCTATGAATGTCATGAATGTGGAAAAATCTTCTATAATAAATCATACCTAACTAAACACAACAGAACACATACAGGGGAGAAACCCTATGAGTGCGGTGAATGTGGGAAAACTTTCTGCCAGAAATCACAGCTCACTCAGCACCAGAGAATTCACATAGGAGAGAAACCCTATGCATGTAGTGAATGTGGAAAGGCTTTCTGCCATAAGTCAGCTCTAATCGTACATCAGAGAACACATACAGAAGAAAAGCCCTATAAATGTAATGAATGTGGAAAATCTTTTTGTGTGAAATCAGGACTTATTTTGCATCAGAGAAAACACACAGGGGAAAAGCCTTATGAATGTAATGAATGTGGGAAATCCTTCAGTCACAAATCATCCCTCACGGTGCATAACAGGGCTCACACAGGGGAGAAATCTTGTCAATGTAATGAATGTGGGAAAGTTTTTTACCGTAAATCAGACCTTGCTAAACATCAGAGATCACACACAGGGGAGAAGCCCTATGAATGTAACACATGTGGGAAAACGTTCTCTCAGAAGTCAAACCTCATTGTACATCAGAGAACACACACAGGAGAAAAATCTTATGATTGAAGCGAATATTAGAAATGTTGAGCATTTCAGAGAATTCACACCATGGAGAAAGCTCTGTTGACATCCTGATTGTTCAGTAACCTTCATCCACAAACTGGCCTTATTTTACTCCAAAGTAATGACATGGGACAAATCTCTAGACTGCAACAAGTATAGGACAGTCTTGTTAAGAGGTAACATTCCATTGAACGTCACGTAACTAATACTCGCATAAAACCTCACAGATATTTTGATTTTGTAAAAATTTTAGCAAAAATACAAACTAGGTTATGTCATAATTTATGTTGGGGAGAAGTCTGTCCATTTGAGACATATGGCTTGAAGATTTTCTTTAGAGGTAATCTAACATTAGAAGTTAGAAGCTGTGTTTTGGTTTTGATGTCATAGTTATTTTTAGGAAACAAATTGTAATTTATAGATGTATATCGTGCAATGTAAAGCTTTAAAAACTAAAAAAAGAATAGTAAAATAGACTCACAAGAAGTTGCAGTAATAGTACATAAAATTCTCATGTGCCCTTTATGAAGTTTCCTCTAATAATGATGTTACATAACCATAGCAATTCTCAAGTACAAGAAATTGGTGGTACTCTACTACTAAGTCAGATACAGGCCTTATTCAGATTTCACCATGTAGTCTGTGTGTTTGTGTGTGTATTTCTATGAAATTTTATGGTTTCTATATTTGAGTTAACTTTCAGCACAGGTTGCAAAATCAAAAAGGAATCTGGAATCTGTATTACATTAAGATTACAAAGGAATCAGGATTTTACAATAAGAAGTTCCCGTGTATTAATAATCACAGCCTTTCTGCCACCCTGATTCTGGCAATCATTTGAATATGAAGCTTTTTAAAAGCAGAGATAAATTGAGTAATTAGGGCAACAGCATTAAACACCTGTGAAGTATCCCTTAAGTTCACAGAGCTTAGGTATGTACATTATATAAACTATATATGTTTCCTACACAAAACAGAACTTAATGAAATTGTGAATAGAAAATAGATACTCCTAGTTTAGCAGTTGCTAACAACATTAGGCACATCTCCCATGTGTGTAGGGCCTGGAGCAACAATTCAATAAAAGGAAGCCCACAAAGTTAATGTCTAATCTTTTAAAACTTATATATCAAAATAACAGAATGTTTAATAAAATGTATTCTATGCATGGGGATGTCTAGGCCCACTCCCATTGCCCCTTTTCTCTTTTCACCCATGGTTCATCGCAAACCATGATGTGCCTTGAGTATACGTATGTAAATACTCTAGCCTTCAGCCTAAATTTATCCAAACCCTGTGTAAGCAACTGCTTTCCAAGACAAGGTCCAAGAAAGAAGCCTCAGACTAGATGACACTCAGGGCTGTAAATTAGACTGTAAATTCAAGGGTCTGATGTACCCAGAGATCTGGGCCCTTAATGCCTGTTGATTCTGTGAGAAGGAGGATTGAGCCTGGAGTAGAACTAGAGTGGTGCTTTTATTGATGGGGCAAAGGTGATATACTAAATTACATAATCAGATTATGTAAATAATTAGGTTAAGCTAATAATCTAAGATTACATTATCAAATGATCTTAGATTGCACACAGAGTCTAAGCTTCCATTTTAGGAAACTAGGCAAAGAAGAGCAAATTAAGTCCAAGGAATAAAAAACAAAAGAATAATGAGAATTAAGGCAGATATCAGAGTAATTGAAAACAGGAAACCAATAGAGAAAATCAGTAAAACCAAAAGCTGGTTCTTTGAGAAGGTCAATAAAATTGATAAATCTGTAGCCAGTTTAACTAAGAAAAACAGAAGACACAAATTGCTAATATCAGGAATGAAAGAGAGCCATAACTACTGATCCCATGAGCATCAAAAGGATTATAAAGAAATGTTATGGACAATTCTGAGCCCACAAATTTGATAACCTAGATGAAATGGGCCAATTCCTTGAAAGACACAATCTGCCAAAACTTACAGAAGGATAAATCGGAATAGGCATATATCTATTCAAGAAATTGAATCAATTTTTAATCTTCCAAATCAGAAAGTATTAGGCCCAGATGTTTTCACTGGTGAATTCTACCAAATTAAGGAAGAAATGGTATCAGTTCTCTACAATATCTTACAGAATGTAAAAGCAGAGAGAATACTTTTTACTCATTGTATGAGGCCAGCATTATCCTAGTTATAAAACCAGGCAAAGACATAACAAGAAAGGAAAACTACAGACCAATATCTCATGAACATAGATATGGAAATTTTCAACAAAATATCTGCAAATTGAATCCAACAATGTATAAAAAGAATTACATGCCATGATCAAGTGGGATTTATCCAGGTATACAAGACTGGTTCAACATTTAATAATTAATGTAACCCATCATGTCAACAGGCTAAAGAAGAAATATTATATGATCATATCAATAGGTGCAGAAAAACATTTCAAAAAATCCTAACACCCATTCGTGATAAATAAAAAACTCTCAGTAAGCTAGGAATACTAGCTTACTATAAATAAATACTAAGGAATTTCCTTAACTTGGTAATGAACATCTATAAAAATCCTACAGCTAGCATCATACTTAATGGTGAGAAATGAGATGCTTTCCCAGTAAGATAAGGAGCAATGCAAGGAGGTCCCCTTTCACTACACCTTTTCAGCATCCTTCAGGAAGTCCTAGCTAATGCAGTAAGACAAGTAAGGGAAATAAAAGGTACAGATTTGGAAGGAAGAGATAAAACTATGTTCACAGATAACATGATTGTCTATGTAGAAAATTCCAGAGAATCAACAACAACAAAACCTCCTGACACTAGTAAGCAATTACAGCAAGGTTACAGGATATAATGCTCAGGCAGGTGATAAAAAGAAATGAGCTATCAAGTAACAGACACACAGAAGAACCTTAGATGCGTATTGCTAAATGAAAGAAGTTAATCTGAAAAGGCTTTATACTGTATGATTCCAACTGTAATGCATTCTGATAAAGGCAAAACTGTGGAGACAGCAAGAAGATCAGGGGTCCAGGGTGAAGGTGGGAGGGATGAATAAGTGGATTACAGAGAATTTTTAGGACGGTGAAACTATCCTGTAGGATGCTGTAATGGTGGATACATGTCATTGATTTGTCAAAACCTACAAAATGTAAAACACAAAGGGTCAACCCTAATGTAAACTATGGATTTCAGTTGTAAAACTGTATCAGTATTGGCTCATCAGTTGTAACAAATGTATCACACTAATGCAAGATATTAATAATACGGAAAACTGTGGAGGGAGGTGGAGGTGAAGGGGTATATAGGAATTCTGTGCCTTCTGCTCATTTTTTCTGTAACCCTAAAACTACTCGAAAAAATGGAGTGTATTAAATAAATAAACAACCCTGCCGCATATAACAGTATAGATTAATCTGTGAGGATGCTTTCTTACATATTTACAAAATTGAAAACTCACATCATTCAGTACCAATTTTCCCATGTGGGGTTGGGCTGGGGAGGGGAATGCATTCTCAGAAATCATATATTGACAACCACTGAAGCATATTTTCAATTACAGCTTTTTGCTTTTCTAAGCCTTATTACCTTTTTTTGGAATTATCTTAAATTCTTTTCCTCTCATTATAACATCTTGTTTCTGTACTAAAGTTTTTGTTTGTCGGTCATATGTTTTTGCACTGCAGCTATAATCACCACTAATGAATATTTGGGTGGTTTTTATAGTCTTCAGAATACTTTTTATTTATTTATTTATTTATTTATCTATCTATCTATCTATCTATCTATCTATTTATCTATCTATCTATCTATCTAGTTAGCTAGCTAGCTAGCTAGCTAGCTGTGCCGGGTCTTGGTTGCAGCCTGTGGGATCTTTGTTGCAGCATGCGGGATCTAGTTCCCTGACCAGGGGTCAAACCCGGACCCCCTGCATTGGGAGTGCGGGGTCTTAACCACTGGACGGCCAGGGAGGTTCCCAAAATACTTTAAATTTTAGCAAGTTAAGGCCCAGTATAATAGAATCTCTTAACACCTGAAACTAAAAGGGCCTCTAATGTCCTAACTGCACGTTTCCCTCCCCATTCTACCCCCACAGGTAAGGTCCTGTAATCAGATAATCCTCCTGTCTTATCAAGGCGACCAGGTGTACCTGTGGTTCTTGCTTTTCCCTGAGTAGCAAGTTTCACTTCCCTACCAGCCCGCAAGATTATTCAGAAAAGCCAGTCCCATTGTCTCACAGGAACCAGGGGTTGCTGCACCCTCTTGATAGTACAGAGCCATTTCCCACAACCCCTGGTTGTTCCCTCTGTTCCCAAGGGTGATACCTGTGTGACCTTGGATGGCATGTGGTGCCCTCTTGCCTGGCCTGTGAATATGCATAACTAGTAAACTTATGTAGATCTCACCTGTCCAGTGTGAGATGTCATGTGTTCAGCTATTCCATTACCCCAGGGCAGGAATCCCGCCACCAACAGAGTGACTAGAAGGCAGTTAATACAGTTGGCATCGTGAGCAGGATTGTCCATCCAAGACAGGTCACCTAGTCAGTGTTAGCTAATTGCTCTTGGCTAACTGGTTCTGTGATGTGGCAGAGGCCACTTGGGATAGAACCACCAATTGCTGGCAGGCTTGCACTTTGGCCTGCTGTGCTCTGTGTTCTTTTTTGGAGTGTCGCTATCCCTTCCCACTCTGAGAGGCTGTTGTCACTAAGAGAGAATTATTAATTGGCTATGCCCCTGTGTGGCTTGCCATTGGGTTCAATCTGTTTGGCAGGTGGTCTCTGAGCTACCTATGAGGCCAGCTGCTGGACTTTGATACTCTCCCTTGTAACCACCTAGAAGGTCCATGCCATGGGTGATTGGATAGAGACAAAAACTGAAAGCCAAGACTTTACATGGCTAGAAATCCAAAATAACTGAGGAAATTAGCACAGAGAAAGAAACCTGCGTGGCATAAAAAAAGACCACAGCCATGGCAGACAGAGGATGTTCAATTAATCAACCTCTGGGTTATGGGCCCAGCATGCTTTTGCTGCACCACCTGCTACCTATTTCTATGTTGTTAAAAAAAAAAAAAAAAGTTCTGTGCTCATAGTTAGAGGGGAAAACTCCCATCCTGTGGCACAGCAAAGAGGTTAATTCAAATACAGCTTAAGCCTGGGATCCTTAAGCCATATGCAGAAACCATTGCCATGGAGCAGGCCCCTAACCCTGACGATCCTGATCGGAGGCTCTTTGGAGATAGAAATTTGTAAGTTTGATTAGAGTAAAGAGAACCCCCCCTCCCCAGAAGTATATCCAGTAACCACAAAAAGAAAAGAAATGGAAAGAAAGAATGAAGGGAGGGAGGCAGACTTAGACACAGGGAGAGGAAACAACAAAATAACTGATACAAAAGTCCACGGTTTTTTGTTTTTGTTTATTTTTTTAATTGAGGTATAGTTGCTATACAATATTACGTAAGTTAGGTCCACAGTTTGACCCAATTGGAAATCCAGAATTTACTAAAATAATTTATACAACAAAAGATAAAAGGGTGCTGATTGGCTTTTATACCTTCCAAATTAACTTTAATGTTAACTTTAGTATCTGCTGAAATGTACCATTGGCAAACTTTCATGGCCTTAATGTAGGGCTCAAATTATAGTTATATCTGGGCATCCCACTAAATGTAATCACGTTACCCCCTAAAATCTTAGAGGAGTTATTGAACATAAAATAGTGCTATAGACTAAATTGTGTATTGCTCCAAAATTCGTAATGTTGAAATCTAATCGCCAATGTGATGGTATTTGGAGGTTGGGCTTTTGGGGGTGATTGGGTTATGAGGACAGAGCCC
Source organism: Eschrichtius robustus (assembly GCF_028021215.1). Taxonomy (NCBI): domain Eukaryota; kingdom Metazoa; phylum Chordata; class Mammalia; order Artiodactyla; family Eschrichtiidae; genus Eschrichtius; species Eschrichtius robustus. The sequence continues at coordinate 6,513,979 of NC_090830.1, read as the reverse complement.
TCATGAACGGGGTTAGTGCCTTAAAATAGAGACTCCAGAGAATTCCCTTGTTTCTTCTGTCATATGAGGACTTAGGAAAGACAGCCATCTGTGAACCAGGAAGTGGGTCCTCACCAGACATCTGGCACCTTGATCTTGGACTTCTCAGCCTCTAGAACTGTGAGAAATAAATTTTTGTTGTTTATAAGGTACCCAGTCCATTGTATTTTATTATAGCAGCCCAGACAGACTGAGTCATTTAGGACAAATAGACAGTATTTCTGTTGGTTAAGGTGAAACATCCTAAGATTCATAGTACCCATTGATTTAATTTTAACATAATCCCACAGAAGGCATGGATGCTCTGATCCAGTGAATAATAACATTATATTTTTGGCACTTACAAATTGGATTGACAAAATGGGACCCCATGTACCATATACTCCAATTGAAACCATTATAAAGACCTATCTAGAGAAGTGGTTATCACCTCTGCTTCTCTGTTTAATGGTCCAGTTTAGCTTATTCTTAGCCTGGAAATAATGATGGTGCTTCACAAGGGATTATCACAACCTTAATGCTATGGCCCATCTGTTAAGGACCCAGTACCCAATTTATTAAAATTATTGCTTCCATCTAAATGACAAGTAGTAAATATTTTGTTATTCCAGGTTTGGCTAATATGTTCTGTTCAGTGCTCTTTTCAACAGCCTCTCAGCCACAGTTTGCCTTCACCTCTGAAGGGACACCAGACACCTTTACCAGGCTACCCGTGGGATACCTCAGCAACTCTGCCATTGCACAGTCTTCGTGGGCAATACCTTAACTGCATCCAGTTTTCTCCAGGAGCACAGGTATGACATTACATTGATGGCATCCTCCTCTGAGGAAATTTATTTCACAAATGCATTTGGGACATATCAATACCCACAAAAGAACTCACAAAAAGAGGCATAAGTTATTTCACCACACATAACGCAAATATCTACCCTGTCAGTTAAGTTCCTGAAAATTATTTGTAAACCAAGGGCTGATCCATCCCTGACACCGTCAAGAAACAGCTATTGACTGTTTTTTTTTTTTTTTTTTTTCATTGTCTGTTCTTAACACACACAGTGTTAATACAGATAATGTCCTTTAGTCCTTTTTGGGTTCTGTAGGCAACATATTTCCCCACTTAACAATTTTTTTTTAATCTCACTGATGCTATTACTTTCAAATTAGCCCAACTTGTATAGGGCCTCCTCCAAAAGCAGGCTCAAGAGTCAATCCAAATTGAAATCAACAGGTACTTCCATTCGTGCCCTCAGAGAGTCTTTCACTGTGGGGGCTTTAGCAGCCTCCTCTTATGCCTCCTGGAATCCAAACCAAGGCTGCAAGGAATACCATGCTGGTAGATGAGGCATTCTGTAAATCTCTTGATGTTGGTTTTGACAGATGCATTGCAGGCAGGGAAGGCAAATCCATGTACTCCAAATCTTTTGACGGTAGGTACAAAATACTGTCTGTTTTGTGATGGGAATGATCTAATGCAGTCACCCTGATAACAAGTAGCTAAACTGATCCGTCCAGGGAGTGGTGCCAAGTTAGTTGGTAATTGGTGGTTTCTACTGCTGGCAGATTAGGCACTTAACAGTGACTTTAGCCAGATCGGCCTTGACGAGAGTAAGTCCGTTTTGCTGAGCCCATGCGTAATCTCCTTCACTGCTGCTGTGGCCACTTCATTCATGAGCCCACTTGGCAATGCCAGAAGTGGCTGGGAAAAGGGCCGGACTGACAGAAGGAGATTGACATCCACAGAATGTGTCCTTCACTTAATTATTCAGTCCTCCAGTGAGGTTACTCTTCGGTGAGCATTCACATGGTACACAAATACCTTCACTCTGCCCATTTGGAAAGGTCTGGGCATGCACCTCTTCCCGAGAACTCCTTTTCAAAGATTTTCCAATGTACCCCTTCTTAGTCCTTGACCATTTAGCTAAACCATTAGCCACTGTACATAAATAAGTGTAGACCCACAACTTTGGCCATCTCTCCTTCCAGGCAAAATAAACCAGGTGCACTGCTCAAATTTCTGCCCCTTTGGATCATTTCCTTTTACCGCTGACTTTCAGGACCATCTCAGAGTGGGGCTGCATACCGTGCAGAATCGTCTAACCCAAGCCTGAGGTTTTTTCTTTCTCAGTCATTTGGTCATAGGGAACTCCTCATGAGGCCATAGCTGTGGATTGGGGGTGGGGCATGGGGTTAACAGATACACTGAAAGCATTTGTAGGCATTGAGGATCTCAGCATCTCCCCATCCCAGTTTTCAGGATTCTACTCCCTACCAGTCAGTGCCCTAACTTTTAATGAGGCCGTGTAAGGTTGGAAATTCAGTTTCCATAGTAATTAAGCTACCCAACAGATTTGTCACTGGGTTTCCTTTCATAAATCTCAGCCCTTCAGCTTTAGGGGATGAGGTGCTTTCAAGATTATCATTGAAGCTTTAAGGTCCCTTTGTGGATCTTGAGCTGGGAATTTAAATCCCCGAGCTTCTCATCTTCTTTCCCCAAAGTTCTCCAGCACATTTAGAAGTAACAACCAGTTCCATTATACTCCTTGTGCTCACTAAAGTATCTAGGGGAGAAAATACTTGATTTCCCAGAGCCTTGCTTTCTATAGGCACTTGATTACAGGTATCTAAAGGTAATAATTTGAGTATCTGCATTGCCACTGCATGTCATGGACTATCAGTGCCCCTTTACAACTGAAACAGGATCTTTAATGGCTTTAAATCTGACTCTAGTCAGTTAACAATCTAATTAAGAAAAACCAGACCCAGTTCAGAAAAACCAGACCCAATTTGGTACAAATTTATGATTCAGGAAGGATTTAATTAGAGACATAGAACCATAAGAAGAGTGTGTATGTCTAAAGGGATTTATTACAGGGCTTTGGCTTTCTACAGCTGTGGGAACTGGTTAAGCAGTCTCTATAAGGTTGTTGTCTTCATGTCTGATGAAGGCACTTGAAGTCCACAAGGCAGACAACAAGGAAAGGAAGGTGGATGTGATGTGGAAGAGAGCAAAAACAAATGAGAACTCACAACCATGAGTAGCGCCGACGAGGATGAGTTAAACTGGAGTCAGTTCTCATTGCCTCTGACCTTGATGGTGTGGTGTCCTACAGAAGCTTGGTCCCTTAGTCACTGAGGTAATCACACATACCTGGTGTGTGCATCGGAGGAGCTGAAGGATCCATGTGGAACATAGTCCTAGAGGTGTCTCATGCCAATGAGGTGGTCAGTAGATCGGCAATCGCATGTGTGAGATACAAAATGGCTGTTACATCACTTATGCCCTCCAAGTCTTGCACAAGAATCTCTTTTATGGTCCACCCCATGGGAAACATACAGGAAAAGGAATTCTGGGAAATGTAATTCAGCCTCGCCTAGGTAACATATTACAAAGCAGCCACATTGGCCTATGAAGAAACTGTGAAATCAGTTCAGTGAATCAGAGGTAATATTTTTAAAGAAATAAAACATAATATCAGAATTCATTATAGATATAGGTAAATACTGTTTTATGAAAAATATTTATAGTCAGTTATATGTTATCCTGGACTGAAGTGGTTTTCCCCCAGATCCATCCTAATGTGACTGTTTTGGAGGTAGAGCCCTTAAAGAGAGAAAGTTAAATGAGGTCATAAGGGTGGGGCCCTAATCCAACATGACTGGAGTCCTTAAAAGAAGAGGAGGAGACCCAGGGACGATCATTACACAAAGAAAAAGCCATGCAGGGACACAGCGAGAAGGCGGCCATTTTCAAGCCAAGGAAAGAGGCCTCAGGAGAAAACAAATCTACCAACATCTTGACCTTGGATTTCCAGCTTCCAAAACGGAGCCAAATAAATTTCAGTTAAGTCACCTAGTCTGTGGTGATATTTTGTTACGGCAGCTGAATGTTTGTGTCCCACCACCCTAATTCATATGTTGAAATCTAATCTCCAGTGTGAGGGCATTAGAAGGTGGGGCAGTTGGGAAGTGATTATGTCTGGAGAGTGGAGCCCTCATGAATGGGATCCCCAGCCTTTCCACCATGTGAAGACACAGCGAGAAATTGCTGTCTATTAACCAGGAAGACAGTTCTCACCAGAATGCAGCCATACTTGTTCATTAATGTTGGACTTCCCAGCCTCCAGAACTTTGCAAAATAAATTTCTGTTGTTTATAAGCTATCCAGTCTGTGGTATTTTGTTATAGCAGCCTGAATGACTAAGGCAGCTGCCTTAGCAGACTAGTACATGTGTGTACTAAAGATTGAATCAGTCTTCTGGCAGCTTTTTTAAAAAAAAACTAAGAATCTTTTTAGAGCGGTTTCAGGTTCATAGCAAGATTGAGGGGAAGGTACAGAGAGTTCCCATTTCCCACACACGCACAGCCTCCCCTGTTACCGACATCCCGCACCAGAGTGGTGTGTTATGTTATAATTGATGAGCCTACGTTGACACATCGTAAAAGTCCATCGTTTACATTGCAGTTCACTCTTGGTATTGTACATCCTATGGTTTGGGCAAATGTATTGATGACATTTATCTGTCATTATGGTATACTGAGTATTTTCACTGCCCTAAAAGTCCTCTGCACTCTGCCTTTTCATCCTTCCATCTCCACCCCAACTCCTGATTTTTTTATTGTCGCCATAGTTTTTCGTTTTCTGTAAACTTTATCCCACTTTAATACTTTAGTTTTTTGCCAGGGTATCATTTAGGATACAAAATATTTTACTTAGTCTCTTTATTATTTTATAGTCCCTCACTAGAATATAAACTCCATCAGAACTGGGAGTTTTATCTGTTTTACACACTACTATGAATCCAGTGCCTAAAACTGGCACATTGTTAATATTCAGTGAGTGAGGGGCTTCCCTGGTGGTCCAGTGGTAAAGAATCTGCCTTCCAGTGCAGGGGACACAGGTTCAATCCCTGGTTAGGGAACTGGGATCCCACATGCCGTGGGGCAACTAAGCCTGCGTGCCGCAACTACTGAGCTCGTACGCCTCAACTAGAGAGGCTGCGTGCCGCAAACAGCAGAGCCCACGCGCTCTGGAACTCGCGCACCACATCTACAGAGCCCATGCGCCCTGGACCCGCGCATCGCAATGAAGAGCGCACACGCTGAAACCGAAGATCCCGCGTGCCGCAACTAAGACCCTATGCAGCCAAAATAAATAAATCTTTAAAAAAATGTTGAACGAATGTTTGTATTGGATCATGAATTTAAATGTATTTCTTACTGTAAATTGAGGTTGAAGATATTTGCAAACTTTGGCAGTGTCTTACAGAAGTAAACATAGTCTTATCATACAATTCAGCCATTACTCTCCTGGGTAATTACTCAACTTATTTGAAAATTTAGATTCACAGAGAAGCCTGCATATGAATATTTATAGCAGGTTTATTTCCAAAATTGGAAGTAACCACGATATGCTTCAGTAGGTGAATGGATAAGCAAACTGTGGTACATCTATACAATGGAATATTATTCATTGATAAGAAGCAAGGTGTTAAGTCACTAAAAGTCATGGAGGAATCTTAAATGCGTATTGCTTAGTGAAAGAAGCCCGTCTGAAAGGGCTGTACAATTTATGATTCATATTATATGACCTTGGAAGAGGCAAAACTATAGAGATAGTAAAAAGATCAGTATTTGCAAGACCTTTAGGGGGAGGTTGGAGGGTTAAATAGATGAAGCACAGAATATTTTTTCCTGATTGGTGAAGCTATTTATTATTCTGTGTGATACCATAGTGATAGATACATGACATTATGCATTTGTCCAAACCCACAGAAGTTTACAGCACAAATAGGGAGCCTTAATGTAGGCAAATTTAAAAATCATTGGGTTCAAGGAATACCAGGAACTATTGCAGACTATGACAAGAGAATCTATGTAACAACTTCCCTGAAGGAGGTGGGTGGAAAAGTTGCTAAGTAACTTTGGAAATGAGACTGTTAGCCTCAAGACAAAAGAAACTGCACATAAGCACTCTAGGTGATAAAGTTGTTTTCCATGGGGTACAGGTTAACAATTCTGATTTATACTGGAATGGAACAGTTAAGTAAGTGGATGGTAGATGAGGGAGCCAGGTTTATCACTATTGCATTGGAATGTTGCATATCAGCAAGAAGAGGCTAGAATGATCCATGTGGTACTCTGGATTAGAGTTGGAAACATCAGTATGAACTCATGTTTACTTAATATAGATACATACGGTTATATATGAGAATTATATAAATAGGCTTATATACACATTAGTATACACAAAATATTCCCTTGCTCTGTCATCTGAGAGACTATAAAAACACCAAAACCATAATAGCAGTACGTACATGCAGTGCCCAGATCTTGGTTTCTAAAACCATATTCCCATAAAAGGAACCAGGGCTTCTTGGAGAAGTTGCTGATTGTAGGACTTGGGCAGGAAATAAATAGAAGAAGCCTGGAGCATCTTATAGTACCAGAATGTAAGGAAGTGCTCAAACAAAAAAATACCACCTTGAGGATATGTCAAAGGACCACAGGAGCCAATCGTACTGATACAAATTATTGAATAAATGGGGGAGAATAGACAGAGCTCCTATGTAAAATTCCAAATAATTTATGTAGATTGCCACCAAGGAAGAAGAGCATAACTCCCCATTCCTGTGGCTGTGCATGGTTACTTCTAAAGTGTACCGTATGGAAAGAAGGACATAAAAATATAACAACCATGGGGGCTTTCCTGGTGGCGCAGTGGTTGAGAATCTGCCTGCCAATGCAGGGGACACGGGTTTGAGCCCTGGTCTGGGAAGATCCCACATGCCGCGGAGCAACTAGGCCCATGAGCCACAACTACTGAGCTTGCGCGTCTGGAGCCTGTGCCCCACAAGAGAGGCCGTGACAGTGAAAGGCCCGTGCACCGCGATGAAGAGTGGACCCCGCTTGCCACAACTAGAGAAAGCCCTCGCACAGAAACGAAGACCCAACACAGCCATAAATAAATAAATAAATAAATAAATAAATAAATAAATAAATAAATAAATAAATAAATAAATAAATAAAAATAAAATAACAACCATGGAGAAACTGGACAAGTGATCAAGGTCAGTATCAGCAGTGGTAAGTCATGTTGATGGTGTGTACCTCTGGTCTGATGTGATGAAAGTGGCACTTTATGTGCTTTTCCTCCCCAAATCCCACAACCACAGTTTAATCTTAAGAAAAATTTCAAATTTCAGCTAAGAGGCATACTGAAAAGTACCTGACCAGTACATCTCAAAACTGTGAAGTTCATACAAAACAAGTCTGAGAAACTGTCATAGCCAAGAAATGCTTAAGTTGACATGACAACCAAATGTAATGTGATATTCTGGGTGGGGTCCTGGAACAGAAGACGACATTAGATGAAAACCAAGGAAATCTGAGTAAAGTGTGGATGTTAGTTAATAGTAATTGACCAATATTGGTTCATTAATTGTAACAAATGTGCCATACTGATATAAAATCTTAATAATATTGGGAGCTAGATAGTGTGGGTTATATGGGAACTCGCTGTACTATCTTTTCTATAAATCTAAAATTATTCTAAACTTAAAGTCTGTTTATAAAAATGTAATGATAGAATTAAGACATCATTATTTTGCCTCCTCCAGTGAATTAATGGCATCATCAGTTGTTACATCACAAAGAGAGACTACTAGTTAATTATATGCCTCATGGTGAAAGAACACACACTGCATATGGTCTTGCTAAAGTGATCACCCTCAGCATGATTAGGCCTGTCAATCCAGCAGCCAGTTTGCATGGAATACAGAGGAAACACAAAGGAACACAGCACCATGAATGTGTAAGCAGCAAAATCTGGACTGCACCATGTCAGATGCCCCAGGTTTTTCAAAGCCAAATTGAAAAGAACAGAAAGATATAGAAAGAAATCTGTAAGAAAAAAAATTGAAAGCCATAATCAGTTCTTATTTTTTTGCTTTTTTAAATGGGAAAGACTAAACTATAATTCTAGAGATGCACACTTAGAGATAACACATGCTGTAAAGAAACAAAGAATGACTCTAAAATTCAAGATGGTATTATATTACTATGGGGAGAGGTAAATTGGGCAAGGGAAAGATTTTTAGGGTGGCTGGTAAGGTTCTATTTCTTGACCTAGTGGTGATTACTAGGATGTTTGCCTAATAACATTTATTTATGCTGTATATTTGTACAGTTTTCTGTATGTGTGTTTTATTTAGTAAAAAAAAGATTTTTAAAAATTGAATATACAGGATGAATTGAAGTTCAGGTGAGGAAGGGAAACCAGGAAGGAGTCCTTTATAATAGTTTAGATGAGAAGTGATGAATGCCTAGTATGAGGAAATGGTGGTGTGGAAGGGCTCTAAATAAGAGAGAAAGGCAAGAGGCATAACGAGTAAGATTGAGTAGACATTTGGGTGTTTGGTATGAGATAGAGACAGATCAGGGAGTAGGTATCTTATATCAAGAAGACTTGAACTTTTATTCTTTTGAAAAGAGCAGGATGTAATAATAGTTTCCACTGGGAACCAAAGGGCAGAGAGTATGTGCTGAGCTTTGTTTTATTCGTCTTCCTTCCACACTTTCTTATCAGTCTGATGCTTGAGAGCAAAAAAATTTTTTTCATTTTCTTCAATTCTGCCTCCCTCTATTAACTGCAGCCCTTCAATGTAACTTCACCGTCTCTGCTATCTATAGAACAGAAGCTGAGGAGTCTGAGGTATCTTCATTCCAAGTGGATTTTATAAGATCACATATATGGAATTACATGAGTGCATGCACATTTATTTAATGGTTTCTTGACTGTTACAGTTACTTTCAAATAAAGTGACCCTAACTGATATTGACGTGTAATTTAATGATAGAGGTATAATTGCCTATAAACGTATAAGAAAATTAAATGACCCCATCCTCTTTTAAAATAGGCATAATTAAATTAAATATGCGTAAACTCCAGAGAGATGGATTAATTGATTGATTGATTTTAAGGAATTGGCTCACAAGAAGTGAGCTTACCAAAGGCTCCAAACAGCATCCCTATCTGCCACTAACACTTTAAGCATGTATAGAAGGGATATCTTGACATGCTCCGCACCACTGAACCCCTAGAAATTTCACTAAGGTAAAATTCCCCTGAATTTTTTCAGATTTATTTTTCACCTTTTGACATGCAAGTATATTTCTGCTCTTTTTCTCTTGTCCTTCTGGGACTTCCATAATGTATTACATATATTGGTTTTCATCCATGGATTGTTGTTAAATTGGTGTTTCTAGGGAGAGAGAGGGCTGGAATCTTATTTTTGCCATCTTGCCAATTTTCCATTTATTTAGATCTTTAAAAATCCTTCAGTGAACTTTTCATCAGGCAAGCCTTGTACAGGTCTTTCAGTTTTCTTTGTAGAAATGTTACACTCCTTTTGTTAAATTCACTCCTAAGAATTGTTTTCTTTTGATGCTATTGTAAATGAGTTTGTTTTCTTAATTTTGTTTTTGGATTGCTCATTGCTAGTGTATACAAGATCAATTGATATATATATATTGATCTTGTGTCCTGTAACTTTGCTGAACTCATTTATTCTAATATTTTTCAGTGGGTTTCTAAGCATTTTCTATATACAAGTTCATGCCATCTGCATATAGCAATAGCATTACCTCTTTATTTCCCATCTGTATGCCTTTTGTTGCATCTTCTTTCCTAATTGCCGTAAGACCTTCAGTACAATATTAACTAGAAGTGGTGAGAGTGGTATAAGGGCAAATAGAAATGAAAAATAAGAGGATTATTATTCTCTGTTAAAAATAATGGAAGAGACATCCCCCCTTCTTTTTCGTAGAGCATTTTCTTTTGTAAACTTGTAAATTCTTTATCCCTTTGAGATGAATATGAATCTTTAAAAAAGCCTCTTGGCAGTTTTACACCCCTACAGTATCTTTCTCAAGGAGCCTCAGAGCCATCTCTGAAATACTTCCAGGGAGGTAGCACTCCTTTTTCCCAGTTCTGGGGGAGGATGGGAGCCTAACTTCAATGGGTGCCTTGCTCCAAGTTGCAAAACTGCCTCCTGTCATAAAGATATGAGAAGCTTGTTTTTCCTTTTATAAAGACAATTAATTAACACAGATGGTCATCCCAATTACCAGACGAATTTTGGGTGAACTATGCGCAATAAATGGTACTGTCAAGTCCTCTTACTTAAGGACTAGTTATTGTTTATCTTGAGAACATGTATGTAATGAGTTGTACCTGCTTGGCTTTATAAAAGGGTGAGATTTCTCTCTGTCTTTGCAATCTCTCAGCAGATTGCCTGTAATGCACATCACATTCTGGTTTTATGCTTATTCAATAATAAAATTCTTTTCTTTGTGTTCAAGCCAAGGGACCCCTTCAGTAGTCCCTTATTATCCACACATAGCTAGGAAGGCACAAATGATAAAGGGAGAATCATGGAAAGATTAAGAGCTTGGATAAAAGAGTCTGCATAGGAAGGCAACATATGGAGACTAGCTGTACTAGTCACTTGGAAAAAAGGCAAACAAGGTGTTCAACTAATTAATGTAAACACAGGAAGGGAAACCAAAGTGCCCACATGATTCATATTTTTCTTGTCTCAACGTGAAGGAAACCAGCCCATCCTATTTGGATCACCAGCACAGCTGATGCCATTGAGAAGCCACCCAGGACTCCTGGGTAATTCAAGTGCCTTTCTCACCAGCTGATGTTACCACTTAAAGGCTTCTTTTCCCCATGCCCCAGAACTTTACAGACGTACACCTCAGCATGTTTTCAATTTACAGCCCACACAGGGGAATGTATACTGATTATTGCATAGAATTCAGCAACCAGCAGCTGCGTGGAATTCTGTAATTAGCAGATTTTGCTCCTTTGATAGAGCAGTCACATTAGGGTCTGGAAGATCACTACATAAAGGGGTGTGGTGGCCAGGGGAAGCTGACTATCTGCCACTTCACCCCTCATAACTACGGAGTAACTAAGGAAGTTACGAACTCTTTGAGAAGGGTTGCTAACAGCTGTACTTGAAGCCTTTCCACTGAAGTTGAGCTGGGAGATGTTGCAGCAGTGTACCCAGAAGACATGGGAATCCCCCCACTGATTTCTGTCCGTGGTTTGTTGAGGCTTTCTCAAAATTCCCTGGTGTGAACCTGGGGTCAGGTCAAAATATGCTCTGGTTTTAGCAACCTTTGTTTTGACTCTCTAGCCAACTGTCCAAATCCAAATTAAGGAAAAGTGGGAGGATGGCAAGGACAGATTGTTAGTCAAATCTGAGCAGCAGCTACTCACTTTGGGGATAATCTAGAGAAAGTGAAAAAAATAAAGATTTCTGTGTTGGCTGCTCAGTTAGAACTCCTTACTAAAGGGAATACTCCCTACTGTAGTCAACCTGTGAAGGGATCCGGAAGAGGGGACTGTAGAGAGAGACTCCGGAGGAGGCAGGGATTGCAGGGACAGGAGAATCAGCAGGACCTGGAAGAAAAAAACCTTCAGCCAGGAAATACTTGGCAAATGGCTCAAAATGGGCAGATTGTGAGAATCTCAGAGGTGGGAACTGGTGAACCATATGTGTCAGTAACTTTCCCTTAGGCTAATCTCTGCCTGTTCTAATAAACTCTGGTGCTACTTATTCTGCAATTTCCTCAGAAATGTCTCATTTTCCATCTGGCGGCAGATCGTTACAGATTGTTGGTATTTTGCGTCAGTCTCCTACTTGTTCCGTTTCCTCCACAGTTCCTATGCAGATAGGTCCTCTAACTTGGGAATGCATGTTCTTACTTTCTCCTCATTCTTCTATAAACCTACTGGGGGAGAAACCTGTTGTGCAACTAAAAGGCTACCATATGCTGTACTCTGGATGGAGTAGCTGTGGAGCTCCTTGGGGAAAAGACACCTGATTTGGTCATGATGTGCCCTTTGAAAGAAAAGGGGTATGGCAGAGAGTGGCAGTTTCACACCATGCTGGGCAAGCACACCAAGTGAAACAAATCAATGCATCCTGTTGGGCCTAGGAAATGATTTTTCTTTCCTTCTGCCTATGTGGAGAGGTTTTCTGAATTGGAAGATTTTGTTTTAAACATCTTTGTCTTGTTCCTGATCTTAGGAGGAAAGCATTCAATCTTCCATCATCAAATATGATGTTAGCTGTGGATTTTTCAAAAATGGCATTTATTAGGTGGAGGCAATTCCATTCTATTCCTAGTTTGTTCTGTCTTGTATCATGAAAGGGTGCTGGATTTTGTTGAATGCTTTCCTGCATCTATTGAGATAATCATATATTATTAAATGAGATAATATGAGTTTATTCTGTTAGTATGATGTATTAATGTAATAGTCATTTTTGATATTCTGTAATTGGTGGTTTAGCATCTTGAAATCATGGGCCAAGTTAATGGCTAAAGATGTTGGCACATATACCATCCCTGTGTTTCCACAGGTGCATAAAAACCCCACCATCTGTGTTTTGCTTCCTGCCCAATAGGGCACTTCCCCACCTAACATAGTATAGTTAGGTTACTATAGTTTATCACCACCACTGTAGTAAGAATGGCTTTTCGTTCATGATTTCTCTTCATGTCTTCTGTCTCTTGACTGGTGTTTCCCCATGTGGCCCTGCGTGGTGTGGTGTGTCCCCTCCTCTTGAACATTATAAGTCATGAAGTCTTCTTTCAAAGGCAGTTGTCTCCATGTCTATCATTTTATCATACCTGATTAAAACAAATCCCAGGTACGTCTTAAAACAGTTGGTGCATTGAGCAGGGTGGTTCAGTGACAGATGAGGATGACATGTCTCCAGACGGCTTTTGGCTTACTAACTGGATCCAGCTGACAGCAAATAATGCTTGGGAAGGCTCTGCTGGCTGTTGACATACTTCTGCTTTAGTGGCCACCGCGTAGTGTTGTATCTGTTGGGTTTTTCTCGTTATCCAGTCCAATTGTGTCAGAGCTCAGAAAGCTGAGTCCACCCTGAGCTTAGGGTGCTGTAGTCTGAGCAAAGAGGTCCCCACTTGGTCCCTATGTGTTGTGATGCACCTAGTCTGGATGCGGTCTCCAGGGGTGCTTAGGGTAATTGGCTATCATACTGAGCAAAGGTTCCCTAAAGGGATGGGAACAGTTACCCTCCCACCCTCACCTGGCGAGCTTGATCTGTAGGTAGGGGCTGCTCCAATATTCTCCCTTATTTTCCTTGTATGCAAAAGACATACTAGCCTGTCTCATTAGGTAGCAGGATGCTACCTGGCTAGGCATCCTTACATTGGAAGGACCTAGTGACGATCAGTTTGAGGGCACCCACCCTACAGAGACCACGGGTCCCCACAAATGTTATGTTGTTGCAAAATCCTCTGCTGTTCTCTGCCGTGCTGTTGTCACAGTTTGATCCCAGACCCAGTGATATGATATGAGGGCCCATCCCTGGAGACCAATGGCCCAGTGTTTAATGAAAGAGGGGAAAGGAATATCTGTTTCGAACTCCCCCCGCAAACTAAGGATGTGGTCCAATTAATACAAAATTATAAAATACTAATCAATTATATCTCCTAAGTGCTGCTGATTATCAGTGCACAAAAGGTCTTATACTCTTAACAAAAACTTTGAAAGCTAAGGCTGATGCCACTGTTGCAAATTCACAGTGCTTTCAATGGTTCAACCCGTTTGTGGTTAGTTGTGAGTTCAGACGTGTGAATGACAGACACATTAATGTGTCATAGGATTATCAAGTTCAATCATTTCCATTTTTGCAGTGGTTGCTATTATCTGTTTTTATTTGTGTACATGTGAATCCTAAAACGCCAAAATGCAAGTGTAAATTTTACGATGAATTTTCTGAAAAGTGGAAATTTATTAAGCAAGGAAAAATTCCCTTTGAAGATTTTTTACAGTATGTAAAAATGGTAGTGGGAATTCCCTGGTGGTCCAGTGGTTAGGACTTCATGCTTTCACTGCCAAGGGTATGGGTTCAATCCCTGGTTGGGGAACTAAGGTCCCACAAGCCACGCAGTGTGGCCAAAAGGCAAAAAAAGAAAAAAAAAAAATGTAGTGAGTCAGATATAAACCGGCATATACTAACAGCTAAGCATAAGAGATGTATAATTTCTTCAGCTAGTACTATAGAAAGAGATAAAATAAATTTTTTGATTAATAGGAATTCAGATTGAGATATAGTAATTGCAGTGGAAGCTGTAAATACCCTCCACACCATACATCATCACCAGTCTTTCAGCTCAAATGACTGAATGTACTGCTAACAGAGTATTTTCTAATTCCAGAGTTGCAATCAAAATTTCAAGTGCCAGGGCTTCCCTGGTGGTGCAGTGGTTAAGAATCCACCTGCTGGGGCTTCCCTGGTGGCGCAGTGGTTGGGAGTCTGCCTGCTAATGCAGGGGACACGGGTTCGAGCCCTGGTCTGGGAAGATCCCACATGCCGCGGAGCAACTAGGCCCGTGAGCCACAATTACTGAGCCTGCGCGTCTGGAGCCTGTGCTCCGCAACAGGAGAGGCCGCGATAATGAGAGGCCCGCGCACCGCGATGAAGAGTGTCCCCCACTTGCCACAACTAGAGAAAGCCCTCGCACAGAAACGAAGACCCAACACAGCCATAAATAAATTAATTAATTAATTAAAAAAAAAAAGAGTTTGGTAACTCTTGAAAAAAAAAAGAATCTGCCTGCCAATGCAGGGACACGGGTTCGAGCCCTGGTCCGGGAAGATCCCACATGCTGCGGAGCAACTAAGCCCGTGTGCCACAACTACTGAGCCTGTGCTCCAGAGCGCGGGAGCCACAACTCCTGAAGCCCGGGCGCCTAGAGCCCATGCTCTTCAACAAGAGAAGCCACTGCAATGAGAAGCCACCGCAACGAGAAGCCGGCGCACTGCAACAAAGAGCAGCCCCCGCTCACCGCAACTAGAGAAAGCCCAAGCACAGCAACAAAGACCCACTGCAACTAGAGAAAGCCTGCGCACAGCAACAAAGACCCAACGCAGCCAAAAATTAAAAACCTTTAAAAAAAAAAATTGCAAGTGCCAGGATAAAGACCACTGCAACAACAACAAAAATAATAGCTTCACTTATGATTACAGAGATTATCAATGTTCTAAATGCCTCATCTTTTTTCTTTTTTCTTTTTTTTAGCATCATCGCTGTGGATGCAAGCAATTACAATGCAGAAAATGCATATTTTCCCCTTGCTTCTACATTGCTTTTGGTTGAGGTAATAATACAAATTTTGGTGGATGTTTGCATAAAGGTGCAGACATGTTTATTCCAAGGTTAAACAAAGCATGAATGATTCTGTGGAAGATGTTGACTGTGCTGCCCATATTCCGCACAATGCTTGCTGTTCAAATAGCTTCTGATGTTCTTTCTATTGATGTTGAAGTAATTGTCATGAAGTTCTCTTACTTCAGCATTTATAGTATTTGCATTGAGTGATTAAAGGATTTTTGTGATTTTTTTATTGGCATTTAGTATTCTTCATTTCTCTTGCATTCAGAAACTCATTGACTCTCTTTAACAAACACAGCTGGAAGAGTTCTCAGTTTATTTAAAGCACTGAAATAATATTTTAATTCTCAAGAAAAGGCTCCCAATTCTTGTTTAACCTTTTAAATATTCCATTGAATGAAGCTAATTTGCTTATTTCTTGTTCATAGATTTCAGTATCTTTTTAGCAATAGGATTATGGAAATTGAAAGAAGAGCAAAAAGTGTTAGTGAAATATTCCACTGTTTAATGGAACTTAGTGAAATCTTCATGTCAGACTGTTCTTAAAAGGGAAAACATGACTTATGGAATAATAGGAATAGGAAAATAAATTTTGACTTGTGGATAATCATTATTGTACTTGCCATGACTGTATTTTGAAATGAGTTTAATCTCTTGAAGAATTTGATTCTTTTACATGGATGTTACTAACTGCTCTTATAGCATGAGATCAAGTGGAATTATCATGTGTAGTGTTAAAAAGGAAAGGAAAAAATTGAAAAAAGTTTTCTTTTATCAGTGGACAGCATGTTAAAAACTTGTTAATCAAGAGATCCATCGTAATCCTGAAGAATGGAAAAGGCAAGTTCTGCCATGAATAATGGTATTATGTGTTTCAACAAATCAAATCTGAAGAGCAGTTCCTAGAGTTGTTAACTTTATGCCATTATATCTGCTCAGAACGCTAAAGTTGAATGTCTTTTCTCATTAATGAATGTCCAGTGGACAAAGGATGAAGTAGGTGAGATGTTACTACTGTAGGAGATATGTTATAATGAAAATGGAGCAATGTAACAGTCTCTGGAAGAAATTCTATAACTCAATTCTGCAAGGAACTGTTAAGGAGAGCCAGTATATCAGGAAAATAGTTAAAGATATGTAATTTAGATACTTAAAATTTATTTCAGATGAACAATGAATAAAAGTATATCTCATGGCTTGTATTTTCTAAATCTGGCAATTTTACCCAATGTGCCCAAAGTCACAGACCCTTTTTTTTTTAATTGAAGGAAGTATACTTGATTTAGTGTTGTGTTAGTTTCAGGTGCACAGCAGAGTGATTCAGTCATATATGTGTGTGTGTGTGTGTGTCTATATAGAACTTCAGTTATATATAATCTCTATACATACACATAAAAATACTCTTTCAGATTCTTTTCCATTATAGGTTATTACAAGAAACTGAATATTATTCCCCTATGCTATACAGTAGGTCCTTGTTTTACATATAGTAATCCCAAACTCCTAACTTATCCCTCCCCCCTTCCCCTTTAGTAACCGTAAGTTTATTTCCATCGCAGAGCCTTTTCTGCTTGAGGTGGCTCTAAGGCTTTCAGGAAATGTATCGTGCGCAGCTATCTGGCACAGGACGGGGCTGTCACTATGGGCCTTCTGCGCATGTGCACTGCCGCCTCCTCCCCCCCTCCCCCCCCCCACCCCCGGATGCCGGGCGTGTTCCCGTTCCGCGGCCGCTGTCTCGCGAGGAGATGGTTGCGGAATCTCTGGCGGCTGCGGGCCAGGCAGCTGGCGAGCAGGACGCTGCGGTGGAGCACCGGGGGAACAAGAAGCTCCAGGCCAGAGGCGGGTGAAAGAGGAAGCGGCTTTGTCTCCAGATTCGGTGTAAATCTGGCCCCGTTTTTATGCACCTGATGAGAACCTGCACGTCCCAGCGCTTAATTTTCTCATCTTCAAGGTGCCCTACCATTTGAGGCCTCGGTAAGACCGCGCGGAAACTGGCCTTTGGCTGTCAGTAGATGCGCACTTTTCTTCTCAGCGGAGACCCTTGTTCTTTTCCACTCAGGATCTCGCTGAATCCTCCCAACCACCTGTGGTCAGCGTCGCGTCCCCTTTCTAACAGTGAGGCTCCAAGACGGGATAGAAATTCAAAGTGGCGAAGGGAGCAGGGGCAGGAGCAAAGATAGATCCCATGCCTCGTTCTCTGCCCAGCATAAAATCTGAGCATGAGTCGGTCGCAGCAGTAAGCAGTAACCCCTGAAGGAAATAATGTTGAAGTGAATGCAGCATTGGTTTTGGGGGATTTCTTCTTGTTTCTAAAGAACCTGTGAACATAAATGGAGGCGTCCAGGCCTCTCTGACCCCCTCTAGCTTTGCCTGTGCCCTCAGTAGCACCAGTTTGCTTTTACAGGAGGTCCTGCTTAAGATCCAGGAGCTTTCGATCTTGGATGAATATTCCAACTGGTTTAGGTTCCACCTTTCTTGCAACAAAGCGGCTTTTGTGAGGTAGGAAGGGGGATTTCCGGGAGCGGGAATTGTCCCGGTAGGACAATCAGTTCGCCTGAGACCTCAGTAGAGATCCAGAGCCCAGGTGCAAAGACGCTTGTTGCTCAGCCGGAAGCAATTTGGGTCCTCCTGCCGGAACCACTGTCATATGCAGACTGTCACAGACTGGGTGATGGTGGAAACCTTGGGCCAACTTTCCAGAGAGATGTAAGCTGTGGTTGGGATAGGAGGACAAGACAAAAGGAACAGAAGATACTGCTTCTTGGGGAGTTGTGAAGGCATCGTATGGAGGGAAGGGCTGACCAGCCACAGGGGAGGGAATTACCTTCTTCCTCCCTTCACTCTTTACTCCACTCTTTCTGAGCTCTGAGCTGTTCCCACACTCAGCACAACTAGAGATATACTGATGCCCCCTCTATCCCGATCTTACAGAATCAGAGATGGTACTGCAAGACAGGTTGTTAAGACTTGGACTGAAGACAGGTCTATTTCTGCTTTACTTAAAAGATGGAGTTGGGTTGGGGTGGGCAAGAAGTGAGTCAAAAATGTTAAGTGGTTACAATTCTACATTTTGTTATGGCAGAATCAAGAGGAGACATGGAGTCTCTTGATGGTCTAGGCAGGTCTTTTCTGCTTTAACAACAGATAAGTCAAAACCAGTTTGGTTTGGTTTTTTTTAACTAAAAAATACTTCTGAGACCTGAAACCAATTTAAGAGTAAACCCTTTTTTTTCCTTCCAAAAAAGACCAGCCCTTTTTTCCTTCCAAAAATACCCCATCCTTTTTTTCAGAACCTTGTTGAGATTCTCTGGTTTGTAATGAACATTACAAATTTTTGTGCTGAATATTTTTGCTCAGCATCAGTTTTAATGAAAGCATTGTGTCCTGTTCCTTGGCTTTTCCTAATTGGCTTAATTAGTTTAATGTGTTGTTTATATTTTTTCTGTGTTACAGCATACATTGTTGACAAATCAGCAGAAAACAAATGTTTTTACATTTGAAAACTAGCTTGTCCAAACATTACATAATCATCCCAGAGTCATGCATGGACACCGAGTGCTTCCCTCCCTCACTGTTATCCTTTCTGCTACTTCTCAAAGTGTCTCCCATTTTGAGGCGTTTTGCCAGCTGCTATGTGGAGCTTTCTAGGCAGGTGATGTCACTCATGAGCTTTCCTTCTTTCTCAGGTGTGCCCCCTCAGTTCGCTACATTCTTCCAGGAGCAGCAGAAAATGATCACATCCCAGGTGAGTCGTTTAATTTATGCACAGTTTTGCTTAACACTGATTATTTGAGGTTTATAAAATACCTATACATTCATATGAAATAGTAGAAATAGATATGTTAACATCAGGAAAAATATAGAACAGAAGTCAGCAAATTGCAGTCCATGGGCCAAATGTGGCATGCTGCCTGTTTTTTTATGGCCCACAAACTAAGAATTTTTAGGTGATTGAGAAACAAATCAAGAGTAATAGTCTGCGATGTGAAAATTGTATGAAATTCAAATCTCAGTGTCTGTAAAGTTTTATTGGGACACAGCCATGCTCATTCATTTATGGCCGTGGCTGCTGTCAAATTACAAGGGCAGAGTGGTTGTGGCAGAGACTGTGTGGCTCACAGGCCTAAAATGTTTACTATGTGGACATTTACTGAAAAGGCTTGCTGACTTCTGATATAGAACAGCAGATCAACAGTAGGACAAAGGTGCCATGTAGGTAAATGCAGATCCTGTGATCTTACTGAGTTGTGAAACTGGGCCATAAAAAAGTCTTTTGATAGACTTCATTAGGTGACATTGTGAACCTTTTTTTTCTTAAATTTTTGGCTGCGTTGGGTCATCGTTGCTGCACGCGGGCTTTTTCTAGTTGCAGCAAGTGGGGGCTACTCTTCGTTGCGGCACGCAGGCTCAGTAGTTGTGGCGCACGGGCTTAATTGCTCCTCAGCATGTGGGATCTTCCCGGACCAGGGCTCGAACCCGTGCCCCCTGCATTGGCAGGCAGATTCTTAACCACTACGCCACCAGGGATGTCCAGTGACATTGTGAACCTTCTAGTGACCGTCTTGCAGTTGCATAAAGAAGTGGAAGGAATAAAGTGAATGATTTTTGTCTAATCCAGGGGAAAAGTTGAGATGTTGAAAGAAAATATGTGATAAATAATTCAAATGAATTAGAGCAGCATTAGGACTCCTAGTTGTTCAAAGAAGGGACAAGTCTGGGTAGACCAGGGTGACCTAGGTTGGTTAGTAGGATGAGGCAGGCTATGTGACAATACTGAGGACTGGGCAGAATATAAATCTTTGTAGAATATGGCAAGGGATTCCCCTATTTTAATTGTGGCAAAATACATATAATATGAAATTCACATTTCAACCATTTAAAAGTGTAGAATTTAGTGACATTTTGTACATTCATGATGTTATGCAACCATAAACACCACTTACTTCCAGAATATTTTCATCACACCAAAAGGAAAACCCATATCCTTAATAAGCAGTCCTATAGCTTAATAAACAGTTACTCCCCATTCCCCCCAGCCCCTAGCAACTGCTAATCTGTTTTCTGTTTATGGATTTGCCTTTTCCGGACAGCTCATGTAAATGGAATCATGAAGCCTTTTGTGGGTGGCTTCTTTCACTGATCATGTTTTCAAGACCCATCCATGTTGTAGCTTGTATTACTACTTCATCCCTTTTATGACTGAATAAATATTCCATTGTATGTATATACTACCTTTTGTTTTTCCATCATTTGATGGGCATTTGGGGGTGACTCCATGTTTGGTTATTGAGAATAGTGCTGCTGTGAGCATTCACGGACAAGTTTTTGTTTGAAGACCTATTTTCAGTTCTTTCCTGGGAGTGAAATTGATGGATCATGTGATAATTCTGTGTTTAACTTATTTTGAAACTGCTAAACTGTGTTCTGCAGCAAGTTCCTTGCAAGGCCTTATGAATTTTGTGTTAGCTTTCCTATTTCTGCACAAAAAGGCTGTTGAGATTTTATAATTTTTTAAATTAATTAATTAATTATTTGTTTTATTTTTTTGGCTGCGTTGGGTCTTCGTTGCTGCACGCGGGCTTTCTCTAGTTGCGGCAAGTGGGGGCTACTCTTTGTTGTGGTGCGTGGGCTTCTCATTGTGGTGTCTTCTCTTTGTTGCGGAGCACGGGCTCTAGGCGTGCGGGCTTCAGTAGTTGTGGTGCACGGGCTCAGTAGTTGTGGTGCACAAGCTTAGTTGCTCCGCAGCATGTGGGATCTTCCCAGACCAGGGCTCAAACCCATGTCCCCTGCATTGACAGGCAGGTTCCTAACCACTGCGCCACCAGGAAGGTCCAAGATGAGATTTTGATAAGGATTGCATTGAATCTGTAGACGACTTTGGGGAATCTTGCCACTTTAAGAATATTAAGTATAAGAATCCATGAACATGAGATGTTTTGCCATTAATTTAGGTTTTTAATTTCTTTCAGCAACGTTTTGTAGTTTTCAGAGTACAGATCTTACATATGCTTGCTTAAATTTATTCTTAAGAAGTTTGTTCTTTTATTTTTTTTATTTTTTTATTATTTTTAACATCTTTATTGGAGTATAATTGCTTTACAATGGTGTGTTAGTTTCTGCTTTATAACAAAGTGATGAGTGATACATATACATATGTCCCCATATGTCTTCCATCTAACGTCTCCCTCCCTCCCACCCTCCCTATCCCACCCCTCTAGGTGGTCACAAAGCACCGAGCTGATCTCCCTGTGCTATGCGGCTGCTTCCCACTAGCTATCTATTTTACGTTTGGTAGTGTATATATGTCCATGCCACTCTATCACTTTGTCCCAGCTTACCCTTCCCTCTCCCTGTATCCTCAAGTCCATTCTCTATTAGGTCTGTGTCTTTATTCCCGTCTTGCCCCTAGGTTCTTCATGACCATTTTTTTTTCTTAGATTCCATATATATGTGTTAGCATATGGTATTTGTTTTTCTCTTTCTGACTTACTTCACTCTGTATGACAGACTCTAGGTCCATCCACCTCACTACAAATAACTCAATTTTGTTTCTTTTTATGGCAGAGTAATATTCCATTATATATATGTGCCACATCTTCTTTATCCATTCATCTGTTCATGGACACTTAGGTTGCTTCCGTGTCCTGGCTATTGTAAATAGAGCTGCAATGAACATTGTGGTACATGACTCTTTTTGAATTATGGTTTCCTCAGGGTATATGCCCAGTAGTGAGATTGCTGGGTCATATGGTAGTTCTATTTTTAGTTGCTTAAGGAACCTCCATACTGTTCTCCATAGTGGTTGTATCAATTTACATTCCCACCAACAGTGCAAGAGGGTTCTCTTTTCTCCACACCCTCTTCAGCATTTATTGTTTGTAGATTTTTTGATGATGGCATTCTGATTGGTGTGAGATGATATCTCATTGTAGTTTTGATTTGCATTACTCTAATGATTAATGATGTTGAGCATTCTTTCATGTGTTTGTTAGCAATCTGTATATCTTCTTTGGAGAAATGTCTATTTAGGTCTTCTGCCCATTTTTGGATTGGGTTGTTTGTTTTTTTTGATATTGAGCTGCATGAGCTGCTTGTAAATTTTGGAGATTAATCCTTTGTCATTTGCTTCATTTGCAAATATTTTCTCCCATTCTGAGGGCTGTCTTTTCGTCTTGTTTATGGTTTCCTTTGCTGTGCAAAAGCTTTTAAGTTTCATTAGGTCCCATTTGTTTACTTTTCTTTTTATTTCCATTTCTCTAGGAGGTGGGTCAAAAAGGATCTTGCTGTGATTTATGTCATAGAGTGTTCTGCCTATGTTTTCCTCTAAGAGTTTTTATAGTGTCTGGCCTTACATTTAGGTCTTTAATCCATTTTGAGTTTATTTTTGTGTATGGTGTAAGAAAATCTTCTAGTTTCATTCTTTTACATGTAGCTGTCCAGTTTTCCCAGCACCACTTATTGACTAGACAGTCTCTTTTCCATTGTATATTCTTGCCTCCTTTGTTTTACATTAATTGACCACAGATGTATGGGTTTATTTCTGGGTTTTCTAGCCTGTTCCATTGATCTATTATTTCTCTTTTTGTGCCAGTACAATGCTGTTTTGATGACTGTAGCTTTGTAGTATAGTGTGAAGTCAGGGAGCCTGATTCCTCCAGCTCCGTTTTTCTTTCTCAGGATTGCTTTGGCTATTCGGGTTCTTTTGTGTTTCCATACAAATTTTAAGACTTTTTGTTCTAGTTCTGTGAAAAATGCCATTGGTAATTTGATAGGGATTGCATTGACTCTGTAGATTGCCTTGGGTGATTATTGTCATTTTTACACTATTGATTCGTCCAGTACAAGAACATGGTATAACGGTATAACCTTCCATCTGTTTGTATCATCTTCAGTTTCTTTCATCAGTATCTTATAGTTTTCAGAGTACAGTCTTTTGCCTCCTTAGGTAGGTTTATTCCTAGGTATTTTATTCTTCTTGAGGTGATAGTAAATGGGATCATTTTTTAATTTCTCTTTCTGATCTCTCATTGTTAGTGTATAGAAATGCAACAGATTTCTGTGTATTAGTTTTGTATCCTGCAACTTTGCCAAATTCGTTGATGAGCTCTGGTAGTTTTCTGGTAGCATCTATTAGGATTTTCTATGTATAATATCATGTCATCTGCAAACAGTGACAGTTTTACTTCTTCTTTTCTAATTTAGATTCCTTTTATTTCTTTTTCTTCTCTGATTGCAATGGCTAGAACTTCCAAAACTATGTTGAATAAAAGTTGCAAGAGGGACATCCTTGTCTTGTTCCTGATCTTAGAGGAAATGCTTTCAGCCTTTCATCGTTGAGTATGATGTTAGCTGTAGGTTTGTCATATATGGCCTTTATTATGTTGAGGTATGTTCTCTCTATATTTATTTTCTGAGGAGTTTTATCATAAATGGATATTGAATTTTGTCAAAAGCTTTTTCTGCATCTATTGAGATAATCATATGGATTTTATTCTTTTAGTTATTAATGTGGTCTATGACACTGGTTGATTTGCAGATATTGAAAAATCCTTGCATCCCTGAGATAAATTCTACTTGATTATGATGTGTGATCCTTTTAATATATTGTTGAATTCGGTTTGCCAGTATTTTATCGAGGATTTTTGCATCAATGTTCATCAGTGATATTATCCTGTAATTTCTTTTTTGTGGTGTCTGATTTCGGTATCAGGGTAATGCTGGCCTTGTAGAATGAGTTTGGAAGCATTCCTTCCTCTGCGATTTTTAGGAACAGGTTGAGAAGGATAGGTGTTAACTCTTTTCTAAATGTTTGGTAAAATTCACCTGTGAAGCCATCTGGTCCTGGACTGTTGTTTGTTGGGAGGTTTGTTTGTTTGTTTTGCTTTGTTTTTAATTGCAGATTCAATTCAATTGCTGGTAAGTGGTCTGTTCATACTTTCTATTTCATCCTGGTTCAGTCTTGGGAGATTTTCATTTATTGTAATTTGTCCATTTCCTTCAGGTTGTTCATTTTATTGGCATATAGTTGTTCATAGTAGTCTCTTATGATCCTTTGTATTTCTGTGGTGTCGGTTGTAACTTCTCCTTTTTCATTTGTGATACTGATTTGGGCCCTTTCTTTTTTCCTTGATGAGTCTGGCTAAAAGTTTATCAATTTTGTTTATCTTTTTGAAGAACCAGCTCTGAGTTTCATTGAACTTTTAAATTATTTTTTATTCTCTATTTCATTTTTTATTGCTCTGATTTTTATGATTTCATTACTTCTACCTTTGGGTTTTGTTCTTTTTCTAGTTCTTTTAGGTGTAAGTTTAGGGTGTTCATTTGGTTTTTTCTTGTTTCCTGAGGTAAGCTTGCATCACTATAAACTTCCTTTTTAGGACTGCTTTTTCTACATCCTATATATTTTGGATCATTGTGTTTTAGTTTTCATTTGTCTACAGGTATTTTTAAATTTCCCTTTGATTTCTTCAGTGATCCATTGGTTGTTTAGTACCATATTGTCTAGCCTCCACTTGTTTTTGTATTTTGCAGTGTTTTCTTGTAGTTGATTTCTAATTTCATGGCGTTGTGGTCAGAAAAGATGCTTGATATGATTTCAGTTTTCTTAAATTTACTGAGGCTTATTTTTTTTTGGTGTCCTAGCATGTGATCTGTCCTGGAGAATGTTCCAGGTGCACTTGAAATGAATGTGTATTCTGCTGCTTTTGGATGGAATGCTATATAAATATCAATTAAGTCCATTTGGTCTAATGTGTCATTTAAGGCCAGTGTTTCCTTGCTAATTTTCTGTCTGTATGGACTGTCCATTGATTCAAGTGAGGTGTTAAAGTCCCCCACTATTATTGTGTTACTGTCGATTTCTCCCTTTATATTTAATATTTGTTTTATGTATTTAGGTGCTCCTGTATTGGGTACATATATGTTAACGAGTGTCGTATCCTCTTTTTGTATTGATCCCTCGTTATGTAACCTTCTTTGTCTTTTGTTAAAGACTTTGTTCTAAAATGTATTTTGTGTGATAAGAGTATTGTTACCCCTGCTTTCTTGTTTGTTTGCATGAAATATGTTTTTCCATCCCCTCACTTTCAGTCTGTATGTGGCTTTAGCTCTGAAGTGAGTCTCTTCTAAGCAGCATATAGATTGGTCTTGTTTTTTAATCAGTCAGCCACACCATGTATTTTGATTGCAGCATTTAGTCCATTGATGTTTCAAGTAATTATTGATAGGTACATACTTATTGCCATTTTATTACTTGCTTTATTCTTATTACTAATGCTTCACAGTCTTTATCTAGTAAATTGCTTATTTCTATTTCAGTAGTTGCTTTTTCAGGGATTTTCTCTTGCTCTTTCAATTGAGACAAATTCTTCTGTCTTCTCATTTTGCTTAACTTACTCTGTCTCTATGAAATAGGTGAAGCAGTTATCTACTGCAATGCTGAAGAGGTGTCCTTATGTGGGAGCATTCCCATACTGTCTGCGTGTGCCCAGTGGCTTTGGTGGTATAGCTGGATTTGACTTGAACACAAGTCATGTCTTTCCTCAGGTTGTGCTGGCAATTATCACCTTGGTAATAAGTGTTGCTGGAGATGTAGGGACTAGGGGTGGATACAGGTTTAAGCTCAGGCTTCCCCTCTGCTCAGTGGCTGTCTCTGCCCTGTTGGGGATGGGGGTAGGTTCTGTGTTGCTGGTCTAGAAGCCCTGAGGGCTGGGTCCAAGCTGGCTCCATTCCCTTTAAGTATGTGCTCTCCCACTCCCAGCACTGGCACCCTTACTCCAGAGGGAAGCAGCTCTGGAGCAAGGTAGGGTACTTAGCTTGAGCCCCGCGCGCAGGCCATGGCAGTCCTGCCAGGGCAGAGATCTGGACTGCTGATGCGCTGCCTGTGTGAGTGCCAGCAATGTCTGCCCCCACCTTTCTCCAACGCTGCTTTGGATCTGAGCCTCCTTTTTCCCTCACAGCTGGGCTCTTCCCTTGGCCTCTGCTTCCTTTGACCTGGTGTGGAGTTGTGCTGTAGAACAAGTAGGGCCCATGTGGGCTCTCAGTGTGGGTCTGGGCATGGGCTGTGGTGTTCTGACTGCAGATGGAGAACATGGCTGCTTCTGATGTGCTAACTGTGTGAGCACCAGTAATGGCTGTCCCTGCTCTGTTCAGATGCCATCTTGGGTTTGAGCCACCTCCGTTACACACATCTGGGACCTCACCCAGTGAGGAGGTGCATTGTGAAGCAAGTGGTGCTTGAGCGTTTGCTGGGCTCAGGTTTGGGTGCCTGCTGGGTCAGTCGCAGGAAATTGGTCAGCCATGAATGCAGTTTTCAATCTGCCTTGCTTCAGGAGCAAGCAAGCATGTGCACGCTCCTCACTGGCAAAGTCGAGGTTTCCCATAGCCCTCCTGTTACTTTTACTGGCACTCCAACCAGCCAAGGGGCTCATCTTTCCTATGTTGGGTCCCTGAATATGTTGCTCGACCACTCGCTCCCCAGAGAGGATTTCCATCTGTCTAATCTCCCTTTTCTTCCATGTCTTCTCTCAGGGGCACAGGTTCCAGCCTGATCACTTCTCTTAACTTCCTACCTGATTCTGTGTGGATCTTTCTTACAGCCTTGGTTGTACAGGATTCTTTCTGCCAGTCTCCAGTTAGTTTTAAGTGAGAATTGTTCCACATCTAGGTGTATGTTTGACGTGTTTGTGGGGAGAGGTGAGTTCCACATCATACTGTGCTATGTTGATCTCCTTCCTCTGTCAAGTGAATAGTTTGCCCACTAAGTTAAATCTGGTCTCACTTATTTACAAAGACCTATAATATAGATGTATTTGGAGACATTCTCAAAGTAACTAGGAGATTTGGGTATAATATTAGGGTTTTACAAAGTTACAAAGCAAAGAATAATAAAAACAAATCACCAAGAAGTAGTTATTGAATCCAGAGAATCCTCAAGGGCTCAGGATAAGATGGATCATTTTTCACATGGAAGTTAGAATTATTTTTCATCCTTAAATTCTCCAGTTTTCTCAGAAATATCTTGTACTGATATTTAAAGTATAAGAAATCAATGAACCCTTCAACTGATTTTATCACAACTTTATTTATCACAAAAATAAATCTCTGTAATTAATGTTTATTTAACTCAGGTATTCATTCAGCAGCTACTTATAAAAATCTACTAAGTATCCTTTGCTCTGTACTGTAGGTTCTAACAAAAATGAAATATTGGCCCCTGCAAAAGAGCCTCTCTCAGTGGGGCACAAGTGGGAGATGGGCGCACTGATAGAATACTTGAAAAGCCTTGTAACTGAGGTGCACACAAAATTCTGCTTCATGTTCTTTTTTAAGAAATTGCAGCTGTTTTATTGATCACCTTATCACACTTTCCTGTAGTAAAAAAATATGAATAAGTTGACATTTAAGTATTGTTTGAAAAAGTTTCCTGTCATGATAGAACTCTCTTATTATTTCAACTAATCAAAGTGAATATATTTCAAATATTTATGAATAAGTATTAAATACAAAAGTAAAATTTTACTGGAAAAGCATCTTACAGAGATGGAGTTGGATAGATTTTTTTACAAACTAGTTTATCAGTGGATGAGAATTACTAGAATGAGAAATAGTCAGCATTAATTCTATTCCAAGTTCAATTCCATGGATGTAAGCATTGCGAAAATTTGTTTGCATAAATAAGTAGATATGAATTAATGGAGTTTTATTATAGTAATGCCTCTAAATTTTTTGAATCCTTACAAATCATATGCCACTAAAGATCTAACAAAGAAAAATATACTTTTAATGATCTATCAGCTGGTAACTCTGGTTAGGTTCTCTCTCAACTTAACTGAACGCAAGTATAGTCATCCCTTGGTATCTACAGGGGATTGGTTCCAGGATCCCCTCCGAGGATACCAAAATTGACTGATGGCCCAAGTCCCTTAGTTGGCCCTCTGTATCTGTGGGTTCAGCATCCTTACATATGGAGGGTGACCGTAACTGAAAACCACTTGACTTGTAAAATGATAAGTTCTAACTCACCAGTCAGTTGTTCCTTTCTTTGATGTGCTTGAGGGTTTTGCATCATGGGGGTATTTCACCTTAGTAAGGTTTTCCATATTCTTTATGAGTATGTTTTTTGGTAAAGAACATGTATCCTGACATTTTAATTCGAATATGAAGTATTCTGCCCTTTATATTGAGAATTTAACCTGTTTTCATTTTGTTATGGTTACTTATTTGAATTTATAGCAGCATTTATAGCAGCTTGACTTCAATAACCTGCAAAAAACTGCTCCTTTATATCTCTGTCCCCACCCCTTTCGGTTGTTGATGTCACAAAATTACATCTTTCTTTTTTTTTCTTTCTTTCTTTCTCTTTCTTTCTCCCTTCCTTCCTTCCTTCCTTCCCTCCCTCCCTCCCTCTCTCCCTCCCTCCCTCCCTCCTTCCTTCCTTCCTTTCTTTCTTTCTTTCTTTCTAATTGCTTTACAATGGTGTGTTAGTTTCTGCTTTATAACAAAGTGAATCAGCTATACATATACATATATCCCCGTATCTCTTCCCTCTTGCGTCTCCCTCCCTCCCACCACAAAATTACATCTTTATATAATGTGTGCTCCAAAACAAAAACGAATAATTCTTTTAAATGTCTTAGTCTCCAAATTATGTAGGAAAAAAAAAGATTTGGAATTACAAACCAAAGTTACATTAATACTAACTTTTATTCTAAATTTTAAAAAACGTATAACTCTCTTAAATCACATAGAAAAGATCAAGTACAGTTAAAAATGATTGCTATAGTAATACTAGTTCTATAATTGCCTATGTATTTGCCTTTATTGGATCTTTATTTGTACGGCTTCAAGTTACTGTCTAGCGTCTTTTCATTTTACCTTGCAGGACTCCCTTGAGCATTTCTTGCAGGGCACACCTAGTGGTCATGAACTCGCTCAGCTTTTGTTTATCTGGAAATATCTTGGTTTCTTCCTGACTTTTTGAAGGACAGTTTTGCTGGATATAGTAGTCTTAGTTGACAGGTGTTTTCATTTAGCCCTTGAATATACGGACCCGCTGTCTTTTGACCACCAAAGTTTCTGATGAGAAGTCTGAAGATAATCTTAATTGAGGATCCGTCTTATGTGATGAGTCTCTTCTCTCTTGCTGCTTTCAAGATTCACTCTGTCTTTTGAAAGTATGATTATAAAGTGTCTTGATATGGGTCTCTGATTTCATTTTACTTGGAGTTTGTCAAGCTTCTTGGATGTTTATATTAATGTATCTCATTAAATTTGGGAACTTTTCATTCAAATATTAGTTTGTCAAATATTTTTTGTATATTTCTGTGAATTTCTTCAAAGATTCTCTGTGCCCCTTTCTCTCTCTCCTTCTTCTTCTGATGCGTATTTTGCTCCAGTTGATGGTGTTTCACAGGTCCTATATGCTCTGTTCACTTTTCTTCAATCTTTGTTCTTTCTGTTCCTCAGTGTTGATAATTTCCACTGTCCTATCTTCAAGTTCACTGATTCTTTTTTCTACCAGCTCAAATCTGCCTTTGAATATCTGTATGAATTTTTCATCTCAGTTATTGTACCTTTCAGCTGCATAATTTCTTTCTGGTTTCTTTTTAGGTTTTCTGTATCACTCACATTTCCATTTTGCTCACACATCATGTTCTTGACTTTCTCCACATCTTGTTCAAGTTCTTTGAGCATTGGTAAGACAGTGGGTTTAAAGTCTTTGTCTAATATATCTGCTGTTAAGTCTTTTGCAGGGACAGATTCTATTGATTTATATTTTTCTTTTTCATGGACCATACTTTCCTGCTTTTTCGTATACTTTCCTCTGTGTGTGTGTGTGTGTGTGTGTGTATAAATATGGAATTTCTGGCTCATATGGCAATTTTATGTTTAACTTTTTTTTTAATGTTTAACTTTTTGAGGAACAGCCAAACTGTTTTCCACAGCATCTTGAACCATTTTTCATTTCCACCAGAAATGTAAGATGGTTCCAGATTCTCTAATTCTGGCCAAAATGTGTTTTCTGCTTTTTGATTATAGTCATCCTAGTGTGGGTAAAGTGGTACCTCATTGTGGTTTTGATTTGCATTTCCTAAATGACTAATGATATTGAGCATTTTTTCATGATTTGGACATTAAAAAAAAATCTTCAGAGAAATATCCATTCAAGTCCTTTACATGTATTTTATTTGGGCTGTTTTTCTTTTTTGTTGAGTTGTAAGAGTTCTCTGTATATTCTGGATAATCAGATATTAGATACATGATTTGAAAATATTTTCATCCATTCTGGAGATTGTCTTTTTTCTTTCTTGATAAGATACTTTCATTTTAATTTTGATGAAGTCCAATTTATCTGTTTTTACTTTTATTGTTTATGCGTTGTCATATCTCAAAATACATTACCAAATTTTATATTTTATTCTAAGAGTTTTATGGCTTTACCTCTTATATTTAGATCCATGTTGATTTAATTTTTGAATATGGTGTTGACATAGTTGTCTAACATCATTCTTTCCTTGAGATATACTGTTGACCCAGGTCCAGACTATTCTTTCCCCACTGAATGGTCTTGGCCCCCTTGTTGAAAATCAGTGGTCCAGAGGTATGTGTTTATTTCTGGATTCTCTATACTGTTCTGGTGGTCTTCGTGTTGTTTTTTTTTTATATTATTTATTTGGTTGCATGGGGTCTTAGTTGCAGCAGGTGGGCTCCTTAGTTGTGGCTTGTGGGCTCCTTAGTTGTGGCTCCAGGGCTCATTAGTTGTGGCATGTGAACTCTTAGTTACGGCATGCACGTGGGATCTACTTCCCTGACCAGGGGTCAAACCTGGGCCCCCTGCATTGGGAGCATGGAGTCTTATCCACTGCGCCACCAGGGAAGTCCCTGGTCTTCATGTTTATACTTACACCAGTACCTATAGCTTTGTACTAAGTTTTGAAATCAGGGAAGTGTGACTCTTCCCAATTTGTTCTTTTTGTTTGTTTAAGATTGTTTGCGCTATTTAGGACTGCTTGCAATCCCATAATTTTTAGTATCAGGTTTTCCATTTGTGCAGAAAAGGCTGTTGAATTTTAATAGGGATTGCACTGAATCTTCAGATCACTCTTGGTAGTACTGCCTTTTTTCTTTTTTAATATTTGTTTATTTGGCTGGATCTTTAGTTGCAGCATGCATGTGGAATCTAGTTCCCTGACCAGGGATCAAACCCGGCCCCCCAGCATTGGGAGTGCGGAGACTTAGCCACTGGACCACCAGGGAAGTCCCAGTACTGCCATTTTAACAATACAAAGTCTTCCAGTCTATGGGCATGGAATATCCTTCCATTTATTTAGGTCTTCTTCAAGTTCTTTTCACAGTTTTTTGTAGTTTTGCATATCCCTGGTTAAATTTATTACTAGGTATTTTACTCTACTGGATAATATTGTAAATAGAATTTTTTTAAAATTTACTTTTTGAGTTGTTCATTGCTGGTATAGGAAAAAAAAAAAAAACCTGATTGTTGTGTGTTGATTTTGCACTGTTATATAAATAAGTTCCTTTTTACCTTTTTTAAAAAATAGATTCCACATATGAGTGACATCATATGATATTTGTCTTTGTCTTACTTCGCTTAGTATGATAATCTCTAGGTCCATCCATGTTGCTACAAATGGCATTATTTCATTCTTTTCTATGGTTGAGTAATACTGCATTGTATATATGTACCACATCTTATTTATCTATTCCTCTGTCAATAGACATTTAGGTTGCTCCCACGTCTTGGCTATTGTAAACAGTGCTGCAATGAACATAGGCGTGCACGTATTTATTCGGATTATGGTTTTCTCTAGGTATATGCCCAGGAGTGGGATTGCTGGATCATATGGTAGTTCTATTTTTAGTTTTTTAAGGAATCTCCATACTCTTCTCTATAGTGGTTGTACCAATTTACATTCCCACCAACAGTATAGATGGGTTTCCTTTTCTTCACACCCTCTCCAGCATTTGTTTTTTAGATTTTTTGGTGATAGCCATTCTGACTGGTGTGAGGTGATACCTCATTGTAGTTCTGATTTGCATTTCTCTGATAATTAGTGATGTTGAGCATCTTTTCGGCAATCTTTATTTCTTCTTTGGAGAAATGTCTATTTAGATCTTCTGCCCATTTTTTTCTTTTTTTTTTTTCTTTTTTTTTTAACATACATAGAGCTGCATGAGCTGTTTGAATATTTTGGAGATTAATCCCTTGTCGGTCACATCATTTGCAAATATTTTCTCCCATTCTTTGGGTTGTTTTTTCATTTTGTTGATGGTTTCTTTTCTGTGCAGAAGCTTTTAAGTTTCATTAGGTCCCATTTGTTTATTTTTGTTTTTATTTCCGTTATTCTAGGAGATGGATCAAACAAGATATTGCTGTGATTTATGTCAAAGAGTGTTCTTCCTATGTTTTCTCTAAGAGTTTTACAGTATCTGGTCTTACATTTAGGTCTTTCATCCATTTTGAGTTTATTTTTGTGTGTGGTGTTAAAGAATGTTCTAATTTCATTCTTTTGCATGTAGCTGTCCAGTTTTCCCAGCGCACCATTTTTTGAAGAGACTGTCTTTTCTCCATTGTATAGTCTTGCTCCTTTGTTGTACATTAATTTTTTTGTGTCACTTAGATGTGATTTACAATTTCACTTCCAAAGGTCCTTTTCCAAAGACAGCTTTTCAATGAATTTTAACACCAAGTGTAGAAATTTGTTAGTTTATTAACTCTACTTTTGTCATACATTGGCAATCTCTTTACTATCTAGAGACTAGATGTTATAAAATTGGGACCCATTTGTCCAGTATATACATAATATATACAGTAAAGTTAAATGAAATGCATGTAACATGCAGAGCAATGGGTAAGTTGAAATGTTCTAGTACACACTGGCAAAACATCTTTTGCCATCTTCCCTCCCACCTCCCTCAACCCAATGAACAAGCACAGAGTACACTGTTCAGAGGGGAGGTTTAACAATTCCATTTCCAAAGACAGTATTTCCCATCAGTTTTTAAAAGATATTTACAAGAAGCATTATTCTACTGCTTCTACTTTTAAATACATAAAGCACTTCTAAATATCTAGAAAGACTAGATATTTCACATAGGAACTTACTTGTGCACTATGTACACAGCACTGTTAAATAAAATTGCATGCATATAACAATGGTTATAATCTGAGGTATCTTCTAAATATGACCATTTTGGCCTGAACTATTCCCTCCCTCACTTCCTTCTCTCCACCACCAATCCAGTGGACAAGTACAGGCATGTGTAATCTTAGAGGTGGTTGAGAAAATTCATATCCAAAAGTCATTTACAGAAGACAAGCTTTCCTATGAATTTCAACACAAATTGTACAAAATGTGCTAATTGTACTACTTTGTCATACACTAGCAACCTCTTTAACATCTAGAGACTAGATGTTGCAAAATTAGCACTCATTTGTCGATTATATACACTGTGTACACAGCAAAACAAAATACACATAACATACAAAAAATGGTTTTGTCTGGAAATGTCCAGGTACAAACACATTAGCACATTACCTTTTGCAATTCTTTCCCTCCCATCTCCTCCAAACCACTGAACAAGTTAGACAATAGTGTACTGCTCACAGAGGTGGTTTAATATTTAACATTCCCAAAGATAGTACTTCCTATGAATTTTCGCAAAAATATATTTACAGAGTGACATTTTACTACCTCTACATTTACCATACGTCGGGCACTTCTAAACATATAGCTGGACTAGATGTTTCAAATAAGGACTTAATTTGTCCACTATATACAGAGCAGTCTTGAATAAACTGCACACATGTGACAGTTATAATCTGAAAGTGTCTTCAACATATGTGCATTCTACCCTAATACCAACCCCCTTCCCTTCTCTCCCATCTCCACCAACCCAGAGAGCTATAATGCCCACGTTTTCAGAAGACAATCTTTCCTAGAAATTTTAACACAAAATGTACAAAATGTATTATTTACTAACTCTATTTTTGTCATATTCTGGCAACCTTTATAACATCTAGAAAGACTAGATGTTGTAAATTAGGACTCATTTGTCCATTGTATACACTTTATACACAGCAAAGTGAAACAAAATGCATGAACATAAAAAAGACGGTAATCTTGCCTCACTATAAACACACTGGCACAGAGGTCTTTGCACTTTTTTCTCCTCCACCCGACCTTGAACCAGAGCACAAATGCAATGCATACTGTTCAAAGAGGTGGTTTGGCCAAGCTTGCCCCCCCTCCAAATAAAGAACAATATTTCATATGAATTTTAACAAAAAGATATTTACAAAATGTCTTTTTATTACCTCTACTTTTAACATATATCAGGCACTTCAGAACATCTAGAATGACTAGATATTTCAAAAAAGTACTTATCGTCAACTGTATATACAGTAGTGAGGAATAAAATGCACACACAAGAAATGGTTATAGTATGGAAATGTCTTATAAGTATGACCATTCTGGCATAGAACTTTCTTTTCTTCCTCCTCAAGGTTTTCCATTCCATGTCCTTTAACCCACTGAACAAATGTGGACCTCTGTGGCTCCTTTCTGTTGTTTTCTTCGTCTCTATTTCATTTATTTCTGCTCTGATCTTTATGATTTCTTTCCTTCTACTAACTTTGGGTTTTGTTTGTTCTTCTTTCTCTAGTTGCTTTAGGGGTAAGGTTAGGTTGTTTGAGATTTTTCTTGTTTCCTGAGGTAGTATTGTATTGCTATAAACTTCCCTCTTAGAACTGCTTTTGCTCAGTCCCAAAGGTTTTGGGTCATCATGTTTTTGTTGTCATTTGTCTCTAGGTATTCTTTGAATTCCTCTTCACTTTCTCCAGTGACCCATTGGTTGTTTAGTAACATATTGTTTAGCCTCCAAGTGTTTGTGTTTTCTACAGTTTTTTGCCTGTAAGTGATTTCTAATCTCATAGCGTCCTGGTCAGGAAAGATGATTGCTCTGATTTCAGTTTTCTTAAATTTAATGAGGCTTGATTTGTGGCCCCAGATGTGATGTATCCTGGAGAATGTTCCTTTTACACTTGAGAAGAAAGTGTATTCTGCTGCACTGGGAGGGAATGTTCTGTAAATATCAGTTAAGTCCATCTGGTCTAATATGTCATTTAAGGTTGTGTTTCCATATTGATTTTCTGTCTGGATAATCCATCCATTGATGACAGTGGGGTATTAAAGTCCCCCACTATTACTGTGTTACTGTCGATTTCTTTTTTTATGGCTGTTCACATTCGCCTTATATATTGAGGTGCTCCTTTGTTGGGTGCATATATATTTGCTATTGTTATATCTTCTTCTTGGATTGATCCCTAAATCATTATGTAGTGTCCTTCTTTTTCTCTTGTAACAGTCTTTATTTTAAAGTCTATTTTGTCTGATATGCTTATTGCTACTCCAGCTTTCTTGTGATTTCCATTTGCATGGAATATCTTTTTGCATCCCCTCACTTTCAGTTTGTGTGTGTCCCTAGATCTGAAGTGGGTCTCTTGTAGACAGCATATATACGGGTCTTGTTTTTGCATCCACTCAGCCAGTCTATATCTTTTGGTTGGAGCATTTAATCCATTGGCATTTAAGGTAGTTATTGATTTGTTTGTTCCTATTGCCATTTTCTGAATATTTTTGAATTTGTTTTTGTAGGTCTTTTTTCTTATCTTTCTGTTTTGTTCTCTTGAGGTTTGATGACTATCTTTAGTGTTATGTTTGGGTTGCTTTTTCTTTTTGTGTGTGTATCTATTGTAGTTTTTTGGTTTGCAGTTCCCATGTGGTTTTTTTTTTTTTTTTTCATACTAAGTGATCTTTTGTTTATTTGTAACTTCTCTGCTATTCCTATCCAAGATAGAAATGTAGGTTTACAGAGACTGTAGTAAGTTTCTAATATTCAGGCTAAGGATGTTGAATGTTTAGTCCTTTTGAGATTTTATACTTCATTGACTCACTGAAACCAGTGAGCTCAAACCATTTCCATGTACCTTTTTTTTTTTTAAACATCTTTATTGAAGTATAATTGCTTTACAATGGTGTGTTAGTTTCTGCTTTATAACAAAGTGAATCAGTTATACATATGTTCCCATATCTCTTCCCTCTTGCATCTCTCTCCCTCCCACCCTCCCTATCCCACCCCTCTAGGTGGTCACAAAGCACCGAGCTGATACCCATGTGGTTTTGATATAGTAGTCTATATAAGATTGTTTCACGTTGCTGGTCTCTGAATTTCAAATGCAATCCCCTTTTCCAGCATTTGTACTCTCCTCTTCTAATGGTTGCTGGTTTTGATATCATATTTGTGTGTGGATGATTTCCTACTTTTACTGTATGCTTCCCTTTACTGGTGAGGTTTCCCATTTGTGATTTTCTTATTTCTAGTTGTGGCCTCCTTTTTTTTTTCCCCCCTGCCTAGAGAAGTTGTAAAACTGGTTTGGTGATGCTAAATTCTCGTAGCTTTTGCTTGTCTGTAAAGCTTTTGATATCTCCATCAAGTCTGAATGAGAGCCTTGGTGGGTTGAGTATTCTTGGCTTTAAGTTTCTCTTTTTCATCACTTCAAATATATTGTGTCACTCCCTTCTGGCCTGCAGAGTTTCTGCTAAGAAATCAGCTGATAACCTTGTGGGGATTCCCTTTTATGTTATTTGATGCTTTTCCCTTTTTGCTTTTAAGGTTTTTTCTTTAATTTTTGTTAGTTTGATTAATACGTGTCTCGGCATGTTCCTCCTTGTGTTTATCCCAGATGGGACTCTCTGCACTTCCTGGACTTGGGTGACTGTTTCCTTTCCCATGTTAGGGAAGTTTTCAGCTATTATCTCTTCAGATATTTTCTCAGGCCATTTCTCTTTCTCTTCTTCTTCTCGGACCCCATAATGCAATTGTTGGTGCATTTAATATTGCCCCAGAGGTCTCTGAGACTGTCCTCATTTCTTTTCTTTCTTTTTTGCTTTATTCTGCTCTGTGGAAGTGATTTCCACCACTCTGTTTTCCAGCTCAGTTATTCATTCTTTCACCTCAGTTATTCTGCTATTGATTCCTTCTAGTAGTTTTCATTTCAGTTATTGTGTGTTCGTCTCTATCTGTTTGTTCTTTAAGTATTCTAGTTCTTTGTTAAACATTTCTTGTATCTTCTCAGTCTGTGCCTCCATTCTTTTTCCGAGATTTTGGATCATCTTTACTATCATTACTCTGAATTCTTTTTCAGGTAGATTGTCTATCTCCTTTTCATTTAGTTCTTCTTTGGGTTTTTAGGTTGTTCCTTTGTCTGAAATATATTCCTCTGTCCTCTCATTTTGTCTAAATTTCTGTGCTTGTGGTCTCCTTTCTGCAGGCTTCAGGATAGTCGTTCCTCTTGCTTCTGGTGTCTGACCCCTGGTGGGTGAGGTTGGTCTAGAGGCTTGTGCAGGCTTCCTCATTGGAGGGACTGGTGCCTGCTGTCTGGTGGGTGGAGCTGGGTCTGGTTCTTCTGGTGGGCAGGGCCGTGTCAAAGGGTTGGTTTTGAGATGGTTGTGAGCTCAGTACAACTTTAGACAGCCTGTCTGCTGACGGGTGGGGCTGTGCTCCAATCTTGCTGGTTGTTTGACCTGAGGCTTTCTAGCACTGGAGCCTTCAGGCTGTTGGGTGGGGTCGGGTCTTGGTGCTGAAATGGGGACCTCGGGGAGTGCTCACACTGATCACTATTCCCTGGGGCCTCCACTGCCAGTGTCCTTGCCCCCACAGTGAGCTACAGTCGATCCCCACCTCCCCAGGGGACCCTCCAAGACCCCTAGATAGGTCTGCCAGGTTCCTTTGGAGGTACTGCTTTGTGCTGTGTCCCAGTGCACATGAGGCCTAGTGTGCACGCCCTCCAAGAGTGGAGTCTGTTTCCCCCAGCCCTGTGGAGCTCTTGCACTCAAGCCCTGCTGGCCTTCAAGGCTAAATGCTCTAGGGGTTTTTCCTCCCAGTGTCAAACCCTCAGACTGTCTTGGAGGGCTACTTTTTTTAATTTAATTATTTTATGTATTTATTTTTGGCTGCACTGGGTCTTCGTTGCTGCACACGGGCTTTCTCTAGTTGTGGCGAGCGGGGGCTACTCTCCATTGCAGTGCGTGGGCTTCTCATTGCAGTGGCTTTTCTTGTTGCGGAGCACGGGCTCTAGGCACACGGGCTTCAGTAGTTGTTGCAGGCAGGCTCAATAGTTGTGGCTCACGGGCTCTAGAGTGCAGGCTCAGTAGTTGTGGCGCATGGGCTTAGTTGCTCCGCAGCATGTGGGATCTTCCTGGACCAGGGCTTGAACCCATGTCCCCTGCATTAGCAGGTGGTTTCTTAACCATTATGCCACCAGGGAAGCCCTGCAGGACTATTTTTATGTGGGAAGTTCCGTGTAGCCTGCATGGGTTTAACATTTTTTGGTCCAAGGGCTGTTGTCAGTATGGGTGTCTGCCATCTTTTTCTTCAGCTTATGCTTATCACCTTGGTAAGAGGTGTGACTGATGTTTTAGTGACCAGATCCTGCACTGGGTATTGAGTGGGGCCTCCTCTTTGCTCTGTGGTTGCCACTGCCCTGTCAGGGGCGGGGTCTGCTCCCTAGTTGTTGTTGAAGACTGCTCCCCCAGTCTGTTTCTTAGCTGTGTTTCTGATCTGCAGTGCAAGGTAGGCTGTATTGGACCACTCCCACTGGGAGAGAAGCCACTGAGTACACCTCCTCTGCACGTGTTCACTTCTGAGTGTGCTCTGCTGCGTCACCTTTCACCCGTTGTTGGAGCTCACAAATTCCACTCTCATTGGCACTGCTCTCAGCCCCACTTTAACTGTGGGTATGCCAGCAATTGGCCCTCGTGTCTCTCAGGCATTGTTTTCACCAGGCCACCAGCATAGATCCACTGAGGTCAGTTCCCAGGACTGCAGTAATCATGCATCTGGAACCACTGTGGGCGCTGTGGAGGCAACCCAGACTCTGGCCTGGCCAATCTCCCATGTGTACTTGCCCACAAAGTCCACAGCTGCTAAAGCTAGACCCGTCTCAGCTGCAGGAACACTTGTTGTCCCTTCAGATGTTCCTGAGGTGCTGCGTTTACTAAGCCAGTCATGGGGGTGTAATTCCGTTGTTCACGCAGTGGGAGGAGAGATTTCAGCTCTTCTTTCTTAGTTGCATGGCTCCTGGGGCTCTGCTGTGGTTTCACCCTCACCTCTGCACGTGGGCTACCCACAGGCATCTGCTCCTGGGGCTGCCCTGGAGCACACGAAGCCCTCCCAGGTGGGAGGGGGCTGAGGCAGCAACCAGGGGCGCATGAGCCTGCCCAGGCAGGAGGGGGCAGAGGTGGCCACTGACTGTGGCATGCGTGCCTGCCCAGGCGGGAGGGGCCGGAGGCAGCCACTGGGGGCACACAAGCCTGCTCTGGCAGGAGCCCCTCCTAGTGCCCGCGGAAGCAGCAGCCAGCACGTGGGGAAAGAGGCAACAGTAGTGGCCCCGCTCTCTGTGTGTCACTCAACAATGATGCTTCGCGTCTATGGCAGCCTGGACTTTTTCCCTGAGCATTCCCAGTTACGGAGCTCCTCACTCCCACCCCTTCATGTTGTCTCCTTGCAGCCAACAGCAGTCTTCTTTTTGGATCTGTTCTCCAAGCACCCTGTTCCAGCACCCAGCCCCTGTTGTACTGGTGGACACACACCTCAGCCTGGGGTGCACAGGGCTGTGGCACGGACCACCTTTATAGGTCTCAGTCTGTCCTGCCTGCCACAGACAGATTGCTGCTCTCTCCTCCAAGCCCCTGAAGCTCCCCTTTTGTCCCAACTGATCTCCCCACTGGTGAGGGGGCTCTCGGGTGCGGCAACCTCTCCTCTCCTTTAGCTCCGCAACAGGGGTGCAGTCCATCCTATTTCTGGGGTTTTTTTTTTCCTTTGGTCCTACGTGGTTACATGGGGTTCTTTCTTGTCCTTTTAGGTGTCTGAGGACCTCTGCTAGTGTTCAGCAGGTGCTCTGTGAGAACTGTACCATTCGTAGATGTATTCTTGATGTATTTTTGGGGGGAGGTGAACTCCACGTCCTCCTACTCCATCATCTTGACTCCTACCTCTCTTTTATATTTTAGAGCATATTTAATACAGTTGACTTAAAGCCTTTGTTTAGGAAGTTCAGTGTCTCATCTTCTCAGGGACACTTCTGTCAATTTATATTTTTCCTTTGGGCCATACTTTTTTGTTTCTTTGTGATTTTGTTGTTGAAACTGGACATTTGTATATCATAATGTTGTAATTTTAGAAATTACTTTCTTGCTCTTCTCCAAATTTTGCTGTTCTTGATTGTTGAAGACTACAGTTATCCAAATGACTTTTCCAAACTGCTTTTGTTTTTGCAAAGTCTGTATTTCTAATCTGTGGTCACTGAATTCTCTGTTCCTTTAGCTTGTGTTCAGTTAGTGTTTTGAACATCCATCATCTCATATAGGTACAACACTAAAGAAATAGAAAAAAAAATTTTTTTCCTTGTGATGAGAATGCTTAGGATTTACTACTCTCTTAACTTTCATTTATAACATACAGCAGTGTTACTTATCTTTATCATGTTGTACATTACATCCCTAGTACTTATCTTATAACTGAAAGTTTGTATGTTTTGTCTACCTTCATCTAATTCCCCTTCCCCCTCCTCCCCACCTCTAGTAGCCACAAATCTGATCTCTTTTTCCATGAGTTGGTCTGTTTGTTTTTGAAGTATAATTGACTTACAGCACTATTTTAGTTCCTTGTATTCAGCATAGTGATTCTACGTTTCTATACGTT
This sequence comes from Eschrichtius robustus, assembly GCF_028021215.1. Lineage (NCBI taxonomy): Eukaryota > Metazoa > Chordata > Mammalia > Artiodactyla > Eschrichtiidae > Eschrichtius > Eschrichtius robustus. Next base: position 6,472,937 of record NC_090830.1, on the reverse strand, counting down.
TCAAAATGATCACCAGTAATATGTCATTTGTTACTATATGAAGATATTATATAATTATGTTCCCCACACTCTACATTTTATACCTGTGACTCTTTTATTTTGTTAACTGAAGGTTTGCACCTCTTAGTCTCCCTCGCCTATTTCTCTCCTTCCCCTACCAACCTCCCCTCTGGCAACCACCTATTTGTTCTCTTTATCTATGACTCTGTTTCTGTTTGGTTATATTTGTTCATTTGTTTTGTTTTTTGGATTCCAGATATAAGTGAAATCATGCAGTATTTGTCTTTCTCTGTCTGACTTATTTCACTTAGCACAGTACCCTCTAGGTACACCCATGTTGTCACAAATGGCAAGATTTCGTTCTTTTTATGGCTGAGTAATATTCCATGTGTACATGCGGGGGGGTGAGTGAATATCTTTTCAAATTAGCATTTTTATTTTCTTCAGATAAATAGCCAGTAATAGCCAGAAATGGAGTTGCTGGGTTGTATGGTAGTTCTGTTTTTAGTTTTTTGAGGACTCTCCATACTGTTTTCCATCGTGGCTTTACCAGTTCACATTCCCACCAACAGCATGTAAGGGTTCCCTTTTCTTCACGTCCTCACCAACACTTGTTATTTGTTTTCTTTTTGGTAATGGCCATTCTGACAGATGTGAGGTGATATCTCATTTTGGTTTTGATTTGCATTTCCCTGATGATCAGTGATGTTGAGCATCTTTTTATGTGTCTATTGGCCATCTGTATATCTTCTTTAGATAAATGTCTTTTCAGTTCCTTGCCTGGGTTTAATTGGATTGTTTTTCCGATGTCAAATTGTATGAGTTCTTTGTATATTTTGGATGTTAACCCCTTGTTGGAGATAGCATTTGCAAATGTCTTCTCCCATTCATTAGGCGGCCTTTTCATTTTGTTGATAGTTTCCTTCATTGTACAAAGCTTTTTAGTCTGACGTAGTCCCACTGGGTAATTTTTGCTTTTGTTTCCCTTGCCTGAGCAGAATATTCAAACCATTGCTAAGATTGATGTGCAGAGAGCCTATTTTTTTTTTAATTTTATTTTATTTATTTTTTTATACAGCAGGTTCTTAATAGTTATCCATTTTATACATATTAGTGTATACATGTCAATCCCAATCTCCCAATTCATCACACCACCACCACCCCCCACCACTTTCCCCCCTTGGTGTCCATACGTTTGTTCAGAGAGCCTATTTTTTGTTTGTTTTTTTTTTTTTTTTTTTTTTAAAACAATGGTTTCATGAGCAGTGATGGGGGGCCTCTGTGTTTTGTTTTGTTTTGTTTTTTAAATTTATTTATTTTTATTTATTTATGGCTGTGTTGGGTCTTCGTTTCTGCGCGAGGGCTTTCTCTAGTTGCGGCAAGCGGGGGCCACTCCTCATCGCGGTGCGCGGGCCTCTCACTATCGCGGCCTCCCCTGCTGCGGAGCACAAGCTCCAGACGCGCAGACTCAGTAATTGTGGCTCACGGGCTCAGCCGCTTCGCGGCACGTGGGATCCTCCCAGACCAGGGCTCGAACCCATGTCCCCTGCATTGGCAGGCAGACTCCCAACCACTGCGCCACCAGGGAAGCCCTGTTTGTTTGTTTTTGCCACACAGCACAGCTTACAGGATGTTAGTTCCCTGACCAGGGATTGAACTCATGCCCCCTGCAATGGAAAGAAGAGTCCTAACCACTGTACTGCCAGGGAAGTCCCCTGTGTATGTTTTCTTTTCTTTTTTTTAAATTAATTAATTTATTTATATTTGGCTGGTTGGGTCTTAATTGCTGTGTGTGGGCTTCCTCTAGTTGCGTTGAGCAGGGGCTACTCTTTGTTGCAGTGCACGGGCTTCTCGTTGCGGTGGCTTCTCTTGTTGTGGAGCATGGGCTCTAGGCGCACAGGCTTCAGTAGTTGTGGCTTGCAGGCTCTAGAGCACAGTCTCAGTAGTTGTGGCACGCGGGCCTAGTTGCTCCGAGGCATGTGGGATCTTCCCGGACCAGGGCTTGAACCGGGAAGTCCCCCCTGCGTATGTTTTCTTATAGAAGTTTTATGGTTTCAGGTCTTACATTTAAGTCTTTTGTTCATTTTGAGTTTATTTTTTATGGTGTAAGTAGTCCAGTTTTCCCAGCAAGAAGCTGTCTTTTCCCCATTGTATATTCTCACCTCCTTTGTGGCAGATCTTCTCATACACCTTAAATTGTCTCTAGATTACTTATAATACCTAATACAATGTAAATGCCATGTAAATAGTTGTAAATACAATGTAAATTCTATATAAATAATTGCTGGTGTGTGGCAAATTCAGTTTTGCTTTTTGGAACTTTCTGGAGTTTTTCTTCCCCCAAATATTTTCATTCTCTGGTTGCTTGAATCTGTGGATGTGGAACCTGTGCATATGGAGGGCCAATTGTATGTAGATATGTTTAAAAAAAAAAAAAAGTGTCCTGACTTTATAGAATGGCTGCACTTCAGCTTTGGTCTTCATTAACTGCTGGATCTCCACAGAGTGGAGGTCCACCAAGGTGCCCTAGGAGTCAGTTACTTTGTCAGTGAGTTACTTTGCCAGTCATTCATCTTAGCACCTATGCTGACCCCTGGCCCTGGTTGGAGGGCTCAGAGATTGGTAGTCTCCGGCTGTGGTTGGAAGCCGCTGCTTCTGCCCACTTGTGTGCTTGTATAAATTGTAGGTACCATGCTTCTAGTTTCTTTTGTCTGATACTATCCACTTATATCATCCAGAAGTTGCATAAAATTGTCTTTCTGGTGTATTCTGTTATTGGCACATTTGTTTGTTTTACTTCTGTTTTATTGTTTCTTCCACTTATATTGTTGGAGGCATCAGAGAGAGATGTTTGTTTTAAGTCCACCATCTTTATTTGGAAGTGTCAGTTATTTGTGAAACTGTGTTATTATTTCCCACTATTCTCTTGTCATCTGGTTCTGTTCTTACATTTCAGAAAATTTCTTCTCAGCCTTCATAGCCTATTTTTCTATTTTCTGCCAGCCTCTCAAATATTGGTGATCCCTTAAATTCTGTGCTGGTATTTTTTCTTTCCTCAATTTGTCTCCTCTGTGACCATCTGATTCACTCTGGTGACTCCAGTGACAGAGTTGCGATTTTCACCCAAATTCTTATTTTCATACTACACTTCTAAATTCCAGATTCATCTATCCAACCTTCCAGTTGATATTTCTACTTCCATGTTCTGAAGATATCTGGCATACTGTATGTCTAGCATCTGTTTCATTGTCACTGTGCGTCTACCCTGCTCTTCCTCCTGTTTCCCCAGACTTGACAAGAGGTTTCCAGAACCTCCAAGGCAGATCATGCAGACCCTCTGGGAGTAACTCGTCCTCTCTCCCTTTGCTCAGCAAGTTCCCTGTTTAGCATCTCCACTAATAATATAGGCGACTCCCCTCTTAATACAGGCGATCCAGCACAGATATTTACAGCATTGGGATTACAGCATGTGAATTGGCCAGTGGGCAGGTACCTTTCCAGGACATGCACAGGACTCAGACGTTGTTACAGAAACTGAAAGGTCCTCCTTAGAGCCCATTGGATATCAGTATTTTCCCTCAATCAGAATCCAGAATGAAAAGTTCCCGATCAGGCGTAGACTCTGGGATTGGAGAAAGTGTACACGTCTCCAGTGGAACTCGCACAGTAAATAGTGACAGATTGCAAACACCGCCCTCAGAAACATTCTCTCCTGCCTTCCTTAGCTTGGTACAGCTCTGTCTGCAACAAGATCCTGAGAAAAGGCCATCAGCAAGCAGTGTATTATCCCATGTTTTCTTCATACAGCCTTATTTTGAGTTTCTTTAGCAGATGAAGGAAGAAAGCCAGAGTTCAGCACTTATACTGTTGCCTCCTGCTTGTCACAGGCCATCCACAGCACCACCTCCAGCCTCACCTAGGACTGAGCTGGAATGGGATTTTCCTGATGACAAAGATTCAAACTGGGAATCCTAGGGCTGCCAAATCCTTTCATGTCCTATATACTTGACACTTCCTCCCTGCTGCTTTTTCTTCTGTATTGCTAGGTACAAACACTAGAATTATACTTGAAAATACAGCTGGGTGCACTGGAGAATCTATCATTTAAAACCACTCTGTTCAAAGGAGCATGAGTTTATAGCCCCTTTCGTTAGCTCAGAGTGCTATTATAACTCCAGGGAAACTTTGGAATTATTAATCTAACTACATTTAGTGTCATCTGTTCTCCAAATTTTTCCCAAGCTGTGACTAGCTCTTCTTTTTGATCTCTCAATATAATTTTTGAGCCAGTTAAATTTTTCAGCATTTTGCTGCCCTCAGGAGAATGAAGCCTTAGAGGACATTGCTTCCAAGTACATTTTTTACTTCCAGATTCTCTAGCCTTTTTAATCAGCATGTTAAGTCAACAGGCTAGTTTATCCTGGCATCAAACCCGTTTTTGATAGAAGGGGAAATGTTTATACTTTCCCATTTTCTTCTGTTAATACTTACAGTAATATCAAACTAAGCCTCACACATTAAATGATTCACTTGAAAAAAAAAAAAACACAAAACTTTGGGATCATTGCTTCCTCGGCAAAAATTAGTTTATATAACTAGGATGGAAGTGTGTATTTCCATTTCACTATTGGCTTCGTGCTATTCACAGCAATGACCTAGGGTAAGTGGAGATGGGGGAAGAGAGAGAGGCTGTGCCCTAAGGGAGTGTGCAAGATAATTCTGCACACATCATATACTGTCAGTCCTTTAGGGCATGGGAAGAAAATATTAGCTTGTTTATTTACATTTTTATCTGAAAAGAACAGAATTAAGCTCTCCTCATATGTGAATTGACAGTATTTAATTTATTGATAAATATAAATAAAACTGGTGGTTCCTCAAGAATTTTATGGATTAGATGAGTGATGAAATATTTGGAGATCACCAACAGAATTTAAGCCAAATATATTCCCTAGTTTCCTCCCCTGAACCTTTTGCCCCTGCCTCTGCAGCCTTTTATCTCATCACAGGTTCAGACCTGCTCTCCTGTCCTGTTGTACAGTCCATTGACTTGCCACATGTTTTTTCAGGTCTTCTTAACATTTCTTGCAGTTTGCCACATATTTGCAAAGAAACTACTATTTATATTTAAGCACTGAAAGTTTTATCTGCTCAGTGAAATCCAGGGTGCTGACACTCTCACATGAACTTGCACAGAACCCCTTTATGATCTGTCTGCATTGTACATATTTGTGATATGGGTCCTTTAAGTCCTATGGTAGGTATATCTTTATATCTTTCCTTATGAGAATAAGCTCTTTGAGACCAGGAAGAGTATATTTTTCAACTTGGAATTCTCAAAAGCTAGGACACTTTCAGGCACATAAAGGCATGCAGATATTTTTCCATTGAGTAATAAATTAATCCACCAATGGTATTTCTACCATGGTTTCTTGTTTAATCACAAAGTGTAACACAAAACAAGCTATGTAGTAGAGGTCCTTTGTAACATGTTCTGGTCAATTTTCAACAGGAAAAATGGTAAGGATTAGTCTTTAAACTTCTTTTTCCACATCACCTGACTCTGACCACTGCAGATTGAGCAGAAGTGTGTTTTTCTAGGGATCACTGTCATTCAGGGATGTGACTGTGGGCTTCACCCAGGAGGAGTGGCAGCACCTGGACCCTGCTCAGAGGACGCTGTACAGGGACGTGATGCTGGAGAACTACAGCCACCTCATCTCAGTAGGTAGGGAGCGCTTATTTCCCATGTAGACCCCCAGTATACATGTCCTTTCTTATTTACAGAAACTTGTGGAATTTTTGTAGAATATATGTAGAATATAATAATATTTAGGTTTGGGAATTACAAGCCAAGGACAATTTATCCCTTTTGGGTACCGGAAAGAATGTTGTCCTCTGCCCCATAACAGGATTAGATGAGCTTTTTTTTTTTTTTAATTGTATACTCTTTGAGAACAGTGTATCAAAGACCCTGACACTCATCCTATTTGTCTCATGTCATATAATTCTCATTCACAGGGTTTTGCATCCCTAAACCAGAAGTGATCCTCAAGTTGGAGCAAGGAGAGGAGCCATGGATATTGGAGGAAGAGTCCCCAAGCCAGAGTGTCCCAGGTGAGTCTGGGAGTATGAGCTGGACGGAGTTTAGGAGGAAATCAGATCACAAAGGGGTAGTTCAGAGATTAAGGCCATTGAAATGGTCTTCAGGAATCATGTTTTAGTGGCTCTGGACCTTTGGAAGTAGCATGTTAACATGACTCAAATATCCAGTGTCACTGAATCGTGCAGTATCTCCCCAGTGTCACTCTTATACATAAATGGTATCCTTTTTTTAAGGTGTAAATTACGTAGAGTTAAATACACAGATGTTTAAGTGTTCAAGTAAATAAAGTTTTGTATATGCATACATCCATATAGCCATTGTCAAGATGAACATATGGAACTTTTTTTTAGCACCCCAGAAGGCTCCCTGGTGTCCTCCTCCCAGTAAATAACATCTCCCCCTTCTATTATCATAGATCAAGTTTGCCTGTTTTTCTTCACTTCAGATAACTGTAGTCATACAGTAGGTACTATGTATATATGTGCACTATGTATATACATACACCCAATATGTATATATGTATATATACTGTGTGTGTGTGTGTGTGTGTGTGTGTGTGTATAGTGTCTGCCTTCTTTGGATCAGCACTATGTCTGTGAGATATATATGTCATATACATTAGTAGTTTATTGCTTTATATTGCTGTGCAGTGTTCCATCATGACTATCCCAGAATTTATCTGTCCATTCTATTATTGAAACATAATTGGGGTACATATTTGAAACATGCTTGTTTTAAAATATATTTATTTTGAATTTGAGCATATTTGAAAAATGGTGTTACATTTTTTAATTGAAGTATAGTTGATTTACAATATTACATTAGTTTCAGGTATACAACATAGTGATTCAATATTTTTGCAAATTATACTCCATTATAAGTTATTACAAGATAATGGCTATAATTCCCTGTGCTGTACAATGTATCCTTGTTGCATATCTATTTTATACATAGTAGTTTGTATCTGTTAAACCAAACACCTAATTTGTCCCTCCACCCTTCAGTAACCATGTTTGTTTTCTGTATCTGTGAGTCTGTTTCTGTTTTGCACATACATTCATTTGCATTATCTTTTCAGATTCCATATGTAATTGATATCATACAGTATTTGTCTTTCTCTTTCTGGCTTAATTCACTAAGCATGATATCCTCTAGGTCCATCCACATTCCTGCAAATGACAGAATTTATTTATTTTTTTTATGACTGAGTACTGTTCTGTTGTGTGTGTGTATATATATGTGTGTGTGTGTGCATGTGTGTGTGTATATATAAGTTTCTTTATCCAGTTGTCTGTCGATGGGCACCTATTTTGCTTCCGTGTCTTGGCTATTGTCTGTGATTGCTGTGGATAGGACTTTCTTCCCTTCCAATTTGGATACCTTTTATTTTTTCTTTGTGTCTGTGATTGCTGTGGATAGGACTTCCGATAACACGTTTAAATAGAAGTGGTGATAGTCTGCATCTTTATCTTGTTCCTGGAAATAACAGGAAGGCTTTCAGCTTTTCACCATTGAGTATGATGTTGGCTATGGGGTTGTCATAAATGGCCTTTATTATGTTGAGATATGCTCCCTCTATACCCACTGTGATGAGAGTTTTTATCATGAATGAATGTTGAATTTGGTCAAATGCTTTTTCTGTGTCTATTGAGATGATTATGTGATTTTTATCCTTCCTTTCATTAATGTGGTGTATCACATTGATTTGCAGATATTGATCCATCCGTGCATCCCTTGAATAAATCTACCCACTTGATCATGGCATATGACCCTTTTTATATAATGTTGAATTTGGTTTGCTAATGTTTGAGGATTTCTGTATCTATCTTCCTCAGAGATATTGGTCTGTACTTGTGTCTGGTTTTGGTATCAGGGTAATTGTCACCTTGTAGACTGAATTTGGGAGTGTTCCATTCTCTTCAGTTTTTTCGAATAGTTTGAGAAGGGTAGGTATTAGTAGTTTGTTATGTGTTTGGTAGAATTCCCCCGTGAGCCACCCAGTCCTGGACCATTGTTTGCTGGGAGTTTTATTAGAAAAAAAAACTATTGCGGGTTTTTGATTTGTAGTTACCATGTGGTTCATGTATGTTGACCTAGAACTGTATTTATTTTAAACTGATAGTCGTTTAAATTCAGACACATTCTAGAAGATCTACATTCCCCCACGTTTTGGTTTTTAACATATTTTACATCTTCATGTCTATCTCTTAACTGTTTATTGTAGTTACAGTTTATTTTACAAATGTTGTCCTTTAACTTTCACAATAGCTTATTTTAGTGGTTGATCCACAGCCTTTACAATATTTTTGCCTTTTCTGGTGGGATTTTCTCCATCCTGTAGTTTCTTATTTATTGTTGTACCTTCCACCATTTTTCACTTAAGGAAGATCCTTTAACACTTCTTATAAGGTCGGTTTAGTATTGATGACTGTTTTAGTTTTTGCTTGTCTGAGAAGTTCTTTCTCTCTTCTTCAATTCTGAATGATAATCTTGCTGGGTGGAGTATCCTATGTTGGAAGTTTTTCCCTTTTAACACTTTAAATATCTCATGCCACTCCCTTCTGGCCTGAAAAATTTCTGCAGACAAATCAGCTGATAGCCTTATTGGGGTTTCTTACACGTGACTCTTTCTTGCTGCCTTTAGAATTCTCTTTATCTTTAATGTTTGCCATTTTAATTATGATATGTCTTGGTGTAAGTCTCTTTGGGTTTTTCTTGTTTGGGACCCTCTGTGCTTCCTGTACCTGAATACCTATTCTTTAGGTTCAGGGTTTTGAGCCATAATTTCATCAAATATGTTTTCTACCTGTTTTTTCTTTCTTCTCCTTCTGGTACCCCTGTAATGAGAGCGTTAGTATGCTTGATGTTGTCCCAGTGGTCCTTTAAACTATCCTTTTTAAGTTTGTTTTTCTTTTTGCTAATCTGATTAGGAGATTTCCATTATTCTATCTTCCAGATCACTTCTGCATCCTTCTATATCACCTATTCTGCTCTTAATTCCTTCTAGTGTATTTTTCATTTCACTAATTGTGTTTTTCACCTCCAAGTGGTTTTTTTTTTTTCTGTTTTCTAGTTCCTTGTTAAAATTCTTACTGTGTTCATATATTCTTTTCACTAGTTCAGTTATCATGCTTATTACTAATGCTTTACAATCTTTAGTAAATTATATCTGTTTCATTAGTTGATTTTGTTCAGGGTTGTTTTCTTGTTCTTTTGTTTGAAACAAATTCCTTTGTCTTCTCATTTTTCTTAACTTTCTCTGTCTTTGTGAAATTAGGGGAAACAGTTACCTATCCTGGTCTTGGAGTGGTGTCCTTGGGTGGGTCCCTACATAGTCTGTGTGTGCCCAATGGCTTTGGTGGGAGTATCTCCCCCCAGGGTACTCTGGCAGCTACACCTTGCTGAGGGCTAGGGCTGGAGATGGAGGGGCTAGGAGCCAGGTGTCAGCCAGGGCTCCTCCTATGCTCAGTGGTCGACACTGCCTACCCAGGGCCAGGGCCGGTGTCAGGTCTTAAAGTAGTGGAGCAGAAGCTGGAGGGTTGGGTCAGAGCTGGTTCCGTTCCCCAGAAGGAAGCAGTGGTTGGAGCAAGAGGGACTGGCGTGTGTGCCCAGTGCGGGCCAGGGTGCACTCTGTGCTTGTCCTGGCACACAAGTCAGTGTTCTAGGACACTCCTGATCTGCTGCCCCTCCCTGCACTGGCAGTGGCCCCCCCCCCAGTACCATTCAGATGTAGTGTCAGGTCCAACCTAGCTCCATGCCCCGAACCGTGTACGTTCCTCAGTAGCAACAGCCTTTGCCCTAGTGGGGAGCTGTGCTGTGGAGCAAGAGGGGCTGGAGTGGGTACTTTGTGTGGGCTGGGGGCATGTGCTGGGTCAGTTGCAGGAAACCAGCCCAGTTTCTGAAGTCTCAGTCTGCTTCCTCTGCCTGTTCCCTGAGCAAGCAAGCATGTGTGTGCACTTCAAGAGCAGAGTCCAAGTTTCTCACAGCTCCCCACGCTGCGGGTCCCACTGGTCTTCATACCAGCCAAGAGGCCTTATCTTCCTGATGTCGGACCCCAGGGCTAAGATGCCCGATAAGGGGTTGGAACTGCTTCCCCCCACCCCCGCCCAGGGAGGATCTTTGACGCTCCTCTTCTGTGTCCCCTCTTAGGGGCACAGGTCCTGAACTGATTGTTTCTCTTCCCTTCCTTCCCTATGGATCTTTTTTATAGCCTTAGTTGTATAAGAGTCTTTCCTTCCCTATGGATCTTTTTTATAGCCTTAGTTGTATTAAGAGTCTTTTTCTGCCAGTCTCCAGATTGTTTTCAGTGAGACCTGCTCCAAAATAGATGTATTTTTGATGTGTTCCTGGGGGGAGGTGAGCTACGTGTCCTCTATCGCTGCCATCTTGATTTCCTCTTCCATAAGTATTCTTGTGTATGTCTTTTGGAGGACCTAAACTCTTATTTTTGTTAGATGTAAAGCCAGAAATATACTCGCCGAGTATAGAGTAGTCACATATTTAGCTTTAGTAATATTTAAACTGTTTTCCAAGTGGTTGTACTAAATTATACTGCCACCAGCTATGTATAAGAGTTCCAGTTACATTACATCCTTCTGAGAACTTGATATTGTCAGTCTAATTTTATCCATTCTAGTCATTGTGGTGTGTTACCAAGTTTTAATTTCCATTTCTCTGATGACTAATGATGTTGAGCATCTTTTCATATGTTTGTTGCTTATTTGGATATCTCCTTTAGTGAAGTCATTATTCACCACGTTTACTTTTTTTATATTACTAGGTTATTGGTCTCTTACTGATTTAGAGATGTTTAACAATATATTCTGGGTATGAATCTTTTGTCAAATTTCATGTATTGAAAAGTATCTTCTCAGTTACATCTTATCACTTTCTTAATGATATCTTCTGATAAACAGAAGCTTATTAAAAAGAAAGACTGTCCTTCCTTCCACTGAATTGTGGTGATTTTTTTTCTTTTTTGCAATTCACCTTTTATTCCCTTTTTTTTACAACTATGTCACTAGAACCCAAGTTTGTGGATGAAGAGACAACCATGACAGACAGGACCCTTAGAGAATGGAGTTCAGTCAGACATCCAGAGTTAACACACTGTGTTCCCCAATGTTGGAGTGATTCTCCGGGGTTTGCCGTAGAGCTGGGCAGTTTTAAACAGTTGACGTTTCTATGTTTGGGCAGCCTAAGAGTGCTTGTATGATAATCATATAGGATGGTGAGGTGGGCATGGGCCCCAATTACTTATTACCTCTTTTCACATGGTGGAGCTAAGTGAAACTGTTAAAAAATGTTTCTCCAGCTTTTAAAAATACAAAGAATGATTTCCAGAATTCCCCAGGAAGTAAGAACTGTTCCTTTTGAGCTGAAGAACGTATTTCATTTTCTACTTCACTGCAGAGATATTTCCTACTCTAAAATACCATCATCTTTTCATCCACATACGAATAGTGGAACAGAGGGGAATTGGGGCCAGGCACGGAGTATGAAGAGGAATGATTTCACATCAGGTGGGCTGGAAGCCAATAGCTGAGTTTTTTTTTTTTTTAATTTTTATTGGAGTATAGTTGATTAACAATGTTGTGTTAGTTTCAGGTGTACAGCAAAGTGAATCAGTTATACATATATATATATGTATCCATTCTTTTTCAGATTCTTTTCCCATATAGCTTATTACAGAATACTGAGTAGAGTTCCTTGTGCTATAAGGTAGGTCCTTGTTATCTATTTTATACATAGTAGTGTGTATATGTCAATCCCAATCTCCTAATTTATCACTTGCCCCCATATTTCCCCTTTGGTAACCATAGGTTTGATGTCGAGATCTGTGAGTCTCTTTCTGTTCTGCAAATAAGTTCATCCATATCATTTTTAAACTAGATTCCACATATAAGTGATATCATATGATATTTGTCTTTCTCCTTCTGACTTACTTGGCTTAGTATATGATAACCTCTAGGTCCATCCATGTTGCTGCAAGTGGCATTATTTTATTCTTTTTTATGGCTAGTATTCCATGGTATATATATGTACCACGTCTTCTTTATCCATTCCTCTGCTGATGGACGTTGTAAGTTGCTTCCATCTGTTGGGTATTGTAAATAGTGCTGCTATGAACATGGCCGGGGTAGGGGGCGGGGTGTATCTTTTCAAAGTATGGTTTTCTCTGAGTATGTGCCCTGGAGTGGACTGCTGGATCATAGGGTATTTCTATTTTTAGTTTTAAGGACCCTCCATACTGTTCTCCATAGTGGCTGTATCAATTTACATTCTCACCAACAGTGCAAGAGGCTTCCCTTTTCTCCACACCCTCTCCAGCATTTATTGTTTGTTTGTAGATTTTTTGATGATGGCCATTCTGACTGGTGTGAGGTGGTGATACCTCATTGTAGTTTTGATTTGCATTTCTCTAATGATTAGTGATGTTGAGCATCCTTTCATGTGTTTGTTGGCCATCTGTATATCTTCTTTGGAGAAATGTCTGTTTAGGTCTTTTGTCCATTTTAGGATTGGGTTGTTTGTTTTTTTGTTATTGAGCTGCATGAGCTGCTTGTAAATCTTGGAGATTAATCCTTTGTCAGTTGCTTCATTTGCAAATATTTTCTCCCATTCTGAGGGTTGTCTTTTCGTCTTGTTTATGGTTTCCTTTGCTATGCAAAAGCTTTTAAGTTTCATTAGGTCCTGTTTACTTTTGTTATTATTTTCATTACTCTAGGAGATGTATCAAAAAAGATCTTGCTGTGATTTATGTCAGAGCATGTTCTGCCTATGTTTTCCTCTAAGAGTTTTACAGTATCCGGCCTTACATGTGAATTGTGGTTTTATCTTTGTCATTTATCAGGTGATCATATATGTATGTTTCTGGGCTTTCTTTACTGTTCCATTGACTGATTTATCCATCTTTATGACAATACCACACTGTCTTTTATTATAAGTCTTGACATCTGGCAGTGTTAGCCTTCTAGGTTTGCTGTTTTCTTCAAGATTCTTGGGTATTCTACAGCATGAATACAGAATGTTGCCAAGAACATCTTTAGTCTACAGAATGTATTAAAATGATTTCTATGTTTTTAGACATTCTGGACAATTCTGTACTGTTATAGGTCTTTTGTATTTTCATTAAATTTTAGAATCAGCTTGTCAATTTCCACAAATACAGACACACCAGTTAGGATGTTATTTGGGATTGCATCACTCATTTGGGGGAGAACTGACATCTTGACCATGGTATACCTCTACGTAGGTCTTTAAATTCTCAGTTGAGCAGTTTTGCTGATTTTTCTTTAAATATATTCCTAAATATTTTTGTCTTTGTTTAATGCTAGTATAATTATAGAAAAAAACAGTACAAATAGTATATAGAAAAACAGTTTATGTTTGCACATTTACCTTGTATCCCTGCAACCTTGCTAATGAATTCATTTTTTCTGGTAGTTGTTTTGTAGATTTGTAAAAATTTTCTATGTAAACAATTCTGTCATGTATGAATACAGACTTTTTTGCCTTTTGTACTGGCATTCCTAGCCAGTAGAGTGTTGTACAGAGGTTCTGACCTCAGGGAGATACTGTTCAGTATGTTACCATTAATTTTGACATTAAGCATTTCTGTAAATGTGCTTTATCGTTTTAAGGAAGTTCTCTTCTATTCCTCATTTGCTAAGAGTTTTTTTAAAAAAATGAATTATATTCAATTTTGTCAAATGCTATGTATCTCTGTATGAGATAAATCATATGGCTTTTCTTACTTACTTATTCTGTTTTAGTACTGGTGAGTAGTCTTGATTGATTTTCAAATGTTAAACCAATCTGATATTTCTGAAATACATCCTCCTTGATCATAATATATTCAGTTTTTATAATCACTGAGTTTTCCTGTGTGTATTCTGTAGCTGTCCTTTGTTGTAATCTTTCCAGGTTTGGGGTTGAAGACTGTCCTATTTTTGTAAGATGAGTTGAGCATTGTTTCATGATGATTTTTCAAGATTGTGTGTGTTATTTCTTTTTCAGTGTTTGGAAAATTCCACCAACACAGCCATTTCAGTCTGAAGTTATTTTTGTAGAGATGATTTAAAATTTCAGAGTGTTAAATTTTTTAACTTGGTTAATATCATAAATACAATACATGTAGTTTCTTGGAACAGAACAGATGGTGAAGTATTATTTACTTAAAACCAAATAACAACTGTGTAGTTCCAACGTACCTTAATATCTTACTCTTGGTGCAGTGAGACAGAAGCTAGGTGTCCTACACATACACACGAAGTTGGTATTGCAGATGAAGAACACTGATAAAATGAATCTGGGCTTGCTCCTGTAGAAGGGAGAGGTAGCTGTCCCACTCCTCTTTTACAAGGAGAAAGAAAAACCTTTGCTCCCTTGGGGAGGATCCTAAATTCTTCCTTTAACCTTTTGGTATATAAATTTCTTCAGGGGAAAAAAAAGACCACTGTCTCCAGCTTCACACCTAGGATGTCATCAGGGCTCCCAGGTTTCAGCACCCCCACTGAAATGTAAATCTCTCTAGAGTTCTACCCTTAATAATCACTCTCTCAATCTCATTCTTTGACCTTAGGTTCCAAGTTTCATTAACATTTGCTCACAAAGTCCTAACTGTGCAGAAAAGTAACATTATTTTCCATAGAGTTCCACAGTGCTACCCATTTTACTTCTCCATAGGTGACTTCTGGCCGGTTTTTCTACATATGTGCTGTTCCTCATTTTGTTTTAGCCTTTTAACAATGAAGGTCTGTGGTAGAAAGCTGGATAGTTTCCTCTTCAAGTTCTTCTCTTAGCCTTTTGCCTGGCCCACCTGTACCCAGGTGCAGCAGGGTATACTAATATTTTGCCTACACTTTTTGCCTTGGTCTGCAAGGAAGAAGTCTGTGGCACATTTTGCCATCCATACAACTCTGTCCAGTCAGTTGAAGCTGATTTAAATGCCTTCCAGGCTGAGGCAGGATCATGCATCACTTCACCTAAATTTTAGGAACAAATTCCACACCTCTTTCTAATGGAATAACTGCACTATAGGTAAAACTGCTCACAGACTGCATGTCTGAGGTCTCCTCTTTCTTACGCTACCAGGTGTTTGCACAAATACTTGAACATTTCTGATAACTTTCCCTAGGTGCAAATCACACACATATTCTGATGTAGTAGCCACAAAATAACACAAAGCTGTTTTTTAAAAATTACCCTTTTGAGTGATGTCAGCATCATGGCAGTTTGAGATATTCATTTTGTCACTCCCCTTCAACCTACAAACGGTAAAACATCTGTAACTCAAGAAATCCTCTGCCCAGCACACCAGGACACCAAAGAGTTCCATACATCAATACATCTACAGGTGGGTGGATGAACACACAGAGGAGACGGAACCAGGGGAACAGCAAGGAGTAGATGACAGTAGATGAAAATGAGCAATTTATAGGGGATAAACAGCTGGGCTTACCCAAAGAAAAATATATTCATTCTAGATTTATATTGTCAGTTCTCAAGGGCTTAATTTCCCAAGTACACAAACAGCTCATACAACTCAACAACAAAATATAACCCAATCAAAAAATGGGCAGAAGACCTAAATAGACATTGCTCCAAAGAACACACAGATGATGATGGCCAATAGGCACATGAAAAGATTCTCAACATCACTAATTATTAGAGAAATGCAAATCAAAACTACAACAGGATATCACCTCACAGCTGTGAGAATGGCCGTTATTAAAAAAATCCACAAACAACAAATGCTGGAGAGGATGTGGAGAAAGGGAACCCTCCTACACTGTTGGTGGGAATGTAAATTGATACAGCCACTATGGAGAACACTATGGAGGTTCCGCAAAAAACTAAAAATAGAATTGCCATATGATCCCACAATCCCACTCCTAGGCATATATCCAGAGAAAACTCTAAGATACATGCACCCCAATGTTCATAGCAGCACTATTTACAATAGCCAAGACATGGAAGCAACCTAAATGTCCATTGACAGAGGAATGGATAAAGAAGATGGGGTACATATATACAATGGAATATTACTCAGCTATGAAAAAAAATGAATGAAATAATACCATTTGCAACAACATGGATGGACCTAGAGATTACCATACTAAGTGAAATAATTCAGAAAGAGACATATACCATATGATCACTTATATGTGGAATATAAAATATGACACAAACGAACTTATATATGAAACAGAAATAGACTCACGGATATACAGTACAGACTGGTGGTTGCCAAGGGGGAGGGATGGAGCAGATTAGCAGGTGTAAACTAGGATATATAAGCGTGGATAAACAACAAGGTCCTCCTGTACAGCACAGGGAACTAGTTTTAATATCCTGTAATTAACTACAATGGAAATGAATATGAAAATGTACATATATATATATATATATATATATATATATAACTGAGTCACTTTTCTGTATACCAGAAACTAACACAACATTGTAAATCAACTATACTTCAATAAAGTAAATTTTTAAATATATATTGTCAGTTTTTGGACATTAAACTCAAGGATGTAGAATATTGTAGATAGTAGAGGAGTAAAAACAGCCACACATAACCGAAAAATCATAAGGTAAAGGTAAAAGAAATTTCTAGGACCAGGTTTAGAATTTTATTCCTTACAGTTTTCATGGTATACAGAGATGCTGAAACATGGATATGAAAGCAGGATTGAAAACTGATACTAACTCAGGTGAAATCTGGGGGAAAGCCAAAAGGGATTGAAACAGGGTTTGATGGTCAGGAGAGGTCCACTGCTGACCAACTCTGATGTAATGAAGGGAACATACCATACCTACAATAGAGACGTATGTCTGAATCTGTGGCAAGAATGGCTTGTCCACTCACTGATTTGCTCTTTTGTTGCTTATTTTTATTCCTCATGAATCAGAGCTAGAAAAGAATTAGAGCTTGGGTTTTAGTACTGTTCCTTTATGAGTTAGGGCTCTTAGAATATTGATTTGTTGCTGCTGGGTAGAATGGAGAAGAGAGAGAAGACTGGATGTATACACTGTTGTCATATTCTAGGCGTGAAGACATAAGGACCTAAACTGATCAACTCCCTGAAACCTAATGCTAACTATTTCCTCTAAATATCCTTGTGAACTAACTTTCTTGTCACTCTATTTCAGAATTAATTAATAGCAGTAGAAACTATTCAAGAAAGAAGTTTGATGAATTTAACAAAGGTAGAAAATGGTTCCATGATGACAAGCATGAAGGAATTCACTCTGAAGAGAAACCTTATGAATATAATAAAAATGGGAATGGCCTCTGTCTTAATGACGACTCTGTTCAGCATCAAAAAATTCAAATTTTGGAGCAACCTTTTGAATACAGTGAATGTAGGAAAGCTTTCCATGAGAATTCACTCTTTGTTATACATAAGAATCCTTACACAGGACAGAACGCCTGTGAATACACTGAATACAGAAAAACCTTCTGTGATATGTCATCTCTCTTTGCTCATCAGAGAACACATCCAAAAGAGAATCACTATGAATTTAATGAATGTGGAGAAAATTTCTTTGAGGAATCCATTCTCTTTGAACATAATGTTCACCCTTTGAGCCAGAAGTCAGATCTCATTCCAATTCAGAGAAGCCACTCAATTGACAATATAATTGAATATAATGAATGCAGAAACTTCTTCAATGAAAAATTAGTCTTTGGCATACAACAGAGCATACAAACAGCAGAAAAACGCTATGAATGTCATGAATGTGGAAAAACCTTCAACAAGAAGTCAGCCCACACAAGACATCGGAGAACCCACACTGGGGAAAAATCCTGCGAATGTCATGAATGTGGGAAAACTTTCTGCAAGAATTCAGACCTCATTAAACATCAGAGAATTCATACGGGGGAGAAACCTTATGAATGTCAAGAATGTGGGAAATCCTTCAGTGAAAAGTCAACCCTCACCCAACATCATAGAACACACACAGGGGAGAAACCATATGAATGTCATGAATGTGGAAAATCCTTCTCATTTAAGTCAGTCCTTACTGTACATCAGAAAACACACACAGGGGAGAAGCCCTATGAATGCTATGAATGTGGGAAGGCCTTTCTCAGAAAATCAGACCTCATTAAACATCAAAGAACTCACACAGGGGAAAAACCTTATGAATGTAATGAATGTGGGAAATCCTTCTCTGAGAAGTCAACTCTCACTAAACATTTGAGAACTCATACAGGCGAGAAGCCCTATGAATGTACTGAATGTGGAAAATTTTTCTGCTACTACTCGGGTTTCACAGAACATCAGAGGAGACATACAGGAGAGAAACCTTTTGGATGTAATGAATGTGGGAAAAACTTCCGTCAGAAATCAGCCCTAATCGTTCATCAGAGAACTCACGTAAGACAGAAACCCTATGAATGTAATGAATGTGGAAAGTCATTCTGTGTGAAGTCAAAACTCACTGCACATCATAGAACACACACAGGGGAGAAACCCTATGAATGTAATGTTTGCAGGAAATCATTCTATGTGAAGTCAAAACTTACTGTACATCAGAGAACACATTTAGGAAGAAACCCTATAAATATAATAAGTGAGGGAAATCACTCTGGGTGAAGTCAAGAGTTTATAGAACAAAGAACACAAAGCAGGGAGAAAAATCTATTAAGATTTTGAGAACATCTTTGGTCTAAAGTCAGTTCTTATAATACAGCAGAGAACTTACAGAAGGAAGAAAATAATATGATATTCCGGACATAGGAAAATTTTCTACTGGAATTTGGACCATACAGTGTATCAGAAAGCTCAGAGTACAGAAAACCTACTGGTGAATGAATACAGGGAACGTTCTGCCCAAAGCCACACTTCACTGAACATCAGAGAAATCACACAGGGTAGAAACCTCTATCAGTATTCATAGAGAAGACTTCATCCACAGGCCAGAGAAAATGTACAAACTATAGGAAGTTATAGGAAAGCATTTACTAGGAGTTGGTGTTTTATTGGACTTGTGTGAAATGTTTGAAGTAGCATTTCAGTGGACATCAGATAGTAATTTAAGTGGGTAGAAGCTTTAAGTTAAACCTAAGCTTATCATATATCAGCAATTTTGAACTGAAATGTCTAGCATTTAGGAAATGTGGAGAACGTTTGCATTTAGACATAGCATTTATACAATTTGGCCTATTGCTGGGTGTGCTATTCCTTCCAATTTAAGGTACTGGACATCAACTGGAACCAGGGGTTGTAAGCAACTCACATGTTTATTGCTCAGGCATATGGAAAACAAGGGAAGATTCTTAGCAAGAGGACCCACCTGCAAGAAGATTTTCTGATGTCCAGGTAGAGAGGGAGAGATATCCTGGTCTTGGTGATATACACATGACAGCAGCTTGCCAGCAGGATTTCTGATTAATTGTGAGGCTGACTAATTTTGAGTGGCCTGTCCTGAAATGGTGGATCAAAGGGGCAATGTAGGTTCCTTGAATGCAGCTACCTGGTGTAGTGGAAGTGGTATGAAATATAGGTAGTTTCTGCCTTACCAGTGTTTTAACAGTTTAGCCAGATGCCATCCTGCTGTGAAGTGACCTACTGCAACCAACTTTATTTATCCACATACTTAACATGTTTCGTATGTGATACAATGATTTTTTAAGAAGAACATTCATGTACAAACATATACACTGTTAAGTATGGAGCTTTAAAAAGCACAAATAGATTTTACTACTGAGTAAGATACAGTAGTTTGCAGCAGACCAGTGCACTCACTAAGAACAACTAGAAAAGCAGTTCACAAAAAGCATCTATTTACTTGCAACCTATTGTTGCAGAAGCAAAGAGGGCTAGAATGGTAAAATTCAGGAGAGGAGTGAATGACAGAAAGTATATGGGAAAGTATAGCTGTTTTTCCTGGGAGCACCTGCTAATTCTGGCTACAGGGAAGAACCTGAATATTGAGCTTGGCTCAGGCAGAGGGCTATAGCTTGGTGGGGCAAGGGGGGTTAGGGTGCATGGAGACCAGAAACCAGGAAACGGTGAACTTTGCCAGTCAAGGCTGGAGTGAAAAATTCCGAAACATGAGAGGCTTCAAACACACAGCCAGTTTCTCAAAATCTTGAGAATACTGACATAGGGCAGGAACTTGAAAATCTAAGCTCAAAAACACAAGTAGATTTTCTTTTTCAGTACTGAGAAAAAAATGAATAGAATTCAGGAACTGCCAGTAGGATGGGCCCCTGGCAAACACAGCATGCTATCAATAAAAGCACAAGGTCATACCAGAGGTAGATTGTACCTTACCAAAACTGCAAACAATCTGAGTCATATTTAAAACTCTACCCAGAAAGAAAACTCATAGGAACAGATGGCTTCACTGCAGTTATTCTAAATATTAAAAGAAGACATAATACCAAACTTTTCCAGAGATAGGAAGATAGGAATTTTCCTGTTCACTTTATGAGGCCAGTACAACTTTGATACCAAAACCTTTAAGACATTTCAGGAAAGTAAAGTTATAGACCACTATCTTATGAATTTAGATACAAAATCCTAAAATTAAAAAAATTCCAGCCATATCAAAGGACAATATATCTTGACTAAATGATGTTTACTAGAGGAATCAAAGGATAGATTTAGTATTTCAAATTCAATCCATTTGGCCTTCTACTCCTCTCTCTGATTCTCCTTTCTCCCTTGCACTTTGTAAATTTCTCTTCTGCCTTCCCTTCCTAGAGTTGAAAAGGCAGAATAGGTCTGCCGTGAGGGATGAGAAAGGTGTTGTGGTGATGTGCCAACCTGCATCAAGAGTGCTGGGGGCAAGTGAAAGAGATGGTTAGCATGGCTGAGATACTGGTAACACTGAGCAGATAAGTAAATGTATTGAAAATGATGAGAGCCAGGTTTCTCACTGTTGGAAAAGGTATCTATAAAAATGGAAAGGGGGGAAGCTAGAAAACCACCTGGAGTGTTGGACTGGAATGATACTCATTTTAAGTACACAGAAATAATTATAGTAGTCATTGTGTGTGTGTTTGTGTGTATTTTATGGATCTGTCTACTGACACCTCAGTAGCACTGAGCACACCAATTACCAGGTTATTAATTACTAAATACTATCCTCCCACCAAAAATTGAGCAGGTCTCTGGAGTGATAGCTTATTCCAAGTCAGAGATGGGGAGAAATATTTATCAGACAATAAGAAAATGTTCTAAGAATTATGGAAACATGTCAAAAGAACAAAAGAACTACTTTGGACAGGTTCCAGTGGCCAAATTTGAGACAGTTTGAACATCAGAACAAATAACAATAGAATCATAGTATAAGTGACTTAAAAATGGGAATCCAATAATTTGTACAGATATAAATAAGTGAATAAATACATAGAGGAGGGAAAGCTTTCTTTATAAGCCAACTAATAAATGTAGGAGGAAAAATGGCAATAGAAAAAACACTATTTGGCAACCATCATACTGGTGGTTGATTCAGTAAGTAGTAGTAGTAGTAGTAGTAGCAAAAGTAGATTAAAAAAGAAAGGGTCAAAGCCCCAGATGTCAGCAGGGAGGAGGGGACCTAGGGGAGCAGCAGGCCCCTGCACCACGGTCCTCCCAGAAGTAGCTCAAAGGAGCTGCTGTTGCCCCTTCACACACAGGCTCTACCAACCAGAACCCTCCTTCCGGGCCTCAAGGCCTCCCTGCAGGCTCCCCCTTGCTCAAATAACTATACTTTTGCGCCAGGCCCTACCAGTGCCATTCTCTCTCCCACGGGTGGGAAGCTGAAAGGAGCACAGGAGGGCATACATAGGCTAGAGTTTGTGGGTAGAAGTTTAATGAAGAACAGGTATTGGCATTATCTCCAAATATTTCGCCACAAAATACTAATCAACTACAAAGGTGAAAATGGTGATTTTTATGATAAACCTGGCAGACACCAACATAATCAAGTGATCAAAGTTCACTTCACCAATGGTAGGACAGGTCAACGTAATGTACTCCCTGGTGAGATGCTCTGAGAAGAGCCAACACATTTGTGCTATATTCTTACCAAGAAAGCATAGCCAGAGTATGCTAATGTGGAGATACCAGATGAACCCACTTGAAAGGTTATATTATAGAATGTAAAGCCTGTATTTAAATTGTCAAGGACATAAAAGGAAAAGACTGGGAGACTGTTCCAGGTTGGAATAGACTGAAGATGTTTTAAAATAAAAACAAAAAGGAAAAATAGAATAGTTGGGACAATAAAGAGTGTGTAAATTGGATGGTAGTGTTTATTTCCAGACTTGGGTCCGTAGGTAAGTAAGTGTTCAGGAAAATACACAAGTACATAGGGGAAACGAAGTCTCGTGTCTGCAGGTTATTTTCAAACGCTTTAGAAAAAGAGTAATGAGTGTGTGTGTGTGTAGAGACAGAGTTCAAGTATGTGGGGACAGATGGAGAAAATGCAGTGCACAGGGGGAGATCGGAATGAGTTTTTTCTACTAGTGACTTTAGTAAGTTTGAAATCATATCCAAGCAAATACTTACTTAAAAGTTTAAGTTAATTGATGTTGCCTACCACATTAGAAAAAAATAAGTTAAACCATATTAGTGTCTCAGTAGATGTAGAAAACATTTGATAGAACTTTACACATATTCATAATTTAAAAACTACACTAGAAATAGAAGGAAACTTCATTAAAAACAAACAAAAAGCTAACATACAACAAACATCAAACTAAGTAGATGAATACTGGAATATTTCTTCCTGATATTAATAATGAGACAAGGACCTCCCTGGTGGCGCAGTGGTTAAGAATCCACCTGCCAGTGCAGGGGACACGGGTTCGAACCCTGGTCCAGGAAGATTCCCACATGCCACAGAGCAACTAAGCCTGCGTGCCACAACTACTGAAGCCCGCATGCCTAGAGCCCATGCTCCGCAACAAAAGAAGCCACCGCAATGAGAAGCCTGCGCATCGCAACAAAGAGTAGCCCCCGCTTGCCACAACTAGAGAAAGCCCACGCGCAGCAATGAAGACCCAACGCAGCCAAAAATAAATAAATTTAAAAAAATAATAATGAGACAAGAATGCTTGTTACTACCACCACTACTGTCTAACACTGGACTGAAGGTTTTAGCTAGAACAGGTCAGTAAGGCCAAATAAAAATAAGACATAAAAACTGGGAAGGTTGAAGTAAAACTCATTATTTGCAGGTGATACCATTGTTTACATTTAAAAGTCTATGGAAAAATTATTAGAAATATGTGAATTTAGCAAACTGGCTATATAAAAATTATATTTTTATGTATAAACAACCAATAGAAAAGTGATGCCAGGAGAATTGCATCCTTCCTGGATAGGGTGGCAAAGACCAGATTTATTCTCCTGCCTGACATAATTGGGGAAAGGGGAAACAGAAAAATAAAGGAAATAATTATGTTCAAGTCACTGGACATACAACAGCCCTAAAACAGTTCCAGAAATCCAAAAAGTGCATCACAAAATTAGAAGTTCAAAGACAAAAATAAATGAAAGGGTGTTAAGAATGACTTGTGGGGAGAAGATGGCAGAGTAGAAAGACGTGAACTCCTTACGGAACCATCAAAATCACAACAAACTGCTGAACAACCACTGACAAAAAAAATGCTGGAACCTACCAAAAAAGATACCCTACATCCAAAGACAAAGAAGAAGCAAAAAAGAGACAGTAGGAGGGGCACAATCACAATAAAATCAAATCTCATATATGCCGGGTGGGCGACTCACAAACTCGCAAACAGTTGTACCACAGTCCTCCCACAGGAGTGAAAGTTCTGAGCTCCCAGCCTGGGGGTCTGGCAAACAGGAGGAGGAGCCCCCAGAGAGTCTGGCTTTGAAGGCCAGCGGGGTTTGATCACAGGAATTCCGCAGGACTGGGGTAAAGAGAAACTCCACTCTTGGAGGATGCACAAAGGGTCTTGTGTGTACCAGGACCCAGGGAAAAAAGTGGTGACCTCATAAGAGACTGGGCTAGACTTACCTGCTAGTGTTGGAGGGTCTCCTGCGGAGGCGGGGTTGGCTGTGGCTCACTGCGGGGACAAGGACACTGGTGGCAGCAGTTCTGGCAAGTACTCACTGGCCTAAGCCCTCTTGGAGGCTGCCATTTTCTCACCAAGACCTGGCCCCACCCAACAGCCTACAGGCTCAGTGCTGGGACACCTCAGACCAAACAACCAACAGGGCAGGAACACAGCCCCACCTAACAGCAGACTGGCTGCTTAAAGTCCTCCTGAATAAACTGCTGCCTGATAGACAGCCCAACATGGTCCTGCCTACCAGAATGACAAGACCCAGTTCCACCCACCAGTGCACAGTTACCAGTCCTTCCCACCAGGAAGCCTGCATAAGTCTCTTAGCCAGCCTCATCCACCAGGGGGCAGGTAGCAGAAGCCAGAAGGAACTACAGCCCTGCAGCCTGCAGAATGGAAACTGCAATCACAGAAAATTAGACAAAATGAGACAGCGGAGGAATATGTCCCAGATGAAGGAACAAGATAAAACCCCAGAACACCACCTAAGTGAAGTGGAGATAGGCAATCTACCTGAAAAAGAATTCAGAGTAATGATAGTAAAGATGAGCCAAGATCGTGGGGAAAAAAATGGAGACACAGATGGAGAGGATACAAGAAATGTTTAACAAAAACCTAGAAGAACTAAAGAACATACAAACAGATGAACAATACAATAACTGAAATGAAAAATACACTAGAAGGAATCAATAGAATAACTGAGGCAGAAGAATGGATAAGTGAGCTGGAAGACAGAATGGTGGAAATCACTACCATGGAACAGAATAAAGAAAAAAGAATGAAAAGAAATAAGGACAGTCTAAGAGACCTCTGGGACAACATTAAACACACAGACATTTGCATTATAGGGGTCCCAGAAGGAGAAGAGTAACAGAAAGGACCTGAGAAAATACATGAAGAGATAATAGCTGAAAACTTCCCTACAATGGGAAAGAAAATAGTCACCCAAGTCCAGGAAGGGCAGAGAGCCCCAGGCAGGATAAACCCAAGGAGAAACACGCCAAGACACATAGTAATCAAATTGACAAAAATTAAAGATAAAGAAAAAATATTAAAAGCAACAAGGGAAAGGCAACAGATAACGTACAAGGAAACTCCCATAAGGTTATAAGCTGATTTCTCAGCAAAAACTCTGCAGGCCAGAAGGGAGTGGCACAATGTATTTAAAGTTATGAAAGGGAAAAACCTACAACCAAGAATGCACAGCAAGGTTCTCATTCAGATTCAACAGAGAAATCAAAAGCTTTTCTGACAAGCAGAAGCTATGAGAATTCAGCACCACCAGACCAGCTTTGCAACAAACGTTAAAGGAACTTCTCTAGGTGGGAAAGAAAAGACCACAACTAGAAACAAGAAAATTATGAATGGAAGAGCTCACCAGTAAAGGCAAACATACAGTAAACATAGGAAATTATCTGCACACAAATATGATATCAAAACCAGCAATTGTGAGGAGAGCACAAGTGCAGGATATTGGAAATGCATTTGAAATTAAAGATCAGCAACTTAATACAATCTTATTTTTTTACATAGACTGCTATGTCAAAACCTCATGGTAACTGCAACCGAAAATCTACAACAGATACACACACAAAAAAGAAAAAGGAATCCAAACACAACACTAAAGTTAGTCGTCAGATCACAAGAGAAAAAAAGGAAGGTAAGAAAAAACACTTACAAAAACAAATCCAGGGCTTCCCTGGTGGCGCAGCGGTTGAGAATCTGCCTGCCAATGCAGGGGACACGGGTTCGAGCCCTGGTCTGTGAAGATCCCACATGCCGCGGAGCAACTAGGCCCGTGAGCCACAACTACTGAGCCTGCGCATCTGGAGCCTGTGCTCCACAACAAGAGAGGCCACGATAGTGAGAGGCCCGCGCACCGTGATGAAGAGTGGTCCCTGCTTGCCGCAACTAGAGAAAGCCCTCGCACAGAAACGAGGACCCAACACAGCCAAAAATAAATAAATTTAAAAAAAAATGTTCTAAAAAAAAAAAAAAACACAAATCCAAAACAGTTAACAAAAATAAACGAAAGGGGGCTTCCCTGGTGGCGCAGTGGTTGAGAATCTGCCTGCCAATGCAGGGGACACGGGTTCGAGCCCTGGTCTGGGAAGATCCCACATGCCGCGGAGCAACTGGGCCCGTGAGCCACAACTACTGAGCCTGCGCGTCTGGAGCCTGTGCTCCGCAACAAGAGAGGCCGTGATAGTGAGAGGCCCGCGCACCACGATGAAGAGTGGCCCTGCTTGCCGCAACTAGAGAAAGCCCTCGCACAGAAACGAAGACCCAACACAGCCAAAAATAAATAAATAAATAAATAAATAAATAAATAAAGGAGTTCCTTTAAAAAAAATAAAAATAAAAGGATTTACTTAGTGTTGATTACTGAAGACTGATTTCTCCCTGAATTGAATGAATGATTCAGTGCAACCCTAACTGCCATCCAACAGCAGGTTTTGTTGTTGGAAATTATGAATTTAAAATGTATTTGCAGATGCAGTGACCAACAATAGCTGACACAGTCTGAAAATAGCAAAATAAAGCTGCAGGACTCCGACTGCTACATAACTAGACTGTTACAGGCAGACCTCAGAGTTATTGGCTTGGTTCCGGACCACAGCAATAAAGTAAATATTGTAATAAAGCGAGTCACACTGGTTTCTCAGTGCATATAAAAGTTATGTTTATACTGTAGTCTATTAAGTGTGCAATAGTGTTATATCTGTTGATAAAAAATGCTAACCACCATTAGAGCCTTCAGCAAGTTGTAATCTTTTTGAATAGTAACATCAAAGATCACTGATCACAGACTGCCCTAACAATTTTAAAAATGAAAAGTGTGAAATACAGTGAGAATTACCAAACTGTGGCACAGAGACATGAAGTGAGCAAATGCTATTGGAAAAAAATGGCACTGATAGACTTGCTTGATGCAGGGTTGCCACAAAACCTTCACTCTGTAAAACATGCAGTATCTGTCAAGTGCAACTAAGTGAAGCACAATAAAATGAAGTATGTCTGTATAGTCACAGCGATGAACAATGTTGAGAAACAGGTCCAAGCATACTGATAAATGACAAAGGCCACATGTAGTACTGTGGTGAAAAGATGGTTTTCATCATAAATGGTACTGGGATAATTGGCCCGCTATATGCAAAAAAGAAACATCTTGGCTGTAACCACCTACCGTACACAGAAGTCAATTTCATACAGATTGTACATCTAAATGTGAAAGGCAATACAATAACACTGGTAGAAAATACAGGTGAACATCATGACCTTGGGTAAGACATGTTACACAAAAACAATGTAGAGAAATTTGCATTGGAATTAAATGCTGTTTGTTCAAAAAACACAAGTTAAAAGCCAGTGGCAGACTGGGAGGAGACAATTGCTGTGCATGTTTCTAACCGAGGACTCTCACACAAAATATGTAAAGAGCTCCTATAAATCAAAAAAGTCAGAAAAATTAGCAGAAAAATATAAATCGAACATAATTTACGAAGAGTATATTTAACTGGCAAGTAAACATGTGAAAACTTGATCAGCTTCAGTAGCCATCAAGGAAAGGTAAATTATAACAAAAATTAAATACCACTACACAGCAGAATGGCTAAAATGATTTTTTATAAAAACTGATGAAGATATGAAGCAACTGGGACTCATACAAGTTTGGTGGAAATCTAAATTGTACACTTTGGGAAACAGGCTTTTTCTACTAAAGCTGAGCAGGCATGTTAATTTTGGGGGTTTTTTGTTTTTTGTTTGTTTTGCTACTTTTTTGTTGTCATTTTTGGCCATGCTGCACAGCATGCGGGATCTTAAGCATGGAGTCCTAACCACTGGACTGCCAGGGAATTCCCCTAAATTTTGGATGTGTAATTGTACTTCTAGGCATATATCCAACAGATAAATACAAATATTTTTACTGAAAGAGTATTCACAGTAGTACTATTCTCAATAGCCCGGATACAGACAACAGCACAAATGTCCACCAACACTAGAATGGATACATAAATGTGCTCTATTCACTCAGTGATACACTCTACAGCAGTGAGAATGAACCAACCACAACTGCATGCATACAAAAGAAACAGCACAAAGGAGTACATACTATATTTCACTCACAAAGGCAAATTTAATATGTGGTGTTGGAAGTTGGGATGGTAGTTGCCTGGATGGTGACAAGTTGCAAGGATTGACTTGAGGGAGCTCCTCTGGTGTTAGCAGTGTTCTGGTTTTTTATCTGCATATTGATTGTAGGTGTATTCACTTGGCAAAAGTTATTGTGAATACTTATATATACTCATAGTTTAGTATAAGTGTTCCTTAATAAAAAGCAGAAAGTCTGAACATGTTGGCTCTCTGAAATCCCTCCAATAGTTTCTCAGTTCTTAAAAAACACACAACACAAATAAGATGATTCATTAGGATAACAGCAGTAAGTATGTATGTGAAGAATCCCTGTGTGCTGTGCTAACGTATGTGAATATATTACATAACATATTTTGATCCCTTAGCTATGTGACAAAGATTTTTCACGTTAAATGCGAACCAATTTCTCTTAATATACATTTTAAGGCAAATAATATTTTACAGTTGTCAAGTTTACCATACCTAGTATACGTTCTCTTATGGTTTCCTGGCATATGTAAGTGGATATGGCCAGTGTTTTCTATTAACTCTTTAATAAAGAATTTAAACATTGTGTTTATTAAGTTTTCATGTGCCTCAGCATCTACCAGTGGGTATAATGAAAATACTAATTAAACAAAATAAGCATTATCATGTTAATTAAAGAAAGCAGATTTGAACTACTTCAATTCAACACAGTATTGCTTTCCATTATATGAAGAAAATATCCTGTTAAAATGTTCAGATGAGACATCTAGGTATGAGTTGTATAATCCAAGCTAAACAGGAAATACTTACATCTGTATTATGATGTTGTGTGTATATTTTTTCCTATTCCTTTCTTCCCAATAAACAGGAGGATGTAGAGTTAGATACCAGATTGCTTGAGTTTATATGCTCTCTGGCTTTGTCTCTTAAAAGATTTGTGACAAATTAACTGTCTGTACTCAGACCCTCATCTATAAAATGGGGACATTAGTAGTGCCTACTTCATAGCGGTGCGCAGAAAAATTTATGAACTATGAGTTATGCGTGCATTAGCTGTTATTTCTTGAATTAGCTTTCAAACAACTGACAGATTCTTACAAACTCTTTATTCCCTATACTCATTTTTTTCCCTTGGTAGCATAGCCTTCCTTGATTTGTATTTTTTTACCTTAGTCTTAGAATGCTCAGAGTAAACCTTGATTAGGTTAAGCCAGTCATGGAAAAGTTTCTCCTCAGGGATTTGTTTGGGATTGGCACATGTCCTAATTCTGGCCAGAGCTGTTTGCATAGGTGTTCTGAAAACTTCTGGAAAGGCTTCTTTCTTGTGCAGCTGAAATTTGTCATGTCTGGACATGACCCTTAGTTATATCCTGCCTCTCCGAGCAGTAGGTGAAGACTGAGGGTGGTAGAGCAGAGAGAGAACAGATTTGGATTCATGAGGATGTCATTCAGCTCTTTAACTGTTCTGCAGTGAGGATAGTTGGGAGGCTGTACTCAGCAGTGGGCAGAACTCAGAGTAGCTTCCCTGCCCAGGCAGGGCCACAGAACAGCCCCCAAGGCTGGCAACACTCTTGTCTGGGGAGTTAATCAGGGAGAACCGTGCCCCAAGTTCCTTGGCCAGACATGGCCCAGCGTCCTGGTTCTGCAGGTGTGCAGTGCTGCTGGCCAGGCTCTCTGCTGAAGTGCTGTTGGGTTAAGCAGCTTTCCAGGCGCTCACGTCAGGCTTCCCGGTAGGGTGGGGCTGTGTATTAGCTCCCCTGCCTGGCTGGAGTGGGGGGAACAGCTCCACCAAGCCTTGCAAGGCTATTTTTTGTGTGGTCTTAACTCAATCCAGCTCTGTGGTCCTGCCTGGGCAGGGAAGCTACTCCATAGCTCTACCCATTGCTGAATACAACCTCCAACACTACCGATCAGGAAACCTAACCAGAACTCCTGGGAATCTCAGTAGCTCACCCTGAAGCCCTGATTACAGTGGCACTTGAGCAGAGAGTTTGACCAGCAGCTCTGCATCTGCAGAACAAAGACAGTGGCCCCATTTGTCCAGGGAGCTTAGTGCACAGTTCCATCTAACTTGATCTCCAAACAAAGAGCCCTGCCAGCCTTGGGGGCTGATCTTCAGCCCCAGCTGGGCAAGGGTGCTCATTTATAGCCACACCCAAAGTGAATACAGCTTCCAGCCTGGCTTGACCAAGAAACCTAGCCAGATCTCCTGGGAATCTGTGTAGCCCATCCTGCAACTCTGATTACAGCAGCACTTGAGTAGAGAGCCCATCCAGTGGCCCTACCCATTTGACAGAGCTAGGACGGTGGTCTGTCAGGTCACAGAACTTGGTGCATATTTCTGCCTAATTTGATCCTCAAACAAGAGACCTGCCATGCTTAGGGCCTGTACAGGGGCCCACCCTAATAGGGAAACTAATTTGTAACCCCTTCCATTGCTGAGTAGAGCCTTCAGCCCATCCAATTAGGGAGCCTAACCAGAGCACAAGAGGAGCTGCCTAGCCCATCCAACACCCCTGCTTACAATGGCGCTTGAACAGAGAGCAAAGCCCTTGGCTTTCCTCATCTGCAGGGAAAATCTGGTGGCCCCATCTAGCCAGGGAATTTGATGTACAGTCTTGCCTTATTTGGGTCCCCAAACAATGAGCTGTGCTGGCCCTGGGACCTGTTCTTCACCCCACCAGGGAAGAGAAGCTCATTCATAGCTCCATCTAACTGCTGAGTATAGTACTGATACCTAGTCCTGACTGTCCAGGAAGCCTGACCAGAGAACCCAGACAATAGCACAGCCCACCCTATGGCCTCACTTGAGCAGGAAACCAAGTCAGCAATTTCTATTCAAATGTTTTCAGCCAGAGGCAGCCCCTCCTGACCTCAGAGCTTGGGCAGAGCCTTGCCCCAAAAGAGGTGGAGAGCAAGCCCCAATCGCCCAAAGTATGCTACCAGTTGACATGTCCAGAAACCGAAACTGAGCTGACTGGTGAAGAACTGACTTTACCAAAGTTAACCTGTGAAGTCTGGAAGAGGAGACCGTTTGCTCAAATGCAGAAACCAACATATGGATTCAAGGATCATGAAAAATCAAGTAAACATGACACCACGAAAAGAAACTAATAAAGCTCCAATAACACCCTAAAGAAATGGAGATCTAGGAACAGTCAGACAAAGAATTCAGAATAATCCTCTTAAATAAGATTAGTAAACTACAAGAACACAGAGATAACTAAAGGACATTAGGAAAACAATGCATGAACAAAATGAGAAGTTCAACAAAGAAATCATCAAAAAAAATTAAGAGCTGAAAAAAAAAAAGAAACTGCACTGAAGAATTCTGTAGTGTTTCAACAGCAGGCTCAACCATGCAGAAGAAAGGATCAGAGACCTAGAAGTTATCCAGTCAGAGGAACAAAAAGAATAAAGATTGCAAAAGAGTAAAGAAAGACTACACGACATGTGGGGCACCATCAAAAGCAACAATATCCTCATTATAGGAATTCCAGAAGGAAAAAAGGGACAGATGGCATATTTAAAGCAATAATGTCAGACTTCCCAAACTTAGGGAGAGAAATGGACATCCAGATCTACGAGACCCAAAGGACCCCAAATATGTTGAATCTGAATAGGGCTACACTGAGACACATTATAATTAAATTGTCAACAATCAAAGACAAAGAATTTGCAAAGCAGGAAGAGAATGGAGACAAGTTACATGCTAGGGAACCTCCATAAGACATGGTGGATTTCTCAACAGAAACTTTCCAGGCCAGGAGAAAAAGGAATGATAAATTAGAAACTGCTAAAGGAAAAAAAAACCCTGTCAACCAAGGATTCTATAGCCAGCCAAGCTGTCCTTCAGAAATGAAGGAGAGATAAAGACCTTCCTGAACAAATAAAAGCTGAGAGAGCTCATCACCATTAGCTCTGCCTATAAGAAATGCTAAAGAAGCTCTCTGAGTGGAAGAAAAGGACACTAATTATATAATCATAAAAACATAAGAAGGTAGGACAAAACTCACTGGTAATGGTAAATATATAGTCAAAGTTAGATTCTGTAATATAGTAATGGTGGTACATAGTTCCCTAACTCCAGTTTAAAACTTAAAAAAACAAACAGTAAAAAATTAGCATAAGTAAAAATATCTATTATTGTATATGCAATATGAAAAATATGTAAACTGTAACATCAATAACCTAAAATGTGAGGGGGAGGAGAAGTAAAAGTGTAAAGCTTAGGAATGCTATTGAAGTCTTGTTATCAGTTTAAAACAGGGTGCTATAATTTTAAGATATTTTATGTAAGCCTCATGGTAACCACAAGGGAAAAACCTGTAGTATTCATACACACAAAAAACATGAACATGATAATGAAGTCAAAGTATACTGATTCCAAAAGACATCAAACACAAACACAGCAGGATAAGAAGGAACAATGGATCTACAAAACAATCAGAAAACAATTAACAAAATGGCAATAGTAAGTTCTTACCTATCAATAATTGCTTTAAACATAAGTAGATTAAAGTCTCCAATCAAAAGACAAAGATGGCTAATTGGATAAAACAATAAGATCCAATGACATGCTGCCTACAAGAGACTCACTTTAGCCTCAAAGACATACATAGACTAAAAGTGAGGGAATGGAAAAAAATATTTCCTGCAAATGGTAACCAAAAATAGCAGAGGTAACTATATTTATGTCAGACAAAATAGACTTTAAACTGACACTGGTAGAAAGAGAGAAGTTTTATACACACACACACGTAAAGGGATCATTCCATTAAAAAGGTATATAACGTTTGTATATATTTATGCACCAACATTGAAGCAACTAAATATCAATATATAAAGTAAAACTACAAGGGCTAAAAGGAGAAATAAACAGCAATATAGTAAGAGTGGGGGATTCTAATACTGTACTTTCAAAAAGGATAATAATCCAGACAGAGAATCAATAAGGATCCAGTGGTTTTAAACAGAACTACATACCAAATAGCCCTGATAGACATATACAGAACATTCTATCCAACAACAGCAGAATATGCATTCTCATCAAGTGCACATGGAACATATTCTAGGACAGACCATATCTTAGGCCACAAAACAAATCTTAGCAAATTCAAGAAGGTTGAAATCATACCAAGTATCTCCTCAGACCACAATTACAAGGAACTAAAAATCAACAGGAGGATAACTGGAAAATTCATGAATACACAGAAAATAACAACACACCCTGAACAATGTCTTAAAGCAATTAAAAGGGGAATAAAAAAGTATCTTGAGACAAACAAAAATGGAAAGACAACATACCAAAACTTACAGGATGCAGCAAAAGCAGTTCTAAGAGGAAAGTTCATAGCAATAAATGCCTACATTAACACATTATTGACCGGAGATGTATTAATACATCTTTTGTTACCCAAATGTTACTGACCAGAGACATATCTATATGTTTTTAGAGAGTGATAAAATTTACATCACCATGCGAAGTTGTTAGAGCTTAGAATTGATCAAGGGTTCATTATACAACTTATGATTGCCATTACCATTCACATTTTGCTCCGTTAGGTTTTTGTTCCAACCTTGTGCATAGTTTATTGCCATAAAATTTTCAAAAATGACACGTTGCAAAATTTTGAGTGAAGAAGAATTTTTCGGTGAATTTTATGCAGATACTTTCTCTGACTGTCCAAGAGGCATATATACTAGTGTATCAGAAAATGATAGTTCTTCAGAATATAGTTCTGATTCAGACGATGTGAATATTACACCAAAAAAAGACAAAAAAGTCTTAGTGACTGATTCTGATACGGAAAGGGAAAATGAAACTTACAGTGCTGGAGAATGCCCCTTTGCTTCTACAGAAGAGTGGATTGAAGACAACATTTCAGGAAAATTAGAAGACTTTACAGGTGTGTCAGGTGTAACTACTGAATGTAATAACCAGCAAAGTGTTAGTGAAATAACAGAATAAATTTTGGTAACTTGTTCGAGTTGGTCACTTCTCAAACTTGTATCACCAACAGAATGAAAAATCATATAAAAAGTATGATAAGGCTTTAAAATGGACTGATGTAACCAACAGTGACATGAAGAAGTTTCTTGGATTAATAATTTTGATGGCACAGATAAGAAAGTCACACTGGAAAGGATATTGGTTGACTGATCCCTTACTTGAAACACCTATCTTTCCAAAGATTATGGCGAGAAGAAGGTTCGAACAAACAATGACATTTCTTCACTTTAACAATAACTTGGAAACTCCACTTCCTGCAGACAGAATTTCAAAAGTTAAACCTCTTTTGGATTATTTTCTACCAAAATTTCAATCAATCTATATACCCCAACAAGAACTATCACTTGATGAGGCAATGATAAAGTGGAGAGGATGACTCAGATTCAAAACCTATAATTGGGGAAAACTCACAAAATATGGAATTTTGGTCAGGATGGTTAGCAAAAGTGAAACTGGATATATATGCAACCTTGAGATTTACACAGGTGAAGGAAAGAAACTGCAAGAAACAATATTATCAGTCCTACAACCTTATCTTGGTTCATGGCACCATATTTACCAAGACAATTATTACAACAGTGTGTCCACATCTGAAATATTGTTGAAAAATAAAACCAGAGTTTGTGGGAATATAAGAGAGAATCATTGTCTACCAAACCAATTAAAGGAGAAATCTGAAAATCTATGTGGGGGCGTGGGGGGAATGACATTCTTATGGAAGGGAAAAGTGATTCTTCTTATATGGAAAGACAAGAGGCTACTCTGCATGGTGACAACTATTCATGACGCCTCCACAGAATCTACAGGAAAGGAAGACAGAAGGACTGGCCATCAGACAACTAAGCCCACTTATGTATTAGAGTATAATAAATATATGAAAGGAGTTGATTGATCTGATCAATAACTGGCAAACTTCAATATCTTCCAGAAAACTCAAAAATGGTATAAGAAAGTGGGTTTCTATTTGAGTAACTGCAGTTTATTCATGCGTTTAAAATTTATTGTAGGGACTTCCCTGGTGGTCGTGGGTAAGACTCCACACTCCCAATGCAGGGGGCCCGTGTTCGATCCCTGGTCAAGGAACTAGATCCCGCATGCATGCCACAACTAAGATTTCGCATGTCACAACTAAGAGCCCACATGCTGCAACTAAGAATCCTGCATGCCGCAACTAAGAGTCCTCATGCCACACTAAAAAAGATCCTGCAGGCCACAACTAAGACCCAGCACAGCCTAAATAAATAAATAAATAAAATTTATGATAGCCTTAATGCAC
Organism: Eschrichtius robustus; assembly: GCF_028021215.1. Taxonomy (NCBI): domain Eukaryota; kingdom Metazoa; phylum Chordata; class Mammalia; order Artiodactyla; family Eschrichtiidae; genus Eschrichtius; species Eschrichtius robustus. The sequence goes on along the minus strand of NC_090830.1, from coordinate 6,437,377 downwards.
AGAATAAAATGACTCACAAGCAATTTTTGTTAGCAGTAGCTAGAGAATGGATAACTGACCATTCTGGTGAATGTAGTGGTAGTCCCGCACCTGGTCCTTCTTGTGGTGTTTCTAAAAGAGCCCCCCACAAGTCGATCCACCTTGTCGATTATCAGGTAAAATAAAAGAACATATTCTAGAGGAAATAATACCCAAGGACTAAAAAAAAAAAAAAAAATGATGCCAGAAAGTGTAGAGTCTGCTCTTCCAGGGGAAACTACAGTGAAACACAGCATATTTGTAATAGATGTTTTATTCCCCTGCAGAGAGGTGCCTGCTACACTGCCTATCACACTCCAACGAAATATTAGAATGCTTTAGTAAGTAAGACATATACAAAGTTTCAAATAAATACATTAAGTGCAAAAAAAGTTGTTGATATTTACTCAAACACGGGTGTTTCAATATTCACTTACATAACAAATTGCCAGCCACAGGCATTAGTTTCTGCAAAAATCCCCTGGTCAAAAAGTGTGTTAAACTGAAACCATGCCCCACAGGGTTAAAAAAAAAAATCTTAAAACCATGCCCCATAGGGTTAATAGAAACTGGTGATTTACAGAAATTGAGTTTGTATTACAGCTTGCTAAAAGTCCCTCTGCTTGTAGCCTTCCTTCACTGAGCAAACTTGCCTTATTATTTTATTGCAAGTTACATGCTCTTCCAGCTTCATGTAGCTTAAACAATAAAATGGTTGCCTGAGTTGTTTTCCAGGAACTTGCAGTCAGCTGAGTCTAGTTCAAGCTAAGCCAATTAAGACTGCTTGGGACCACTAATCCTAAAACTGGGCCTATGCAAGTGTTTGATGAATGGCTTTTTGATGTCAGAGTGCCCAAAACTAGACCCTCATATCACGCTACACACCTCCATTTGTTTTTTCCTGATTACATATCTTTCTTTTTTCGTAACATCTTTATTGGAGTATAATTGCTTTACAATGGTGTGTTAGTTTCTGCTGTATAACAAAGTGAATCAGCTATACATATACATACATCCCCATATCTCCTCCCTCTTGCATCTCCCTCCTACCCTCCCTATCCCACCCCTCTAGGTGAACACAAAGCACCGAGCTGATCTCCCTGTGCTATGCGGATGCTTCCCACTAGCTATTTATTTTACATTTGGTAGTGTATATATGTCCATGCCACTCTCTCACTTCATCCCAGCTTACCCTTCCCCCTCCCCATGTCCTCAAGTCCATTCTCTATGTCTGCATCTTTACTCCTGTCCTGCCCCTAGGTTCTTCAGAACCATTTTTTTTCCAGATTCCATATATGTGTGTTAGCATATGTTGTTTTTCTCTTTCTGACTTACTTCACTCTGTATGACAGTCTAGGTCCATCCAACTTGCTACAAATAACTCAATTTCATTTCTTTTTATGGCTGACTAATATTCCATTGTATATATGTGCTACATCTTCTTTATCCATTCATCTGTCAATGGACATTTAGGTTGCTTCCATGTCCTGGCTATTGTAGATAGAGCTGCAATGAACATTGTGGTACATGACTCTTTTTGAATTATGGTTTTCTCAGGGTACATGCCCAGTAGCACGCCTCCATTTTTGAACATACATCCCATGAAGAAAAATGTAATTCAGATACGCCTGCACAGAATACAGATTACCTCACCTCTTCCATACCTCCGATCATCTTTCTCCACACCTAAGACCACCCTGCTTCTTTATCCCATAAATATCCCAAGCCCCTCACCATTAGGGAGGCAGATTTGAGACTTGTTCTCCCATCTCCCCCCTTTCTTTGCTGCAAACCTCAGTGCCTCAGCATTTTAGCTTGCTGCACATCAGGCAAACAAACTTGGTTTGGTAACAAAACAAGAAAGATTCCTCACTCTATGCCTCAAAGAAGTAGAAAAAGAACAAACTGAGCCCAAAGTAGAAGGAAGGAAATAATAAAGATTAGAGCACAAATAAATAAAAGAACAGGAAAACAACAGAAAAAATTAATAAAACAGAGTTGGTTCATTGAAAATATAAACTAAACTGACAAACCTTTAGGTAGACTAACCAATAAAAAAAGAGAGAGGACCCAAATCAACAACATTATAAATGAAAGAGGAGCCATTACAACTGATACTACAGAAAAACAAAGGATCATAAGCTATCTGAAAAAGTATACACCAACAAACTGGATGACCTAGAAGAAATGGAAAAATCCTTAGAAACGTACAACCTACAGACCGAATCGGGGAGAAATAGAAGATCTGAGCGTATCAATAACAAATAATGAGAGTGGACCAGTGATAAAAAAAAATCTCTCAACATCGAATACCCCAGGACCAGATGGCTTCACAGGTGAATTTCACCAAACATTTGAAGAAGAATTAATCAATCCTCAAATTCTTAAAAAGAAAATCAAAGAGGTGTGAACACTATGAAACTCATTTTATGAGGCCAGCATTACTCTAATACCAAAGCCAGGAAAGTACACCACAGGAAAAGAAAACCATGGGTCAATATCCCTGATGATTGCCTTGGGTAGTATAGTCATTTGCAGCAACATGGATGGACCTGGAGATTATCATACTAAGTGAAGTCAGTCACACAGAGAAAGACAAATATCATATGATAGTGCTTATATGTGGAATCTAAAAAAAAATGATACAAGTGAACTTACAAAACAGAAACAGACTCACAGACTCAGAATTAACTCATGCTTACCAGGGGGGAAGGATGGGGGTGTTGGGAAGGACAGACTGGGAGCTTGGGATTGACATGTACACACTGCTGTATTTAAAATAGATAACCAACAAGGACCTACTGTATAGCACAGGGAACTCTGCTCAATATTCTGTAATAACCTGAATGGGAAAAGAATTTGAAAAAGAATAGATATATGTATAAGTGAATCACTTTGCTGTACACCTGAAACTAACACAACATTGTTAATCAACTATACTCCAATATAAAATAAAAATTAAAAAAGACAATATCCCTGAGAATATAGATGGAAAAATTCTCAGTAAAATATTAGCAAATCAAATTCAGCAGCACATTAAAAGGATCATTCACCATGATTCAAGAGGGATTTATCCCTGGGATGCAAGATTGCTTCAACATATACAAATCAATAAACGTGATATATCATTCTAATAGAATGAAAGAAAAAAAATCATATGATCATTCAATAGATGTAGAAAAAGCATTTGACAAAATTCAACATCTGTTCAGGATAATAACTCATAACAAATTAGGTCTAGAAAGAATATACCTCAACATAATAAAGGCTATATATGACAAGCCCACATCATCATACTCAGTGGTGAAAGGCTAAAAGCTTTTCCCACTAAGATCTGGACAAGGATGCCCACCCTCATCACTCCTATTCAGCACAATAGTGGAAGTCCTAGCCAGAGTAAAATTGTCTCTGTTTCCAGATGGCATGATTTTATATAGAGAAAATCCTAAAGACTACACACACACACACACACACAAAAACCCCACCCTGTTCTTTCTAAGCAACAAATTCAGGAAAATTACAGGATACAAAAATAACATTAAAAAAATCAGCATTTCTATACACTAACAATGAATTTTTGAAAAAGAAATAAAGAAAACTCTTCCATTCACAATAGCATCAAAAACAGTAAAATACCCAGGAATAAAATTAACCAAGGTGGTTAAAGATCTCTACACTGAAAACTACAAGACACAGATGAAAGAAACTGAAGATAACACAAATAAATGGAAAGGTATCCCATGCTCATGGGTTGCGAGAATTAGTAATATTAAAATGTCCACACCAACCAAAGTCATCTACAGATTTAGTGCAATCCCTGTCAAGATTCCAATGGCACCTTCTTTTATAGAAGAAAAAAAAAATCCTAAAATTTATGTGGAACAACCAAAGACCCTGAATAGCCAAAGCACCCTGACAAAGAACAAAGCAGAGGTTCATTCTTTCTGATTTCAAGCTATATTATAAAGCTAAGGTATTCAAAACAGTATGGTACTGGCATAAAACAGACACATAAACCAATGGAAAAGAATTGAGAGCCCAGAAACAAACCCATGCATATATGGTCAACTAATATTTGACAAGGGAGCCAAGAATACTCAATGAAGAAAAGACAGTTTCTTCAATAAATAGTGCTAGGAAAATTGGATATTCATAGGTAAAAGAATTACACTAGATCCCTATCTTACACAACTCACAAAACTTAACTCAAAATGGATTAAAGACTAAATATAAGACTTGGAAAACAGGAAAATAACTCCTTGACATGGGGCTTGGTAATGATTTTTTGCATGTTAACACCTAAAGCACAAGCAACGAAATAAACATGATTACATCAAAGTAAAAAGTTCTGCAGAGCAAACAAAATGAAACAACAAAATGAAATGGCAACCTACTGAATGGGAAAAAAAATTTTGTAACCCATATATCTGAAAAGGGTTAACATCCAAAAGAAAAAAAGAACTCATGTAACTCAATGTCAAATCATTATCATCATCCAATTAAACAATGGGCAAAGGATCTGAACAGATGTTTTTCCAAAGACGACATTCAAATGGACAATAGGTACACAAAAAGGTTCTCAATAATTAGAGAAACGCAAATCAAAACCATAATATCTCTAGCCTGTATCGACCTAAATAAAAAAGGAAAATGAGGCAAGCTCAAATTGTCAAAAAGATGACTTTATTCAGGAATAGCAGAGAAATACAAATCAGGACATGTGCACTGAAGCAAGCTACAGGTGAGTCCACTGAGGGTCTGGGGTAGGCTGTATTTAAGGGCAGGGAATGTAAAGAGAGTTCAGCTAGAGTCTGTTAAAAAACAAAACACACACACACACACACACACACACACACACACACACACAAAAACATCCCTCCCAGAGGTCAGCTTTGAAAATTTCCTGTACAGACAAAACCAGTCTAGTCATATAAACAAAGCTCAATTCAGCTTATTTTTTGGGACCAATTCTGGGTCATTTCTTGTTCATGACTCTGGAAACCATAAGCAAAATTTCCCAAGGTTGATTTCCCCTGAGCAACTCCCTATTATTTAAGAAAATTCGAATATTAACAGTTTTCTGTAAATCAGTCACATACAGGAAATCAGTCCTTAACTTTTGAGTTTCTGAGGGCACATGTATAAGACTTTCCATTTTATATCCTTTGGTTCCACTTCATTTTTTTTTAATAAATTTATTTATTTATTTATTTTTGGCTGCATTGGGTCTTTTGTTGCTGTGCCCGGGCTTCCTCTAGTTGCAGCGAGAGGGGCTACTCTTCATTGTGGTGCCTTCTCTTGTTGCAGAGCATGGGCTCTAGGTACGTGGGCTTCAGTAGTTGTGGCACGTGGACCCAGTAGTTGTGGCACACGGGCTTAGTTGCTCCACGGCATGTGGGATCTTCCCAGACCAGGGCTCAAACCCGTGTCCCCTGCACTGGCAGGTGGATTCTCAACAACTGCGCCACCAGGGAAGGCCCTGGTTCCACTTTAGATTGAAATTCTTTCACACCTGTTAGAATACCTATCAAGAAATGAATGCTGGCAAGGATATGGAGAAAAGGGAACTATTGTGCACTGTTGGTGGGACTGTAACTTGGAACAGCCACTATGGAAGACAGTGTGGAGTTCCCTCAAAAAATTAAATTAGAACTACCATTTGATTTGGTAATTCCACTAGTGGGAATATATCTGAAGGAAACAAAAACACTATGTCAAAGAGATAGCTGCACCCCCATGTTCCCAGCAGCATTATCTACATTAACTAAGACATGGAAACAATGAAAGTGTCCACTGCAAGAGGGAGGAGATTTGAGGATATATGTATATGTATAGCTGATTCACTTTGTTATAAAGCAGAAACTAACACACCATTATAGAGCAATTATACTCCAGTAAAGATGTTAAAAAAAAAAAACGTACCCACTGATGGATAAAGGGAAAAAATTGTATTTATATGCAGTGGAAGAGTCAGCCATAAAAGAAGGAAATCCTGCCATCTGTGACAACATGGAAAGACCCTGCTGATTTATTCTAAGTGAAATAAGTCAGACAAATACTGTAGTATCTCACTTATATGTGTAATCTAACAAGCAAACAAACAGAAAACCCAAACTCATAGAAAAAGAGCTGAGATTTGTGGTTACCAGAGGTGGTAGGTGGGGGTGGTCAGTTGGATGAAAGTGGTCAAAATGTATAAACGTTCAGTTCCAAGATAAATAAGTCCTGGGTATATAATGTAAAACATAATGGCTATAATTAACTCTGCTGTATGGTATATTTGAAAGTTGTTCAGAGCAGATCCTAAGAATCCTCATCACAAGGAAAATAGGTTTCTTCTTTTTTCTGTATCCATGAGATGATGGATATTAACTGAATTTACTGTGGGAATCATTTCTCAATATATGTAAGGCAAGTTACTACGCTGTACACCTTAAACTTGTAATTCACACACAGCACTGTAATTCACACACAGCACTGTGTCATGGAGTGAACATGTTTATAAAAGTGGAACCTGTATTCTACAATACCTACAGAAGAGTGTTATTTAAGAAAAGAATGTGAAAGGGGGGACAAGACGGCACATGAGTAGGAGGACGTGGAGTTCCTCTCTCCCCACAAATGCATCAAGAATACATCTACAGGGACTTCCCTGGTGGCACAGTGGTTAAGAATCCGCCTGCCAATGCAGGGTACATGAGTTTGATCCCCGGTGGGGGAAGATCCCACATGCCACAAAGCAACTAAGTCCATGCGCCACAACTACTGAGCCTGCGCTCGAGAGCCCGTGAGCCACAATCACCGAGCCCATGTGCTGCAACTACTGAAGCCCATGTGCCTAGAGCCTGTACTCCACAACAAGAAAAGCCACAGCAATGAGAAGCCCGCTCACTGCAACGAAGAGTAGCCCTCACTCGCCACAACTAGAGAAAGCCTGTGTGCAGCAACAAAGACCCAATGCAGCCAAAAATAAGTAACAAATAAATAAATAAATAAATTTATTAAAAAAAAAAAAAAAAAAGAATACATCTACAAATGGAACAATTCTCACAGAGCACCCGCTGAACACTACCAGAGGACATCGGACACCTAAAAGGACAAGAAAGATCCCCACGTAACCGGGTAGGACAAAAGAAAGAACAAGGAAAAAAGGAAGAGGAGAGGACACGGGATGGGACCTGCGACCCTGGGGGGAGCTGAAGGAGAGGAGAGGTTCCCGCATCTGGGGAAGCCTCCTCACTGACAGGAGATCAGCTGGGACAGAAGGGGACCTTCGGGGGTTCTGAGGCGAGTGCAGCAACCAGACTGTGGCAGGCAGGACAGAGTGAGACCTGAACAGAGTGTCCGAGCCACAGCCCTGGGTGTCCCAGCCTGAGAAGTGTGTCCCTGGTGCAGACAGGGACTGGGTGCTGGAATGTGGGGTTTGGAGAACAGACCCGGGGAGGGAACTGCTGTTGGCCGTGAGAAGGGGACAGCCTGAGGGGATGGGAGTGAGGAAATCCTCAACCGGGAATGCTCGTGAAGGAAACCTGGACCACCATAGGAGCAAGGCACCAGTTGTTGAGTGACATGCAAATGGCGTGGCCACCACTGCAGCCTCTCTCCCCACCCGCTGGCACCTGCCTCCCCAGGGACTAGGAAGGGCTCCCGCCAGGGCTGGCTCTCTCACGTCCGTGGCTGCTGGCTTGCACCCCGACGTCCCCCGCCCCTCCAGTCCAGCTCTCTCACGCACGCTGCCACCAGCTTGCTCCCCCATGGGCCCTGCCCCTCCAGAGCCAGCTCTCTCACGCACGCTGCCGCCAGCTCTCCATGCAACCATCCCTGCTGGGGCTGGCTCTCTTGTACCCGAGGCCTCTGGATACACTGCCTGACCCGTCCCTACCAGGGTGGACTCGTGTGCTCCGGGACAGCCTCAGGAGCAGACACCTGTGGGTGGCCCACATGCAGAGGTGGAGCTGAAACCACAGCTGTGTCCCAGGGGCCATGCAACGAAGGAAGAAGCTGAAATCTCTCCTTACAACTGCGCAAACCATGGAATCACACACACCCCCAATGACCAGCATTGTAAACTCAGCGCCAGCAGAACATCTGAACAGTCAACAAGTGCTCCCACAGCCGAGATGAGTCTAGCTTTAGCAGCTGTGGTGTTTGTGGGCAAGTACATGCAGGGGATGGGCTGCCCCCATAGCACCCACAGTGGGTCCAGATCCATGATTACTGCAATCCTGGGACCTGACTTCAGTGGATCTACGCTGGTGGCCTGGTGAAAACAACACATGAGAGACACCAGGGCCAATTGCCAACATACCCATGGTCAAGGTGGGACTGAGAGCAGTACCAATAACAGAGTAACTTGTGAGCCCGCACAACGGGTGAAAGGTGACACAACAGAGCACGCTCACAGGTGAACATCTCCAGAGGAGGAATACTCAGTGGCTTCCCTCCCAGTGGGAGTGCTCCAATCCCATCTACCTTGCATCACAGATCAGAAACACAGCTAAGAAACAGATCTGGGGGCCTCTTCAACAACAACTAGGGAGCAGACTCCGCCCCTGACAGGGTGGTGACAACCACAGACCAAAGGGGAGGCCCCGCTCAATACCCAGTGGAGGATCTGATCACCACAGCACCAGCCAAACCCCCTATCGAGGGGATAATGGCCAGCATACACTGAGGAAAGACGTGGCAGACACCCATACTGAAAACAACCCTCGTAGCAACAACAACAAAAACAAACAAAAAACGCAGGCTACACAGGGACGTTCCCACATAAAAATAACCCTCCAAGACAGTCTGAGGGTCTGGCATTGGGAGGAAGAACCCCCAGAGCATTTAGCCTTAAAGGCCAGTGGGGCTTGAGGGCAGGAACCCCACAGTGTGGGGAGAAATAGACTCCATTCTTGGAGGGTACACACAAGGTCTCATGTGCACTGGGACCCAGCAGGAAGCAGTACCTCCATAGGATCCTGAGCTAGACCTACCTAGGGGTCTTGGAGGGTCTCCTGGGGAAGCAGGTATAGGCTGTAGATCACTGTGGGGGCAATCACACTGGTAGCGGAGGCCCCAGGGAATATTAATCAGCATGAGCTCAGCAGGAGGTCCCCATTTTGGCACCAAGACCCAATCCCACACAACAGCCTGCAAGCTCCAGTGCAGGAATGCCTCAGGCCAAACAATGAGCAAGACAGGAACACAGCCCCACCCATCAGAAGCATATACATATTAATCAAACTAACAAAAATTAAATACAAAGAAAAAATATTAAAAGCAACAAGGGAAAAGCAACAAATAACATACAAGGGAATCCCCATAAGGTTATCACCTGATTTTTCAGCAGAAACTCTGCAGGCCAGAAGGAAGTGGCATGATATATTTAAACTGATGAAAGGGAAAAACCTACAACCAGCAATACTCTACCCAGCAAGGCTCTCATTCAGGTTCAATGGAGAAATCAAAAGTTTCACAGACAAGCAAAAGCTAAGAGAAGTCATCACCAACAGACCAGCTTTGCAACAAATGCTAAAGGAACTCCTCTAGGTGGGAAAGAGACCAGCAACTTAAAACAACCTTGTACATATATAGACTGCTATATCAAAAACTCACAGGAACAGCAAACCCAAAAACTACAATAAATACACACACAAAAAAGAAAAGCAACCCAAACACAACACAAAGATGGTTATCAAACCACAAAAGAACAAAAGAGGAAGGAAAAAAAAAAGACCTACAAAAACAAATCCAAAAATATTCAGAAAATGGCAATAGGAACATACATATCAATAATTACCTTAAATGTGAACGGATTAAATGCTCCAAACAAAAGACACAGACTGGCTGAATGGATACAAAAATAAGACCCATATATATGCTCTCTGCAAGGGACCCACTTCAGACCTAAGGACACATACACAGTGAAAGTGAAGGGATGGAAAAAGATATTCCATTCAAATGGAAATCAAAAGAAAGCTGGAGTAGCAATATTCATATCAGACAAAACAGATTTTTAAAAAAAGACTGTTACAAGAGACAAGGAAGGACACTACATAAGGATCAAGGGATCAATCCAAGAATAAGATATAACAATGTAAATATATGTACACCCAAAATAGAGCACCTCAACATATAAGCCAAATGCTAACAGGCATGTAAGGGGAAATTGACAGTAACACAATAATAGTGGGGGACTTTAACACCCCACTTACACCAATGGACAGATCATCCAGACAGAAAATTAATAAGGAAACACAAGCCTTAAATGACACATTAGACCAGACAGACTTAATTGATATCTATAGGAAGGACATTCCATCTGCAAGCAGAAAAATACACTTTCTTCTCAAATGCACATGGAACATTCTCCAGGATAGATCATATCGTGGGTCACAAATCAAACTCAGTAGGTTTAAGAAAACTGAAATCATATCAAGCATCTTCTCTGACCACAACACTATGAGATTAGAAATCAATTACAGGGAAAAAAAACTGTACAAAACACAAACACATGGAGGCTAAACAATATGTTACTATACAACCAGTGGACCACTGAAGAAATCAAAGAGGAAATCAAAAAATACCTAGAGACAAATGACAATGAAAACACGACGATCCAAAACCTGTGGGATGCAGCAAAAGCAGTTCTAAGAGGGAAGTTTATAGCTATACAAGCTTACCTCAAGAAACAAGAAAAACCTCAAACAATCTAACCCTACACCTAAAGGAACCAGAGAAACAAGAACAAAGAAAACCCAAAGTTAGTAGAAGGAAAGAAATCATAAAGATCAGAGCAGAAATAAATGAAACAGAAACAAAGAAAACTGCAAAGATCTCAAATTGATAAACCTTTAGCCAGACTCATCAAGAAAAAAAGGGAGAGGACTCAAATCAATAAAATTAGAAATGAAAAAGGAGAAGTTACAACTGACACCACAGAAATATAAAACATCATAAGAGACCACTACAAGCAATTATATGCCAATAAAATGGACAACCTAGAAGAAATGGACAAATTCATAGAAAGGTACAACCTTCCAAGACTGAACCAGGAAGAAAGAGAAAATATGAACAGACCAATAACAAACAAGTACTGAAATTGAAACTGTGATTAAAAACTTCCAACAAACAAAAGTCGAGGACCAGATGGCTTCACAGGCAAATTCTATCAAACATTCTGAGAACAGTTAACACCTATCCTTCTGAAACTCTTCCAAAAAACTGGAAAGGAAGGAACATTCCCAAGCTTATTCTACAAGGCCACCATCACCCTGATACCAAAATCAGACAAAGATATCACACACACAAAAAAGAAAATTACAGGCCAATATCACTGATGAACACTGACACAAAGACACTCAACAAAATACTAACAAAGTGAATCCAACAACACATTAAAAGGATCATACACGATGATCAAGTGGGATTTATCTCAGGGATGCAAGGATTCTTCAGTATACAGTAACCAATCAATGTGATATACCACATTAACAGATTGAAGAATAAAAATCGTATGATCGTCTTGATAGATGCAGAAAAACCTTCTGACAAAATTCAACACCCATTTAGAAAGTGCACATAGAGGGAACCTACCTCAACATAATAAAGGCCATATACAACAAACCCACAGCAAACATCATTCTCAATGGTGAAAAACTGAAAGCATTTCCTCTAAGATCAGGAAAAAGACAAGGGTGTCCACTCTCACCACTATTATTCAACATAGTTTTGGAAGTCCTAGCCACGGCAATCAGAGAAGAAATAAAAGGAATCCAAATTGGAAAATAAGTACAACTGTCACTGTTTGGAGATGACATGATACTATACATAGAAAATCCTAAACATGCTACCAGAAAATTACTACCACTCCTCAACGAATTTGGTAAAGTTGCAGGATACAAAATTAATACACAGAAATCTGTTTCATTTCTATACACTAACAACAAAAGATGAGAAAGAGAAATAAAGGAAACAATCCCATCTACCATCACATCAAAAAGAATAAAATACCTAGGAATAAACCTGCCTAAGGAGACAAATGATCTGAACTTAGAAAACTAAAAGATACTGATGAAAGAAATCAAAGATGACACAAACAGATGGAGAGATATACCATGTTCTTGTATTGGAAGAATCAAAATTGTGAAAATGACTATACTACCCAAAGCAATCTACAGATTCAGTGCAATCCCTGTCAAATTACCAATGGCATTTTTCACAGAACTAGAGCAAAAAATTTTACAATTTGAATGGAAACACAGAAGACCCCGAATAGCCAAAGCAATCTTGAGAAAGAAAAATGGAGCTGGAAGAATCAGGCTCCCTGGTTTCAGACTACACTACAAAACCAGAGGAATCAAAACAGTATGGTACTGGCCAAAAACAGAAATATAGATCAATGGAACAGGATAGAAAGTCCAGAGAGAAACCCAAGCACCTATGGTCACCTAATCTATGACAAAGGAGGCAAGGCTATACAATGGAGAAAAGACAGTCTCTTCAATAAATGGTGCTGGGAAAACTGGACAGCTACATGTAAAATAATGAAATTAGAACACTCCCTAACACTATACACAAAAATAAACTCAAAATTGATTAAAGACATAAATATAAGGCTGGATACAACAAAACTCTTAGAGGAAAACATAGGCAGAACATTCTCTGACATAAATTGCAGCATGATCTTTTTTGATCCACCTCCTAGAGTAATGAAAATAAACACAAGAATAAACAAATGGGACCTAATGAAACTTACTTTTGCACAGCAAAGGAAACCATAAACAAAACAAAAAGACAACCCTCAGAATGGGAGAAAATATTTGCAAATGCAGCAACCAACAAGGGATTAATCTCCAAAATACACAAAACGCTCATGCAGCTCAATATCAAAAAAACAAACTACCCAATCAAAAAATGGGCAGGAGATCTAAACAGACATTTCTCCAAAGAGGACATACAGATGGCCAAAAAGCACATGAAAAGATGCTCAACATCACTAATTATTAGAGAAATACAAATCAAAACTACAGTGAGGTATCACTTCACATCGGTCAGAATGGCCATCATCAAAAAAATCTACAAATAGTAAATTCTGGAGAGGGTGTGGAGAAAAGGGGACCCTCGTACACTGTTGGTAGGAATGTAAATTGGTACAACCATTATGGAGAAAAGTATGGAGTTTACTTGAAAAACTAAAATTAGAACTACCATATGATCCTGCAATCCCACTCCTCAGCATATACCCAGAGAAATCCATAATTTGAAAACGTACATGCACCCCAATGTTCACTGCAACACTATTTACAATAGCCGGGACATGGAAGCAACCTAAATGTCCATCGACAGAGGAATGGATAAAGAAGATGTGCTATATATATATACAAAATGGAATATTAGCCATAAAAAAGAATGAAATAATGTCATCTGCAGCAACATGGAGGGACCTAGAGACAGTCATACTAAGTGAAGTCAGTCAGACAGAGAAAAACAAATACCATATGATATTGCTTATATGTGGAATCTAAAAAATATTACAAATCAACCTGTTTATAAAACAGAAATGAGAGTCACAGATGTAGAAAACGAACTTATGGTTACCAGGGGTGAAAGGTGGGGGAGGGATAAATTGGGAGATGGGGATACACATATACACACTACTATATATAAAACAGATAACTAATAAGGACCTACTGTATAGCACAGGGAAGTCTTCTCAATACTCTGTAATGACCTACATGGGAAAAGAATTTTAAAAAGAGTGGAAAAAACTAAAAGCTGGTTCTTTGAGAAGATAAAAAAAAATAATAAACCGTTAGCCAGACTCATCAAGACAAAAAGGGAGAAGACTCAAATCACAAGAATTAGAAATGAAAAAGGAGAAGTAACAACTGACACTGCAGAAATACAAAGGATCATGAAAGACTACTACAAGCAACTGTATGTCAATAAAATGGACAACCTAGAAGAAATGGACAAATTCTTAGAAAAGTACAACCTTCCAAGACTGAACCAGAAAGAAATAGAAAATATGAACACACCAATCACAAGCACTGAAATTGAAACTGTGATTAAATATCTTCCAACAAACAAAAGCCCAAGACCAGATGGCTTCACAGGTGAAGTCTATCAAACAATTACAGAAGAGCTAAGACCTATCCTTCTCAAACTCTTCCAACATATAGCAGAGGGAGGAACACTCCCAAACTCATTCTATGAGGCCACCATCACCCTGATACCAAAACCAGACAAAGATGTCACAAAAAAAGAAAACTACAGGCCAATATCACTGATGAACATAGATGCAAAAATCCTCAACAAAATACTAGCAAACAGAATCCAACAGCACATTCAAAGGATCATACACCATGATCAAGTGGGGTTTATCCCAGGAATGCACGGATTCTTCAATATATGCAAATCAATCAACATGATACACCATATTAACAAACTGAAGGAGAAAAACCATATGATCATCTCCGTAGATGCAGAAAAAGCTTGACAAAATTCAACACCCATTTATGATAAAAACCCTCCAGAAAGTAGGCATAGAAGAAACTTTCCTCAACATAATAAAGGCCATATATGACAAACCCACAGCCAACATCGTCCTCAATGGTGAAAAACTGAAACCATTTCCACTAAGATCAGGAACAAACCAATGTTGCCCACTCTCACCACTATTATTCAACATAGTTTTGGAAGTTTTAGCCACAGCAATCAGAGAAGAAAAAGAAATAAAAGGAATCCAAATCGGAAAAGAAGAAGTAAAGCTGTCACTGTTTGCAGATGACATGATACTACTATACAGAGAGAATCCTGAAGATGCTACCAGAAAACTAGAGCTAATCAATGAATCTGGTGAAGTAGCAGAATACAAAATTAACGCACAGAAATCTCTTGCATTCCTATACACTAATGATGAAAAATCTGAAAGTGACATTAAGAAAACACTCTCATCTACCACTTCAACAAAAAGAATAAAATATCTAGGAATAAACCTACCTAAGGAGACAAAAGACCTGTATGCAGAAAATAAGACACTGATGAAAGAAATTAAAGATGATACAAATAGATGGAGAGATATAACATGTTCTTGGATTGGAAGAATCAATCAATACTGCGAAAATGACTATACTACCCAAAGCAATCTACAGATTCAATGCAATCCCTATCAAACTACCAATGGCATTTTGCAGAGAACTGGAACAAAAAATTTTACAATTTGTATGGAAACACAAAAGACTCCGAATAGTCAAAGCAATCTTGAGAAAGAAAAATGGAGCTGGAGGAATCAGGCTCCCTGACTTCAGACTATACTACAAAGCTACAGTCATCAAGACAGTATGGTACTGCCACAAAAACAGAAATACATATCAATGGGATAGAAGGCCCAGAGATAAACCCACACACATATGGTCACCTTATCTTTGATAAAGGAGGCAAGAATATACAGTGGAGAAAAGACCACCTCTTTAATAAGTGGTGCTGGGAAAACTGGACAGCTACATGTACAGGAATGAAATTAGAACACTTCCTAATACCATACACAAAAATAAACTCAAAATGGATTAAAGACCTAAATGTAAGGCCAGACACTATCAAACTCTTAGAGGAAAACATAGGCAGAACACTCTATGACATAAAACACAGCAAGATCCTTTTTGAGCCACCTCCTAGAGAAATGGAAGTAAAAACAAACAAATGGGACCTAATGAAACTTCAAAGCTTTTGCACAGCAAAGGAAACCATAAATAAGATGAAAAGACAAACCTCAGAATGGGAGAAATTATTTGCAAATGAAGCAACTGACAAAGGATTAATCTCCAAAATATACAAGCAGCTCATGCAGCTCAATATCAATAAAACAAAGAACCCCATCCAAAAATGGGTGGAAGACCTAAATAGACATTTCACCAAAGAAGATACACAGACTGCCAACAAACACATGAAAGGATGCTCAAATCACTAATCATTAGAGAACTGCAAATCAAAACCACAATGAGGTATCACCTCACACAGGTCATAATGACCATCATCAAAAAATCTACAAACAATAAATGCTGGAGAGGGTGTGGAGAAAAGGGAACCCTCTTGCGCTGTTAGTGGGAATGTAAATTGATACAGCCACTATGGAGAACAGTATGGAGGTTCCTTAGAAAACTAAAAATAGAACTACCATATGACCCAGCAATCCCACTGCTGGGCATATACCCCGAGAAAACCATAATTCAAAAAGAGTCATGTACCACAGTGTTCACTGCCGCACTATTTACAATAGCCAGGACATGGAAGCAACCTAAGTGTCCATCAACAGATGAATGGATAAAGAAGATGTAGCACATATATACAATGGAATATTACTCAGCCATAAAAGGAAACGAAATTGAGTTATTTGTAGTGAGGTAGATGGACCTAGAGTCTGCCATACAGAGTGAAGTAAGTCAGAAAAACAAATACCGTATGCTAACACGTATATATGGAATCTAAAAAAAAAATGGTTCTGATGAACCTAGGGGCAGGACAGGAATAAAGACACAGATGTAGAGAATGGACTTGAGGACACAGGGAGGGGAAAGGGTAAGCTGGGAGGAAGTGAGGGAGTAGCACTGACATATACACACTACCAAATGTGAAATAAATAGCTAGTGGGAAGCAGCTGCATAGCACAGGAAGATCAGCTCGGTGCTTTGTGACCACCTAGAGGGGTGGGATAGGGAGTGTGGGAGGGAGGCACAAGAGGGGGGCGATATGGAGATATATGTATACATATAGCTGATTCACTGTTATACAGCAGAAACTAACATGACACTGTAAAACAATTATACTCCAATAAAGTTGTTTAAAAAAAAAAGAGTGGATATATAACTGATTCATTTTGCTGTACAGCAGAAACTAACACAATATTGTAAATCAACTATACTCCAAAACAATTAATTTAAAAAAACGGATGTGACAGAATTCCGCAATGCATTTACAAAGTGATTAAAACACGTAATAATAATGGTTATATGAGTGTGCATGCAAGCTACTTGACAAAAGTGTTATTTAAGGCAACAGGTGTGATAGCTGTTCTCTAGTGCATTAAGAGAAGTTTTTAGAAACAAATACAGTAAAAGTGGTTATAGTACTATGTGCATGTTACTGTGAGAGGAGTGTTATTTCAAGGAATGCATGTGATAGCCTTGTAGTAATGCATTTTGAGGAATATTTAAAAACACATGGAATAATGATAGCTATAAGAGTGAAATCCATTTCCTACATTAAAGAGCTGTGTTATTTAAGGGAATGGTTGTAATATCCACTCTAATGAATTTAGAGCAGTGTTTAGAAAGACATGTAATAAAGATGGTTATTAGAGTGCTACATATCAGCTTCACTGAAAAGAGTGTTATTTCAGAGAATGCATATGATAGACATTCTATAACGCATTGAGAGAAATGTTTAAAAACACATGGTATAATGGTTAAAACAGTGAAACCTGCTTGCTACACAGAGAAGAGAGCTGTTTAAGGAATTGGATTTGAAAGACATTCTGTAATGCATTTAGAGAATTGTTTAAAAACCTATGTAGGAAAATGTTTAAAAGATTGCTATGGGGCTTCCCTGGTGGCGCAGTGGTTGAGAATCTGCCTGCCAATGCAGGGGACACGGGTTCGAGCCCTGGTCTGGGAAGATCCCACATGCCGCGGAGCGACTAGGCCCGTGAGCCACAACTACTGAGCCTTCACGTCTGGAGCCTGTGCTCCACAACAAGAGAGGCCGTAATAGTGAGAAGCCCACGCACCGCGATGAAGAGTGGCCCCCACTTGCCGCAACTAGAGAAAGCTCTCGCACAGAAACTAAGACCCAACACACCCGAAAATAAATAAATAAATAAATAAATAAATAAAGAAAGAAAGAAAGAAAGAAAGAAAGAAAGAAAGAAAGAAAGAAAGAAAGAAAGAAAGAAAGAAAGATTGCTATGTACAAGCTACTTTGACAAGACTGTTGTACCAGGGAATGGATGATACAAACATTCTTTAATGCATTTAGAGAAGTGCTTAATGCCCTTTGATAATCTCTGCTTGCTTCCTTTGCTTATGTATTAAAAATGGTCATATGAGTGTTCCGTGCAAGATACTTTGACAAAAGTGACGTTTCTATCTCTAGCAGTATGACAAGGAGGAGCCAGCCAGTCACAGGTCTGGAGATATTCAGCATAGAAGAATGCACAGCTGTGCAGAGACATGGAAGCAGAATGTATCTGGCCAGAGATGAGTTTAGTAAGGAGGCCAGTGCGGCTGGAAGGGGGCGTGGGCGGAGAATAGGGGAGAAGAGTATGGGGAGGGCATGGCCTGGTATATGATGACTGAATTAGTGATCTGTTGCTGTGGGACAACATTTCCCAATGCTGGTGGCTTGAGCAACAAACATTTATTATCGCAGGTTTCTGGCACCAATAATCGAGCGTGGCTCAGCTGGATGCTTCTGCCAGTGTCTCCCAGGAGGTTTGGGGCTGTGAACAAAACTGAGTCAGGATCTGACCTCATTGAAGGAGTAGTATAAAGATGTAGTTTGGACTGAAGTTCTGAGTTCTCCTCTGTCTGTCGCTTTCCTCAGTTCTGGGCCATGTGGGCCTCTCCAGATAGCAAGGGCCCAGACAGAGGGCAGGAGGGAGAGACAGAAGGGGAGACAGAGAAAGAGAGAAACAGAGAGAGAGACAGGGAGGGAAGGAGGTTAGACACTGACTGTTGACAACCAAATCTTGGAAATGACCTTGTATCACTTCGCCACCTTCCATGGAATAGAATGAGACACTAAGTCCAGTCCACACTCAAAAGTAAGAGATGACACCAGGATGTGTTCACCAGGACGTGGGGACCACGGGGGTCCCTCCATGAGTGGAGAAGGGGGAGGCCCTGAGAGCCTTATTGCCTTGCCCAGAACCACAGACTGCCAATAGGCAGAGCCAGGTATGAACCCAAATCTGTGTCCTCGAAGCTGGGGCCTGGCTGCACCCAGGTTCTCTCAGGGGCTCTGGAAAAGGCCGTGCTGGTGTAGTTAGAGCAGATACGGAGATGGCATGGGGATGAGGGACAGCATTTTGCAGGCTAGATGAGTATCTGGCAACTTCTTCTCCTAGGAGGTGCCTATGTCATGGGAACCCTGAGTGAACCCCTGTCCACACAACCAGGGAAGAGGGGTCTAGAGACAGCTCTATGCTGAGTTTAGTTTTTGTACTTCTGAATCTCTCTCTCATTGGACAGTTGAAAACTGAGGTCCATAGAGAGACAGGGACTACCGCAGGGCCCACGACAGGCAGGGTTCAAGAGTAAGGGTGTGTTATGACCCTCTAGGCCAAGCTCAGACCCCTCCCACAGGGATTGCTTTGGTAATGAGAAACCCTAAGATCTTGGTAAATTCTTGTCCATTTTCCCCCTATGGGGGGGCATTTTCTACTGGGCATTCAGGGAGTGAACACTGGCAAACACACACACACACACAGTGACATCAGACATTTAGACTGTGGTGTCAGAAGAGGAACAGACGCAGGGAGGTGACAAGAGAAAGAAAAAAGGGTTTGGAGGCACTTCCAACATGTGATACCACTCCTCCACTTTTATAGATATTATTCCACACATGCCTGAGGACATCCCTAGAAGTACAGGCCACAATAGTCTCCACTGCACAGACAGGGAAACAGAAAGGTCCTGAGAGACACAATGACTTATCCAGGATGGAGAACAGGTAAGAATGAGGAGTTGAGTCTGAACCCAGGTCTGTCTCCTCAAAGCTGCGCACAGACCCTCCCCGGGAGCGGTGGAGAGGGCTGTGTGGTGTGACTGTGTGAGATATGGGGTTGCGTGGAGAAGGGGTGAGCCGTCAGCAGCCCAGAGGGCTGTGTGTAGCGGTGTTGTCTGAGGAGGGGATTCAAGTAAGGGGCCCCCAGGAAGTGAAGTCACCTCCTTGGCAACAGAGCCCAACAGAACTCGGAGCCCCGGGAGCCAGGCACACACGTTCTAGCGACAGCCCCACAGCCCGCTCACTTGGCTGGAGACGCTTCATAGAGACGGATGTTCTCCTGCTGTGTCCTGACTTCCCAGGGCTTCTGCTTCAGGAAACTCCCGAGTGGGAGGTTTCTCAGATGCATTAGACGGTTCGATACTTAACCTGGACGACTCTGGTCTTTTACCAGGAGGTCCCTAAGGGAACACGAGGTGGCCTAGAGCAGGCCAGTCCAGGCCCGGCCACGTCTGGGAGCCCTCCCTGGGCAGCCTCACATCCCCGCATCTCCATGTGGGGGGAAGGGGGACTTGAGGGGAGGGCTGTAATGGGGGAGGGATGAGCTTGGGGCCGTCAGCCATTAGCCATCCTGCCCACCACCGGTCAGCATCGCAGTGGTCCCTACAGCTGCAGTCTCCCTGGGTCGCAGGCCACGGGACCTGGCCCCCATTTGCGCACTCAGCCCCTTCACCGGTGCAGTCACCATGTTACTGAACGCAAGTCTGTGTGCCCAATGCACGGTGAGGCCAAACGATACCAACACGTCAGAGCCTTGGAGCAGAGAAAGGTTTACTGCAGGGCCATGCAACGACATGGGTGGCTCATGCCTTAAAAACCCCGAACTCCCCAAAAGCTTTCAACAAAGCCCTTTTATAGGAAAGGTGAGGGAGGGGCGTGGTTAGTTGTTGCAGACTTCTTGGTGTCAGATACTTTGTTCTTGAGGTCAGGTCATGGTCAGGTCACGATGTTCCTTTAAACCTCCACCAAAACAAATGTTATTCTCTGTTCTGACAAGAAAGGGGAAGGTCCCAAGGCTCAGCTTTCGCCCTCCAAGGTCCAGGCCCTGGCTAAGAGGAGGGGGTTCCTGCATGGGCCGCTTAACCCTGCCCAGGAGCGTTTGTCCAGCACCCAGTCTGGGTCCTCCCGCCAGTGCCCAGGCCTGGCTGAAGAGGCAGATCTCAGCTGGCGGCGCCCTTAGGGCTGAGTCCCCAGACCCTACCCAGCCGTCATCACTGAGGGAGCCAGGCACCCAGCACCCAGCCTGCCCTTTGGCTTTTCATTTAAACTGGAGAGAATCATCTGTATAGGATCAATAGGAATACATTCTGTAGCAAATACCAATCAGGTTATTAACAATTGTCCTTCCCAGCTCACAGCGATTGTCCTTTTTGAGAATAACCCGAACCACAGAGGTGGACCTTAAGTAATGATGGGCCATGTCCTTGCAACTTAACCCTGACCTCTGGCCACCTCCTGGGGGTAGACAACTTATCTAAGCTGTACCAATTTTTGAAACTTGGAGAGACTGAAGCTGGTTGAAGCTGTCACCTTAAGGCAGTGTCCATGTACTCAAGGACTGTGACCCCTGGAGACTACCACCGCCGTTAGGTCCTAGAAATGGGAATGGTGGAGAGGTGCACTGCTGCTTCAAGGCCTGGGCCTGGCCAGTGGGCAGCCGTGGCGAGGGCTCTGGAGCTCTGCAGGACACAGCCCTCAGCCTGTCGTCCCCCGGCCCCCCAGCTCGCCCACTAGCCCGAGGCCAGCGGCCCCGGAGGGCCCCGGGGAGAAGGCTGGGATCTGTCTCTCACCGTGCCCTGCCACAAGGACCACTGCGAGGCTGACTGTGGGTGGAGCAGGACCTCTAACCACCAAGCTAACGGCCTTGCACTAACAGCTGCATGCCCGCTCCGTCCCTGTTACATCCTGCGAGGGCGCTGCAGGGGCCTGGACAGCAGCCGAGCTGAAGGGTTCACACTGTCCAACAGCAGATGCTGGACGTGTGGGTGGGCACAGGCCAGCATCTCCGGCCCGCGCACCGAACGGCCCCTGTACTGGGGTGGAGGGCCATCTTGGGGGTCAAATCCTGGGTCCTAGTGGGGTAGCGCCGGCCAGCCCACCTGTCCAGGCATGTGCAGCCGCGCCTTGGAGAGGGCTTAGTAGGAGCCAGCAGGCCGGATGTGCAGGCAGCTGCATCATCGCCTGTGGGGCTGTTTAGTCCCCTCCCCAACCTTGGGAGGGCGAACGCCCGCGCTTCATGGCCTCCCTTGCTCCCAGGGGCGACCCCACCGCAGCCACACTGGGCCTCCACATGCCCGAGCGGACGAGCCCGCGCTGGGGCCACGACCGCCTCTGTTCCAGCCATGCAGGGCAGCCACCCACGAGGTAGCCACCATGGCTCGTGAAAGCTCCAGGACAGCTGCACCCTTGGCCGGCAGCGACGGCCCACCTGCTACCTTGAGGAGCAACGACGGCAGAGGCAACCTCCGGCCCAGGCTCACACCTGCCCGGGAGGCGCCACATGAGCCTGGTCTGACATCGTGGGATGCTCCTTGAGCCCCTTCTCTGGCTGTTACCTTTAAGAGTATTACACTTTCAGATTAAAAAGTTGCAGAACAGAGAATAATATGTTTTGTTGGAGGTTTGCAGGAACATTGTGACCTGACCGTGACTTGACCTACGTAGCCAGCTGAAAGAAAAAAAAGATTTCTGCACCAAGAAGTTCTCAACAACCAAACACCCCCTGCCTTTCTGGTATAAAAGAAGTCTAAATTCTGACTGGGGAAAGATGGTTCTTTGAGACACTAGTCTGCCATCTTCTCGGTCTGCTGGCTTTCTGAATAAAGCCATTATTCCTTGCCCTAACACTTTGTCTCCCAATTTATTGGCCTGTCATGCAGCGAGCAGGACAAGCTCGGACTCGCTATCAATTTTGGTGAGCCAGCCAGTAGCCTTGCTGCTTGTGGCCAGACAGCCCGGGTTGGGGAATTTTGGGGTAAGGCCCTAGCTAGCAGCTGCCAGGACCACTTATCCTGAGGATCTTCCCTTCAAAATTCCCCGCAGTGGCACTGGCTGCCCTGGTGCTTGGCAGCTGGAGCAAGTGATTGAATTTGGGAGCCGATGGGCTCCGTTCAGTAGGGTAAGTCACTCCAGTGTGTACAGTCAAGAACATTCTCCCCCACTCAATTAGGGCTTTTTCTGTAAGGTAAAGGCCAATTTGTTTTGCATTTGATTGGGGTACCCTGTTGGAGAGGAGAATTATTGTGGGACTCTACCCCATTTGTGAACCTGTTCGTTTGCTTTTGTTTTGTGTTCATTCAGGATGGAATTTGTTTGTGGTTGTGGTACTGGAATTTATGCCTTTTGTGTTTTGTTGCTCTTGAACTTGTAAATATAGGAAACACTCCATCTGTCCCTAAGGAAAGCTCTTTGGGGCGTATCTCAAATAAATGAGCAAAATATAG
Source organism: Eschrichtius robustus (assembly GCF_028021215.1). Classification (NCBI taxonomy): domain Eukaryota; kingdom Metazoa; phylum Chordata; class Mammalia; order Artiodactyla; family Eschrichtiidae; genus Eschrichtius; species Eschrichtius robustus. The sequence continues at coordinate 6,414,146 of NC_090830.1, read as the reverse complement.
CTGTGGGCCTATGACTAAGAAAGAGATGATATTCTATTATAATAGTGTGTGGCCCCAATATACGTTAGGATCAGGAGAGCGATGGCGCTTGAATGGCTCACTTAATTATTATACGATCTTGCATTTAGAACTGTCTTGTGAAAGAGCAGGTAAAAATGATGAGATTCCATATGTAGAAGCATTTATGCTATTCATCAGGAGGAAAAAAGTCAGATGGCTGGCACCTTACGATGCAGCAGTCTAAAAGGAAAACCAAGGGAAAATCTGTTCTACAAGAGGGAGAGGGAGAAAATGAGACTGAGGACATGTTATTTCAAAACTTAAACCCTCTCTGACCAACCCGGCTCCCCCACTGGCCCAGCAAGCTGCACCAGCGGTTGTTCTGACCACCCCCATGCCACCAATATATTCACTCCTTTTACCAATTCCTGTTTCCCCTACTTACGGGGATCAGTTAGAAGTTTCTATGTTAACCCCTGGGGCACAGGGGCTTGCTTTGGTGTCACCATCTAAGACCTGACAGGGCACCCAATTTGGACCGGGAGCCACTTCTGGGTTGGGGCAATTTCCCTTGTGCCAATATCCCATAGGAGGCCTTAATGCAAATGGCCAGCCAGCTGGGTTTCCATGGATGCACAATCCATTCTCAACTTCAGATTTGTTTAATTGTAAAAACCATAACCCTGCTTACTGAGAGGACCCCCTCCACATGACTGAACTTTTCACTTCTATCTTTGCCACTCACCATCCCCCCTGGGTGGACATTCACACAGTTATGAATATGATTCTTACTGGGGATGAAAGGAGGATGGTCATTGGCTAGCAAGGAAGCACACCAGCTTCATCCAGCAGATCCAAATGGAACTCCAGAAGCAAATCTGGCAGTTCCTACTGCTGAGCCTGACTGGGATCCTAATAATGGAGATATACCGCATCTAGAGCATTATAGGAAGTGTGTCTTAGTGGGTCTCCAAAAGGGGTACATAGGCAAAAGAGCTTAAAGAAAATTCAGGAGATACAACAAAATTCCAATGAGGATCCATGAGACTTTCTAGAAAGAATTTCTCAAGCTTATAGATGCTGCACTGATGCAGACCCTGAGGCCCCGAAAGTATGAGAATGGTAAATATGACCTTCATTGGGCAAAGTGCCCCAGATATAAGAAGAAAATTACAAAAATTAGATGGTGCATTTGGAATGAACCCTTCTCAATTGGTAGATGTTGCTTTTAAAGTGTTCAACAATAGGGAACAACGACAGAAGGAAGATGACGCAAAATGGAATTCCACTTTTCTGGCAGCAGCATTAGACTCCCGGAACGTGAATAACCCAAACAGAGGTAAGCCACCATTGGGGAGGGAACAATGTGCTTACTATAAGGAGGAAGGGCATTGGAAAAAAGACTGCCCTAGGCTAGGGCTTCCCTGGTGGCGCAGTGGTTGAGAATCTGCCTGCCAATGCAGGGGACACGGGTTCGAGCCCTGGTCTGGGAGGATCCCACATGCCGCGGAGCAGCTAGGCCCGTGAGCCACAACTACTGAGCCTGCGCGTCTGGAGCCTGTGCTCCGCAATAAGAGAGGCCGTGACAGTGAGAGGCCTGCGCACCGCGATGAAGAGTGGCCCCCACTCGCCGAAACTAGAGAAAGCCCTCGCACAGAAACGAAGACCCAACACAGCCAAAAATAAATAAATAAATAAATAAATAAAATGCAACAAATTAAAAAAAAAAAAAAAAAAGACTGCCCTAGGCTAAAAAATAAGAAGGAAAACAATAAAAGAAAGACGGGAACCTTTCATATGGTAGAAAGAGAGGAACACTCTGATGATGAATGAAGAGAACCAGGGGCTCCCTTGGACTTGGGGTGTCCAATTCCAGTTTCCCCACAGGAGCCCCAAGTAACTTTGACAGTGGGGGACAAGTTGATTGACTTTCTGATAGATACGGGTGCAACATATGCTGTGGTAAACACCAAGGTGGCACAGAAAACATCTCAATCCATCCTGGTCATGGGAGTTTCTGGGCAAGTACAAAATTGTTCTTTCTTACAGCCCCTAGAATGCCAATTAGGGGACCTCACCCTGAAACACAGTTTCTTATATATGCCAGCGTGTCCAATCCCTCTTTTGGGCCGAGATCTCCTTTGTAAATTAAATGTTCAAGTAACTTTTTCACCACAACAGCCTGACATCAGGGTCCCACTGAAGCACATTTTAAGCCTACAGAGGGCACTCGTGGACACCCCAGAAAAGGAGACAGAGCCCTTTCCCCCCCGAAGCCTATGAAAAGGTAAGGCCAGAAGTATGGGCTGATGGCACCCCAGGGAAGGCCAAAAATGCATGGCCAATACAAATCCCGTTAAAAAGGACCCCTGGGACACCTAATCTAAAACAATATCCTCTGAGGCAAGAGGCCCAAAAGGGAATTGAGACAATTCTAAAAAAGTTTTTGGGAAAAGGACTAATTAAACCTTGCAGGTCCCCATATAAGACCCCTATTCTCCCAGTCAAAAAGCCAAACTCAGCAGAGTATCACTTTGTCTAAGACTTGAGGGCTATTAATGAAATAGTCCAAGATTTGCTCCCTGTGGTACCTAAGCCATACACTCTGTTCACAACTATTCTGGGAGAATACAGGTGGTTCTCAGTTTTGGACTTGAAAGATGCTTTTTTCCTGCATTCCTACTGCAGAAGAATCACAGCAGCTATTTGCTTTTGAATGGCAGGACCCAGAAACACAGGTAGTCCAACAGTATTGTTGGACAGTCCTGCCTCAAGGATTTAAGAATTCCCCTACCTTGTTTGGGGAAATGTTGGCTAGGGACCTTAGAAACTTAATATTGGATGAAGGACTCTTACTCCAAAATGTGGACAATTTGCTCATAGCGAGCCCTACATGTGTAAGTGTCTACAAAATACCATCAGAACCCTGAACTATTTGGCCAACAGTGGATATAAGGTTTCCCAGAAAAAGGCCCAAATATGTAAGCAACAAGTCATGTATCTGGACTTTGTCCTTTCCCAAGGACAGCAGGATCTTTTGCCTGATAGAAAACGGGTAACTGCAGGCTTGGGAACACCCAAGACTCGCAGACAGCGGAAGGGGTTTCTGGCAATGACAGGGTTCTGTTGGATTTGGATCCCGAACTGTGGGCCCATAGAAAGCTCCTCTATGAGACTTTAAAGGGACATGATCTTGAGTCCCTTACTTGGACTAAAGTAAGTTTCAAACAGCCTTTGAAACAGTAAAAACAAAGTCAGTCTCAGCCCTGGCTTTGGGACTACCAGACTTAAAGAAAGCTTTCAAATTTTATGTACATGAGAGACAAGGCATAAGTCTCGGGGTGTTAATTCAAACTCTGGGGAATATCCCTCTACCTGTTTCCTACTTCTCAAAACAACCAGAACAGACTTAAGGGATGGCCCCTCTGCCTTCAAATTGTAGCAGCTACTTGTGACATACTTCAGGAAACTCAGAAGTTTACCCTGAGGCAACCCGCCACTGTGTATGTCCCTCACCATGTTCTTTCTTTACTGGAACAAAAAGGGGGCTACTGGCTGACTTCTGGGAGAATGGGAAAGTACCAAGCCATTCTCTTAGACAATTTCAATGTAAGACTTCAGGTCACTTCAGCCCCAAATTGAGCCACATTGCTCCCAATTAATGCTGCACAACCCCCAGAGCACAAATGCCTACCCGTCATCGAGCTAGTATACTCTAGCAGACCGGACTTAAGCGACTAACCCTCGGCTGAGCCAGATATGGAACTGCTTACCGATGGCAGCAGTTTCATGGACCAAGGTAGGTGACGTGCTGGGTATGCGGTGGTAACCCTTAGAAAGACTGTTGAAGCAAAAGCCCTGTCCCCAGGCAGCTCAGCCCAGAATGCAGAAATCATTGCTCTGACAAGAGCCCTACTACTCACTGAAGGAAAGGGAGTAAATATATACACAGACTCTCACTATGCATTCTCCGTGGTGCATGCTCACGGGGCAATCTGGAAAGAAAGGGGGCTCCTCACTTCAAACAGTAAAGACATAAAGCATGCTTCTTAAATCCTGTCACTATCAGAAGCACTCCACAAGTCCTCACAATTGGCCATAATGCACTGCCCAGGCCACCAAGAGGGTGAAACTCATATAATAAAAGGCAACTGGTTAGCTGACCAAGCTGCAAAGAAGGCAGCAAAGGAAGGCAATTATCAAGCAGTAACACGGTCACTTCTCCTGCGGATCGACTTGTCAAAATACCAGGAGGCTCAGATTAGTTAAAGCCCTCCTTAAGGAAAGTATCCCGATTTGGACTGCCTAATACCCTTCAAAGTGATAATGGGCCTGCTTTTGTCTCTAGCATAACCCAACAAGTGTCTAAAGCACTGCAAATTGGGAGCTATATTCATCCTGGAGACCACAATCAACAGGAAAAACCAAGAAAATGAATTATACATGAAAACGGAGCATTGCTAAAATATACCGAGACTAATTTAACTTGGGAAGAGGCCTTGCCAGTTGCCATGCTATGGATCAGAGTGGCTCCCAGAAGCAGGCCTAAATGAAGCCTCTTTGAAATACTGTATGGCAGGCCATTCCAGACGTCTCCTCTGTTCCACCCCAGGGGGAAAACGTGTCCACAGGGGGCAGGAATGAGACCTTCATGGTGTGGCGTGTCCAGGCAGGCAGGCTGGAGAAGCTGGGGGGAAACCTCGTGCCTGCCTTCCTGGGCGGGGACCCCTCCGACCTCCCCACATTCCTGGGTACTTCCTACAGGGTTTTCCCTACCACCCAGCAGATGTTGGAGCTTCTCTTCACAAGGTGAGCACTTTTTCCCGATGGGACACTGGTGACTCGGCCACCTTCTAGCTGTGAGGTTTTGGAATGTCACTCCACCTCTCTGAGCCTCAGTTGGCCCCTCTGCACACTAGGGTAGAGAGAGGACCAGCCCCCTACGGTGACTGTAGGGACCAGCGGGTCCTTCACGGAAAGTGCTTTCTGGGGACCTGGCCTGTGGAAAGGTCTGCTGGAGGGGCCGCGGTTGTGCTAATTCCTCATGTCCCTCCTCCCCATGAGGAAGCCTCCGCCTCAGTTGTCACTGTGCCCCTGACCTTGGGATGAACGTTTTTCCCATGTGCAAGGTGATGTGTGATTCCATTAGGGGTGCCCTGTCCTGGGTGAGTGAGAGCAGGGATCCTTGGGGGCGAGCAGTGGGGCCCAGGCCACTCAGATATGTGCGATGGGGCTGGTGGGGCTCATTCATTCTTCACATATAGAGGAAGGCCCATTAGGTGCAGGCATTTTTCTAGGAACACCCATCATTTAATGCAGCAAGCACACAACAGTCCTGCCCTCCAGAGCTTCCATTCTAGTTTGGAGTCAGACAGTCACACTAGGCCTCACAACCAGGGCTACCCTGGGAGCACAGTGTGGAAGGAAATGCCCAGTCTCTGACTCTGCTGCCCACCTGACTCCACCCAGGGCCGTGTCCTCCATGCTGTGCACCTGGCTGCACCATTACCCTGAGCATTTCCACCAGCCCCCAGAATTTCCCCGCCTGAAGATGTTTCTGGCTTACATAGAGCTCAGCATGCCTGGCTCAGACCTGGAGCAGCAAGCCCACCTTCTCCTGGCATAGCTGGAGCACCTGGAGCCCCCTGAGGCAGAGGGTGATCGTGAGGGGGACTCAGGGTGGGTGATGGGGGGCGAGTGGGGAGGGGAAGGGATGGGGCCACACAGAGCAGAGCCTCCAGAAGCTGGAACTGGGCCAGGAGCAATGAGGAGGCTCAGATCACTGTTTCCCTGGACTGCAGTCTGGGAAGACTTCCTGGGGGTGGCATCTTGGATTGAGACTTCACTGATTGTCAGTGAGAAGTTTCCTGTCTTTGGAGGCACTGGAAAAGCAGTCCTGTTGATGATATTTTCTCTTCTTGGAGCTACAGCACCAGCTCCAGAACAAGCTCTGGAAACATATCAAGACCTAGAGCCAGCTACACCTCTACTGCCCACTACAGCTCCAGAGCCAGAGCAAGCTCAAGCCACAGCTATTGTTCAAGCTCAAGAGCCAGAATATGCATTACTGCCAGTTCCTCAGCCAGAACTAGAGCATGTTCATACTCTAGCTCTCATTTAAGCCACAAGTTATCAACTTATTTCCAAGATCTATTGCAGTGATTTACAACAGAACAAACAAGCAAGCAAACTAATGAAAACCCAGGATGGCCCATCTGTCCCCCATGGAAATATTAATGATTCAAAGGTATAAGCTCTATATTATATCTATAGATATTATAATATATAGTTATATATATTATAACTATCCAAAGAATAATACTTTTATCTCTGAATAAGAGCACAGAATTTCAGAAAATACGCAATGTGCATCAATGAAAATAATCATTCCTCCTTTAGTCACCTTCCTGGTATCCAAGGTCAAGACCCGTGATGAGGGAGACAATGTTGCTTTCCCAGTTAGAATGAGTTCGCTCTCTCGATCACTCTTACCATCAAACCAGCCAGTTTCTATGTCAGTCTTTTTGTCTCTGTCTCTGATTCCCTCCTTCTACCTGTCTTTGTCTGTCTGCTTTCCTCCCTCTCTATTTCTGTCTCTCTCCTCTTACTCTCACTTGCTCTCTTTTGCTTTTTTGCCTCATGGATGCCTGAGTAATGTTTCTGTCTCTCTTAAGTCACCTTAGGCAGTACTGTTTCATAACATACAGTACATTGGCAAGTGCCCCTGTCAAGAACTCACTAAACCCAGATGACAATAATTAAAATCCCATGCTGCCTGGGAAGTACTCATTTACAGTTATTTACCTCTTAGTGGATACATGCCACAGTCATTTCTAGGTCAGGACACACTGATGTACCCGATCCCCATCTTTGAAATGTGTGCCATTGACTTCAACAGTGAAACGACGTGCTTGCTTCCTCATTACTGAAGACCAAAGAGCAACGTGTGTTCATTTTTCAGTCATTTCTGAATGTTGTGTGTGGATAATTAGATAAACCAAGAAAACATTTCAATAGGGAAAGACAGCCAATCTTTGCTGACGTGTTGTGATGTCCCAGGCCTTGCGCTCAAATGCTAACTCTCTTCCTCTTATTACTCCTCTCAAACCTGACCAGAGAGGAAGCCTTCAGCACAGGTAGTTCTTTGGAGGCAAGCAAATAAAGGAACAAACTCCATGGTACAACCAGCCTCATGCTTCATTGTTTCATGGACTTTTCTTTCTCACCATCCACTGGAATGGGCCTATAGCCACTCATCTCACTCTGGCCACACGTTCCCAAGGGATGCACAATCACTGCCAGGATTTGAGTCACCATTGTCTCAAGCACCCAGAAAAGAAGCACCGAGAGAAAGAAGTATGTCCCCTCCCTAGCGTGCCCTCAAAACTGAAGTCCCTGTAGCAGACGGCATATTGGGCGTACAACCCATGAGAAAACCCTCATCTCGTACCCTTTCTCTAGTACGTCACTTTCACTTGTTGGGTTTTTTTATTTCGTTCTTCACGTTGCATGACACCATCTGGCTAATGATTATAAGCAAGTTTCCAGACCTTAAAGATTGACTCCAGATTGCTTAGCCCAGACTGCTTCCGGACGTGGACCCCGAGAGAGAATGAATAAAGACATTCAAGTTTACCTGAATTCTTCTTTCTAGAATGCCAGGTTCTCAGGCCAGTTGTTCTCTGGTAGTTATACCAGGGTACGGGTTCTTTTGAAGCAGTGCTTGCACAGCATCCTTTTGACATGGCTTCAAAACAAGTCTCCTTCTTCACAGTCCTCTTGGGAGTCACCTGTTGAAGAGCAAAGGGGAAAAGTCTTAGGGGGGATTCCATATAAATGCAAAACGATGGTGCCAGCCCAGCTGTTGTCTTTATGCCATGTGTAAAACTTCCGAGTCCAGAGATTATACTCCATTTTTAACTGAATGGGACACTGGGAGTTCAACATACGCCTATCAGAAAAGATGACAGTCAATGTTATTGGGATCTACCAACCACTAACAAATAATCCATAGAATTACATGCAAACGAAATGCAAAGCCATAGAAAAACAGGATTTCATTCAATTGATGGAAGAATTTTTCACATATTGATTCATGGGAGAGTCATTATGGCTTATGCTAACTAGAAAAGCCTGTCTTATGGCCTGTCGTACGTACATTGCACATCTGCTTGAACTATTAAAAAAACACAGAATGCCTTTATCAGATTGTTTTCAATACCTACTTTCAAGATAAGGGCAAATGTCCCCCTTCTGATGATGTCCAGGCTGGTTCTCCTTGGAGGATGAGTTTCTCTTTCCAGACAGTGAGGTCATGCTGCCTAGCTGTGTACGTGCTAAACTTTCTCTTTTGAAACCCTGAAGTGATGTACTCCATATCTGACGTTTGCTCCTTGTTATGAAAAGATATAAAACTGTGTTTCAGGTATTCCAACTGGAGCCAGATGGCCATGGTGGATGTGGTTTCAGACATGTTCCTGCACCATCGAGATCTTGTGACCTCAAGGTCTTCCCCTGTGAGTAGGCAAGGATTTCAGACCCCAACCAATACTTACTTAACCACACCCTTATTTCTTGCCAGCTCCAATTATAATTCTTTAGAAATAACTCATGGAACTAAGTGCAACATTGCAGATTTTGCCTTTATAAGCCGCCTCCCTCCATTTTGTACTCCAAGAGAAGACAATTCAAGTGCTTCTGGAATCTGTGTCTTCTGGGGTCTAGTTTTCAATTTGGCAAAAATAAACTCTCTTCTATTCTTACTACAGTTTGTTGATTATTTCCATCAACACAATAGAAATTAACAACTTAAACTTGAAAACAAAACACAATAAAACAAACAACAAAAAAGAACCAAACCAACTCAAAATCCCAAACTTGGTCTACTGGAAAATAAATATATATTTTTATCAACTGAATTGAAAACATTTGAAAATTTATTTAGCATTCCGTCCAATTACAATACCAACTTTAAGACTTTTGGTAGAGAAGCCATTGATGGGCAACAGGGCTACCAACTTCCTTTTCCATTTCAAGAAAATGCCCAAGCCACCCTCAATCTTTTTCCCCAATTTATTCCTGAAACACAGCCCAATAAAATCTGTCACTGCAATCTTAATGGTCACTTATACCTTCGTTAACCCTGGAAGGGCATCAAGGCATCTGGATGATCCAACAACAAAGTCCAGATGCTGATGTATACTTACCGCTTGATGTGCTGATGAATCCATGTTGGGAGAGCCACCTGGACTGCACAGAAACTGCTGGCCAATTGTTCAGTTCCTGGAAGCACAGGACTTATAAAAGTACAAGGATGCCTCGCCCTTATTTATTTCAACAGCTTCCTACGGTAAACCCTCATTCAAAATTTATGACCTTGAAGGAATCCCACGAAGCAAGTGGAAATTAAATGAAAGGCAAGTTCAGAGGCTACCAGGTACTTCTGAAGCTGCCACCATCCTTTCACCAGTACAGTTTTGTTTCAGGGCTCTCTAGTTTTCACACACTCAAACAGTTTGCTTTCGGCTGCAGTCCATGACCCTGGGTTCCTCAGGATCAGGTTTGGGTGTGTTCTTTCCAAAATGAAGAGCCTAGCTTCCTTGTGTACCCTGCACATATCCCTCAGCATCTCCAGAAACCCACTCCATTCCATGCCTAAGTCATTTCCTTCATTTGAGGGTGAGATCATGATACCTCGAATACTAAGGGTGAATGGATAAGTCCAGGGTCTACCCACACATCACCGTCTTGAGTCCCAACTTCTTGGCAGCTTCCTGGGTGTAATGTGAAACCCACCCCATTACTCACGTGCAACAGAGAGTCTGAAGAAAGGGGTAGACCACACTAGAGGGGTAGGTAGCATGTTTAACAAGCAAGGGAACTTACTTCTGAAGCTTGTCTTGGGCAGCCACAAAATGATTAGGTTTCCCACCGGTATGCCAGAACCTTAAAAAAGGTTAAATAGAGGCATTAAGGGTTCAGTCAGCTATACTGTCCGAAGGTGTCAACAACACCTTGCTATCTCAAAGCTGTGTCCTTGTTAAGCTTACTTCTTGGGGAAGCCAAGCAGAATGCAAATTCCAAGGACAAGGCTCGGGGGGTGGTTTGAGGTGATTCCATTACCTGGGTCCATCTCCCAGGTCAATCCAGGTCATGTTCTCTCCATGAATTCCAACAACACATGCCCAACATCACTGAATGCTTGGCTGACGGTAGCCCATCTCATACAAATACAATGTATTCTAAAGCAATGTTCCCTGACAAAATCCCCAAAAGGGAAATGAGACATAACTGTTTAATGGTTTAAGGGAAGGGAAACTAATCATCTTTAGCTGGTTACTCCTTCTCTGGTCTGGGAATGTCAGAAAATATAGAAGTGCAGAAAAGGAAGGGCATGACACAACTTGTGAGAAGAAAAAGACAATTCAAATAAGGTGGGAAGTACAATGATAGCCCCACAGCATCCAAGATAGACATCATTATACATAATATGAAAACAAAACACAGACCTGAAGTGCCGACTTACATTTAAAAAATGGTGTGTTCAAAAAAAACGAAAAAAGAATGCAGCAACTTAGATGATGGATGACACAGCTGTGTTTGAAAGGAATGATTTGGGTGAAAACTACTACTGTGCCAACATTTCAGTTCAGTTTGGGCTCGTGACAATTCAAAAAATTAAAAAAATACACAAATTACCAACTTTACTGTATTCTTTTCCCTCCCAGGTTTATGAAACTCAGAAATGTGGACTAAGATGAAGACAATTAAGCCTATTTAGAATTGGGGATGAGAATAGCTATACCAGCAATTTACTAAAATCAATTAGGTTAAAATAATGCTTATGTGAGTGTGTTTACGTGTGTGCTTGTGTTTACGTACGTTTGGGAGAATGGCCACTGGCTCTACATGACCAAAACATCATTATTTTAACTCAGCATACTGTTTTGTGGAAGCATGGGATTCCTCCCAAATAGGAGTTTGCTCTCCACCCTCAGATGCAGCTAGGGCTTGTTTGAGAACTGCCTTACAGCACAAGCGGTTGCCTGAGGAAGAGGCCTCCAGCATGGGCCCAACGACTTTCAGAAGGAGGGCCTCAACTGTAGCATCTGTGAAAGCATAAAACCCCCAACCTGGTCCAGGATCTGTGTCTTAGTTATGGCTCCTGAGGCCAAATGGCCATTCTGGCTGCTACAAGTTTTTGTTTGCTTTTCTGTCCACTCTAAAGATGGTCATCAGGTGGTACCGTGGATGGCTGCCACCGAGACCAGAGCTGTCTTCAAGTCTCAGGAGAATGTCTTGAAGACACCCAGATTCTGGTCCCTTGTTCTCAGGTGCCAGAGATCAGAGGGTGATGGGACCATCTTGTTGGATCAGGACAGTCTTTCTCAACAAGGTGGGAGTTTTTGCGGATAAAATTCCCTGAAGCTTCTGATTAGACTGCTGCTCTCGCCAAAGCACTGGCTGCCAGACCTCTACCAGCTCCCAACTGGACAACCCAGGTGGTAGGCTGCTTGTGAGAGCGGAGGCCTTTTTTCTGGCAGTGCCACATGGCTTGCGGGATCTTAGTTCCCCGACCAAAGATCAAACCCAGGCTCCCCGCAGGGGCAGCATGGAGTCCCAACCACTGGACCACCAGGAAAGTCCCAGAGCAGAGGTTTTGATACGCATAGCATCCAGGGTATCCCGAGAGAAGGCAGATGTACTTCCACACAGGCCATCAGATGATGGTGTGGGCTCCAATGCCCATCCCTGGGCTCCTCTACAGCGGGCAGCATTGAACACACAAGGGGCTAAGCCACAGCCTTTAGCTCTGTCTACAGTCTGCAGAAGTCCTGCCAACAAAGGATCTGAATGTTTCCAGCCACCCTGATGCAGTCTTCCTCTCACTATATTGAAAGACACAATCCTTTCCACAAGGAGTCCCTTTCCAAATCTCAAGCCCCATTTGTCCTGAGGCTACTGTGTTCAGGCTCTTTTTCCAGAAGCACTATCCCACTGTGTGTGGCCATTGTAACAGAGTCTTCCTGTCAAATTAAAATAGAGGTAGATCTGTACATATAGATAAGGAGAACCGGAAAGATGGGACAAGTAAGAATGGACCAAACCACAACCAAGAAGTCACACTGAGTTCAAAGATATACCTGTTGAATCAGTGGAATGTCACATACAACTTGAAAATCCAAGGCACACTTTTCAAAGGAAGGCAGCAGGTCCTGTTGATGGAAGACCACCAAGAGCCTCAGAACGCAGACTTTTTTCAAAATCCACAAGGAAAAAGTATAGGTACAAATACAGGCCCATACATACAAACATGCTAAAATGATGGAAAGAGCAAAGTTCCTATCCTTTCCTGAGTGATGGGTTAGTGATGGGCTACTGTACCTTTCCCTGCCATTTTTTATATTGCAAATGTTCCCGGGGAAAATAATATGCGAAGTCTCCACTGTATGAAGGACTGAAGCTTTGAAGCAATCATCACTAGTTAGAGGCTTAAGTTGCTTCCAGTTGCCAGAGCCGACATTCACAGCCATGATAAGAGCTCACGTTCCTGGACCCACATGTTTGAGCCATGTCACATCCCCTCCTCTTCTATACACCAAGCACACTTCAGATATACCTTCCGATCTTGCCAGGAAGGTAATGTGTGTGAATGAGTCCTTCTTCTATCTAATCTCCTTGACTTGTTTTGATTCCAGTTCAGGGATGGTGCAGACAGAAGAGTTGGGTCACATTTGTCATGACAATGCTAGATTTCCTTAAGGCTTCAGGAAGGGTGCCCCTCCTGGTGTCCATGCTTCCTCAGAGTCTGTGTGGAGCTGGGCAACACTCACTAAGGCAACGAAGTGCCACCAGTAGGACAGAGGGGAGACACGCTCTTCAGGCTTTCAAGTGAAGGATGGGTCTTCTTGCCTAGGTGTTGCTCCCGAACACTAAGTGTTGCTTGTTCCTTCTCTTTTATCATTATGGCCCTGTATCCCAGGAAAGAAGGCCTGGAAGGGGCTCGGGAGAAGGTTTCCTTCCTCCTCCTAAGTCTGAGGCCCTGGCGAGCTTGGGAGCATGTCGAGAAGAGCCTGAAATTCTTCCTTGCTGAGGGCTGCTTCCGGAATTCCTGGTGGTTCCTCTTCCCGTGCATCTGCATTCAGGAAAGGCTGTACCTTTTCCTGAATGTCTGTGGCTGACAAGAGTTCATCTAAGAGGCCTGATGAGCTTCCAAGTGCTGAGTGCTGGTGCTGGTCCAGCGGAGGAGACGTCTCTTCACCTGAGTGCCCGCTGTTGCCAGACGTGTGTCTCAGCCTTGCAGGCTGCAGAATCTTCCATTCCCGAGGCTCCCATCTGGAGATGACAACTTGGGTCCCCTAGTGCCACCACTGCATGGCTTGGGATGTGCATGGCCAAGCCAGGTCCTGCAAGTGCGTCTGAGGACTGCCAAGGTCAGGCTGAGGGGAGTCTTGGAGGGGGAGTGCGGCCAGGCCAGTGTGCAGGTTGTTCTCCTGGCATGTTCCCTGGGATGGAGGCTGTGTGAACAGGTGGAGAGCCAGTCCCGGATTTGGTCCTGCTTAGGAGTGACTTGCAACTGCTCCCAGAGGTTCAGATTCTCTCTTCCCTGCACAGCGGAGTGGGCTGCACCACCGTGGACCTCAGTGACAAGCCCCCACGCCCCCAGAGGGAACACGAGGAACAAAGAACGTGGGGGAGAGAAAAGGAGCTGCTGTGGCCAAGGACTGGATGCTCTCCAGCAGACTGGAGGGAGGAACATGATGAGAGCTACTGTGGGCACTGGACAGATGGCTTTGGCCCCACGAAGCAGTCAGAGCTAGTCCGGCACCGGGGCCTGCTGCCGGTACCTTCACGGACCCACCTCTGCTCTGCTCTGGGTGCAGAGCTCTTCGGTTCTGAAACCACATCTAGGGAAGAAGAAGGGAGGCGGGCACATCAGAAGTAAGACATTCCAGATCGATTTGCCCCGATTTGTCTGGCAGAGGGCAATTTCGGTTAGGCCTAATCTCAGAGGTATTTGATCTAGACCTGCAACCTGGTCCTTGGAAATGAGGGGTACATCAGGTCAACACTGGACAACTGGCTTCCAGCAGATCCCTTATTGATTGGCTAGAATGTCAGGCCCTTCACACACCGCCCAGCACCTCTTTTGCCCTCTCCTCTTCTGGAAATGGACGCCTTCAGATCAGCCCCCTAGGAGTCCAGTGGGGAATAGTGAGAGATTCGCCTGCACTTCCTTATGCACTAGGCTCTAAGTCCTCAGCTATACAGGCATTGCTCCAAATCTTTCCCATATCTGTCAGTGCCTGGGATCCAAATGAAAAGTCACCTTTCCTGGATGGCATGCTTTTCCTGGATCAGGCGTGGGTTGACATACATGGCTCCAGTCCCTATGTCCACTGAATATGTCCACCAGCCCATCTCTTATGGACAGGGATCCAGGCCCAGGTAGGTACCGAGTCCAGGTGAAAATCACCTGGGTGTAGATTCAACTCCCAACTTTCTGGGCTGGATCAAGAAAGGGGCTCTCCTGATCAGGTTGAGGTTCCTCCCAATCCATGGTGAACAGACGCAAGCCACGTGAAGCACAGCCATAGGTTCTTGATTCAAAACGTGAGTCTTTCAGAGACTCTGTCTCCATATACCTATGGGTCTGCTTCCTGACTCCTATATTCAAAAACACTGTATCAATAACGTATGCAGAACAACAATTCTCACCTGGGGCAATAGTCCCTCCCCACACTTGAGGATAATGTCAAAGACCCTACATCATTACGGTATCCTTCCAAGAGGGGAGGGAGGTTGGGTGGGTTGAGGGCAGGTTCTGCACAGGTCCAGGGGCCTTGAGGCCCAAGGTGCGATATGGACAAACATGCTGCCACACACAGTTCAGCGCCTCCACTTTTATAACCAAGACATTTCTCGGGCAATGTAACAGCACTGCTAAGCCTGAAGAGCAGTGATGCTATTTCCTACAAAGAGAGAGCAATGCTCACTTCTCCCACTTTTGTCCTGCCACTCTTTCTACATGTATATGCACTGCTGCCAATGTGATTTGGAAACTCTTACCTTGGAAGGACTCTCACTTTCAATGCCAGGCCTTTCCAACCCATAGCTTTGCCCTCGATCAGCGGGATAACCACCCCCAGAGCCTACGTGTATCCAGCACCATCTCAGGGGTTAACAACCCTTCCACACGGGACAAATCATGTTCCACCCACCGAGAACTTACCTGGATTTGAGATTCGGGAATTCCTGTTTGACAAGCCAATTCTTCTCTGGTTGCAATGCCAGGAAATCAGTTCTTCCTGAAGGCTTGCACAAGGATACTTGTTTGAGATGGAGAGATGAATGTCCGCTTTCTCCTGGCCCCTTTTGGGAAGTATTCTGAAGAACAAATAAAGAAGAGATTTAGGCCAATTGCACATTCAGTGCAGATACAATGTGTGATATGCATGGAATATAATATCATTTATATATAATTTATCTTATACATATATATGTAGGTATATACATATATATTTTTTCTCACCACCTTTCTCCCCACTGAGTGCTCAGAAGTACTCACCCAACAACCCCAGCTCAGTAGCCCTAGGATAAAATTGCTGAGGTGGTGGAAGAGGGGAACTCTGACTTCTTGGCAGTTTCAGGACCAGAAGATTCAAAGACTTCCTGGCCATGCATCATCACACCCTACAACCAGGGACATGATGCTCATATCTGCAACACTAATGGGGCAAGAACCAAATTACCATTGGTTTCTCTCCTAAGCATTCTTTGCCACACATTTATCATTCACATTCAGAGGTGATCCTGTCTCCAGGAGATCCTCTGAGGAAAAGCATTTGGAAATGCTGGGTACTTACTTTGAATCCAAGGCTGAGGCTGTTGATGATGATGCAATTGCCCTTCTCTTAAGGTTTTCATGGACACCAACTGGCTCTGCCTTAGATTTCTTCTTCATTGGTTTTGAAACCAATCCTAAGCACAAATAGGGAATCCACTGTCACTCAGTGCTTATGAACATATTTCCAAAGATCTTTTGCAGTGATTTACAACAGGACAAACAAATAAGCAAGCAAACTAATGAAGACCCAGAATGGCCATCTGTTACCAGTAGAAATACTTGATTCAAAGGTAGTAGTCTACATAAAGAATAATGCTTTTATCTCTGAATAAGTGAACAGAATTTCAGAAAATACATAATCTGCTATCAATAAAAGAAATCATTTCTCCTTTAGTCATCTGCATGGTATCCAAAGTAAAGACTCAAGACAGGAGAAAATGCTTGCTCTCCCAAAGCCAGAATGAGCTCTTTAACACACCCTCTCTCTCCATCGTCCTCTTCCGGTCAATATTGCCAGTTTCTCTGTTGGCTTTTGTCTCTGACTCTGATTGTCTCCTTCTACCAGTTTTTGTCTGTCTCTGTTTTTCTCTCTCTCAGTCTCTGTCTCTGTTTCTTTCTCTCCTCTTTCTTTCACTTGCTCTCTTTTGCTCTTTTTGCCTCATCTTTCCTGTGGTCAATGCCTGAGTAATGTTTCTCTGCCTCTTTTTTTTTTTAATTTTAAATTATTATTTCAAGAATATTTCTTTTTTATATTTATTTTATTTATTTTTGGCTGCATTGGGTCTTAGTCGCGTCACGTGGGATCTTTCATTGCGGTGTGCAGGCTTCTGTCTAGATGTGGCATGCAGGTTTTTCTCTTCTCTAGTTGTGGCGCACAGGCTCCAGGGAGCATGGGCTCTGTAGTTTGTGGCACAGGGGCTCTCTAGCTGAGGCGCACGAGCTCAGTAGTTGTGGCTCGCGGGCTTAGTTGCCCTGCAGCATGTGGGATCTTAGTTCCCTGACCAGGGATCGAACCCGTGTCCCCTGCATTGTATGGTGGATTCTTTACCACTGGACCACCAGAGAAGTCCCTCTCTGCCTCTCTTATGTCCCCATAAGCAGTACTGTTTTGTAACACACAATGCATTGGTAAGTGCCCCTGTCAAAAATTCACGAAACCCAGACAACAGTAATTAAAATCCCATGCAGCCTGGGAAATACTCGTTTACAGTTACCTCAGTGGATACATGTCACAGTCACTTCTAGGTCAGCAGACTGTTCTGTACCTGATCCCCATCTTCAAAACGTGTGCTATTGTTTTCAACAGTGAAATGATAGGCTTGCTTCCGCATTACCAGAGACTGAAATACAGTGTGGTTTTTTCTTTTTTTTTTGGTCATTTCTGAATGTTTTGTGTGGAAATTTTAATAAATCTAGAAAAACCTTCAATAGAGAAAAACAACCAGTTTCTGTGGACTTGAGGTAACGTCCCAGGCATTGTGGTCAAATGCTAGCACCCTTTCTTTAATTATTCCTTTCAGACCTGACCAGAGATGAAGTGTTCGGCACAGGTAGTTCCTTGGAGAAAAGCAACAAAGGAACAAACCCATGGTACAACCAGCCTCGTGCTTCATTGTTTCATGAACTTTCCTTTCTTACCATCCACTGGTATGGGCCTATAGCCACTCAAATAACTCTGGCCACATTTTCCCAAAGGATACACCATCATTGCCAGGATTTGAGTCAATGCTGTCTTGAGCACAAAAGTAACTGACTGTCACTTAATCCTTGTCAACATACTTACAAAGGTTAACTAGTGATTCACAATTGAACTGTTACCAAATAAAGACTCACTGCCCTATAAGCATAAAATTCAATACTCCGGCACCAGCTTTTAAGAAAAAGCTTTAGGAAGACATCGAGATGGTGGAGTAGAAGGACATGGAGCTCACCTCCCCTCAACAAACACATCAAAAATACAACTACATCTGCAACAATTCTCACAGAATACCAACTGAAAGCTGGCAGAAGATCTCATACAGCCAAAGCTGCAAGAAAGATCCCCACATAACCAGGTAGGACTAAAGGAAATAAAAGGGAATTGAGATAGGACCTGCACCCTTGGGAGGGAGCTGTGAAAGAGCAAAGTTTCCCTCACCCTGGGAAACTCCTTTGCCAGCTGGGATGGAGCTGCAGGGGCCTGAAATTTGCCTGAGAGGAATGTGCACGGGCTGGCTGGCTGGCTGCCAAGCAGGATAGAGAGGTACCAGTGCTGACGGCTGCCACCTCGCTGCACTTCCCAGCCCGAGACACACGGCTGCTGCTGTGCACAGCGGCTGGGTGCTGAAACTCAGGCTTCGTGGACAGACAAGGGGAGAGGACTTGGTTTGGCTTGCGGAGACAGCCCAAAGGGCCTGGCGTGTGGACCAGGCTGCAACTGGGGGTGCCCGTGGGATGGAGCCCTGGTCCGCCACAGAAGCCCCATTATCAATGTGAAGGGCAGGGCATAGGTCAGCCGTAGAAGCCTCACTGTCACCGTGCTCACAGTGGGGCATGGCTCCGGCTGCGGCAGACCTTATGAGCGTGCACACACTGGGGCTGACATCCGAGCCAATTGTTGCTGCTCCCAAATCGGGGGACAGCTTCAGTGGGCTTTGAACGCTCGTGGCCTTGGCGGACTTCGGGAGCTTGGGCTTCGCAAGCACGCACACGCTGAAAGCAGGAGGGGCTGGTGCATGAGCCAATTATCGGTGCTCCCACAGGAGAGATGGGTCTGACTTTGTGGGTGTGCACAGTGGGTTGCGGGTAGTGACACAGAGTCACACATGCCAGCGGACAGCTCCTGGGGAGGAAATCCTTTCCCAGAGGGAGCGTTCCAGTCCCACCTACCTCACAATGCAGTTTAGAACAAGACCTGTGGGTTTCTACTCCAACAAATGGGGAGCAGACCCTGCCCCCAACAAGGCTGTGACAACCACAGAGCAAAAAGGAGGCCCCACCCAACATCCAGTGCAGGCTCTGGTCACCACAACACCAAACACACCCCCTATCAAGGGGACAAATACCAGCACACCCTGGGGAAAGATGTGGCAGGTATCCACACCAAATACAACCCTTGCACCAAAAACATTGGACTGTACCCAGCAGTGGGGAGGCACTGACCCTTCCCGCTAAGAAGCTTGTACTGGCCTCTAGACCAGCCTCACCCACCAGGGAGCAGACACCAGAAGCAGAAAACTAGAATGCTGCAGCTTACGGACCGAGCCTGCCAACAACAAGCTAGACCCTACCCTGGGACCAGCTGGGCCCTGGCCCTGCCCACTAGCAGGCCAAAGCAACCTTCAGTACACCCTGGACCCCATACCCAACTGTGTCAGAAACTGCCCCTTCCCCCCAACCAATGATCTGAAACCAGACCTGGGATCCCTGGGCCCTGCAGCCTAACTTCAGGAAACAGCTCTGCCTGCCAACAGTCTGGCACTAATCCCAGGATCTGGCTTCACCTGCCAGTAGGTGAGCAATGGTCCCAGAGTCTTTGGGACCCTGACTCTGCCTACCATTGAGCCAGCACTAGCCCCAAGGCCACCTAGGGTTCTGCAGCCAGCTGCCTTGTGACCAGGTCCCGCTAAACAGCAGCCAGCAGCATTCACACAAGGCAGGGTCTGGCAACCAACCAGACTAGGGGGCAATCAAGCCTACCAGACCACCCACGGAGTCAGCTCGCCACAACAGAAGGACCCACACAGCCCTCTGGGGGGAACCCTTAGTGCATACAGCTTGGGTGACAAGAAAGGAGTGCACTTTTGTGACGTATAGGACATCTCCTACAGAAGGCCACTTCTCCAAGGTTGAGAAATATAACTAACCTATCACATAATACATAAAAATAGTAACTTAGACAAAATGAGGTGGCAAAGGAATATGTTTCAGGCTAAGGAACAAGATAAAACCCCAGAAGAACAACTAAGTGAAGTGGAGATAGGCAATCAACCTGAAAAAGAGTTCACAGTAATGATTATAAAAATGATCAAAGAACTCAGGAGAAGAATGGATGCACAGAGCAAAAGGTTAGAAGTTGTTAACAAAGAGTTAGAAAATATAAAGAACAATCAAACAGAAACGAAGAATACAATAAGTGAAATGAAAAATACACTAGAAGGAATAAATAGTACACTAAATGATACAGATGAACAGATCAGTGAGCTGGAAGACAGGGTAGTGGAAATCACTGCCACCGAACAGAAAAAAGAATTAAAAGAAATGAAGACAGTTTAAGAGACCTCTGGGACAACATCAAGTGCTCTATTATTTGCATTATAGGGGTCCCAGGAGGAGAAGAGAGAGAGAGAAAGGGCATGAGAAAATATTTGAAGAGATAATAGGTGAAAATTTCCCCAACCTGGGAAAGGAAACAGTCACCCAACTCCAGGAAGCGCAGAGAGTCCCAGGCAGGATAAATCCAAAGAACACACCAAGATATGCTGTAATCAAAATGACAAAAATTAAAGATAAAGAGAGAATATTAAAAGCAGCAAGGGAAAAGCAACAAATAACATACAAGGGAACCCCCATAAGGCTATCAGCTGATCTTTCAGCAGAAACTCAGGGAGTGGCATGATATATTTAAAGTGATGAAAGAGGAAAACCTACAACCAAGATTGCTCTACTTAGCAAGGCTCTCATTCAGATTTGAAGGAGAAATCAAAAGCTTTACAGATAAGCAAAAGCTGAAAGAAAGCAGCACCACCAAACCAGCTTCACAAAAAATGTTAAAAGAACTTCACTAGGTGAAAAAGAAAAGGCCATAGCTAGAAACAAGAAAATTATGAAATAAAAAAGCTCACTCGTAAAGGCAAACATACAGTAATGGTATGGAATCATCCACACACAAAACTAATAGGGAGGTTAAAACACAAAAGTAGTAAAATCACCTGTATCCACAGTAAGCAGTTACAGGATACACAAAACAGATGTAAAATATGATATGAAAACTATAATCATGAGTGGAGAAGAATACAAATGCAGGATTTTAAAAATGCATTTGGGGGCTTCCCTGGTGGCACAGTGGTTAAGAATCCGCCTGCCAATGCAGAGGACACATGTCCGAGCCCTGGTCCGGGAAGATCCCACATGCTGCAGAGCAACTAAGCCCGTGCACCACAACTACTGAGCCTGAGCTCTAGAGCTCACAAGCCACAACTCCTGAAGCCTGTGTGCCACAACTACCAAAGCCCATGCGCCTAGAGCCCGTGCTCTGCAACAAGAGAAGCCACCTCAAAGAGAAGCCCACGCACCGCAATGAAGAGTAGCCCCTGCTCACCACAACTAGAGAAAGCCCATGCGCAGCAACAAGACCCAACGCAGCCATAAATAAATAAATAAATTTATTTATTTTTAAAAAATGCATTTGAAATGAAGAGATCAGCAACTTAAAAAATTCAGATATATTTATACATATACATGTGCATACATACATATGTGTCTATATATATATACAAACTGCTCTACAAACACCTCACAGTAACCACAAGCCAAAAATCTATAATAGATATACACACGAGAAAGAAAAAGGAATCCAACCAAAATATTAAAGATAGTCATCAAATCACAAGAGAAAAGAACAAAAGAGGAAAAAAGACCTGCAAAAACAAATCCAAAACAATTAACAAAGTAGCAGTAAATACATACATATTGGTAATTACCTTAAATGTAAGTGGACAAAATGCTCCAACCAAAAAACAGAGTGGCTGAATGGATACAAAAACATGACCCATAAATATGCTGCCTACAAAAGACTCACTTCAGCTCTAGAGACATGTACTGACTGAAAGTGAGGGGATGGAAAAAGGTATTCCATGCAATAGAAATCAAAAGAAAACAAATAGCAATACTTGTATCAGACAAAACAGACTTTAAAGACAAGAGACAAAGAGACACTACATAATGATGAAGGGAACAATCCAAGTAGATATAACAATTGTAAATATATATGCAACCAACATAGCAGCACCTCAATATATAAGGCAAATATTAACAGACATAAAAGGAGAAATCGACAGTAACACAATTAACAGTAGGTGTCTTTAACACCCCACTTACGTCAATGGACAGATCCAATGGACAGATCCAAAAAGAAAATCAATATAGAAACATAGGTCTTAACAAGTTAGACCAAATGGACTTAATTTATATATACAGAGAGAGAGAGCATTCCATTTGAAAGCAGAATACATTCTTTTCAAGTGCACATGAAACAGTCTCCAGGATAGACTACACACTAGGCCACAAAACAAGCCTCAGTAAATTTAAGGAAATTGAAATTATATCAAGCATCTTCTCCAACCACAATGCTATGAGACTAAAAATCAACTACAAGGAAAAAACTGCAAAAAACAAACATGTGGAGGCTAAAACATATGCTACTAAACAACCAATGGATCAATGAATAAATCAAAGAGGAAATAAAATACCTAGAGACTAATGAAGACAAAAACATGATAAACCAAAACCTATGGGATGCAGCAAAAGCAGTTCTAAGAGGGAAGTTTATAGCAATACAATCTTACCTCGGTAAACAAGAAAAATCTCAAGTGCCCTAACATTACACCTGAAGGAACTAGAGAAAGAAGAAGAAACAAAACCTGAAGTTAATAGAAGGAAAGAAATCATAAAGATCAGAGCAGAAAAAAATGAAATAAAGCCTAAAACAATAGAAAAAAAAATCACTGAAACTAAAAGCTGGTTCTTTGAAAAGATAAACAAAATTGATAAACCTTTAGCCAGACTCATCAAGAAAAAAGAAGGGAGAAAGCCCAAAACAATAAAATCAGAAATGAAAAAGAAGTTACACCACAGAAATACAAAGGGTCATAAGAGACTACTATAAACAACTACAGCCAATAAAATGGACAACCTAGAAGAAATGGACAATTTCTTAGGAAGATACAATCCCCCAAGACTGAACCAGGAAGAAATAGAAAATATGGACAGACCAGTTACCAGTACTGAAATTGAATCAGTAATTTTAAAACTCCCAACAAACAGAAGTCCAGGACCAGATGGCTACACAGGTGAATTCTACTAAATATTTAGAGAAGAGTTAACACCTATCATTCTGAAACTATTCCAAAAAACAGCAGAGGAAGGAACATTTCTGAACTCATTCTATGAAGCCACCATCACCCTGATACCAAAACCAAAGATATCACAAAAAAAGAAAATTACAGACCAATATCACTGATGAACATAGATGCAAAAATCCTCAATGAAATACTAGCAAACTGAATCCAACAATACATTAAAAGGATCATACACCATGATCAAGTGGGATTTATCTCAGGGATGCAAGGATTTTTTCAATATCCACAAATCAATGTGATACACCACATTAACAAATTGAAGAATAAAAACCATATGATCATTTCAGTAGATGCAGAAAAAGCTTTTGACAAAAATCAACATCCATTTATTATAAAAATTCTCCAGAAAGTAAACATAGAGAGAACATACCTCAACATAACAAAGGCCCTATATGACAGCACACAGCTAACATCATACTCAACAGTGAAAAGCTGAAAGCATTCCCTCTAAGATCAAGAAAAAGAAAAGAAAGCCCACTCTCACCACATTTATTCAACATAGTCTTGTAAGTCCTAGCCACAGCAATCAGAAGAAATAGAAATAAAAGGATTCCGAATTGGAAAGGTAGAATTAAAACTGTCACCATCTGCAGATGACATACTATACACAGAAAATCCTAAAGATGCCACCAATAAACTACTAGAGCTCAATGAATTCAGTAAAGTTGCAGGATACAAAACTAATGCACAGAAATCTGTTGCATTTCTATACACTAACAATGAAATATCAGAAAGAGAAATTAAGGAAACAATCCCATTTACCATCACATCAAAAAGAATCAAATACCTAGACATAAACCTACCTAAAGAGGCAAAAGACCTGAACTCTGAGAAATCTAAGATGCTGATGCAAGTAACTGAAGATGACACAAACCGATGGAAAGATATACTGTATTCTTAGATTGGAAGAATCAATATTACAATGACCATACTACCCAAGGCAATCTACAGATTCACTGCAATCCTTATCAAAATACCAATGGCATTTTTCACAGAACTAGAACAAAAAATTTTAATTTGTATGGAAGCAAGATCCTGCATAGTCAAAACAATCTTGAGAAAGAGTTGGAAGAATCATGCTCCCTGACTTCAGTCTATACTATAGTGCTACAGTAATCGAAACAGTAATGGTACTGGCACAAAAACAGACACATAGATCAATGGAACAGGATAGAATGCCCAGAAATAAACCCACACACTATGGTCACTTATCTGTGACAAAGGAGGCAAGAATATACAATGGAGAAAAGACAGTCTCTTCAATAAGTGGTGCTGAGAAAACTAGACAGCTACATGTAAAAGGATGAAATTAGAACATTCTCTAACACCATATACGAAAATAAACTCAAAATGGATTAAAGACCTAAACGTAAGACCAGATACTATAAAACACTTAGAGGAGCTTCAAGATGGCGGAAGAGTAAGACGCAGAGATCAGCTTCCTCCGCACAAATACATCAGAAATACATCTACATGTGGAAGAACTCCTACAGAACACCTACTGAATGCTGGCAGAAGACCTCACACCTCCCAAAAGGCAAGAAACTCCCCCACGTACCTGGGTAGGGCAAAAGAAAAAAGAAAAAACAGAGACAAAAGAATAGGGACGGGACCTGCGCCAGTGGGAGGGAGCTGTGAAGGAGGAAAGGTTTCCACACACTAGGAAGCCCCTTCGCGGGCGGAGACTGCAGAGGGCAGAGGGGGGAAGCTTTGGGAGCCACGGAGGAGAGCGCAGCAACAGGGGTGCGGAGGGCAAAGCAGAGAGATTCCCGCACAGAGAATCGGTGCCGACCAGCACTCACCAGCCCGAGAGGCTTGTCTGCTCACGTACTGAGGCTCAGGCTTCAAGGTCAGATCCCGGGAGAGGACTGGGGTTGGCTGTGTGAACACAGCCTGAAGGAAGTAGTGCACCACAGCTAGCCGGGAGGGAGTCCAGGAAAAAGTCTGGAGCTGCAGAAGAGACAAGAGACTTTTTCTTGCCTCTTTGTTTCCTGATGCACGAGGAGAGGGGATTAAGAGCGCCGCTTAAAGGAGCTCCAGAGACGGGCGCGAGCCTCGGCTATCAGCGCGGACCCCAGAGATGGACATGAGACGCTAAGGCTGCTGCTGCAGTCACCAAGAAGCCTGTGTGCAAGCACAGGTCACTATCCACACACCCCCTCCTGAGAGCCTGTGCAGCCCGCCACTGCCAGGCTCCCGTGATCCAGGGGCAACTTCCCCAGGAGAACGCACTGCACGCCTCAGGCTGGTGCAAAGTCACGCCGGCCTCTGCCGCCGCAGGCTCGCCCCGCATCCATACCCCTCCCTCCCCCTGGTCTGAGTGAGCCAGAGCCCCCGAAGCAGCTGCTCCTTTAACCCCGTCCTGTCTGAGCTAAGAACAGACGCCCTCAGGCGACCTACGCGCAGAGGCGGGTCCAAATCCAAAGCTGAACACCTGGAGCTCTGCGAACAAAGAAGAGAAAGGGAAATTTCTCCCAGCAGCCTCAGGAGTAGCGGATTAAATCTCCACAATCAATTCGATGTACCCTGCATCTGTGGAATACCTGAATACAAAACGAATCATCCCAAATTGAGGAGGTGGACTTTGGGAGAAGCGATATATATATTTTTTTCCCTTTTTCTCTTTTTGTGAGTGCGTATGTGTATGCTTCTGTGTATGATTCTGTCTGTACAGCTTTGCTTTTACCATGTCCTAGGGTTCTGTCTGTCCTTTTTTTTTGTTTTGTTTTTCTTTGTTTTATTACTTAAAAATTTTTTTTCTTAATAATTATTCTTTATTTTTTATTTTAATAACTTTATTTTATTTTACTTTATTTATTTTATCTTCTTCTTTCTTTCTTTCTTTTTTTTCTCCCTTTTATTCTGAGCCGTGTGGAGGACAGGCTCTTGATGCTCCAGCCAGGCATCAGGGCTGTGCCTCTGAGGTGGGAGAGCCAAGTTCAGGACACTGGTCCACAAGAGACCTCACAGCTCCATGTAATATCAAACGACGAAAATCTCCCAGAGATCTCCATCTCAACGCCAAGACCCAGCTCCACTCAACGACCAGCAAGCTCAGTGCTGGACACCCTATGCCGAACAACTAGCAAGACAGGAACACAGCCCCATCCATTAGCAGAGAGGCTGCCTAAAATCATAATAAGGCCACAGACACCCCAAAACACACCACCAGACGTGGACCTGCCCACCAGAAAGACAAGATCCAGCCTCATCCACCAGAACACAGGCACTAGTCCCCTCCAACAGGAAGCCTACACAACCCACTGAACCAACCTTAGCAACTGGGGACAGACACCAAAAACAATGGAAACTACGAACCTGCAGCCTGAGAAAAGGAGACCCCAAACACAGTAAGTTAAACAAAATGAGAAGACAGAGAAACACACAGCAGATGAAGGAGCAAGGCAAAAACCCACCAGACCTAACAAATGAAGAGGAAATAGGCAGTCTACCTGAAAAAGAATTCAGAATAATGATAATAAAGATGATCCAACATCTTGAAAATAGAATGGAGAAAATACAAGAAACGTTTAACAAGGACCTAGAAGAAGTAAAGAGCAAACAAACAGTGATGAACACAATAAATGAAATTAAAAATTCTCTAGAAGGAATCAATAGCAGAATAACTGAGACAGAAGAACGGATAAGTGACCTGGAAGATAAAATAGTAGAAATAACTACTGCAGAGCAGAATAAAGAAAAAAGAATGAAAAGAATTGAGGACAGTCTCAGAGACCTCTGGGAAAACATTAAACGCACCAACATTCAAATAATAGGGGTCCCAGAAGAAGAAGAGAAAAAGAAAGGGACTGAGAAAATATTTGAAGAGATTATACTTGAAAACTTCCCTACTATGGGAAAGGAAATAGTTAATCAAGTCCAGGAAGCACAGAGAGTCCCATACAGGATAAATCCAAGGAGAAACATGCCAAGACACATATTAATGAAACTATCAAAAATTAAACACAAAGAAC
This sequence comes from Eschrichtius robustus, assembly GCF_028021215.1. NCBI lineage: Eukaryota > Metazoa > Chordata > Mammalia > Artiodactyla > Eschrichtiidae > Eschrichtius > Eschrichtius robustus. The sequence goes on along the minus strand of NC_090830.1, from coordinate 6,387,207 downwards.
AAATATTAAAAGCAGCAAGGGAAAAACAACAAATAACACATAAGGGAATCCCCATAAGGTTAACAGCTGATCTTTCAGCAGAAACTCTGCAAGCCAGAAGGGAGTGGCAGGACATATTTAAAGTGATGAAGGAGAAAAGCCTACAACCAAGATTACTCTACCCAGCAAGGATCTCATTCAGATTTGACAGAGAAATTAAAACCTTTACAGACAAGCAAAAGCTAAGAGAATTCAGCACCACCAAACCAGCTTTACAACAAATGCTAAAGGAACTTCTCTAGGCAGGAAACACAAGAGAAGGAAAAGACCTACAATAACAAACCCAAAACAATTAAGAAAATGGTAATAGGAACATACATATCGATAATTACCTTAAATGTAAATGGATTAAATGTTCCAACCAAAAGACATAGACTGGCTGAATGGATACAAAAACAAGACCCGTATATATGCTGTCTACAAGAGACCCACTTCAGACCTAGGGACACATACAGACTGAAAGTGAGGGGATGGAAAAAGATATTCCATGCAAATGGAAATCAAAAGAAAGCTGGAGTAGCAATACTCATATCAGACAAAACAGACTTTAAAATAAAGACTATTACAAGAGACAAAGAAGGACACTACATAATGATCAAGGGATCGATCCAAGAAGAAGATATAACAATTGTATATATTTATGCACCCAACATAGGAGCACCTCAATACATAAGGCAAATACTAACAGCCATAAAAGGGGAAATCGACAGAAACACAATCATAGTAGGGGACTTTAACACCCCACTTTCACCAATGGACAGATCATCCAAAATTAAAAAAGATGGACTTAATTGATATTTATAGGACATTCCATCCAAAAACACCACAATACACATTCTTCTCAAGTGCTCATGGAACATTCTCCAGGATAGATCATATCTTGGGTCACAAATCAAGCCTTGGTAAATTTTAAAAAATTGAAAAACACCACAATACACATTCTTCTCAAGTGCTCATGGAACATTCTCCAGGATAGACCATATCTTGGGTCACAAATCAAGCCTTGGTAAATTTTAAAAAATTGAAATCGTATCAAGTATCTTTTCCGACCACAATGCTATGAGACTAGATATCAATTACAGGAAAAAATCTGTAAAAAATAAAAACACATGGAGGCTAAACAACACACTACTTAATAACCAACAGATCACTGAAGAAATCAAAGAGGAAATCAAAATATACCTAGAAACAAATGACAATGAAAACACGACGACCCAAAACCTATGGGATGCAGCAAAGGCAGTTCTAAGGGGGAAGTTTATAGCAATACAATCCTACCTTAAGAAACAAGAAACATCTCAAATAAACAACCTAACCTTACACCTAAAGCAAGTACAGAAAGAAGAACAAAAAAACCCCAGAGTTAGCAGAAGGAAAGAAATCATAAAGATCAGATCAGAAATAAATGAAAAAGAAATGAAAGAAATGAGAGCAAAGATCAATAAAACTAAAAGCTGGGTCTTTGAGAAGATAAACAAAATTAATAAAACATTAGCCAGATGCATCAAGAAAAAAAGGGAGAAGACTCAAATCAATAGAATTAGAAATGAAAAAGCAGAAGTAACAACTGACACTGCAGAAATACAAAGAATCATGAGAGATTACTACAAGCAACTCTATGCCAATAAAATGGACAACCTGGAAGAAATGGACAGATTCTTAGAAATGCACAACCTGCCGAGACTGAACCAGGAAGAAATAGAAAATATGAACAGACCAATCACAAGCACTGAAATTGAAACTGTGATTAAAAATCTTCCAACAAACAAAAGCCCAGGACGAGATGGCTTCACAGGCGAATTCTATCAAACATTTAGAGAAGGGCTAACACCTATCCTTCTCAAACTCTTCCAAAGTATAGCAGAGGGAGGAACACTCCCAAACTCATTCTACGAGGCCACCATCACTCTGATACCAAACCCAGACAAAGATGTCACAAAGAAAGAAAACTACAGGCCAATATCACTGATGAACATAGATGCAAAAATCCTCAACAAAATACTAGTAAACAGAATCCAACAGCACATTAAAAGGATCATACACCATGATCAAGTGGGGTTTATCCCAGGAATGCAAGGATTCTTCAATATATGCAAATCAATCAACGTGATATACCATATTAACAAATTGAAGGAGAAAAACCATATGATCATCTCAATAGATGCAGAGAAAGCTTTCGATAAAATTCAACACCCATTTATGATAAAAGCCCTGCAGAAAGTAGGCATAGAGGGAACTTTCCTCAACATAATAAAGGCCATATATGACAAACCCACAGCCAACATTGTCCTCAATGGTGAAAAACTGAAACCATTTTCACTAAGATCAGGAACAAGACAAGGCTGCCCACTCTCACCACTATTATTCAACATAGTTTTGGAAGTGTTAGCCACAGCAATCAGAGAAGACAAAGAAATGAAAGGAATCCAAATCGGAAAAGAAGAAGTAAAGCTGTCACTGTTTGCAGATGACATGATACTATACATAGAGAATCCTAAAGATGCTACCAGAAAACTACTAGAGCTAATCAATGAATTTGGTAAAGTAGCAGGATACAAAATTAATGCACAGAAATCTCTTGCATTTCTATACACTAATAACGAAAACTCTGAAAGTGAAATTAAGAAAACACTCCCGTTTGCCATTGCAACAAAAAGAATAAAATATCTAGGAATAAACCTACCTAAGGAGACAAAAGACCTGCATGCAGAAAATTATAAGACACTGATGAAAGAAATTAAAGATGATAGAAACAGATGGAGAGATATACCATGTTCTTGGATTGGAAGAATCAACATTGTGAAAATGACTATACTACCCAAAGCAATGTACAGATTCAATGCAATCCCTATCAAACTACCACTGGCATTTTTCACAGAACTAGAACAAAAAATTTCACAATTTGTATGGAAACACAAAAGACCCCGAATAGCCAAAGCAATCTTGAGAAAGAAAAACGGAGCTGGAGGAATCAGGCTCCCTGACTTCAGACTATACTACAAAGCTACAGTCATCAAGACAGTATGGTACTGGCACAAAAACAGAAATATAGATCAACGGAACAGGATAGAAAGCCCAGAGATAAACCCACACACATATGGTCACCTTATCTTTGATAAGGGAGGCAAGAATATACAGTGGAGAAAAAAAAGACAGCCTCTTCAATAAGTGGTGCTGGGAAAACTGGACAACTACATGTAAAAGAATGAAATTAGAACACTCCCTAACACCATAAACAAAAATAAACTCAAAATGGATTAAAGACCTAAATGTAAGGCCAGACACCATCAAACCCTTAGAGGAAAACATAGGCAGAACACTTTATGACATAAATCACAGCAAGATCCTTTTTGACCCACCTCCTAGAGAAATGGAAATAAAACCAAAAATAAACAAATGGGACCTAATGAAACTTAAAAGCTTTTGCACAGCAAAGGAAACCATAAACAAGACGAAAAGACAACCCTCAGAATGGGAGAAAATATCTGCAAATGAAGCAACTGACAAAGGATTAATCTCCAAAACATACAAGGAACTCATGCAGCTCAACATCAAAAAAACAAACAACCCAGTCCAAAAATGGGCAGAAGACCTAAACAAACATTTCTCCAAAGAAGATATACAGATTGCCAACAGACACATGAAAGAATGCTCAACATCATTAATCATTAGAGAAATGCAAATCAAAACTACAATGAGATATCATCTCACACCGGTCAGAATGGCCATCATCAAAAAATCCACAAACAGTAAATGCTGGAGAGGGTGTGGAGAAAAGGGAACCCTCTTGCACTGTTGGTGGGAATGTAAATTGATACAACCACTATGGAGGACAGTATGGAAGTTCCTTAAAAAACTAAAAATAGAACTACCATACGACCCAGTAATCCCACTACTGGGCATATACCCTGAGAAAACCATAATTCAAAAAGAGTCATGTACCACAATGTTCATTGCAGCTCTATTTACAATAGCCAGGACATGGAAGCAACCTAAGTGTCCATCAACAGATGAATGGATAAAGAAGATGTGGCAAATATATACAATGGAATATTACTCAGCCATAAAAAGGAATGAAACTTAGTTATTTGTAGTGAGGTGGATGGACCTAGAGACTGTCATACAAAGTGAAGTAAGTCACAAAGAGAAAAACAAATACCGTATGCTAACACATATATATGGAATCTAAAAAAAAAATGGTCATGAAGAACCTAGGGGCAAGACGGGAATAAAGATGCACACCTACTAGAGAATGGACTTGAGGATACGGGGAGAGGGAAGGGTAAGCTGGGACAAAGTGAGAGAGTGGCATGGACATATATACACTACCAAACGTAAAACAGATAGCTAGTGGGAAGCAGCCGCATAGCACAGGGAGATCAGCTCGGTGCTTTGTGACCACCTAGAGGGGTGGGATAGGGAGGGTGGGAGGGAGGGAGATGCAAGAGGGAGGAGATATGGGAACATATGTATATGTATAACTGATTCACTTTGTTATAAAGCAGAAACTAACACACCATTGTAAAGCAATTATACTCCAATAAAGATGTTAAAAAAAAAAGTCTACAAATAATAAATGCTGGAGAGGGTGTGGAGAAAATGGAACCCTCTTGCACTGTTGGTGGGAATGTAAATTGGTGCAACCACTATAGAGAATAGTCTGATGTTCCTTAAAAAACTAAAAATAGAGTTACCATATGATCCAGCAATCCCACTGCTGGGCATATATCTGGAAAAGATGAAAACTAATTGGAAAAGATACATGCACGCTATGTTCACAGCGGCAGTGTTCACAATAACCAAGACATGGAAGCCACCTAAATGTCCATTGACAGATGAATAGATAAATATGGGGTATATATGTATAATGGAATATTACTCAGCCATAAAAAGAATGAAATATTGCCATTTGCAGCAACATGGATGGACCCAGAGATTTATTAAGTGAAATAAGTCACACAGGAAGACCAGTATCAAATGATATCACTTACATGTGGAAACTAAAAAAATAATACAAATGAACTTATTTACAAAACAGAAACAGACTCACAGCATAGAAAACGTATGGTTACTAAAGGAGAAAGCGGGGTGGGGTGAGAGGGATAAATTAGGAGTATGGGATTAAAGATGCACACTATTACATATAAAATAAACAACAAGAAGTTACTGTATAGCACAGGGAACTATACTCAGTATCTTGTAATAAACCATAATGGAAAAGAATCTGAAGCTGTACACCTGAAACTAACACAATACTGTAAATCAAGTATAGTTAAATTTTTTGAAAACTGAAAAGTTTAACGTGAGGTCAACTGGTAAGGAGACAGGAGGCAAGCCTCCCAAATCTGTCTCCCTGATCCAGGGTTCGTGGAGAACTTTTAAGGGTTAGGGGAATTTCAAACTTGGAAGCTGACTGGCTATTCTCAAATCAGTCCATATAAGCTACTCATGCTGCTGGAACATAGATTTTCCTTACTGAAGGCCTTTGCACATCTTAACGCTCCCATGGCAACACTTTTATTCTTTCAGTCCATAGACTAAATTGCGTAGAATTCATGGTTCTGGGGTCATCCTGTAGACATGGGTTCCTGTCATGCACATGTGCAGTGCTGTCTCTAATATAATTCAAGGTTTGATTATTCAAAACCCTATTTATGGAGGCAAATCCAGTTAAAGCTGGTGAATGTTTTGTGTGCTACTTCAACTTTTTTTTTTTTTTTTTTGGTACATTCCTAAATCAAGGGAAATAGGGCAAGGACCATTCTAGCTTCTTCCTTCTGATTAGGTGCGTGGATTTTTTAATAAGATAAATGACATTGCTTTTCATTTAATTGTAAATATTCGTGATTCCCACCTTGAACCCTTAAGTCTCAGACAATCATCTTGCCAGTGGGGGAGGGCTTTTTAAATAAAGGAGATAGACAATAAGTACAAAATTTGGTGAATGAAAAGATTAACCCTAATATACTTAGAACTATGACTCCTAATTTTAACTGTCCTTCCAAAACAGACCTTATTACTTTGGGAATCCATGAAAACATTTTATTGTAAACATTTTTAGTGATTCAATTGGCAATAATACTTAGTCTTAAGGAAGGGTCTCCTATATAACATTCCATAAGGGCTCAAATGGAGCTTGCTTCTAGGGGCTACTCTTAATCTACGCAGGGCAACTAATAAGACATCCCTAGTTTAGTTGGTTTCTTGACATATTTTGGTGATTGTCTTTACGGTATAATTTATCTTTTCAGTCTTTCCCACAGCCCAAGGTCTCCACGAAGCATATAACTTCCATTGTATTCCAAGGGCCCCAGACACCAAGTTACCTTGGCTATGAAAGCTCCTCGGTTGTCACTTTGAACTGAAAGAGGCAACCCAAAATGAGGGATAATTTCTTTTAGTACGGACTCTGTTACCTCAGAAGCTTCTCTGTTCAGCATGGAAAGGCTTCGACCCATCCTTTGAAGTTGTCCACAATTACCAGCAAATATCTGTAATTTCCCACAGCTCTTAGCGTAACAGTAAATTCTATTTACTAATCATCTCCTGGTTTTGTCCCTAAGGTTTGCACCCCTTTTATTATTGGGGGTGACCCGGTTTTAGGATTGTTTCTGGAACAGATCAGACAGTTTTGTGTTACCTTTTGGATGGTCCTTTGCATTTGTGAACCAACTATAAACATGTGTAGCCAGTGGCAGGTTGCATCCCTCCCATTAATGGGTTCCTTGATGTAGGTAATTATTTTTTCCACTAAATGCTTGGGTGTAAGCACTAGTCTCTTCATTATAAATCCAGCTGTCTTTGATCGTTTGGTACTGATCACCATCAAAGTCTCAAGAGTCAGCATGAAATTCCAATTTGTCTGCTCTCCCTAGATCTATTTCAGAATACTGGGGCTTAAACAGGTATTGATCCACACTCAGAATTGAGTGTAGGGCCTTGGGAATCTGGAGTTTTGGTTCTGGCTGTCTGTTTTATGGCTGATCAGCTAAATTACTTCTTTTAGCTATATGTATCAGTCTTTTGGTGTCCCGGGCAATGTACCATGGCTATTTCTTCTGGCACATAACAGAATCTAGTAAGGTCAGTATCACCTCTGTGTGTTTACTTTCTTTCCTTCCTGATGTCAGTAGACCTCTCTTTCCATATGGCCCCATGTGCATACACGACAGAGAAGGCGTACGTAGAATCAGTGTAAACAGTTGCCTTTTTCTTAGCTCCAAGATGCAGGGATCTTATAAGGGCTATAAGAGTACATCTTCTGGGCAGATGTACTTCTGCTTCCAGACTTCCTGATGAGTTGCTATTGCATACCTAGCCTTTCAAAGTCTGTGGTCCATGAAGCTGCTCCCATCCATAAACGTGTCCTTAACTGTATTTTCTAAAGGCTGATCAGTCAGGTCAGATGTATGAGAAAATACTTCTTCAATTATTTGTATGGTATGGAACACCTTATGGCAAGCTGCAGCCCAGCTTAATGGCTCAATGTCATTTCCTTTAAGAGCCTCATATAGATGTCTGGCCACGAGTCCAAAGTTAGGAATCGAAATATGACAAAACCCAGCCATTCCTAAGAATCCTCTCAATTGCCTTCTGGTGGTGTGTACGGTAACCCAAGCTAATACTTGCCTTTGATCCAGCAATATGTTTCTTTGTCCTTTTGCTAACTCAAGCCCTAGATATTTTACAATTGGTTGAGAAATTTACACTTCTCCCTTGGAGATTTTATATCTCTGGTCTGCCAGAAAGCTTAATGTGAGGATTGTATTTTTTTCCACAGCTTCCTTAGTTTTACGAGCAATTAGTGTATCATAGTAAGACTCCCGCATTAATTGGAAATCCCGTAAGTCCTTGGCTAAGGGTTCCCCGAAGATGGTGGGGACACTCTGAAATCCTTGAGGAAGTACCATCCAACAATATTGTTGTTTTATATTAGTGTCTCAGTAGTGCCATTTAAAGGCAAACAATTCCTGGGACTCAGGACTTAGGGGTATGTAGTAAACAGCATCTTAAGTCCAGAACTGTAAACCAGCAAAAGTCTCTAAATAAAGTTGTAAGCAAAGTGTAAGCATACACCACTGCATGTATATCCTCTACAATTTGGTTAATGGCTCTCAAATCCTGTACAGAACAATAATCTCTGGTCCCCAGTATTTGTACCAGCAGGACTGCAGTCTTACATGGGGACTGGCAAGGTCTGATTAATTGGCACTTGAGAAAGGTGGTTATCAGCGGCTTTATACCTTCCTTCACATGCCTCTTTAAAGGGTATTGCTTTAAATCAGAAGCCTTGGTGCATGGATGGAGTTCTACTATTGGGTTAACTGTCTTGGCTCTTCCTGGCCTACATCAGTGCAAATATCCACTCTTACCTTTTGTAGAATTTCTTCAGGGACTTCTGGTTGAGGCTTGCCTCCCAATTGTAAAAGCACAGCTTGGAGGGAATAGGCTTGATCTGGGAATATTTTAATGTCTACTTCTTCTGATAAAATTCATTTAATTTTGTTAGTAGATCTTGCCCCAAGAAGAGAATAGGACATGCCAGCACATACAGAAAGCTGTACTTTAAATATGTTTTTTTCTCACTTATATAGATCAGGGATAGAAAATGGGGAATTCACACATATAAATCCCCTGGGGGGGACTTTGGTCATCCAGACCTTCGGGAACCTGTCTCAGCAGATACTGCCCTGCCTGAAGCAGAGTACCCCCTAGGCTGAACTGAGTACCCTGGCAGGTACGGGGAGAGGAGACCAATCCCTTTTGACTAGCTGGTAAGCAGGGGCTGGGGCTAGACCTGTGGCTCTAGGAGCATTGTTGGCGGAAGCCTCCGCAGGGCTCGCAGAGATTCCCCCTTCATACAGCAGGGGAACCGCAGGAGGCACCAAAGGAGGAGCCAAATACTGTGGAGATCATTAGGCTCTGATTCAGGCAAGACAGGCTTTTTCTGAGGGCCTTCCCCTGTAGCTGCTGAACAGGGTACAAAATAACCTAGAAAATCCAAGTCGAGGTCAAACGTTGTGAGCCCACTCCTTGTTCCTGACTGCTCTTGATCTGAGGAAAGCTGATAATCACAGTGCAAGGCAGAGCTGATGGGAGGACAGCCAAGAGTTCTCCATCTGGGAGTCTATCCTCTGAAGAAAAACAAGTCCTTAGTGAAGTCAGCACTCTGCAGTTGGCTGACCGGATTTCCTCCAGTGAGCGCTCACGATAGTTTACTTCTCAGCCAACAAGAACACGGAAGAGCCTGGAACAGGTGCCTTTAGCAAATGCCTGCCACCTCTTCCCAGGCTTCATGGATTGGGCCCAATGTCAACAGCAGTCTCATCAGAAACTCAGGGCTGTGTGATGCAGCAATGTTGGCTGCACCTGGAAAATCCTTGAGTTCATGAGAAATGAAAGAACCACGGTTTGTCTATTGTTGGCTCAGAACACACTTTCCTTTCTAGGAAGCACCTGGGCACACTAGAAGCTTGCCCCCCTCAACTACTCTCCACCTTAGTGCTGGTTCTGAGGGGTTAGCCTGCCCCTCTGAGAATGGGGAGAGAGATGGGGAGAGACAACATGCAAGCAAGTAACTCCTAAGTCAAAGGCTTAGTTAGTATCCCAGGTTTAAAACCCAAGAACTGAAAACAGTCTATGGATTGTTAATCTCCAGAAAATATCTTTCCCTCAACTCCCCCCCCCCCAAAAAAGCATAGGGAAATCATGCAACCTCAAGAGGCGTGAGAAAGCAAGAGTCTTAGGATTTAGGAACCAATTCCATCTCCTAGTTTGGTTTCTGGAAAGGAGCAAGCAAATGCAGTAGCAACTATCCACGACTTGGCTGTAAGAATTCCCTGGAGAAGCCACTGCAGAAGATGGACAGTCTCAATGATGACCAGTTTGGATGTGAGGGTTCACTTAGGGAACACTGAGCAGCTTTCCATTAGAGATGACTGTCAAGCAGTGTAGCCTGAAAGTCACACATGCTACCCAGCTAACCAAGGAAATCTGTCCAAGGCCAATCTGGTCAGAGGTTCCTAAGAATTCCCCCCACCCCATGTGCCGAAGGCAGGCTTGCCTATTACAGAGAAGCCTATGAAAGTGCAGGCTCTGTGTCGCTCACCACCTTGAAAAATTTACTGGATGAGGAGAGGGTAGAAGAGGTGACTGTACCACCTTGAAGAAATGCAAGTCAGGAGACTCTTTTAGACACATCTGAGCTGAATTTGAGGAGGAATTCAAGAATATGCAGGGTGAAATACTGAAGCCCTCACTTCCTTTCTGAGCATGCACAGGTATAATCTTCCTGGTAGATGACTAAAACATTTTATCTCCCCAGCAGAGATCACAGACAAGTTAATCTAGATGTCTGGGCAACTTCCACGTAGAACTATTCATCCCAAGGCCTCCATATGGCCCATGGCCTCTAGCACCACCACCAATTTCTTCCTCCTGGTAAATTTATGTTACACACAGACACACTTAAGAACAGTTCAATGCTAACTCCCCGTTAGTTTGGCTCATACAAAAGAAGATTAAAATTCTCAGTGAGGAAAAACCAAAAATGTATAAAATTCCTTTAACCCAGGCATGGGGTATGTTCTTCTGGGGTGGAGAATTTTTCTGCTTTACACTCCTTCCTTTCTCCTTTATCCTCTCATCCCAACGAGGTAATCAGGGTTGGTTCTATTAAGAATGCACACCTGTATCAATACCGCCAGGAAATTACATTAGGCCCAGGTGAAACACCCTGACACTTCCTTCAGGCAACATTTCTATTCAGCAATGTAATTAATCTCCTGAGTCAGAGGACCCTCATTGATATCAGGTTTAATAAAGTTTTGCTACAATCATCCAAGAACAAACCCCTATGAACTAATCCTAACAAATAAAACAGTTAGACATAGAAAAACATGGACAAAGAAATCCAAGATGCTAGGACTTCAACCCAGGGTTCAAGACTCTAACCCAATCTTTTGAGAACCTCACTGGCTGTAACCTTTTATCTTGTCTCCCTGCGGTGGGACTCCACCCCCAGTCCTAGCCTTGGAACTCTAACCCTAGTCTCAGAACCCTAACCTGACAAAAATCTCCCCAGGGTAAGACTCTAACCCACCATCCAGACGAGGTTATTAGACAATTTAGGCACAGGAGCATTTTAACGACGTTACTCACCCAAAAGGCATCTGGTCCAGGAGCCGTTTCTTTTCTAAAAAATGAAAGTAGTGCTGAGGAGCCTGAAGAGCCATGGCTGGGAAGCAGGAACCCCACAGCTGACCCTCTAGACAAATGTGGTCTAGATGGCCGCTCAAGGATGGTGGCAAGAGCGCGTACATGCTCTACCAGGAACTACAGTGCCTCAGGCAGGGGGTCACAAGACCTAGAAAACTCTGTGTTACCCAAATTGTTACCTAGCAAGGGCTCCCTACTGGACACACATAGAAGCCAACACTATGGCACTGGCTTTTGGAAAAGAAGAGCTTTACTGCGAGGTTAACCTGCAAGGCTCTCAAATTTGTCTCCCTGATCCCGAGTCCGGGGCAATTTGTAAAGGGTTAGGGGAATTTCAAAGTTGGAAGCTCATTGGCTAGTCTTGAATCAGTCCATATAAGCTACTCGTGCTGCTGGAAGCCAGATTTTCCTTATTGAATGGCTTCTCAATTAAGCGGCTCAGGTGGCAACATTTCTATTGAGTTCTACAGACCGAGATTCTTGGTTCCAGGGTCATCCTGGAGATATGGGTTCCCAGTTTGCACACGCGCAGTGTTGTTCCTGTAAAATGCCTCAAGGTTTGAATAATCAACAACCTATTTAAGGAGACAAAACCAGTTTAAGCTGGTGCTGTTTCAATTTGATTGATCAAAAATCTAAGGAGGCAAAAGCAGTTGAATCTAGTCAATGTTTTACTTGCTGTTTCAGAACAAACAAACAACTGAAAACCCAGAATTGGCTGTCTGCCCCCTGTGGAATTATTTATGATTCAAAGGTACTGTATTGTACTATGAAATCCTTGTTGCTTATCTATTTTACGTAGTTTGTATCTGTTAATCCCATACTCCCAATTTGTCCCTCCCTCCGTCTCCCCTTCAGTAACCATGTTTTTTCTATGTCTGTGAATAACAGATTCATTTGTATTATTTTAGAATCCAAACATAAGTGATATCAAATAGTATTTGTCATTCTCTGACTTACTTCACTCAGTATAAGATTCTCGAGGTCCATGCATGTTGGGGCAAATGGCAATATTTCAATCTTTTTTATGGCTAATATTCCATTATATATGTATGTATGTATGTATGTATGTATGTATGTGTGTGTGTGTGTGTATAAAATATATATCAAGCCAGTCATCTGTTTATGGGTGCTTGGGTTGTTTCCACATCTTGGCTATTGCAAACAGTACTGTGGTGAACATTAGGGTGCATGTATCTTTTCAAATTAGAGTTTTCATTTTTTTCTGGATATACACCCAGGAGTGAAATTGCTGGATCATACTGTAACTCTATTTCTAATTTTTGAAGGACCCTCCATACTGTTTTCCATAGTGGCTTCACCAATTTACATTCCCACCAACCATGTAGGAGGGTTACCTTTTCTCCACACCCTCTCCAGCATTTGTTATTTGTAGACTTTTTAATGATGGTCACTCTGACTAGTGTGAGGTGGTACCTCATTGTAGTTTTGATTTGCATTTCTCTAATAATTAGCAATGTTGAGCATCTTTTCATGTGCCTCTTGGTCATCTGGATATCTTCTTTAGAAAAATGTCTATTTATGTCTTCTTCACATTTTTCTATTGGGTTGTCTGTTTTTTCTATATTGAGTGTATGAGCTATTTGTATATTTTTGGATATTAACCCCTTGTCAGTTGCATTGTTTGCAAATATCTTCTCCCATTCTGTAATTTCAAACTATATTGCCAAGCTACAGTAACCAAAACAGTATGGTACTGGCATAAAAACAGACACAGAATAGAGAGTCCAGAAATAAACCCATACATGTATGGACAATTAATTTATGACAAACCAGCCAAGAATATACAATGAGGAAAGGACTGTCTGTTCAATAAATGGTGTTTGGAAAACCAGGCAGCTACATGCAAAAGAAGCAATATGGACCACAATCCTACACCACACACACAAATGAACTCAAGCCCCCATCCCTACCCAGCTCTGACGGCCGCCAACTGCTGCTTGACATGGACGGCCTCCTACTGGTGGGTAGCCTGCGGCCACCTCAGACAAGAACTGTCAGGTGGGGGGGGGGCGAGTAGGCCACAGGCTCTCAGAGCTGGGTGCAGCAGGACGGTGTGTGGCACCCCCAGGCAGGCGGCAGGGACCCCACGGCTACGTCAGACCAGCCACACAGCACTCCAGCATTGAGGGCACCAGGGGCACTTCTGGCAGCCGTGCTGCAAGTGAGGACGCAGTGCATGGGGGGCGGCACACGAGGGCACGGTGCTCCAGGAGGTTTTCGTCCAGCCTCAGGGGGCCACAGGCACTGCCGGCACAGCCTAGCCTCAGTTTTCCCAACTGCACCCTGACCTCCAGGATCCCTACCGGCTTGCCCCAAGGTGCATGCACCTTGCTCATAGCATCCTACAGGGTGTGGTCCTCCGCCCGCCGATTTGGGGGCATCTGCCAATGTCTGGAGGTGTTTGGGGTAACCTAGCTGGAGGGTGGGAGTTACTGGCATCCAGGGCAAAGCAGCCAGGGTTGCTGCTGAACCTCCCACAATGCACAGGACCACCCCGCGCCACTGCAATGCTCCAGACCCAAGTATCTGCAGTGCGGAGGTGGTTGAGGAGCCCTGCTAAGCGGTCTGGCTGGTAGGAGTGACTCCCAGCATGTACATCACCTGGGAGCTGCTTTGCAGTGCAGAGCTCAGGTCCCCACCCCACAGCTGCCAAATCAGAATCTGCATTTTCACCCAAGTGCTGGAAAGTTTGAGATGCACACAGTGCTGTGGATTTGAGCAGTTAACGATCCTTATGTGTGTCCTAAACATTCCCATAGTCGATGGGGGTAGGCAAGAACTTCACCAACCAAGACAAATTCAAGTAGAATTCAAAGAAAACACACAATTTATAACTCAAGAGCAAACTGCCCTGAGCGCTACCTAAAGCTTAGGTACGTGGTTCACGACACTATGAAATGTTACAGTGTTATGAAACGTGTTCTATCCTCCTAGTCTCCAGAAGGCTTCACAGGACTGTAACAACGTCTGCATACTATTTTTTGGTTGCGCTGGGCACTAGTTGCAGCAGGCAGGCTCCCTAGTCATGGCTCTCCAGCTCCTTAGCTGAAGCATGCAAACTCCTAGTTGCAGCATGCACGTGGGATCTAGTTCTCTGAACAGGTATCGAACCGCTGTCCCCTGCATTGGAAGGCGGATTCTTAACCACTGGACCACCAGGGAAGTCTCAATGTCTGCATACTTTATGTAGCCTACTGATCTAGTGGAGGTTTACATACGTTAGTGCTTCATCTCATAAAATCCTGCATGGTGGGAGAAAATATTTGCATTGACTAATTAAAAACAAAAACGTTGCCCTCAGAGAGGTAAAGTTACTTGCCCAAGGTCACACAGCTAATAAGGAACAAAGCTGAGAAAGGATTCCCGATCGATCTGATTCTATATATATGTGATGTTGTGCTCATCTTACAGGGTGAGTGTGACCTGCCCCTGATGATCATATGGCTTAGTGGTTCAGCAGTAATGAGACTGATTTTTTTAAAGGACCACAAGAAACAGTCTTTTCTTTTTATGGACCCAGAGATATAAACGAATAAATTCCTAAGGGGGAAAATAAATTCCCTTAGAGGTCACTAACTGGATAGAGCAGTGTATGCAGCTACTATATCTGAAATTACTCAATTTCAAAAAGCTTCTGGGATTCATAAGTATAGTTTGCAGACATGAGTTTTCCTGCTCAGTTGGTCAAATTAAACTGTCAAATAAATTCCTTACCCTCTAAAAAAAAAAAAAAAAATGAACTCAAAACGCATTAAAGACTTGAATGTAAGACCTGAAACCATAAAATCCCCTAGAAAAAAACATGGGCAGTAAGCTCTTTGATATCAGTCTTGGTGATGGTTTTTTGGAATTCCAAAAGCCAAGGAAATGAAAGCAAAGACAAACAAGTGGGACTACAACAAACTAAAAACCTTTTGCACAGCAAAGGAAACCATCAACAAAATGAAAAGTCAACCTACCCAGTGGGAGAAAATATTTGCAAATCCTATATATGATGAGGGGTTAATATCCAAAATATATAAAGAACTCATTCAACTCAATAGCAAACAAAACAAAAAACCCCAAACAATCTGATTTTAAAATGGGTAGAAGATCTGAATAGACATTTTCACAAAGAACACATACACATGGTCAACAGACCCATGAAAAGATACTCAGCATCACAAAGCATCAGGGAAATACAAATAAACACAATGAGATACCACCTCACACCTGCTAAAATGACTATTATCAAAAAGTCAAGAAGTAACAAATGTTGGTGAGAAAGTGGAGAAAAGGGTTCCCTTGTGCACCTTTGGTGGAAATGTAAACTGGTACAGCCACTATTGAAAACAGTATGGAGTTTCCTCAAAAATTTAAAAATAGGGACTTCTCTGGTGATCCAGTGGCTAAGACTCCACGCTCCCAATGTAGGGGGCCCGGGTTTGATCCCTGGTCAGGGAACTAGATTCTCGCATGCCGCAACTAAGAGCCTGCATGCTGCAACTAAAGATTCCCACGTGCTGCAACTAAATATCCCACATGCTGCAACTAAGATCCAGCGCAGCCAAATAAATAAATAAATAATTTTAAAAATTAAAAATAGAATTACCATATGATTCAAAAATTCTACTTCGGGGGATTTGAAGAAAAGGAACACACTAACTGGAAAAGATATATGCACCTCTATGTTCATTATTTGCAACAGCCAAGATATGGAAACAACCTAAGTGCCCATCCATGGATGAACAGATAAAGAAATATATACCTGTGTGTGAGTGTATATATATATATGTGTGTGTGTGTATATATATATATATATATATACACACACACACATATATATGTTATTCACCCTTAAAAAGGAATGAAATCTTGCATTATGCTAAGTGAAATAAGCCAGAGAAGACAAATACTGCATGATTTTACTTATATATGTGGAATCTTAAAAACAAAAATAAGGGCCTCCCTGGTGGTGCAGTGGTTAAGAATCCACCTGCCAATGCAGGGGACACGGGTTCGAGCCCCGGTCCGGGAAGATCCCACATGCCGCAGAGCAACTAAGCCCGTGCGCCACAACTACTGAGCCTGCGCTCTAGAGCCCACGTGCCACAACTACTGCAGCCCGTGCGCCACAACTACTGCAGCCCATGCGCCTAGGGCCTGTGCTCCACAACAAGAGAAGCCACCGCAATGAGAAGCCCACACACCACAATGAAGAGTAGCCTCCGCTCACTGCAACTAGAGAAAGCCCGCGCGCAGCAACGAAGACCCAATGCAGCCAAAAATAAATAAATTAAATAAATATATTTTTTTTTAAATTGAAAAAAAACTCCAACACCCAACATTCATAAATATAGAGAACAGATTGGTGGTTGCAGAGAAAGGAGCTTGAGGATTGGTGGAATGGGTTAAGATAAAAAGATACAAACTTCCAGTTACAAAGTAAATAAGTCATGGGGATGTAATGTACAGAATGGCAACACTACAGTAATAATACTGTACTGCAAATTTGAAAGCTGCCAAGAAAATAGATCTTAAAAGTTCTCATTACAGAATAAAATGTATAACTATGTACGGAGACAGATGTTAAAGAGACTTATTGTGGTGATCATTTCCCAATATCTATAAATATAGAAACTTCATGTTGAATATCTGAAACTAACATAATATTATATCAGTTGTAACTCAATAAAAAATAAGGTTAACTACTGTATCCTAGGAAAAAAATAATGCCAGAACTAGTTATGACTTTCTGAAAATGGTAAAAACTTTTTTACAGATTTCAATTCCCTCCTCCTCTACCCCCATGTATTAATGTTTGCACCATATCTACATTCTCAGAACATAAAGCCATTATGTACTACAATCTCATTTCATCCCTCATTTGATCTTTTTTTTTTTTTTAAATTTTATAGCTACTTTTATTTTTATTTATTTTTTTATTTTTGGCTGTGCTGGGTCCTCGGTTCGTGCGAGGGCTTTCTCCAGTTGCGGCAAGTGGGGGCCACTCTTCATCGCGGTGCGGGGACCGCTCTTCATCGCGGTGCGCGGGCCTTTCACTATCGCGGCCCCTCCCGCTGCGGGGCACAGGCTCCAGACGCGCAGGCTCAGTAGTTGTGGCTCACGGGCCCAGCTGCTCCGCGGCATGTGGGATCCTCCCAGACCAGGGCTCGAACCCGCGTCCCCTGCATTAGCAGGCAGATTCTCAACCACTGCGCCACCAGGGAAGCCCCCCTCATTTGATCTTAATTCTACAATAACTATATATTTACTGCACACAGTATTTCTTACTGCAATGCCTCTTTAGTTATTTTGGTTTCTGAAGCTGATTTTTTAGTACATTCCCCAAGGAGGGCTTCTGGAACACTCTACTGAAACACTATAATAAAGACAGCATCAGTATTACTGATTTTTCCTTTTGCTCAGTATGGCTCAGCACAGAAGTGTTAATGAGTCTATATTTTAAAAATTGACGTTTTGCTCATCGAGGACTTGTTGGCATTAAAATTTGCTTTTAGAAAAATTATTGCTTTAAACCTCATTTATCTTGATTTCTGACTTTTTTTGGTGGCCCCTGAAATTTTGTGCCTGAGGCCAGTGCCATTCTTGCCTCACCTGGCTCTAGCCCTGAGTTGGAGCTTCTCTGTCCTTTGTCTTTACTGTTCCCATCCTGTTTAATGCTCATTTCACTCCCAACAGTTGCTGTTCTCTATGGGCTCCAGTCCCATGGAGCTCTGGGGGCTCAGTGTGAGAATTCATAGGCATTCATGCCTTACCTGAGACCTCTGCCTCACTCACTGTGGAGTGAACCAAGTCCCTCCCAGTCTCAGCTGCAAGTCCTGGCCAGGCGCCTGCACCGCACAAGCTCAAGGCCCTCCTGTGGGTCCTCAGTTGGCCCCTACACCGCGCATGCGTGGGGCTCTGCCGGGAAAGGGGCTGGTGCAGGCTCGTCTGCTCCTTATAAAGAGCGTGCCCAGGGCCCTCAGGAATCCAGTTACACTGTTGCTTCCTTCGACTTGCCCCACACTCATGGTCATGTTGGGCAGGTCTCGTGGCTGTTGTGCTCCCACTTGTATTGTGCACTGACAAATACCTTGTCACCTCATCTAGTAAAAATTCTCCATAGGTTTTGGTTTCAATATCATATCGTTCTGTGTTTATATAGGGATTCTGGAAGACACAAGACCATGCTTCCACCACCACTGCGATCTTCCCAGAACTCCTTAATTTATTTTTAAAGGATACTTAAAAAAAAAAAAAAAAAAAAACAACAGTGGAGAGCCAGAATTATTTTGTCACATACAGACAGCATTAACAAAAAATAAACTACATAAAAAACAAAACCAGACTCTATCGTCTGCTCAAGGCATATGTATGTTCTCATTGTTAACAAGGCAGATTGCAACTGCTGGAGACATGACAGCCCCCGGTCCAGGAGAGATGTAGACCAGACAGTCCAAACACCCATGTGCTACAAACACCCAGACCTGTGATGGCCTAGCCCAGCTCAAAAGAAAGAACGGGAAAGGCCCGGGGAGTGAAGAGAGGAGGGAAAACCAGGTGCAACTTTGGGACCAATGTTTCAGCTGTCAGGGTGAAGTTCCTGCTACTGGTCCACAGAACCAGGTGAGGGACTGAGTTTCACTGCCTTTTGATGGGAGAGGAGGCAGGGATCAGGGATGGACACACACAGAAAGCCAGGTCTGCTGGCGGACGGTGCTCCTAACAGAAGGGTGACTAGAAACATTCTACTCACTGAGGAAGCTTTACTGTCTGGGCTCTGGGTGAGCAAGAAAGACACTACCCTCAGGGGGGGAAACTGTAGGCCTGTGCTGCAGACTGAATAAGTATGTTTCCCCCAAATTCATATGCTGAAATCCTAACCCCTAAGGTGATGTTATTGCGGGGGTGGGGCCTTTGGGAGGTGACTAGGTCATTAGGTCATCCCACGAATTCAATGAACACCTTATAAAAAAAGGGCCTGAGAGAGTCCCCTTCCCTCTGAGGACACAAAGGATGAAACATCACAGAAACAGTTCGTGTATTTTTCATTCTAAACTATCACTCAAGAATAAAAGCAAAATAAGAACATTTCCAGATTAAACAGACTGAGAGAGTTTGCCTCTCTCAGGCTGTCACTGAGAGTGAGGAAGGATGTATTTAAGGAAGTGAGTGAATCCCAGAAGGAAGGAGTGGAGTGTGAGAGACAGAGACAGGAGATGGGGGAAAACAGGTCTCAGTCAGACAGTCATCAACTGTGTGAAACAACAGTCATGGATTAGTAATAACAATAATCATGACTAATTAGAGGCATAAACTTCTGTGGTTCAGTGCTGTGTCCTGGCCATCACCTGCCACCCTACCAGGGTTCGGGAAGCCTGAGCTGAGGTTGGGAGCGTATATATATCTATTTATACAATAATTATTTATATCTACCTATATAATAAGAATTATACACCATGAACAATTTTCCTGGAATGCAAGAATGCTTCAACCCAGGAAAATATTATACATTGGTGTAATGCACCACATTCATGGAATACAGGGGGAAAAAAACCCATGATCATCTCAATTAATGCAGAAAAAATAACTGAAAAAATTCAATACCTTTTCATGATTAAAAAAAAACACTCAACAAACTAGGTTTGAAGGAAATTACCATGACAGAATTCAAGCCATATACATAAAGCCCATATCAATATCACACTCAATGGTGAAAGACTGAAAACGTTTCCTTTGAGATCAAGAAGCATGTAAGAATACTGGGTTTTACCACTTCTATGCAACATAGCACTGGTAGTTTTAGCCATAGCTGTTAGGAAAGACAGATAAATTTTTAAACTAATGAATAAATCACTGACCTCCAGTGATTTGAAAGGAAGATGTAAAATTATCTCTGTTCACACACGACATGATCTCATGTGTACAAATCCTAAGGACGTCACAAAAATAATGTCCAAACTAATAAATAAATTGAGCACAGTATCAGGATACAAAGTCAACATTAAAAATCATGTGCATTTCTGTACACTAACATGATCAATCTGAAAAGGAAATTAAAAAAACAATTTTATTTACAATTGCATCAGAAAGAATAAACTATTTAGTAATTAACTTAACCAAGGAGGTGAAGCCTTGTACAAGGAAAACTGCCAAACTTTGCAAAGAGAATAAATGACACATATCCCATTTTCCCGGGCTGGAAGACTTATCACTGCTAAGACCTCAATACTACCCCCACTGAAATTTACAACTCCAATGCAATCCCTATCAAAACCCCATCCTAAATGGAAAACCCCATCCTAAAACTCACCTTACATTCAACAGACCCCCAAATAGCCAACAATTTTGAGGAAGAAAAGCAATGTGGGAGGATGCACACTTCCTGATTTCAAATCTTACTGCAAAATTAGAAGAATCACAACAATGTGGTACTGGCATAAAGACAGAATTAAAGATCAACGGAATAGAATTCAGAGCCCAGAAACAAACCCTCACATATATGGTCAAATGACTTATGACAAGAGGAGCAAAATCATTCAAGCAGGAAAGACAGTCTTGTCCACAAAGGGTGCTGGAAGAACAGGATATGAACGTGCAGAGGAAAGAAGCTGGACACTGCAAACACTGTTTATAAAAGTTAACTCACAAATCAATCAGAGACATAAGGGTAAGAACTAAAATTATGAAACCCTTAGAAGCAAATAGGGGACAAAATTTCACTACGTTGGACACACAGACATACATACATCCATATAGACACAGAGATTTCAGTTTCCTTGCTTGAGTTTTAAAAAACCTCCTTTTTTTTCCCTTTCAGTTTTAAGTTCTACTAATTGAGCCAAGGCTGTAGTCTCATGTGAGGTAGGCTGTGTTTACATTTCAGGACATAATAAGAGTTATAACTTCAAGCTTTCTCTTAGGAATACTTTTTCTCTCAGGCTCAGAATTTTGAAATGATATTTTCTCAAGCCGGCTTTCTCTACAGTTTTAGAATGTCAAAGGAGCTCCATCCTGGCCATTTAAGAGTTAAGATAAGTGCTTGCAAGCATTGCCTTTGTTCCAATTCTACATGAAGTCAGCCTAAGTTTCAATGGGCAGCTGTCTGTCAAGGGAGCTGTTTGGCTTTGAGGCATGGTTTCTCATTATTAATTTGGTACCTAATTCAGATATGATCTGAACAACCTTCTGAGGGCAGAGTGATGGATCAAATTTGTGCTGCTTCTCAGTCTAGCTCCCTAAGGAGTTACCCTTGAGTCTGTTCCACTCTTTTACTTGTCTCAGTTTCCCCATATGGCAGAAAAACTGCTGTGGATGCTCAGAGCACGAGGTGATCAGTCTTATTGTGCCCTCAGGTGAGCAGAATTTACTTAATGGTTAGAGTGAAATCCCCCGTAGGACCACTAATCGTCAAGAGGCTTGATTGTCAGATACTTCCACTACGTTCTCAGCTGCTTGCGTGAGAACACCCTGTGGCCGGAAGGAGCAAACCCCTCTTGTCTTCAGAGCTGAGCAGGCTCAGTCTCTCATTTCACTAGCAAGCAGTGTGTTCAGACATAGATACATAATCTTTCCAATTTAAGCCAAATCTCATTTCGCTCCAACCCAGTTCACTCTAAATTTACCCCGGGTGCTTGCCTAGTAATTTCCCCCTGAATCCCTGCCTAGGGAATGAACCAGTACCCTCTTAGCACTCCAAGTCCCAAGAAAAATAGCTCGAGTAAAATTCAGAACAGCACTTAAAGTAATGCTGTCCAGCTACCAGGAGAACTCACCAAAGAACTTAGGAACACTGAGAAGCAGGTGGAGCTCAAAGGGCCCGTGATGCTACCAAGCACCAGTTTGGGGCAGACTCGCGGTATGCTCTGATGGGTGGCTCTAGACTATACAAAGAATAATGCTTTTATCTCTGAATAAGAGCACAGAATTCCACAAAATACACAATCTGCAATCCATGACAATAATCATTTCTCCTTTAGTCATCCTCCTAGTAACCAAAGTAAAGATCCGTGACTGAGGAGACAATTTTTGCTTCCCCAATGCCAGAATGAGCTCGCTAACACACCCTCTCTCTCCATCTTCCTTTCCCCTTCAACCCTGACAGTTTCTTTGTCCATCTTTTTGTCTGTCTCTGATTCTCTCCGTCCACCTGCCTTTGTCCATCTCTGTTTTTCTCCCTCTCAGTCTCTGTCTCAGTCTCTCTTCTCTTTCTCTCACTTGCTCTCTTTTGCTCTTTTTGCCTCATCTTTGCTGTGGTCGATGCCTAATTAATGTTTCTCTGCCCCTCTTATGTCCCCACAGGCAGTACTGTTTCATAAAACACAATCATTGGCAAGTGCCCTTGTCAGAAATTCACTAAACCATGATGGCAATCATTAAAAACCCACGCTGCCTGGGAAATACTCAGTAATAGCTGCCTCTTAGTGGATACAGGCCACAGTCACTTCTACGTCAGGAGACTCTTATGTACCTGATCCCCATCTTCGAAATGCATATTCCTTTGTCTTCAAAATGAAATGATGTGCTTGCTTCCTCATTAACAGAGACCTAACTGCAGTGTTTTTAAAAGTCATTCCTGAGTGTTTTGTGTGGAAAATTTGCTAACTCAAGAAAAAATTTCAATAGAGAAAAACAACCTACTCCTGTCCTACCAAACACTGTACCTTGCACCAATCACTAGTTTTGACTACATTCTATTATGATTTGAAGCCTGATAACTAGGCTGTTTGGTACCAACAAATAATACATAAAAACCCACAGAACAAAAAACATATTCTCAAACAAAATATGCATTTGCTGGAGACAATCTGAGATTTACCTGCAATTAGACATTCAAAACTGCAATAGTTTGGGACTTCCCCTGTGGTCAAGTGGTAAAGAGTCCACCTTCCAATGCAGGGGACGCGCGGTTGATCCCTGGTAGAGGAACTAAGATCCCACGTGCCGTGGGGCAACTAAGCCCACGCGCCACAACTACTGAGCTCTTGCGCCTCAACTAGAGAGCCCACGTACTGCAAACTGCAGAGCCCATGCGCCCTGGACCCTGTGTGCCACAACTAGAGAGAGTAAACACGCACGCCACAACTAGAGAGAAGCTCACGCACCGCAACGAAGAGCCCGCACATCTCAACGAAGATCCTGCAAGCCGCAACTAAGACCCAACACAGCCAAAAAAATAAATTAGACAATAAATTAAACAAATAAATACAAAACTGCAATAGTGCATAGAACAGTGTCATGAAATAAACACTTATCCTGATTCCTAAGTCTTCCCTTTCTCATGCAAAATTTAGCACAAAAAATCCCCAAACAAAAAACAACCTAGCACCTAAGTAACTAGAATGTGCAAATACTCGAGCATCTATGATAATTGCTCAGAAACGAATCTTTAAATGATCATTTAACTAAGAGGAACACTGCCTCGCGAAAAGATGGCCTGTTGCTGGAACAGAGTTAACACAAACAAGAAAAACATAAACCGTTCAAAGAGCCCTCCATAAACAAAAACATAAAAAGCCCAAAATTTCCTTATTTCTAACTTTGGTTAGATGTTAGTATGTCACACGTTACCCTCCAGAGAGCGCTCTTCGAGTCAGTTACGAGTCATTTCAGTTAATCAAGGGTGAAAACGCTGAAAGCGAACCTTCAGCCTTTTGGAGCTGACCCTCCTGAGGGCTTCAGGAAAGGGCACAGAGGCCCCCGTCTGAACACCGCTCCTGGCGGCCGGGGTTCCAGGATCCCCGAGCTGTGCGCGCGCCCATTACCCGCGCGCACCCCGAGAGCAGAGGCCCCTGCACCCCTGCGGACCCACCGCGCCCGAGACTCCCGCCCCGCGGCCCCGTCTTCGGGCTCCTCTGCGGCGCCTCCCTGTCCAGGCCCCGCGAGCCCGCGGCGACGGGGCCGAGTCCGGCGTCCGCAGACCCAGAGGCCGGCCCCCCGGGCGCGTGGGGACAGCCCCGCCGCGAGGAGGCCCGAGGGGCGCCGAGGAGGGAGGGCTGCGAGCGCGCGGGGCGCCCACCGCTCAACGGCCGCCTTCGTGGCCCCGGCCCGCCGTCCTCACCCTGCGGCCGGTGGCGGCGGCCCCGGAGCCGAGGAGCGAGGGAGGCTCGCGCTCCTCGGGGCTGGAGGGGTCGGGCCCCTGGCTGTCGGGCAGGCGGGGGGCGGCGGCCGGGGGGCGCGCGGTGAGGGGCTGCGGGTAGAGCTGCACTTACTCGTCTCTGCGTTGCTCCCCCGCCGGGAGCGTCACAATGTGAGGACCGACTGGGTCTCCAACCTCCCTTTCCTCAGGACGCGGGTCTGCAGGAGCCCGAGAATCCCAGCGGCGAAGCCCTCTCACCTGCCTCCGCTCACGCCTGCGCACTCGCTCCTCGGGAGGGAGGGGGCGGGGCGGGGCGGGGCGGGGCGGGGCGGGGCGGGGCGGGGCGGGGCGCCTCCTGGCCTCAGGACCCCTGGTCTGCATACCCGTGTTTATTTTTAATTTCCTGAAAGTGTTTTACTTGAAATCAATTTTAAAAAAAATAAATGGCACGTTTTCTTGTCCAAATCATAATTTACCGACTACAGAGTCTGCCTTTGTAAGATTTCTTTAGGGGATCTTAACTGGTTCTCGGTCAAATGACCTGAGTCAAATAACGGGTATCAAAAAAAATTTAAATCATATTTTCCTTCCATCAGTTTTCAGTCACTAATAAGTTTTACCATGTGGGGTTTTATTGGGTGTGGATTATATTTACTAATAATCACCATCTTTGGGTCCCTAGAGTCAAAATGTGGGTTTCCAACAGGTCTACTTCAATAATCACAGAGATCCTTTTTCTGTTTGAGAGATACTGAATTTTGATCCACCTTTTTGAATATGCTGCTTCCCCCAAGGACTCCACCCTCCACGTATGTCCACCTCATTAAATAATAGAACAGGATTTCCTCTGAGCTTCTTCCAAAGTACAGGCAGACAAAAGCTACAAAATGGTTCCCAATCGCCTGCCTAGGAATTAAAAGAATCTTTTCCACTCAAATATCTTGGTTAGAAACCACATCTCTAATTTCTCTGGGCGTGAATAAAACACCAAGGAGAGTCTGTGGTGGGGAAATGAACAATTCATCTGAAAACTACTGCATTTCCTCTCCTTCATCCTGGTGTTTAGTGTAGGAAAACACCACTGGTCAACACCAACTGGTTTTCATTAAGTTTTCCTTAAGAGGAGAAACTCAGTTTTATTGAGGACAGCAATTCACCAGCTGTGGCCCCAGAGTGTTATCCAGCTCCAGTTCTAGATCTCAAGACCACAGCAGACCTAGTTCTTCTAGCAGCTCAGGTGCTGCTCCCAGATTAGCAACAGCCACCAGCACGAGCAGTGCCTTCAGGGCCAGATGAGGAGTTGCCCCACTGCCAGCAGCAAAACTGGAGCCTTTAAATGCTCTAAAGCCTAACCTCTCTTGTACCTCAGAGTGGCCAAACTTCAAATCAGATGTGAACGGAAGGATTATGTGGAACTTACGGGATTGCTTAGAGCAGAGACAGCTGTATGGGCTCCTTTGCCCTTCATCTTTGTCCCCTCTGGCCTCAGAAATGAAGACATGGTTGCCGGTCAAGGCTGGTGCTCCAGCAGCCATTTTGGGCCAATAGACAGCCTTGAGGTTGGATACCAGCTAATGATGATGGGGAGAAAGACAGATGAGGCTGACTACAGTGCTGTGCAGTTGAAGGTCAGCAAGGACTATCCAAGTCCATAGTCCTTTTTCATGAGAAAGGAAAAAAATCTCCCTCTTGTCTGTGCATGTTTTGTTCTTGGTTTTCTGCTATATTATGGCTATCTACTATTAAGGGAAGTATTAGTTTTGCATTGAAACACTGTGAACTTTGACATGACAATCCCCATCTCTGGGAAACTTCCTCATATGTACCATGGTGGGAGCAGGGGTGAAGATGGCCCGTATATTCTGAAGATCCCATTCTTTTGCCTGGTCCACATCCATGTCATCTTCTATTACTTACAGTGCCTCAGCTGCTCTTGGGAAACTGTCCCTTGTCCCTCAGTGCACAAGGTTAAGTGAGGCTGAAACCCTTTCCTGGCTGCAAGACAGAGAGGACCACAGAGCCACTGGGGTGCCTCCAAACTGTGAGGGAGGCCCGAGGTTGCTCATGTCACCCAGACATACCCTACCCAGGGATGTGAAAGCCTGGATGGCCTGTGTGCAGACTTTGGAAGCTCTTTGTTTAACCCATCACTGTACAATTGGAAAACTGAGGCCCAGAGAGGGTAAGGGAAAACACAGGGCACTGAACAGGGGCAGAGTCTTGAGATGAAGGGAGAGTTTGGACCTCCTAGACTAGGGCTGCCCCCCTCCCACAGGGTTTACTTTGGAAATTAGAGCTCCTAGGACTCCAGAACATCCCCACCCATGTGGAGTAGATTCCTCTGCGTGTCCACACAAGTATACACTGACACTCACACTAACATCAGAGGAAGGGACCATAGGGCCTGGGGTCAGGGAAGGGGTGGACCTTGGGGTGGTGACAAATGGAAAAGAAGAAAGATAATGACAACATTTATTATCGCACACTATCTGTGGGCCAGGAATTGAACATAATTGAGCTGGAGGCCTCTGCCAGTGTCTCCCAGGGGTTTGAGGCTGTGGCCTCACCTGAGTCAGGATCTGCTTCATTCAGTGGTAGGCCACAAGAGTCTCTTCAGAGGCTTCTTCCCTAGAGTGAGGGACCAGGGGGAGAGAGAGGGAAGAGAGGGAGAGAGAAAACTGCAACATAGATGAAGAAGTGGAAATTGTACACCTAAATTCTAGGAGATTATCAAATGGTCCAACCACTGTATATAACACTTCAGCAGGTCCTCAAAAAGACAAACGTGTAGTTTTCAGTCAAAGCACAAATTCCACTCCTAGATCAATATCAAAAAGAAGTGAACACAGACATTCAAATGCCTGTACAAAAGTATTCAGAGCACCACTATTCACAAGAGCTCAAAGGTGAAAAAAATCCTAATGTCCATCAACAGATGAAAGGAAAGCCAAATGTGGTGTGTTCATGGAATGGAATATTATTCAGTGACAAAAAGGATGCAAATGTTCTGAAATAGACGTTAGAGGGGGTTATGTAACATTGTGAACGTTCTTAATGCCACTCACATATACAATTTAAAATAATGAAAGAAATTTTATTTTAAGTGAAATTTATCTCATAGAATAAACAAGTTAGTATATGTAATTTTAAAACATACATTAAAAATGGAATTATGGGAGAGGAGAAGAAAGGCTCCAGTTTTGCTGCTGGCAGTGGGGCAACTCCTCATCTGGCCCTGAAGGCACTGCTCGTGCTGGTGGCTGTTGCTAATCTGGGAGCAGCACCTGAGCTGCTAGAAGAACTAGGTCTGCTGTGGTCTCGAGATCTAGAACTGGAGCTGGATAACACTCTGGGGCCACAGCTGGTTCCAAAGCACGATGGCGCTCCAAAACCAGGGGTAGGCCCCTGGTTGAGGTTGGCTTAAGTTCTGGAACTGAGGCTGTTGAGGACACTGGCTGAGGTTGTAGAGGAAGTGCTACGACAGGTTTCCGTGATGATTCAGCCTTTGACTATGGAAGGAGAACTGTTTCTTGTACCTTCTCTGGATCTCCATTTGGAGCCTCTGTAGGTGCTTTTCATCACTTTGAGCTTACATGAAAGCTACTGCATGAGCATGCTCTGTCTCTGGAATTGGAGCTAGCATATTTGCATGATCTAGCCCTTGAACTTGAATAGGAGCTGTGGCTTGAGCTCGCTCTGGCTCTGGAGCTGTAGTGGGCAGTAGAGGTGTAGCTGGCTCTAGGTCTTGAGGTATTTCAAGAGCTTGTTCTGGAGCTGGTGCTATAGCTCCAAGAAGAGAAAACATCATCAATAGGACTGCTTTTCCACAGGTCTCCCAAAGACAGGAAACTTCTCACTGCCAAGCAATGAAGTCTCAGTCCAAGATGCCACCCCCAGGAAGTCTTCCCAGACTGCAGTCCAGGGGAACAGTGATCTGAGTCTCCTCATTGCTCCTGGCCCAGTCCCAGCCTCTGGAGGCTCTGTTCTCTGTGTGGCTCCGCCCCTTCCCCTCCCCACTCACCCCTATCACCCACCCTGAGTCCCCCTCACCATCACCCTCTGCCTCAGAGGGCTCTAGGTGCTCCAGCTGTGCCAGGAGAAGGTGGGTTCGCTGCTCCAGGTCTGAGCCAGGCATGCTGAGCTCTATGTAACCCAGGAGCATCTTCAGGCAGGGAAATTCTGGGGGCTGGTAGAAATGCTCAGTGTAATGGTGCAGCCAGGTGCCTAGGATGGAGGACATCCTAGGGGGGAGTCAGGTGGACAGCAGAGTCAGGGGCCTGGCCTTCCTTCCCCACTGCGCTCCCCACTGACACTCATCTCCCACAGCACAGGGCGGGGTCAGCTGTCCCCTGAGTGTCACTGGGTCCCCTGAGCACCAGCTGAGCACCCACTGGTGAGGATCCACCAGACAGTGACCACGATGCTCTCCACACCTTGTGTTCTGGGTCCCAGAATGGGGGGTGGAGGCAGGGCTGGGATGGAGCGGGGACGGGTGTGGATTCTCTTGGGGGCTGACTCTGACCTCTGACCTCCCGGATGCTCCTCACACCACAGCCCCGTCCGCAGCTCTCTTGGACTCCTTTCCTCTTTTCCAGGAGAAGCCCTCAGACCTCGGCCCTCAGCACGAACCATCAAATGAGTGGGATCCAGGGTTCTGCCAGCCCTGCCCATCTACAGACCCCACATCTCCATGCAATTCTTTGGAGAAGGGAGTCCCTCCCTCTTGAATCAAAGCCCACTCACATTTTCAGCTGGTGCAGGTATAATAGAGCGCTGCAGGGCGCAGCCCTTAGCACTGGGCCATTGCTGTGCGCCCTTACACCGCACCCCCTTAACAGGCAACGGTTACCAGGAGACCATTAATGCAGAGGGTTAGAGCTGCATTAGAGGTCCTGCTCAGCCATTGGTCAGCACCACAGAGGGCCCCATTCAGCCATTGGTGGGCGCTACAGTGGGCCCCGCCCCCAAGTGAGCAACTGTCAATGAGCGACACTTAGGGGAGCATTGAGCCAATGGTCGGGGGAGTGGTGGTCGTCAGGTGGAGAGTGAGGTAAGAGGCAGATCCCGGCCTTCTCCCTGGGGCCCTCCAGCTCCCTGGCCTCGGGCTGGCGGGTGAGCTGGGGGCCCAGGGAACAGGCTGGGGGTGTGTCCTGCAGGGCTCCAGAGCCCTCGCCACGACGCCCACTGGCCGGGCCTGAGGCGGCGGTGAACCAACCTCTCCCCCATCCCTGCCTCTGCGACCTAACGGCAGCGGCAGGCTGCATGGGACACAGTCTGGGGGACCTGGCCCGCACCGTTTGGGGGACCTGGCCCGCACCGTTTGGGCGGCCTGAGGGCCAGCTGGGTGCTGGGTGCCTGGCTCCCTCAGCAATGACGGCTGGGTTAGGGTCTGGGGACCCGGCCCTGAGGGAGACACCATCTGAGATCTGCCTCTTCAGCCAGGCCTGGGCACTGGCGGGAGGACCCAGACTGGGTGCAGGACGAACGCTCTGGGGCAGGGTAACCCACCCCCCGCCCCGCGCAGGGAACCCCTTCTCTCAGCCAGGCCTGGACCTCGAAGGGTGAAAACTGCGCCTTGGGACCTTCCCCTTTCTTGTAGAACAGAGAGTAACATTTGTTTCATGGAGATTTACAGGGACATCCCTACCCGACTTATTTTATTTTTATATAACAGGTAAATCCTCTAGTCAACTGGCTTCAATCTACTTCTCCCACCTTCAAGAAAGAAGAAAAAAAAAAAAAAAAAAAAGCAGGAAAATCACCGGCACAATTGAAGTTGCTTCTCTCTGAAGTTACAATTCAATTTGTTGATTCACCACAGGGTTTGCTAAAAAGAGGGCTCAATCTCTGTCTTTAGATTTACAGTCTAATGCTAGCTCAGTCATTTTACCTCTGTTCATAAACTGCTGATTATCTTCAACAAATCACAAAGATATCGGCATTTTATATTTACTGTTTGGTGCTTGAGCTGGAGTAGCATGCAGCACCTTAAGTCTATTAATCCAGGCTGAGCTATGCTAACCTGGAGCGCTACTTGGAGATGCCCAAATCTGTAAGGTAGTCATAACAGTCCCTGCACTTGTAATAATTTTCTTTATAGTTGTACCCATTATGATTGCAGGGTTTGAAAACTGACTTGTCCCACAAATAACTGGGGCACCTGATAGAGCATTTCCCTGAATAAATCATAAACTTTTGACTACTTCCCCCATCATTCTTACTCCTGCTCGTATCACCAGTAGTTGAAGCTGGTTCTGGTACCAGTGGAACCGTATATTCAGCTCTGGCCGGCAATCTGGCCCACGCAGGAGCCTCTGTCGACCTAACGATTTTCTCCTTACATTTAGCAGGTGTCTCTTCAATTGTTGGTGCTATTATTTTTATTACTATAGCCTTTAATATAAAACCAGCAGTCATATCCCAATACCAAAACACCATTATTTGTTTAATCTGTCCCAACTATAGCCATATTACTATAAGTATCACT
This sequence comes from Eschrichtius robustus, assembly GCF_028021215.1. Taxonomy (NCBI): domain Eukaryota; kingdom Metazoa; phylum Chordata; class Mammalia; order Artiodactyla; family Eschrichtiidae; genus Eschrichtius; species Eschrichtius robustus. The sequence continues at coordinate 6,356,380 of NC_090830.1, read as the reverse complement.
CTCAGTCCAAGCAGCCAGAATCGCCATACTGTTAAGAGACAGAAATCTAAACACTACTTTCTTTGACCCTGCAGGAGGAGACACAGTCCTATAACAACACCTATTTTGATTCTTTAGTCACCCCGAAGTCTGTATTCATGGCCTACCAGGCTTTGTTATAATCTCACATATCATTACATACTATTTAGGACAAAAAGTGCCTTTCAGCTATTTGGGAATAGTATGAGTCATGTCCACTGGCTTTTTAGGATTTATCTTGTGGACCCATCATATGTTTACCAGAAGAACAGCTGTCGACTCATGAGCATACTTTGCATCAGCTCCCATAATTATTTCTATGCCTACAGGAATAAAAGTATTTAGATGATTAGCAACTCTTCATGGAGGTAATATTATATGACCTTCCACTATATTATGAGCTTTAGGCTTTATTTTTCTTTTTTACAGTAGGTGGTTTCCTCCACAATACATACTATGTAGTAGCACACTTGAATTACGTAATGTCCATGGGAGCAGTCTTCACTGTTATAGGAGGCTTCCTACACTGATTTCCACTATTCTCAGGTTGTACACTTAACATGAGCAAAAATTCACTTCACAAGTATATTTGTAGTAGTAAATATGACTTCCTGCAGCACTTTCTTGGCCTCTCAGGGATGTCACTACGTTAGTCTGAGTATCCTGATGCACACACAACATGAAATATTTTGTCTTTAGGCTCATTCATCTCAGTAAGAGCAGTAATGCTAATAATCTTCATATTTTGAAAAGCATTTGCTTCCAAACAAGAAGTCTCACCAGTGGAAACTGCTACTCCTAACCCAGAATGGTTACACGGATGCCCTCCACCATATCCTATGTTTGAAGATCCTACCTATGGAAATGTAAAATAAGGATGGAAGGACTCAAGTCCTTTTCAACCAGTTTCAAGCCAACACCATAACCATTATGTCTTTCTCAATAAACGAGATAAAAGTAAAAAGTGATGTAACTTTGTCAAAGTTAAATCACAGGCTAAAATCCTGTATATCACTAAGGCATATCCATTTCATCTAGGCTCTCAAGATGCAACATCACCGATTATGGGAGAACTTTAACTTTTTCATAATCATACATTCATAACCATTTTTATAATAAGTTCTCTAGTCCTCTATATTACTTCACTACTATTGACAACTAAACTGACTCATATACATAAAATAGATGCACAGGGAGAGAAAATGTGAACAATTTACTAGCCATTATTATAATCTTAATTGCCCTATCATCATTGTGAATCCTTTACATGATACACGAAATCAATAACTCCTCCCGAACCATAAAAACTATGGGTCAGCACTGATACTGAAGCTACGAATACACAGATTATGAATATTTAAATGTTGGCTCCTCTATAATCCCCACATCAGATCTAAAACCAGGAGAATTATGACTAATAGAAGTCAACAACCGAGTAGTATAGAGATACGTCATTGAATATTAGTTTCATCTGAAATTGTTGTACACTCCTGAGCTTTTCCTTCTTTAGGCCTAAGAAGAGCTGCTATCCCAGGACGCCTAAATTAAAGAATCCTTATACCAACGGACCAGGCCTATGCTGTGGGCAATGACCAGTAGAGGTCGTTTTCCTGAGTTCAGAGACAGGACAGAGGGATACGGCTGAGACATGGGTTGAATCTGGAGCCCATGGGGGATGCACCCTCCAAGCTCCAGGATAGGAATGGGGTCTCTGGGGTCCCAGGCCACCCACCACGCCCTCCCGAGGGGGATCTTGGCAACATTCCCTGTCAGTGATGAGGCAGCCCTACCACTTGTGATGCCCCAGTGCTGTGTCCTACATGGGGCCCATGCTCTTGGGACCACATCCCACACTCTGCAGGTCCATGCTGCAAGGTCCTTCCTGCCGCAGGAGTAGAGACCACCCAGCAAGCAGCCCCCTCCCCAACCAGCAGGAAGAGGGGAGGAGAGTAGGGGCACCAGGGGAATCTCAGACAACAACACCCCAGGGGTGCCAGAGGAGACAGTGATGATGCAGATGAGACCAGAGGGCCCAACAGGCAGCTGGTCAGGTCCTGGCTCATCTGCACCCCAGACACCCTTGTCCCTCGTACACCCCCTTCCTCATACATCCTCTCCCTAAATGCAGATTCTTCAGATGCAAACAGGCAGAGCTTCAGACTGAAAGTCAGCTCTTCCAAAATGACCTGTCAGCAAACACTGCAGGATTCCACTCCAATGGGGGCCCTGGAGTCAACAACTCAGGGACCAAAGTGGACATCGGTGTCAGGGGCAGTGGGAGGGGATGGGGAGTGAGACTTTCATGGTTGTGGAATTTTGGTTTTATAAGATGACAAGTTCTAGGGATGGTGGTGATGGCTCCATGAGAAGGTGAATATATCTGATGCCTCAGAAATGTGCACTTAAAATGGTGATGATGATAAAGGGTATGTGACGTGTGTTTTATTTCGCTTAAAATAAATTCTTAAAATAATGTCTTGTTAATTGAGATTCCATTTCGACTCCTCTTCATCACAAATGTGGGAGACCCAAGCACAGTCCCCCACCTCAGGGGCCATCATGGTACCCTCCCATGGCACGTGGGAGACCATTCTTAGAGGGGCTAGTCTGTGCTCACCTGAGCTCTGTCAGGGGAACCCAGACAGTGGTGACCCCCATGGATTAGATATATGATATGCTATGATATTAATATGATACCACCAAGTGTTGTCACTCACCAGAACACAGAGCAGCTACCCACTCAAACGTGCCTGACCTCATGTGAATGTGACAAGATTAGGAGAAGAAAAGGAACCACAGGTTAATCAGGGCAACACCCTCAATTCAGATGTTGGAAATCTCAGAGGGGACAAGAAACACTGCAGGCAAAGAGCAGATACGGGGTCTCCCCGTACACGTGATCCCGACCCATGCAGATGGGGTGCGACCGGCACAATCCCCACACCATACACCTGGGGTCACACATCCACACTCACCACGGTGACCACACCTCCCCAGACCCTGCATCTGGGGTCACACATTCTCACTCACCAGGGTGACCCCACCTCCCCAGATCCCCAACACTTGGGGTCACACGTCCACACTCACCAGGTGAACACCCCCCCTAGACCCTGCACCTGAGGTCAGACATCCACAGTCTCCAGGGTGACCCCACCTCCCCAGACCCTGCACCTGGGGTCATACGTCCCCTTGGTCAAGACACCATGGCTCTGCTGGTTGGCCCCCTAATGTGGAAACAAGCTGGGTTCCTGGGACCTCCTGGGATGGCAGAAAGAAATGTAGGGTTGGTCTCCTCTCCCCATACTTGTCCCAGACAAGTCCTCCTCTTTTCACTTTGGTTCTGTGTGATTTTAACCACTTTTAAAGCTTTCATACTAGAGTTGAACACACTACCTTGGTTCTGACAGGCTCAGTCCTTTCTTGTCTCACTGATGTGTGGAGAAAGCTCACAGGACAGCAAGGCTGAAGGATGAGGGGCAGCTCTGGTCTCTGCTGAGTAGGGACGGTTGACCGGAAGGAGATCACAGCAGCTGCCTCACCTGTTGCCCATCAGCCTTTTGCCTGATCTGTGTAACCTGCAATCAATTCACCAGGTAAACCTGCCTCCCTGTTCACCATGCATGTGCTAGTAAATTGGAATAATTTCCAGGTAGCCCACCTGAGGATTCTCCACGAGCCCCAGGGAAGGTGAACCTTGCAGGGATAAAGACTAAGGCCCCGACCACAGCACTGACCCCTGGGAGGGCTAGGTAACCACACTCAGAACAGAGGCTGTTACCTAGACAAGCCCACCTCAGCTCCAGACCCCAGACATCTAAGCACTGACATTCAGATGAAGGCATGGAGCTTTCCAGTACTGAGACCAGGCCGGAGCTCTACCCAAGTCTCCACATCCCCCACGAAGCTCCCAGTACTGAGGCCAGGCCAGGTCTCTACCCAGGTCCCCATAGTCCTAGCGTACACAGAACACGGTCAGGTCTAAATGTTCTTATTACAGAGAGCATGTGGTCAGCTCTAAACATAATCAGTAGATAGGACATGGAGAGGTCTAAATCTACCATGTAGACAGAACTTGATCAGGTTTAAACTAGCTTAGGGCTGATCTCCTAGGAGGTACCGGTCACAGACATGGGGTCTCTCATCTTTGGACAGGGTGCTCACCCCCGTGTGGGAACTAGGATGTACATTTCTTGGAGAATAAATCACATCAGGCTCCACCCTTCACCCACATCAGGAAACTGAACAAAATTTTTGTCATTAAACATTTCAACAGGCAAAACAAAAATGTTACCAATTTCTCTGGCCACGTGATGGTCAGGAACCAGGGGTGAGCCAGGAACTTCTTGTAGTGCAGCCCCGTCTCCTGCAAGGACAGACAAGGAGTGGCCTGATTCCAGCCTCCCAGGCTTCCAGCCATAAAAAGGAATGAAACTGGGTCATTTGTAGAGACGTGGATTGATCTAGAGACTGTCATACAGAGTGAAGTAAGTCAGAAAGAGAAAAACAAATATTGTATATTAACGCATGTATGTGGAACCTAGAAAAAATGGTACAGATGAACCGGTTTGCAGGGCAGAAGTTGAGACACAGATGTAGAGAACAAACGTATGGACACCAAGGGGGAAAACCGCAGTGGGGTGGGGATGGTGGTGCGCTGAATTGGGCGACTGGCATTGACATGTATACGCTGATGTGTATAAAACTGATGACTAATAAGAACCTGCAAGCGGGCCGCCGGCGTGAACAGGGTGGGCGGGGGGTGCGGGCCGGGCGTTGGCAGGTGTGCCCGGGCCGGGATGGTGTCGGGACCGGGGCGAGGAGCGGAGGACTCGCTCTGCTCTGGGGATGGAAGACTTGCTCGTGTCTGCGTCGTAGCTCTTCCTGCTCTGCTCTTCCTGCTTTCTTCACCTATGCTCGACTTTCCTTACCCCGCCAACTATTTCAAGGGTAGGATCCCTTCGTTTTTCCCTCCCCGTGAAGAGACACTGGCCAAAAGAAGACCCTAGACAAGAAAGATGGGAGAAGAATGTCTTTTCAGAAACCCAAAGGGACTACTGAATATACTGTTGAATCAAGGGATTCTTTGAATAGTATAGCCCTGAAATTTGATACAACGCCCAACGATCTTGTTCAGTTAAATAAATTATTCTCCCGAGCAGTTGTTACTGGACAGGTTTTATATGTTCCTGATCCTGAATATGTCTCCAGTGTTGAGAGCTCCCCGTCTCTAAGCCCCATAAGTCCTCTGTCACCGACATCATCCGAGGCTGAACTTGATAAGACCACTAATCCTGATGTAGTCCACCCGAAAGAAGAAACTCTCTCATCTGCTTTTACTGGTATTCGACCTGCACGAGTTGTATCTTCAACTTCTGAAGAGGAAGAAGCATTTACTGAGAAATTTCTTAAAATTAATTGCAGATATATTACCAGTGGCAAGGGCACAGTCAGTGGTGTGTTGCTAGTTACACCAAATAATATAATGTTTGATCCACATAAAACTGACCCCTTGGTTCAAGAGAATGGCTGTGAGGAATATGGCATCATGTGTCCAATGGAAGAGGTGATGTCAGCTGCAACGTACAAAGAAATTTTCGATAGCAAAATAAAGGAATCCTTACCCATAGAGATAGATCAGTTATCAGGAAGGGACTTCTGCCATTTAAAGAAAATGACAAGAACTAATACTGATGAAATAGACTCAAGAATTCGCGATGCAGGTAATGATAGTGCCAGCACTGCTCCTAGGAGCACCGAGGAGTCTCTTTCTGAAGATGTGTTCACGGAATCAGAACTCTCTCCTATACGAGAGGAGCTTATTTCTTCAGATGAGCTGCGACAAGATAAATCATCTGGTGCGTCATCAGAATCTGTGCAAACCGTCAGTCAGAGTGGAGTAGAATGTTTGACAGTCACAACAGAGGCTGCTAGTACTCCTGACCACTTAAAATCTGATTCTGGACATACTACCAATGAAGTTGGGACTCTTTCTCTTAAAACTGATTTAAATAATCTTGAAATGGCTACTAAGGAAGGAGATCAGACTACAGATAATCTTCAAGAAATATCAGGTCCTAAAGAACAAAGCACAGGTATAAAAGGTAATGCAGACCAGGATTTTCTTCTTAATGAGAATTCATTACACCATGAAGAAGGTGAAAAAGAAGGTATGCCCTGTGAGGAAGCAATAGAATTTAAACAAAAGCCAATTGTCAACAAAGGAAAACAAAGAAAGGAACAAAATCAGGACTCAGAGACTGAGGTAGAAGAGCTACGGAAACTCTGGAAAACCCATACAATGCAACAAACAGCAAAGGGAAAATATTCAACAGGTGTCACAAAAAGAAATTAAGCATAAAATAGCAACAACCAATATAGAAGGTTCTGCACTTTTAAAAGAAAAGAGGAGGCATCAATTACATAAGTTCTTATGTCTCAGAGTTGGAAAACCTATGAGGAAAACATTTGTATCTCAAGCAAGTGCAACGATGCAACAGTATGCACAGAGAGATAAGAAACATGAATATTGGTTTGCTGTGCCACAAGAAAGGACAGACCACTTGTATGCCTTCTTCATTCAGTGGAGTCCAGAAATATATGCAGAAGATACTGGTGAATATACCAGAGAACCTGGATTTATAGTAGTAAAAAAGATTGAAGAATCTGAAACAAATGAGGGTTCTACTAATGAAGCAGCAGCTAGAGAATGGGAGATTACTACAAGGGAAGATATAAATTCAAAGCAGGTTACTCCAGTGAAAGCAGACCTGGAATCTGAATCTTTTCAACCAAACCTAAGTGATCCCAGTGAACTCTTACTGCCAGATCAAATTGAAAAGCTTACCAAGCATCTTCCACCAAGAACAACTGGCTACCCATGGACTCTTGTTTATGGTACTGGGAAGCATGGTACAAGCTTGAAGACCCTTTATCGAACAATGACAGGTTTAGACACTCCAGTGCTGATGGTGATTAAAGACAGTGATGGGCAGGTTTTTGGTGCATTGGCATCTGAGCCATTTAAAGTAAGTGATGGCTTTTATGGTACTGGAGAGACCTTTGTTTTTACATTCTGTCCAGAATTTGAGGTCTTTAAGTGGACAGGAGATAATATGTTTTTTATCAAAGGAGACATGGATTCACTAGCTTTTGGTGGTAGAGGGGGAGAATTTGCCCTGTGGCTTGATGGAGACCTCTACCATGGAAGAAGCCATTCTTGTAAAACATTTGGAAATCATACACTTTCTAAGAAGGAAGACTTCTTTATCCAAGACATTGAAATCTGGGCTTTTGAATGAATATAATGCTCTCTCTCTTAGCAGGATAATGGCCCAAACCTGACATGGACAAACAAGCATTGTTTGGAAAGTTCAAGAAGCAATACAATGTAACATGTAACTCATGCTTTAAAAATAGTTCATATCACCATTTCTTACAGCTATAATTTTGGAATTTATTTTTAAAATCATGTTTCTGTCCCAGAGGTCTTTAGGGTTAGACCATGGTGTGGGTCCCTGCAGTGTAACAGCTTAGGGTTTGTCAGAATTTTGGTAGCATTTTGATCATAGTGACCACCTCATCTATAATCCATGTTTTCTCAGTCTCCTAATAGGATGGTGCTCTTTTGTTGAACCTATTTTGGTTTATTATTTTTTAAACTATACTGATTGTTTTAGTAGAGTAGTCTAACCTGGGATACTGAGGGAATGAAGACTAGGTACTACTGTATCTGTGAGATTGGCACAGGTGACTTTTGGACATGCTCAGCTTAGTTATTCTTAGAAAGGAAAAAACACATGCCAAAACAATGCATACTTCATAGACCACTGAGTTCTAGTTTTAATTCACAGTACAACATTCTCTTTATTAATTTTGCCTGTATTCTCAATTTCATTTTAATAAAAAGGAAATTTGAGGAGAATTCTGATTGTAATAGACCACAGTGCACATGATCTGCAGGTTTGGGCATATGCTTTCATCGTTGAATTATCTGATAAAGAGTTATAAAATGACAAAGGAGAATGAGAACTTGATGATTCTACTGAATTTAATATATCAAGCAGGAAAATATACTATTTACATATCTGTAGCTTAGCAGGGCATTATCATAACTACAAAAACTAAGAAACAGATGCATATTTTGTCAACATATTGTGTCAGGTATACTGTTTTATAGTTCTGTTGTTTTAGCCTTGTTGCACACCAACTCCCAAAATAAGGTTCCTGTTCAAAAGAAAAAAAAAAAAAAAAACTTGTGATTTTTTTTTTGAGTGGTATATGTTATTAATCACCATTAGCATTTGCTGTTATAAAAGGGCAATGATTATAGTAGAATATTGTAACTCAGGAGACTTGTTGAATATGCAAACTTACTGTCAAGTGACCTCAAAAAAACAAAAAAAGAAAAGATAAAATATATCAGTAGTTCTTATCCTCTTTTGTAGGAAACCAATAATAAGCCACTGCGGCAATAATTCATCAGTTAATTTCAAAGCTTCATGTAATGCAAAAAAAAAAAAAAATCCTGCCGTTATACATGTGACAGTGACCTTGTGCTGAAATTTCAGCTATTCCAGGTAAACACTGTATATTATCTTGTAAATTAATGTTTAAAGGTAGTTTTGTTCTTATAGAAAGTGTTGATTGCCAGGTTGTTTACAGCACTTTAAATTATTCTAAAAATGAAATTATAAGCCAAATATGTTGGCTTAAGTAGATTTAGTTGTATAGTACTTGGATATATTTAGATCTTTTGAAAGTTTAGATAATTATCTAAAGAAAGCATAATGCTAATGAAAAAGAAAATCTGATAATCTATTTAATATGCTATTGCCGAATATGAATAGAAATACAGGGCATCGTTTCCTTGTTTAAGTAAAGCTCTCATTAAAAGTTCCTAACAGTGTATAGATTAAATGTTTACAATATAGGGAACTGTAAATAAATATATCAGTTTTTTTCCCCCTTTGGTCTTCCACAGCAGTATTATTGTCTTTGTGGAGTTGACTAATCATAAAAAAATCCTGTACTGGATTTCAATTACAGTAAGGTCATAGTGGTGTATACCAAATAAAATTAAATACATAAATATTAAAAAAAAAAAAGAACCTGCAGTATAAAAAAACAAACAAACAAAAAAAAACAACTAATACTAAACTTTCTTTGGGTTATTTGTATGGAAATATGTTAATATAAATGTTTCAAACATTACATGAAATTTCTAAAAATCTTATATGTTCTGTATAATGTTATAAGTCATAATTCTAGTTATTACTTTAAAATGTATATCTCAGAAATAACTAAATTTCCCTGTCAATTGTATTATTATGAACTTTCATCAAAAAAAAAAAAAAACTTATTCTTTCAATTCCTTCCCAATTACATACCCAAATATTACACAAAAGGTTTGGCAACCTACCAGCTGACAATGTGATTAGCTTTTCTTTCAATCTTGTTGAAAGCAAACCATGGGAAACTTTCAAGAGGATTTATGAGAATCCTTTTTCAGTGTCTGGGAAGCAGGACAAAGGCTTCACCAGGCTCAGCAACTGAGCAACTGTCGATTTGATCAGCTACTCTTTCACTGAGAAAGTCCTGCTTAACCTGATGGCCCAGGAAAGCTGCAACACTGTCCATCTTATTCTGTCTTTGGGCATGTGGTATTTTATTTTAATAAAGGGCTCTTACTGCAGGATGTGCTTTAAGTGCATTTTCTTCAAATCTGCATATTTAGCTTATTCTGCTTGTGGAAGATGATTGGCGTGTCCATCCTCCCTGCTTGGCCCACCAGCCTGGTTGGATTCTCTGATAGTCAAGACTCATTTCAATGTTCACTGCAAGAAAAATGTGTGTGTTTTTGTTGAGAGGAGGCTCACCAAACCAGTCAGAGGCAAACTGCAGAACGCATACCTGAAAGCAGCCCCGCTGAGATCAGAATAAAATGGAGCTGGGGTGAACACGGTTCCTATTTAAGTCACAAAAACAAGAGAGATCAAAACGCTGCTTCTCATTAAGCCGCTGAACATGCAATGATGCATTATTACCTAAAACTCTGGGATATTTTAACAGCTTTATTGAGGTGTAATCGACATATGACAAATGCACACGTTTAAAATGTACAATGTGGTAGGTTTTGAAACACATGTACCCCCATCAAGATAATGCTTATACTGTCAATGAAAAATTAATCAATGGTCAATCTAAGAAAGAAATGGAAAATTTCATTTGTGCCAACCTGAGGATTATAACCTGGGACATAGTTTTTCAGAAAGCTCTGACGACTGTTCTGAAGAGGTGAGGGGGAAGGCCAGTATACATGTGAATTTGATGAAGGGGTACCTGCAACCAAGCACACAGCTTGGTAGGAGGTTACGCTATTCAGGAAGAATGGACACTTTAATGGTTTTCGTGCTTTTCTAAATGTAGGAAGAGGCAAGAATCCAGGTTCATAAAAATTTTCTCCTGAAAATACTGAACTCTCTGAGGGCCAGTTCTGCCAGTTTCCCCAGAGCACAAAGTGCCTCATCCTGATCTTCGCCCTGAATTCCTTTCAGGGTGTCCTGTAAGTCAGTGACTGTGGTGGTTGATGACTTAATTCTTGTAGAACTGGATGGTGGGCAACCTTCTTTATGTTACAATCCCCTCCCTTTTGGTCTTAATTTTGACCAAGGTTTAGGAGGCATTTCATGACCAATTTATCCCACAGTGCTAGGAATGCTCATTCCCAGGTCAGGTGAGGATTTCCTTGATAGGCCACTCAATGTGCTGCTACTGGACCAGGCCCTGTTAACAGTAGCCCAAAGCCTCTGGGCTGCCTGTCCTACTAGTCTGTTATGGTCCACGAAATGGTTCCCTCTTGTGGCTTCTTCCCATATCTAGAGTTACACTATTATAATCACTGATCTTATAGAACTATGTATTTGACAATTGTTTTAGATCACCTACTCATCACTATTTTTAGCGGAAGCTCAGTCACACACTTGGTAATGCAAGAAACAAAAATCTTGTAAAGTGGGCAGAATACAAGTAATATAGCTAGTGACATTAATAAGGTCATAAATAAGTATTTAAGCTAAGAACTTCTTCAAGTGCAGCCCAGTATCTCCCCAGGTCATCTGATTGGTCTGTTCTGCACCAACCATTCTATTTAAGGGAAATGATATAGTGGCCTTGTCCATAAAGCTCACCAAAGACATCTGCATGTACAAGGTGAGTGGTGGGTCATCATGACCCCTTACAGGATAAGGAAAGGAATGTTATCTTCTAAGGAGTTACATGGCTGTCGCCAGAAGGAGAAAAATTGATTTCTGTGACTGAGCAGATATTTCTGCCATTGGGGAGGTCAGGTGAACACATAATGCAGATGCACATGCACACCAGTGGGGAGGGAGGAGGCCAAAGAGCAGAGAAAAAGTTTATGTTTTAAATTTGTCTTGCCTTTCCTTAAAATATCATTCTGTCCTGACCTTCCCAGGATCTTTCCTTTCACATAGAGAAGAGCTGGAAAGAACTACTTGTATTTAAAAAGTGACACATTTTTGATGAAGCAGAGAAGATGGCGGAGTAGAAGGATGTGCTCTCACTCCCTCTGTGAGAACAACAGAATCACAACTAGCTGCTGGACAATCATTGACAGGAAGACACTGGAACTCACCAAAAAAGATACCCCATATCCAAAGACAAAGAAGAAGTCACAATGAGATGGTAGGAAAGGTGCAATCACAGTAAAATCAAATCCCATAACTGTTGGGTAGGTGACTCATAGACTGGAGAACACTTATACCACAGAAGTCCCCCCACTGGAGTGAAGGTTCTGAGCCCCACGTCAGGCTTCCCAACCTGGGGGTCTGGCAACGGGAGGAGGAATTCCTAGAGAATCAGACTTTGAAGGCTACTGGGATTTGATTGCAGGACTTCAACAGGACTGGGGGAAGCAGAGACTCCACTCTTGGAGGGCACACACGAAGTAGTGTGTGCGTCGGGACCCAGGGGAAGGAGCAGTGACCCCAGGGGACACTGAACCAGACCTACCTGCTAGTGTTGGAGAGTCTCCTGCAGAGGTGGCTATGGCTCACCGTGGGGACAAGGACACTGGAAGCAGAAGTTCTGGTAAGTACTCCTAGGCGTGAGCCCTCCCAGAGTCTGTCAGTAGCCGCACCAAAGAGCCCAGTTAGGCTCCAGTGTTGGGTTGCCTCAGGCCAAACAACCAACAGGGAGGGAACCCAGCCCCACCCATCAGCAGTCAAGTGGATTAAAGTTTTACTGAGCTCTGCCCACCAGAGACACAGTCAGCTCTACCCACCACCAGTCCCTCCCATCAGGAAACTTACACAAGCCTCTTAGACAGCCTTATCCACCAGAAGGCAGACAGCAGAAGCAAGAAGAACTACAATCCTGCAGCCTGTGGAACAAAAACCACATTCACAGAAAGACAGACAAGATGAAAAGGCAGAGGGCTATGTACCAGATGAAGGAACAAGATAAAATCCCAGAAAAACAACTAAATGTAGTGGAGATAGGCAACCTTCCAGAAAAAGAATTCAGAATAATGATAGTGCAGATGATCCAGGACCCCGGAAAAAGAATGGAGGCAAAGATCGAGAAGATGCAAGAACTGTTTAACAAAGACCTAGAAAAATTAAAGGACAAACAAACAGAGATGAGCAATACAATAACTAAAATGAAAACTACACTAGAAGCAATCAATAGCACAATAACTGAGGCAGAAGAATGGAGAATTGACCTGGAAGACAGAATGGTGGAATTCACTGCTGTGGAACAGAATAAAGAAAAAAGAATGTAAAGAAATGAAGACAGCTTAAGAGACCTCTGGGACAACATTAAACGCAACAACATTCGCATTATAGAGGTCCCAGAAGGAGAAGAGACAGAGAAAGGACCAGAGAAAATATTTGAAGAGATTATAGTCGAAAACTTCCCTAACATGGGAAAGGAAATAGCCACCCAACTCCAGGAAGCACAGTGAGTCCCATACAGGATAAATCCAAGGAGAATCACAACGAGACACATACTAATCAAACTGGCAAAAATTAAAGACAAAGAAAAATTATTGAAAGCAGCAAGAGAAAAATGACAAATAACATACAAGGGAACTCCCATAAGGTTAACAGCTGATTTCTCAGCAGAAACTCTACAAGCCAGAAGGGAGTGGCATGATATACTTAAAGTGATGAAAGGGAAGAAACTACAACCAAGATTACTCTACCTGGCAAGGATCTCATTCAGATTCGATGGAAAAATCCAAAGCTTTACAGACAAGCAAAAGCTAAGAGAATTCAGCACCACCAACCAGCTCTACAACAAATGCTAAAGGAACTTCTCTAAGTGGGAAACACAAGAGAAGAAAAGGACCTACAAAAACAAACCCAAAACAATTAAGAAAATGGGAATAGGAACATACATATCGATAATTACCTTAAACATGAATGGATTAAATGCTCCAACCAAAAGACACAGGCTTGCTGAATGGATACAAAAACAAGACCCATATATATGCTGTCTACAAGAAACCCACTTCAGACCTAGAGACACATACACACTGAAAATGAGGGGATGGAAAAAGATATTCCATGCAAATGGAAATCAAAAGAAAGCTGGAGTAGCAATAGTCGTATCAGATAAAATAGACTTTAAAATAAAGACTGTTACAAGAGATAAGAAAGGACACTACATAATGATCAAGGGATCAATCCAAGAAGAAGATATAACAATTGTAAATATATATGCACCCAACATAGGAGCACCTCAATACATAAGGCAACTGCTAACAGCTATAAAAGAGGAAATCAAAGTAACACAATAACGGTGGGGGACTTTAACACCTCACTTACACCAATGGACAGATCATCCAAAATGAAAATAAATAAGGAAACAGAAGCTTTAAATGACACAATAGACCAGATAGATTTAATTGATATTTATAGGACATTCCATCCAAAAACAGCAGATTACACTTTCTTCTCAAGTGCACACGAACATTCTCCAGGATAGATCACATCTTGGGTCACAAATCAGGCCTCAGTAAATTTAAGAAAACTGAAATCATATCAATCATCTTTTCTGACCACAATGCTATGAGATTAGAAATGAATTACAGGGAAAAAAACGTAAAAAACACAAACACATGGAGGCTAAACAATACGTTACTAAATAACCAAGAGATCACTGAAGAAATCAAAGAGGAAATCAAAAAATACCCAGAGACAAATGACAATGAAAACACAACAACCCAAAACCTACGGGATGCAGCAAAAGTAGTTCTAAGAGGGAAGTTTCTAGCTATACAAGCCTACCTCAAGAAACAAGAAAAATCTCAAATAAACAATCTAACATTACACCTAAAGGAACTAGAGAAAGAAGAACAAACAAAACCCAAAGTTAGCAGAAGGAAAGAAATCATAAAGATCAGAGCAGAAATAAATGAAATAGAAACAAAGAAAACAATAGCAAAGATCAATAAAACTAAAAGCTGGTTCTTTGAGAAGATAAACAAAATTGATAAACCATTAGCCCGACTCATCAAGAAAAAGAGGGAGAGGTCTCAAATCAATAAAATTAGAAATGAAAAAGGAGAAGTTACAACAGACACCACAGAAATACAAAGCATCCTAAGAGACTACTACAAACAACTCTATGCCAATAAAATGGACAACCTGGAAGAAATGGACAAATTCTTAGAAAGGTATAACCTTCCAAGGCTGAACCAGGAAGAAATAGAAAATATGAACAGACCAATCACAAGTAATGAAATTGAAACTGTGATTAAAAATCTTCCAACAAACCAAAGTCCAGGACCAGATGGCTTCACAAGTGAATTCTATCAAACATTTAGAGAAGAGCTAACACCCATCCTTCTCAAACTCTTCCAAAAGATTGCAGAGGAAGGAACACTCCCAAACTCATTCTACGAGGCCACCATCACTCTGATACCAAAACCAGACAAAGATACTACAAAAAAAGAAAATTACAGACCAATACCACTGATGAATATACATGCAAATATCCTCAATAAAATACTAGCAAACAGAATCCAACACCACATTAAAAGGATCAAACAACATGATCAAGTGGGATTTATCTCAGGGATGCAAGGATTCTTCAGTATATGCAAATCAATCAACGTGATATACCATATTAACAAATTGAAGAAGAAAAACCATATGATCATCTCAATAGATGTAGAAAAAGCTTTTGACAAAATTCAACACCCATTTCTGATAAAAACTCTCCAGAAAGTTGGCATAGAGGGAACCTACCTCAACATAATAAAGGCCATATATGACAAACCCACAGCAAACATCATTCTCAATGGTGAAAAACTGAAAGCATTTCCTCTAAGATCAGGAACAAGACAAGGATGTCCACTCTCGCCACTATTATTCAACATAGTTTTGGAAGTCCTAGCCACGGCAATCAGAGAAGAAAAAGAAATAAAAGGAATACAAATTGGAAAAGAAGAAGTAAAACTGTCACTGTTTGCGGATGACATGATACTATACATAGAGATCCTAAAAATGCCACCAGAAAACTACTAGAGCTAATCAATGAATTTGGTAAAGTTGCAGGATACAAAATTAATGCACAGAAATCTCTTGCATTCCTATACACTAATGATGAAAAATATGAAAGAGAAATTAAGGAAACACTCCCACTCACCACTGCAACAAAAAGAATAAAATACCTAGGAATAAGCCCACCTAGGGAGACAAAAGACCTGTATGCAGAAAACTATAAGACACTGATGAAAGAAATTAAAGATGATACCAACAGATGGAGAGATATACCATGTTCTTGGATTGGAAGAATCAATATTGTGAAAATGACTATACTACCCAAAGCAATCTACAGATTCAATGCAATCCCTATCAAATTACCAATGGCATTTTTTACGGAACTAGAACAAAAAATCTTAAAATTTGTATGGAGACACAAAAGACCCCGAATAGCCAAAGCAGTCTTGAGAGAAAAAAACGGAGCGGGAGGAATCAGACTCCCTGACTTCAGACTATACTACAAAGCTACAGTCATCAAGACAATATGGTACTGGCACAAAAACAGAAATATAGATCAATGGAACAGGATAGAAAGCCCAGGGATAAACCCACACACCTATGGTCAACTAATCTATGACAAAGGAGTCAAGGATATACAATGGAGAAAAGACAGCCTCTTCAATAAGTGGTGCTGGGAAAACTGGACAGCTACATGTAAAAGAATGAAATTAGAACACTCCCTAACACCATACACAAAAATAAACTCAAAATGGATTAGAGACCTAAATGTAAGACCGGACACTATGAAACTCTTAGAGGAAAACATAGGAAGAACACTGTTTAACATAAATCACAGCAAGATCTTTTTTGATCCACCTCATAGAGTAATGGAAATAAAAACAAACAAATGGGACCCAATGAAACTTCAAAGCTTTTGCACAGCAAAGGAAACCATAAAGAAGATGAAAAGACAACCCTCAGAATGGGAGAAAATATTTGCAAATGAAGCAATGGACAAAGGATTAATCTCCAAACTATATAAACAGCTCATGCAGCTCAATATTAAGGAAACAAACAACCCAATCCAAAAATGGGCAGAAGTCCTAAATAGACATTTCTCCAAAGAAGACATACAGATGGCCAAGAAGCACATGCAAAACTGCTCAACATCACTAATTATTAGAGAAATGCAAATCAAAACTACAATGAGGTATCACCTCACACCAGTTAGAATGGGCATCATCAGAAAATCTACAAACAACAAATGCTGGAGAGGGTGTGGAGAAAAGGGAACCCTCTTGCACTGTTGGTGGGAATGTAAACTGATACAGCCACTATGGAGAACAGTATGGAGGTTCCTTAAAAAACTAAAAATAGAAGTACCATATGATCCAGCAATCCCACTACTGGGCATATACCCAGAAAAAAACATAATTCAAAAAGACACATGTACCCCAATGTTCACTGCAGCACCATTACAATAGCCAGGTCATGGAAGCAACCTAAATGCCCATCGACAGATGAATGGATAATGAAGTTGTGGTACATATATACAATGGAATATTACTCAGTCATAAAAAGGAACGAAATTGGGTCATTTGTAGAGACTGTCATACAGAGTGAAGTAAGTCAGAAAGAGAAAAACAAATATCGTATATTAACACGTATGTGGAACCTAGAAAAATGGTACAGATGAGCCGGTTTGCAGGGCAGAAGTTGAGACACAGATGTAGAGAACAAACGTAAGGACACCAAGGGGGGAAAGCCGTGGCGGGGTGGGGATGGTGGTGTGATGTATTGGGCGATTGGGATTGACATGTATACACTGATGTGTATAAAATTGATGACAAATAAGAACCTGCTGTATAAAAAAATAAATAAAATTAAATTAAAAAATTAAAAAAAAAAGTGACACATTTTTGTGTTCACCCCTCTCACCAGCGCTGCAGACACCTTGTCCTCGTGGGCTCCCACTCGGGGGCAGTGGTTCTCATGTGGTTGGAGGATGAACGGGGCACGAGTACAGAACTGTCCTGACTCCACCCACAGCTGACTTCCTGCCGCCTGGTGAGGCCACCTGCCCCATCTCCTGTCCTCCCCCTTAACACAAACATCCCTGGGCCAGGAAAGGCAGGCAGTCTTGTGTTACAGGCATGCCTGCTGTGGGCTGAATCATGTCCTCAAAATTCACATGTTGAGCCCTGACCCCCAGGACCTCAGAATGGGACTGTGTTTGGAGACGAGGTCTTTAAAGAAGTGATTAAAGTAATATGAAGTCACTAGGAATGGGCTACACTCCAATGTGACTGGTGCCCTTATAGGAAGAGATTAGGACACAGACACACAGAGGGATGACCATATGAGGACACAGGGAGAAGACGGCCATCTACACACCAAGGAGAGAGGCCTCAGCAGGAACCAGCCCTGCTGACACCTTGCTCTGGAACTTCCAGCCTCCAGGACTGTGAGAAGTAAATGTCTGTTGTTTAAGCAGCCCTGTGTGTTGTGTTTGTTATGGTAGCCAAGTAACAACATCTTGCATTTATGGAGCCTTCAGGATTTAATGTCCTAGGAAGAGGGGACTGCACCAGGGTCCCTCTGCACGTGAGCTGCTCTGCACGCAGGGGCTCCAGGCAGGCCAGTTTCAGGGGCAGCTGCAAAGTGACTCCTTCCAAACCATGCACTCTCGCATGCCCTGGACAGGGGGGCACATGTTCCTGTTTGGGGACCTCTGGGGGGCAGCCCTCTGACTCCTTTTCCCCCTGATGCAACAGCATAAATACTCCTACATATGGAACCTTATCTCTTTTCCCTGCTCTTCTGCAGAACATTTCTAACTGCAAAATTGTGTAATAATTGAGTGAGCCATTCAGGGGCCACCGTTCTTCTGATCCTAACATATATTGGGTCCACACCCTATTACAATAGTATATCATGTCTTTCTTAGTCATAGGCTCACGGCTATGTTTTGCCCATTTATCTAATATATTCCCCAAAAGGCTCTCCTTCAGGATAGATGGAGTATTTTCCACTTTCAAAAGTTTGATAACACCAAGACAAAAAAGGCACAAATTCCAACACAAAAGGCACAAACTCTAGCACTGATGCACACAAAACCAAGACAAAACCAAAGAACTAGTTCCCAGATCAGGTAGACTTACCCTACAAAACCAACGAACTAGTTCCCAGTGAACCAGTTCCCAGAATCAGGTAGAGTCTAACAACGATTCTCCCCTGCAGCAGGGCACCCAACCAGACTGGCTCGTCCCGAAAAGGAAAAGCCCAGATTGAGGGGGGAATATGTTCCCGGCGTGCACGCCGGAGTGACTTACCCTCCAGAATCAAGGAGTGACTTACCCTCCAGAATCAAATCGAAGTCTGTCAACTCATACTCCCAAATGGAAGTTGGTCGGTTCCTGGCCTCAACCGCCAAGCGCTGGGGTAGCTGGTGCCGCTTCAGGGAACTCTGAAGGGAAGATCCTCAGGACAAACTGTCCTGGCAGCTGCTAGGGCCTTGCCCCAATATTCCCTGATGGGGGCCGGCTAGCCATGAGCAGCAAGCCTCCTGCTGGCTAAGCCAAAGGTGTTACTGAGTCCAAGCTCGCTCTACTCGCCACACAACAGGCCAATGAATCGGAGACGAGGTGTTGAGGCAGGGAATAAGACTTTGTTCGGAAAGCTGGCAGACCAAGAAGATGGCAGACTACTGTCTCTGAGAAACCAACTTCTCGGGGTTTGGATGCCAGTTTCTTTTATAGAACAGAGAGGGGGAGGAGATGAGGAAGTAAAGTAAAAAGGCCATAAGATTGGCAAATGTCCCCTGGAATGGCCAGCCTCGGGAGGGGATGTGTTAATTTCTTCTTTCTTGCAGCCAGCCACAGGTGGACAGGGTCAGGATGTACAAAGGCACTTTGGTTTAACATTCAGGCAGAGGGGCAGGGTTCCCTGAGGCAGGCCATTCTGTATGATTATAATAACAAAAGCAATGAAAAGCAAAGGTTAAAGTCAAAGAAACAGATCAGACTTGGAGTCTGACTTAGCTTTTCCCTGTTACAGGGGTGGGGAGCTTTGTCAGGGCCTGATGGAGGAACCAGGCACAAGATCGGGCTTGGGCCAGGGCTGTGGGTGTAGAGGGGAACTAGCCTGGGGACTGGCCACAGACTCTGGAGGATGAGCTGACAGTCACTGGGGCACAAAGAGAGTGGGAGCCAGGGAGGCGCCAGTGTTACCAAACCAAACTTGGTTCCACGCACCCATGCGTGGTAAAGCCAATCTACTGACACCAGGTTGTGGTGAAGGGAAGTGCAATGTTAACTGTAAAAGCGCCAATACAGGGAGGACGGGTAGCTTGCTCTAAAAACCGAACTCCCTGAAGGGTTTCAGCAAAGCAATTTTAAAGGCCAGGTGAGGGAAGGGGGTCGCAGGGTATGTGATCAGCTGGTGCACAATTCTCTGACTGATGGTGAGGTAACAGGGCGGCTAACATGATAAAGTCTTAGGCACCAGTAGCTCTGGGGCTACGTGTTCATGATCGTCAAGTAGTTAATTTCTTCCATATGGTGGTGGTTTTAGTATCTGTGAAACAACTCAGGAAGTGTGCATCACATACTATTATCTGGGTACTTCATAGAGGAGTCACAACAAAGCATATGAAGGAGGGGTCTGTCCCAGGAAGGCCCCATAGGGTCCTGCCTGGTTACAGCAGGTGTCTGGGCTCAGCAACCAGGGAAGGTGGGTACCTCCTGGGTGTGGGGAGCTGCAGGATCCCAGCCCTCTGAGGGGCCTGTTAGCCCCCAAGGTGAGATGGGGATGCAATGGCTGGACAGCAGCATCTGGCCTGGAAGAGGTGTCCAGGCTGGAAATGTCACTGGAATCATTGAAGGGAGAAAGAAGAAAGGCCAGGCAGAAGGAGGTGGGTCACAGCAGACTATGTGCCTGTGGTCCTGATAGAAGCAACTCAGAGCCAGAAAGGAGTGGCCATCAGGGGTTCAGCTTCACTCTCTTGTTCCTTTGTAAAACTGCTATGACAGTTTGAAACACCACCAGGAGACTTCTGGGCCCAGTGCTGCCATGGCTTCATCAAAGGGGCCCGGGTGGAAAACAGAACCACTGCAGGCCCTGCTCATGTCCACACTGGGAATGAATCCCATCAGGGAACCAGGGCTCACAGACTTCAGTGAACCTCTGCCCTCAGGACTGGTCTTCCTCCTTGCTCTCACCTGCGGTCGGAGGCCCAGGAACCCACATCCTGGCTCCACTCCACCCCCAGGACTGAGTAGTATTCCATTGCATATCTGTACAACATCTTCATTTTTCTGTCAGTGGACAATTTGGTAGTTTCTCTGTCTTGGCTTGTAAATAGTGCTGCCCTGAAAACAGGCGTATGCTTGTCCTTTCCAATTATGATTTTCTCTGGATCTAAGCCCAGGAGTGGGACTGCCGGATCCAATGGGAACTCTATGTTTTGGTTTTTAAGGAACCTCCATACTGTTCTCTACAGTGGCTGCACCAATCTGGATCGCCACCAACAGTGTAGGAGGGTTCCCTTTTCTGTATGCCCGGTCCAGCATTTATTCTTCGTAGATTTTTGTTGGCGATGGCCCTTCTGACCAGTGTGAGGTGATACCTCATTGTAGTTTTGATTTTCATTTCTTTAATAATTAGTGATGTTGGATGTCTTTCCATGTGCTTCTTTTTTATACAGTGTGAATAAAATTTTCCTCTTGCAATTGGCTTTTTGGAAGTCGGCCCTGTTTTGAATTCTTTTCCGATGATTTACCCCAGGGCATTTCTTGAGGGCAGGTGACATTTAGAGCCCTGCAGGCCTTGTGAAGATTAAGTGCCCATCAGCACCGGTTTTAAAGTTGTTGTTATGAGAAATGGCCACAAGGCGGCAGCATTTATTATGCCCAACTCTGGTTACTCAGGCACCAGAGACTGAGGGAAAGTCCTCTTCCAGGATTGTCAATTAGGGTGGAACGTGCCTGTAGAAACACCCGAGGTTTGTGTCTCATTGTTTCTTCCCCCTTACCTTTTATCCCCGGGACAAATCCCAACTCCTGAAACACGACTCTGCTGAGGGTGCTGTCATCCATAGGTGGGGCGACCCTAAGGTAGGAGACTGGAGGTGGGAACCCCACCACCAGGAGACGTGGAGCCCAGGAAACCTTTCAAAGCTCTTCCAGCCCTGAGGCTCCATCATCCTTTGGGTGCACTAGGCTTGCTTTCGCTGTAGGAGGGTCCACCTGGATCTGGACATTGTGGGTTCACGCAGAGGGGAACAGGCACTCCAGGGGCTCACTGGCTGGCTCACTGGCATCTTCACTGGCTCATTGGCATCCTCACTGGCTCATTGGCATCCTCATTGGCTCATTGGCATCCTCACTGGCTCACTGGCATCCTCACTGGCTCACTGGCACATCCTCCCCAGCTCCCTCAGCCCCACGACAGTCCAGCTTTGGGACACAATCCTGCTCAGGCTCCAGGGATGTGAAACCAGCCCAGATCACCAAGGACTGAGGGGAATAGAGTCAGCATTTCTTTCTTTTCTTTCTTTGTTTTTTAATGTTTATTTTGAATTGGAGTATATAGGTGATTTACAATGTGGTGGGGTTTTTTAAAGGTGTACAGCCACTTGATTCACTTATACATAGACATATATGTGTTTCTTTTTGGGTTCTCTTCCCATATTGCTTATTACAGAGTGTTGAGTAGGGTTCCCTGTGCTATACAGTGGGTTCTCATTGATTATTTTATAAATAGTAGTGTGCATACGTTAATCTCAACCTGCTAACTTCTCCCCGCCCCACACCTTTCCCTTTTGGTAACCATAAGTTTTCTTTCTAAGTCTGTGAGGTTGTCTCTGCTTTGTGAAGAAGTTCACTTGTATTCATTTTTACGTTCCACCTAGAAGTGATACCATATGATACTTGTCTTTCCCTGTCTCACTTACTTCATTTAGTATGATCATCTCTACTTCCTTCCTTGTGGTTGGAAATGGCATTATTTCATGCTTTTTTATGGCTGAGTAATATTCCATTCTGTTTATGTACCACATCTTCTTTATCCATTCATTTGTCCTTCTACCCTTAGGTTGCTTTCTTGTCTTGGCTATTGTACCTAGTGCTGCCATGATCGTGGTGGTGCAGGTATCTTAAAATTTTGGTTTTCTCCAAATCTATGCTCAGGCATTGTTTTGATGGGTCACATGGTACTTCTACGTTTAGCTTCTTAAAGAACCTCCATACTGTTCTCCATAGTGGCTGTACCAATTTACATTCCCACCAACAGTGAAGGAGGTTTCCCTTCTCTCCACACCCTCTCCAGCATCTATTGTAGATTTTTTGATGATGGCCATTTTGACCGGTGTGAGGTGATACCTCATTGGACTTCTGATTTGCATTTCTCTAATAATTAGTGATGCTGAGCATTTTTTCATGTGCTTTCTGGCCATCTGTATGCCTTCTTCGGAGAAATGTCCATTTAGATCCTTGGCCCATTTTTTTATTCAGTTGTTTGTTTTTTTGATATTGAGCTGCTTGAGCTGTTGGTACGTTTCAGAGATGAATTCCTTGTGGGTATCTTTCTTTGCAAATAATTTTTCCCATTCTGAGGGTTGTCTTTTTTGTTTGTTTATGATTTCCTTTGCTGTGCAACCACTTTGAAGTTTAATTAGGTCCCATTTGTTTATTTTTATTTTATTTTTCATTATTCTTGGAGGTGTATCATAAAAGAATTTGCTGCGATTTCTGTCAAAGAGTGTTCTGTCTATATTTTCCTCAAGAGTTTTATAGTATCCGTCCTTACTTTTAGATTTTTAATTTATTTGGAGTTTATTTTTGTGTGTGGGGTTAGGGAGTATTGTAATTTCATTCTCTTTTTAATTGTTTAAGGAACCTCCACACTGTCTGCCACAGTGGCTTTTACCAATTTATATTCCCAGCATCAGTGTAGAAGGGTTCCCTTTTCTCCACACCCTCTCCAGCATTTCTTGTTTGTAGACTTTTTGACAATGGCCATTCTGACCGGTGTGAGGTGATAACCTCCTTGCAGTTTTGATTTCCACTTCTCTAATCTCTAGCGATGTTGAAATCTTTTCATGTGATTTTTTTTTTTAAAGAGTGTGAGTAAAAGTTACCTCTTTCAACTGGCTTCTTGAACATCTGCCCTGTTTTGAATTCTTTTTTGATGACCTACCCCAGGACGTTTCTTGAGGGCAGGTGTTTTTTTAACTTACAGCCCCGTGGGCCTTGTGAATATTAAGCGTTCATCAGCACAGGTTTTAAAGTTGGTGTTACAGGATAACGGCCACAAGGCAGAAGCATTACTTCAGGCCCAACATTTTTTTTTCTTTTGTAATTTCATTTTTATTTTATATTGGAGTAGAGTTGATTTCTGATGTTGTGTTCATCTTAGGTGTCCAGAACCTTGATTCAGTTATACGTAGACATATATGTATTTTTTTCAGGTTCTTTTCCCATATAGGATATTACAGTGTTTTCAGTAGAGTTCCTTGTGCTATTCTATAGGTTCTTTTTGATTATCTGTTTGATATATGTTAGTGTGTATCTGTTAATCCCCACCTTCTCTTTTATCCCTCTCCCTATCTTTCCTTTTTGATCATCAGAAGTTGGTTTTCTAAGTCTGTGAGTCTGTATCTGTTCTGTAAAGTAGTTCATTTGTAGGAATTTATAGATTCTACCTGTAAGTGACATCTTAGGATAATTTGTCTTTCTCTTTCTGACTTACTAAACCTACTATGATGATCTCTAGGTCCATAGGTGACTGCAAAAGGCATTATGTCATTTTTTTCATGGCTGAGTCATATTCCATGTGTACATGTCTCACTTCTTTATCCATTCATCTGTCGATGGACATGTTGTCTGCTTCCATGCCTTGGCTATTGTAAATAGTGCTGAAGTGCATGCTTGGGTGCACGTGCCTTTTCGAATTCCGCTTTTCAACGCATATACTCTTAAACCTGGGACTGCCGGATCATATGGTAGCTCTCTTTTCACCTTTTAAAGGCACGTCCATAGTGTTCTCTATAGTGGCTGTTACCAATTACATCCCACCAGCACCATAGGAGGGTCCCCTTTTCTTAACCCCTACTTGAGCATTTATTGTCTGTAGTCTTTTAGATAATGGCCATTTTCACTGGTGCATGGGGGTATCTCTTGGTAGTTTTGATTGGCGAGTCTCTAGTAATTTGCCATGATGAGCATCATTTCATGTGCTTTTTTTAAAATGGTGTGAGTTGTACATAGTTGTTGATATTTTCTTCTTGATAGTTTGCCCTGTTTTTAATTATTTTCAATTACTTGTGACTGGAAATTTTTTGAGGGCAGGTATAATTTAGAGCCCAGCAGTCCTTGTGAATATTAAGTGCCAATAAAGCAATAGTTTTCAGATTGCTGTGGCCGGAAATGTCAACAAGACGGCAGGATTTCTTTGTGCCGAACTCTGGTTAGTCCGTCTCCTGGAGCCTTAGTAGAAGTCCTGCTTTGGGGTTGTAATTTGAGTGGAAATTTCCAGAACAAACACCCAATAGCTCATGTCTCATCGGTCTTCTTTTTATTAATTTCTATTTTTCATTGGAGTAACACTGATATGCAATGTTATCTGTGTTGTAGGTGTACACAAACTTTCTCATTTATACACACACACATATCTCATCATCTCTGGATTCTTTTCATATAGATTATTACAGAGTGTTGACAGACATCCCTTGGTATATATAGGTCCTTGTTGATTATCTATTTTATATGAAAGAGTTTGTGTTTCTTAATCCAATCTTCAGAATGTATCAATTGCCCCCTTCTTTAAACTTAAACTTTTTTTTTAAGTCTCTGAGACTGTTTATGATTTCTCAATTATTTTATTCATGTGCATTTTAAGATTCCTCCTATAAGTGACACCTTCTGATATTTGTCTTTCTTGTTCTGACTTACTTCACTAGTTTAATTATCTCTAGGTTTCTCTATGTTCCTGCAAACGGCATTATTTCATTCTTTTTCATGGCTGAGCCATACTCCATGTGTACAGGCACCACTTCTTCTCTATCCATCCATCTGTCCATGGACATTTTGTGTGCCTCCACGTCTTGGCTCTTGTAAATGGTGCTACAGTGCACGCATGCTACAGTGCATGTGTCTTTTCGAATTCCGGCATTCTCCACATATAGTCTTGGGGGTAGTACTGCCGGATCATACGGTAGCTCTATTTTACCTCTTAAAGGCACTTCCGTAATGTTCTCTAGAGTGGCTGCTACCATTTACATCCATAAAAGGGTTCCCTTTACTCCATGCCCTCTCCACCATATATTCATTGCAGATTTTTGATGATGGCATTGCACTCTTGCAAGTGGAACCCTCGTTGTAGTTCTGATTAGCACGTGTCTGCTAATTGCTATGTTGAGCGTGTTCTTATGGGCCGTTTTTATTCATAATCAGTGTGAGCAGAATTTACCTGTTGAAATTGCCTTCTTGAAAGTGTGCCCTGTTTTCAAATATTTTTGAACACTTAGGCCTGGACATTTTTAGACGGCAAGTATCATTTAGAGCCCAGCAGTCCTTGTGAATACTAAGTGCCCAGAAGCAATCATCTGGAGGTTGCTTTTGAGGGAAATGCTCATAAGGTGCAGTATTTCCTCGGGCCCAACTCCGGTTAACCCGGCAACCAGAGCCTTAGGGGAAATCATTTTGGGGGTTGTAAATTAGAGTGGAATGTGCCAGAACAAACAGGCAAATCTTGGGTCTCATTACCAATTCTTTAATTAGATTGATTTTTAGTTTTTTATGGCAGTAGCATTGATATACAATGCTGTGTATGTTGTAGGTATAGAGAATCATTTTCAGTTATACATATACAGATATCTATGCATGTTCGGCTTTTTTTCCCATATAGGTTATTAGAGAGTGGGAAGTCTAATTAGAGAGTGTCGATAGACTTCCCAGGTATAAATAGGTCCTTGTTGATTATCTATTTTATATGAAAATAGTTTGTAATGGTTAAGCACATCCTCCTAATTTATCTCTTGACCCCTTAAGTACCCTTTGGTAAACACAGGATTACTTTCTAAGTCCCTGAGTCTGTTTATGTGTTCTCAATTATTTCAATGGTGGGTATTTTTAGATTCCACCTGTAAATGATATCATATAATATTTGTCTTTCTGATTCTGACTTACTTTACCTGGTATGATTAGCTCTAGTTTTCTGTATGTTCCTGCAAATGGCATTATTTCATTCTTTTACATGGCAGAGCCATAGACCATTGTGTACATGTATCACTTTTTTTTAATCCGTTCATCTGTCCATGGACATATTGTATGTCTGCACATCTTTTGTATCAGTGCACGCATGGGTCCATGTGTCTTTTCGAATTCTGGTATTTTCTACATATAGTCTTAGGCACTACTTAAGTAGCACTGCCGGATCATGTAGTGGCTCTATTTTTAACTTTTAAAGGCACTTTCGTAATGTTCTCTATTGAGGCTGTTACCATTTACATCCCACCAGGACCATAAAGTATTTCCTTTCCTCCTTGCTCTCTGCACCATTTATTTATTCATTGCCGATTTTTGATGATGGCCTTCCCAACCGGTGCAAAGTGATGTCTCGTTGTAGTTCTGACTTGCATGGCTCTGCTAATTTCTATGTTGAGCATGTTCTTATGGGCTGTTTTTATTCATAATCAGTGTGAGTACAAGTTACCTGTTGAAACTGCCTTCTTGAAAGTGTGCCCTGTGTTCAATTATTTTTGAACACTTAGGCCTGGACATTCTTTGAGGCCAAGTATCATTTAGAGCCCAGCAGTTCTTGTGAATATTAAGTGCCCATAATCAATCGTTTTGAGTTTGATTATCGGGAAATGGCCACAGGGTGGCAGGACTTCCTCCGGCCCCACATCTTGCCCCAGAAAACAGAGCCTTAGGGGAAATCCTGTTTGTGGCTTGTAAACTGAAGAGGAGTGTGCCAGAACAAACACCTAAATCTTGTGTCTCATTATCAATTTTTAAATTAGATTAATTTTTAGTTTTTATTGGAGTAACAGTGATATACAATGTTGTGTATGTTGTAGGTATAGGGAATCATTTTTTGTTACACATATAGAGATATATATGCATGTTTGGCTTCTTTTCTCATATATATTATTAGAGAATTGATAGCCCTAGCTTGGTATACATACATCCTTGTTGAATATCTGTTTTATATGAAATAGTTTGTATTTGTTAATCCCATCCTCCTAAGTTATCCCTTGTCCCCTTCTATCCCCTTTGGTATCCATGTTTTTTTTTAAGTCCTTGAGTCTGTTTATGCTTTCTCAATTATTTCAATGGTGTGTATTTTAAGATTCCACCTATTAGTGATATCATATAATATTTGTCTTTCTGATTCTGACTTACTTTACTTACTATGATTATCTCTAGTTTTCTCTATGTTCCTGCAAATCGCATTATTTCATTCTTTTACATGGCAGAGTCATATACCATTGTGTACATGTATCACTTTTAAAAAATTTGTTTATCTGGCCATGGACATTTTGTTTGTCTCCATGTCTTTGTAATCAAATTTACTCCGATAAAAATACAAATTTAATTTAAAAAATTCAAACGAGAACTAATGAGATTTAAGCTTTTGGGGGTTTGTCCTGGCACATTCCACTCTAATTTACAACCTAGGAACAGGACTTCCAGGAAGGGTCTGTTGCCATAGTAACCAGAGCTGGGAATGGAGAAATCGTGCAGACTTGTGGTCGTTTCCCAGGATAGCAGCTTTCAATCCAGTGCTAATGGTCACTTAATATTCACAAGGACTGTAGGGCTGTAAATGACACCTGCCCTCAAGAAATATCCTGGGGTCTGGAACTGACAAAAAATTTCAAAACAGGGCAAACTTTCAAGCACATAATTTCAAGAGGTAAATTTTTCTCGCTGTAATTTTTAAAGAAAAAAAAAGGACATGGAAAAATGGTCAATATAACGAATAATTACAGTCATGCAAATCCAAACAACAAAGAGGTATCACCTCACAGCAGGCAGAATGGCAATCAGCAAAAAGCCTACAAACAGTAAATGCTGAAGGGGTTGTGTAGAAATGTGTCCCCTCCTATGCTGCTGGGGATATGTAAACTGGTAATAGCAACTAATGAGAAAAGAACGGAGCTGCCTTTAAGAGGTAAAAATTGAGCTAGCATATGATCCAGCAGACCTATTACTGGGCCTATAACCCGAGAAGACCAGAATGGATAAGGCAGAGGCACCCAAAAGAGCACAGCAGCCATATTTACAATAGCCAAGACTTGGAAGCAAGCAAAATGTCCATCGACACATGAATGGACAAAGAATAAGTGGTACATGTACACAGTGGAATATTAGCTACAAAAAAGAATGAAACATAGCCCTTTGCAGCACCATAGATGAACCTAGAGACAATCATAGTACGTGAAGTAAGTCAGAAAGAGAAAGACAAACATAGTAGGATATCATTTGTAGGTGTTATCGAAAAATTGATACCAATGAACATATTTCCATAGAGAAAGACACTCACAGGCTTAGAAGACAAACTTATGGTTAACCAAAAAGAAAGGTGGGAGGAATGGATAAATTAGGATACTGGAGTTAACATACATATACTGGGCTTCCCTGGTGGCACAGCGGTTAAGAATCCGCCTGCCAATGCAGGGGACACGGGTTCCAGCCCTGGTCCGGGAAGATCCCACATGCCGCGGAGCAACTAAGCCCGTGCGTCACAACTACTGAGGCTGCGCTCTAGAGCCCGTGAGCCACAGCTACTGAAGCCCACGCTCCACAACAAGAGAAGCCACCAAGATGAGAAGCCCGCACACCACAACGAAGACCCAACTCAGCCAAAAATAAATAAATTAATTTTAAAAAACCAAACATACATATACTAATACATGTAAAATATATAATCACCAAAAACCACCGTGTACCAAGGAATGTCTACTCAACACTCTGTAATAACCTACATGGGAACAGGATCTGAAGATGAATAGGTGTATGTATATGTATAAATAAACCAAATTCTGCACACCTAAAACAAACACAGCATTGTAATCAAATTTACTCCGATAGAAAATAAAAATTAAATAAAAAAAAAGAAACAACAAGTCATGAGACATAAGATTGGGGTTTTGTCCTGCCACATTCCACTTCAATTTATAACCTAGGAACATGAATTCCAGGGAGGCTCTCTTGCCATGGTGACCAGAGTGGGGAATGGAAAAATCCTGTCACCTTGTGGCGGTTTCCCACAACAGCAGTTTTAAACCCAATGCTAAGGGTCAGTTAATATTCACAAGGACTGCAGGGCTTTAAAAGACACCAGCACTCAAAAATGTCCTGGGGCCGGGAATTGACAAAAACTTTCAAATCAGGGCAAACTTTCAAGAAGGTAATTTCAAGAGGTAAATTTTTCTCACTGTATTTTTTAATGGAAAAAAAAAAGGACATAGAAAAAATGCTCAACATCATGTATCATTAGAGACATGGAAATCTAAACTAGAAAAAAATATCACCTCACATCAGTCAGAATGGCCATCAGCAAAAAGTCTACAAACATTAAATACTGAAGTGGTTTTGGAGAAAAGCGTACCCTCTATGCTGTTTGTGGGATGTAGTCTGGTAACCGCCACCAAAGAGAACAGAATGGAGGTGCCGTTAAAAGGTAAAAATTGTGCTACCATATGATCTGGCCGACCCACTACTGGGTCTGTAACTGGAGAAGACCAGAATCGAATAGGCAGAGACGCTCCAATGGGCACTGAAGCAATATTTACAATAGCCAAGACATGGAAGCAACCGAAATGTCCATCGACACATGAATGTACAAAGAAGTGGTACATGTACACAGTGGAATATTAGCCCCTAAAAAGGATGAAATGATGTCCTTTTCAGCACTATAGATGAGCCTAGAGATAATCATACTACATGAAATCAGTCATAAAGAGAAAGACAAATATCCTATGACATCATTTATAGGTGTTATCTAAAAATTGATACCAATGAACAAATTTCTACAGATATTTACTCTGTTATATAAAAATTAAATTAAAAAAAAAAAGCAAGCAAGAAGTAATGAGGCATAAGCTTTTGGGGTTTGTCCTGGCACTTTACACTCCAATTTACAACCTCGGAACACAACTTCCAGGAAAGTTCTTTTTCCCGAATAACTAGAGTTGGGAATGTAGTAATCCTGCCGCCTTGTGGCCATTTCCCGCAACAGCAGCTTTAAACCTAGTGCTAATAGTCACTTCATATTTCCAAGGACTGCTGGGCTGTAAATGATACCTGTCCTCAAAAAATGTCCTGAAGTCGGTAATGGAAAAAAAATTCAAAACAGGTCAAATTTTCAAGAAAAAATTTCAAGATGTAAATTTTACTCACACTTAAAAAAAAAAAAAGGACATGGCAAAATGCTCAATATCACAAATTATTAGAGACATGCAAATCCTAACTACAAAAAGGAGGGGAGAAGGAATGATACACATGCCCTTGGGTGTTTGTCCAGGCACATTCCACTCTAATTTCCAACCAGGAGAAGGACTTTCCCTAAGGCTCAGTTTGCCCCAATTACCAGAGTGGGGCATGAAGAAATCCGGCAGGTTTGTGGCTGATTCCCAAAACAACAACATGAAAACTGGTGCTTGGGGGCCCTGCATATTCACAAGGCCTTCAAGGCTGTAAATGACACCTGTGTCTTGGGGTTAGTTTTGGAAAAATTCAAAACGAGCAGAATTTCAGGAACCAGATATCAAGATGTAAATTTCCCTCACAGTGATTTTATATTTTTTTTAAAAAAGCACACCAGAAGCTGCTCAACATCAGAAATTGTATGCTAATGCAAAAAAGACTACAACGAGGTATCACCTCTCACCAGTCAGAATGACCATCACCACAAAGTCTCTGGAGAGAGTGAAGAAAAGGGAACCACGTTACACTGTTGCTGGGAATGAAATATGCTAACATATGCTAACAGGCACTCTGGAGAACAGTATGAAGGGTCCTTAAAAATAGAAAAATAGAGCTGCCTTAGGATCCAGCAAAACCACTCCTGGGTGTAAATCTGGGGAAAACCAGAAATCGACAAGACACATGCACCACAATGCTCACTGTAGCCCTGCTTACAAGAACCTAGACTTGGAAGCAATGAAAGTGTCCATCAAAGGACGAATGGATAAAAAACATGTTGTACATATATACAATGGAATATTACTCAACTATGAAACGAATGAAATAAGGTCATTTGCAGCAACTCGGATGGACCTTGATACACATACTAAGTGACATAAATCAAACAGAGAAAGGTAAATTTCATATGATATCACTTATAGGTGGAATCTAAAAATTGATACAAATGAACCAACTTACAAAACAGAAACAGAGGCACAGACTTAGAAAACAAACTTCTGGCTGCCAAGGAGAAAGGTGGGGGGAGGGAGGCATAAATTAGGAGGTTTTAATTAGCATACATACCCTTATATAGAGAAAACAGATCATCAATAAGGACCTACTGTATAGCACAGGGAAC
Source organism: Eschrichtius robustus (assembly GCF_028021215.1). Taxonomy (NCBI): domain Eukaryota; kingdom Metazoa; phylum Chordata; class Mammalia; order Artiodactyla; family Eschrichtiidae; genus Eschrichtius; species Eschrichtius robustus. The sequence continues at coordinate 6,324,299 of NC_090830.1, read as the reverse complement.
TCGACTCAACACATTATAATTTCGTCAATGGAAAAGGAATCGGAAAAAGAATATATAGAGGTCTCTGTGTAAGTGACTCCAACTGCTGTACAACAAAAAGAAGCACAACATCGTAAATCAGCTGTACTCCATTATATGATTAACATTAAATTAGCAAAACAAACAAACAACAACAAAAAAAGAGAAATGGTTACTAAATTGGTTCAGGTCCAGTGACCCAACACAGCCTCACATCCCTGGAGCAAGCACTGGCTTGGCTCTCAAGGCTGTGTTGCCAAGCGGCTGAGGGAGCTGGTGAGGATGTGCCAGCCAATGCAGCCCCACAGGAGTTGTACTGCCTGATCCCCACTCCATGCGTCCAAAATCTCCAGGTGCAGGGGAGCCAACCTACAGCTAAACATGCCTGGGACACCCAAAGGATGGTGCACCCTCTGGGCAGAAAGAGAGATGAAAAGTCACCTACTCTCCACATCTCCTGGTGGTGGGGTTCCCACCTCCAGCCTCTTTCCTTGGAGTCTCCCCACCTGGGGAAGACAGCACCCTCCAACAGCCAGTTTTGCACAGCTTGGTATTTGTCCGGGGATGAAGGGTAAGGGAGGTAAGGAATGAGACACAAGCCCTGGGGTTTTTGGACAGGCACAGGCCACTCTAATGTCCAGTCAGGAAGAGGACTTTCCCGAAGGCTCAGGTTACCCCAGTAACCCGAGTGGGGCTTGAAGAAATCCTGTCCCCTTATGGCCATTTCCTGAAACAACAACTTGAAAACCAGTGCTCAGGGACACTGCAGCTCACAAGGCCTGCAGGGTTGTAAAGGACACCTGCCCTCGAAAAATGTCTTGGGGTAAGTAATCGAAAAGGACTTGAAAACAAGGCAGAACTGCAGGAACCGGATTTCAAGAGGTAGATTGGACTCGACATTAAAGTCGAGTCATTGGACATCGCCAATGACCGGGTTGGCCAAAATGGGCATTGGGGTTTTTCCATAATACCTTATGGAAAAACCCCAACACCCTTTATGGCCAACCAAATATTCGCGAAATGCAAATCAACACTACTAACAGGTATCACCTCGCACCACTCAGAATGACCATCATCACAAAGTCTTGACCATCATCACAAAGTCTAAAAACAGAAATGCGGAGAGGGCGTGGAGAAAAGGGAACCCTGCTACGCTGATGGTGGGAATGTAAAATACTACCAGCCACTCTGGAGAACAGTATGCAGTTTCCTTAAAAATCTAAAAAATAGAGCTACAGAGGATATGGCAATTACAACATTGTAAATCTGGTATACTCCATTATAAAAATAAAGTTAAAGTAGCCTAACGTGAAGTATTTAGGTATGAAATTCTTCATTATTTTTTATTTTTTTAATTTTAATTTTTTCTAATTTTTTTTAAATTTGCTTGACAGGGTCTATTTCCAAATCGAAAAACAAGACTGTCCTTTTCCAAAAACCAGCCTTTAATGGTATCTATCAAGCACAGTGTTTGCTCTCCAATTGGTTATTTTAGGTTTTCCATTTTATATTCATCCTCCATTTCCATTGTTTAAAATTTTGTCTTCCATTCCTAGGTTCAATGCATGTTTTTTGTAATTAATACCTGTAATTTAAAACTTCAAGTTTTTACTGAAAAAAATACAGCACAGCTGCCATAAGTGAAAAAAGACACAAGAAATGAAGTTATAGTAAGTGATAGATGGAAGAATGTATTTTCCCCATAGATAAGACAAAGAGTTAAAATCAATTACATACAAAGTTACCACAAATTAAGAAAAAAGAATAGAAAACCTGACAAAGGGCATAACAAAAACTCACATCTAAGGAATTGCAATTGTCAGTGAATTTCAAATTGATCCCTGACCTTAGCTAGCCATAAGAAAAGAGCATTTTAAATGACTTCCAATCACTACTTTTATACAAATTTTTTAAAATTGTAGCATGCTTTACCTGGCACAAAATGCACCTCTTTCACAACAGAAACAAGCAAATACCTTTCAAGATGAAAGGCTAAGCACACCTCTTTGTGCTTCTTTCATAGGATATAGGGTCTTGATTGGATAACTACAACAGCATGGATTCTATGGAGGAGCCATTTCACCCATCAGCTTACCTTTTTCCCAATTAATCAAATGATCTAAGATGCTGGTGGGCTGAGAAGACTCCTTCAAGGAGAGACTGGTGACAAACCTTCGTTATATGTTAGTTAACCATCATGTACTGGTGTGAAACACTAGGAAATCGAAGACTTGTGTTCCCCTGGCTGTTGATGGCGGAGTTTTCGTTAGGAGGGAAGGCCCCTTCTCAGCTACCACCCAATTCATACTAGTGTTTCCCAATTTCCCTGAGCATGAGAATTCCTGGGAGCCTTGTTGGAAGCACAGTTCACCTGGTGCTTCACGGAAGACTCAGCAGCAGGACCAGGAGTATGGACTTTTCACAGCACAAGGGGCTTCTTAACATCAACAAAGACTGGGGAAACACTCTTCAAATCATTCACTCTGTGCTGCTTTATTCACAGCTTCATGGGTATACCAGTGAGGTACAAAAAACTGCACATATTTAAAGTATACACTTCAATGAGTTTTGTCATATGTATATACACAGTAAAGCATCAGCCTAATTAAGATAAAAAACATACCCATTGCCCCCAAAAGTTTCCTCATGTCCCTTTGTAATCCACACCTCCCTCCTTCCCATCCCCAGGCAACCACTAATCTGCTTTCTTCCACTAGAGATAACATTGCATTTTATATGAATGACATCTTTCTGTATCTGGCTGCTTTCACGCAGCATAAATATTTTGAGATTTATAAGGAAATAAATAAATAGCTACAAGGATACACTGTACAACACAGGGAATACAGCCAGTATTCTAAATACCTATTTCTTTTTTTTTTTTTTTTTGGCTGAACCACACAGCATGGGGGATCTTAGTTCCCCGACCAGGGATTGAACCCACGCCCCCTGCAGTAGAAGTGAGGAGTCTTAAACCACTGGACCAGCAGAAAAGTCCTAAATAACTTTTAATGCAGCATAATCTATAAAATTTTGAGTCACTACGTTGTACACTTGAAACTAGGATAATATTGTAAATCAACTATACCTTAATTTAAAAAAAGAACACCATTGTGACCACCATCCAGGTGAAAATTTTACTTTTCCATCCATGGCAGAATACCCTCCCTGTGCCCCATCCCAATCTCAACCACCTCACTACTTCCAAAAGGACTCGCTGTCCTGATTTTTATAGTCATTACTCTCCTTGAGTTTCTTTATAGTTTTTACCACCCAAGTGTGCTCTCTAGAACCTACAGTTGAACCATGTTGTTGACGTCTTTTAATCCTCTCTTAGCCACTAAGTTCCTTCTCCATCCCTTTCTCTTTCTTACACTGTATCCATGGAAGAACCTGAGCCCTTCCCCCATGGGATTTTCCAGTAAGAATTTTGCAGACTGTGTTCTCAGGATGCAGTTCAACACATCCCTCTGTTCTCTATTTCCTGCGAATTTTCAACTGTATTCAGAGGCTTGACCAGACTCGGATAAATATTTTTGATGAGACTCTAGGTATTGATGTGCTCTTTCATCAGGGGGCACATAATCTCAGGTTGTCTGTCTTTACTGAGATGTCAGCAGGGATGATGTTCAATGCTTACATTCATTAATCCATTTGGGGGTGAAAAATTATGATATTCTAATTACATCATTTCTTTTTATTTATCAGCTGGATTAATCTAATAAACAAATACTTCCCTTCATCTACTATTTCATCACCCAGTAGAACCATTCATAAAGGAAAGGCAGATTAGATGCTTCTTTCTTTTCATTTATTTATCTGTTACCAAGATAATAAATTTCTACCCTGTCATACTCCAAAGATGACGAATTAATTTAAACACACCGGGATGAAGTGAAGAATTAAAACATATTTGACAGATTTCAATACATGGCCGTTATTATATTTGTTGATGTTCACATTGTCCCATCTTTTACATGGTGGACCCTCTTCAGGTTAATTCTTAAGTCCTTTTGACATGCCCCTAATAGTCTGAATACTTCCTTGATAACTGGTTTGGCAAGATGTTTCAAGCTCATCTTGTATATTTCCTTCCCAGGACTAGAATCAGTCATTTCTCCAAAAAGCCTTTGTTTCCTTTACTGGGAAATAATATTGAATATTAAATACTGAACATTGTGAAGTTAGGAATCCTCTTTGCTTCTGGTTTGATCACTGTTTCTAGTCTTTTCATTGGGAGGAGATAGATTTTACACATATGATACAATACTCTGGTAGGTTATACAGATAGACCCAATTCAAATTGAGAACTGTAAGGTTTTTACTTAACCTCTTCTGTGACATCTGTATCTCCTTTCCTCCACACTGGGAAATCTGTTTCTCAAGGACACAGTGGAATAACTGAATTAGAATATCCAATTAGTCATTTGTTTCATCTCAACTGATGCACACACAAGTTCAGATTAACAGTATCCATAATAGCATACAAGACAGATGAAAGAAGTTGAAGAAGACAGCACTAAATGGGAAGATATTCCACCTCATGGATTGGAAGAATCAATATTGTTAAAATGACCATGCTACCCAAAGCAATCTAAAGATTTAATGCGATCCTTATCAAAATTCCAATGGAATTTTTCACAGAAATAGAAGAAACAATCTTAAAATTCTATGGAACCACAAAGGACACCCAATAGCCAAAGCGATCTTGAGAAAGAATAACAAAGCTGAAGGATTTACACTCCCTAATTTCAAACTATATTACAAAGCTATAGTAAACAAAACTGTATGGTGTTGGCATAGAAACGAATATATAGATGAATGGAACAGAGGGGAGAGCCCAGAAATCAACCCATGCTTATATGGTCAGTTAATTTATCACAAATAGCTAAGAATATACAATGGGAAAAGGACAATCTCTTCAGTAAATGGTGATGGGAAAACTGGACAGCCCCATGCAAAGGGATGAAACTGGACCACTATCTTACAACAAACACAAAAGTTAATGGATGAAAGCCTTGAGTGGAAAACCTGAAATCACAAACATCCTACAAAAAAACAGGCAGCAAGCTCCTTGACTTGAGTTTTGGTGATGATGTTTTGGATCTGACTCCAAAACAAAGGGAAAAAAAGCAAAAATAAATAAGTGGGACTACATCTAACTAAAAAGCTTCGGGACTTCCCTGGTGGTCCAGTGGGTAAAACTCTGTGCTCCCAATGCAGGGGGCCTGGGTTCGATCCCTGGTCCAGGAACTAGATCCCGCATGCATGCCGCAACTAAGAAGCCTGCATGCCCCAACTAAAGATCCCAAGTGCTGCAACGAAGATCCCACGTGCTGCACCTAAGACTGGGTGCAGCCTAAATAAATATTAAAAAAACAAACAAACACTAAAAAGCTTCTGCACAGCAAAGAAAACCATCAACAAAATGAAAAGGTCCATTGGAATGGGAGAAAATATTTGCAAATCATGTATCTGATAAGTGGTTAATATCCAAAAATATATGAAGAACTCATACCACTCAACAGCAAACAAAGAGGCACTCTGATTTTAAAAAATGGGCAGAAGAGCTGAAGAAACATCTTTCTAAAGAAGATATACAGGTGGCCAATACGTATTTACATGAAAAGATGCTCAACATCATTAATCATCAGGGAAATGCTAATCAAAACCACGAGATGTCACCTGTCACCAATTAGAAAGGCTATTATCAAAAAAGACAAGAAATAACTTTTTTGGGGGTGAAAAAAAGTTGGAGAGGATGTTGAGAAAAGGGAACCCTTGTGAAGCGTTGGTGGGAACGGAAATTGGTGCAGCCACTATGGAAAAGAGTATAGCATTTTCTCAGAAAATTAACAGTGGAACTACCATATGGCCCAGCAATCCCACTTCTGGTATTTATCCAAAGGAAAGGAAAACACTAATTTGAAAAGATATATGCACCCCTATGCTCACAGCAGCACTATTTACAATAGCCAAGATAGGGAAACAACCTATTGTCCAATGATGGATGACTGGATAAAGAAACTGTGGTACAGATATACAATGGAATATTATTCAGCCAAATAAAAAAATGAAATCTTGCCATGTGATAACATGAAAGGACCTTGAGGGCATTATGCTAAGTGAAATAACTCAGACAGAGAAAGACAAATACTGCATGATCTCCCTTACACATGGAATCTTTAAAAATAAAAAAAAAAAATCCTAGCTCATAGATAGAACAGACTGGCAGATGCCAGAGGCAGGAGGTGTGTGGGGTGAAATGACTGAGGGTGAAAAGATACAAACTTCCAGCTATAAATGAGTCATGAGATGTAAGAAACAGCATGCTGACCATAGATAATAATATTATATCGAATACGTGAAAGTTGCTAAGAGAGTCGACCTTAAAAATTCTCATGAAAGAAAAAAAAAATGTACTTATATATGGTGACAGATCTCATCTAGACTTATTGTGGTGATTATTTCACAATATATACAAATAACGAATCCTTATGTTGTACAGCTGAAAGTACCATAATGTTATATGTCACCTATATCTGAAAAAAAAAATAAACTACAATATCCTTGGAACAATAAAATATCAGAACTAGTTATGACTTCTGAAAACAGTTAAAACTTTTTTTGCATAAAATTCTCTCCTTCGCTTCCCCATTTCTTTGTTTGTACCATATCTACATTCTCAGAACATAAAGCTATTATGAGATGGGTTGGGACGTGGGACCCTCTACCTGAGCGCTTGTACCTGCACCTGGACAAATGTCTCCTCCAGCAACTGAATAGAAGGCAACTATAAGGGACTAAAAATAGCTTCATGCCAGCCAGGTAGAGGCAATTCGGAACAATAAGATACTAAAAGGCTACAAACCAACTGCCACTTCTGAGGTGCCAGGAGCAAAGGCAAGGTACTGCACATGATCCCTGCACACAGCATCACAAAGGGGGTGGACAGGATACCTAATCCACACTTCGGTCCGACTTACCAATCCTCCCCCACCCTCATCCCATTTAAGGAATCAGCCCCCATTGGAGAGCTAGCAAGGGCACCTGTTACTTGTTTTTATCCCTTGTGCTGCAGCATGAGTCCCAATAAAGGCTTGCCTGAATTCCTCGTCTGGCCTCTTATCAATTTCTGTTGATTAAAGAGTCCAAGGACCCGAATCTGTATCAATTACATAGTATAACCTCGTTTTAACCCTCATTTAATCTAAATTTTAGAAGTAACTATATATTTACTGCTCACGCTAATCTTTATTGCAATGTCTTTTTAGTTATTGTGGTTTCTGAAGCTGGTTCTTCAGTAGATTCCCCAAGGAGGGCTCCTGGAACACTCTCCTGAAACTGTAACAAAGACAGGTTCAGTATTACTGGTGTTTCCTTTTGCCCTCGGCTCCAATATGGCTCAATACGGGACTTTTAATGATTCTATCTTTATTTCAAAGTTTGATATTTTGTTCATCAAGGACTTTTTGGCATTGAATTTGGTTTTCGAAAAATTATTGCATTAAAATTTCAGTTATCTTGATTACTGAGTTGTTTGGTGCCCCTGAAACTTTGTGCCCAATGCCAGTGCCTTTCTCACCTCACCCTGGCTCAAGCATTGAGTTGAGCTTCTCTGTCCTTCCTCTTTACTGTTTCCATCGTACTTATTTTGATTACACACCTTATAATGGATGTCAATTGAGGGGTCCAGTCCCAGTGGAGCCCTGGGGGCTCAGTGGGAGAAGTCAAGGACTTTCATGCCTTACCTTAGACCTCTGCCTCACTCACTGGTGGAGTGAACCTAGTCCTCCCAGTCTCAGCTGCGGCTCCCGGCCTGGCTCCTGCTCCGCACAAGCTCAAGGCTCTGCTGTGGGTCCTCATTTGGCTCCTGCTCCGCGCATGCGTGGGGCTCTCCTGGGAAGGGGGCGGATGCGGGCGCATCTGCTCCTGTACTGAGCATGCACAGGGCCCTCAGGCGTCCAGTTACACTGTTGCTTCCTTCTCCTTTCCCAATACTCATGGCGATATTGGGCAGGTCTCATGGCTGTTGTCCACTTGTATTTTGTGGTAACAGGGGGATACCTTGCCATCTAGTCTTGTTGTAAATATTGCCCATGGGTTTTGTTTTTAAAACCAATCTGTGTTTATGTGGGGATTCTGGAAGACAAACACTATGCTTCCACGACAACTGCCATCTTCCCAGAATTCTTAAATTTATTTTATTTTTAAAAGGATACTTTAAAAGAAAGCAACGGAGAACCAGAATTATTTTCTACACACAGAAAGCTTTAAAAGAAAACCCAAAAAACTACATAATAAAATCCACAAAAGAGTATTGTTAGCTAAAGGCCTACGCATGTTCTCATTGTTAACAAGGGAGACTGCAACTGCTAAGGATGTGACAGCTCCTGGTCCAGGCAAGATGCAGACCAGACAGTCCAAACACCCTTGTGCTACAAACACCCAGACGTGGGATGGCCTGGCCAAGCTCAGAAGAGAGAAAGGGAAAGACCCCGGGAGTAAAGAGAGAAAGGAAAGCTGGGTGCAAGTTTGTGATCTAATGTTTCAGCTGTCAGGGTGAAGTTCCTGCTACTGGTCCACGGAGCCAGGTGAGGGGCTGAGTTTCACTCCCTTTCGGTGGGAGAGGAGGCAGGGATCAGGGATGGACACACACAGAAAGCCAGGTCTGCTGGTGGACGGTGCCCCTAACAGAAGGGTGACTAGAAACATTCTACTCACTGAGGAAGCTTTACTGTCTGGGCTCTGGGTGAGCAAGAAGGAGACCCTCCTGAGGGGAAAGCTACTAGGCCTTTGCTATGGACTGAATATTTATGTTCCCCCAAGTACATACGCTGAAAACTTAACCTCTAAGCTGATGATATTAGGAGGCAGGGCCTTTGGGAGGTGATGAGATCAGAAGGCAGAGCCCCGATGAATGGGATGAGTGCCCTTGTAAAAGAGGCCTGAGAGAGCCCCCTGGCTCCTTCTCACATGTGACAAAACAGCAAAAAGAGGGCCACCTATAAACCAGAGGATGGTCACTCACCAGACACTAAATCGGCAGACACCTTGATCTTGGACATTCCAGCATCTAAAACTGCAAGAAATAAATTTGTTGTTTATATGCCACCCAGTCTCTTTGTATTTGTTATAGCAGCCCAAACAGAATAAGACAGCCCGTGATTCAGGCAGCCAGTGTCTGATTATAAGGCCAGTGTCTGAACATAAGTAAACGGAGGAACAGGGTGGAGGTGGGGAATGCGGGACATTTTGTTTTACTGGGGTGATAAGTGAGGTCCATGTACTTTTCATTCTAAACTATCACTCAAGAGTAAAAGCAAAATAAGAACATCTTCAGATAAAAAAGACTCAGAGAGTTTGTGTCTCTCAGGCTCTCAATGAGCGTTAGGATGTATTTAAAGAAGAAGTGAGTGAATCCCAGAAGGAAGGAGTGGAGTGTGAGAGACAGAGGCAGGAGATGGGGGAAAGCAGGTCTCAGCCAGTCATCGACTGTGTGAAACAACAGTCATGGATTAGTAATAACAATAATCATGACTAATTAGAGGCATAAACCTCTGTGGTTCAGTGCTGTGTCCTGGCCATCACCTGCCACTCTACCAGGACTCAGGAAGCCTGAGCTGAGGTTGGGAGCACGTATACATCTATTTATATAATAATCATTTATATCTACCTTGTAATAAGAATATATACCATGAACAAGTGGGATTTATTCCTGGAATACAAGAATCCTTCAACCTAAGAAAAGGCACCAGTGTAATGCACTACATTAACAGAATGGAGTGAAAAAACATGATCATCTCAATTACTGCAGAAAAAGCAACTGAAAAAAATTCAACACACTTTCATGATAAAAAAAACGCTCTAAAACTACGTTTGAAGGAAATGACCACAACATAATTCAAGCCATATATGTAAAACGCACAGCCAACATCAAACTCAATGGTGAAAGACTGAAAACGTTTCCTTTGAGATCAGGAAGCATGTAAGAATGCTGGGTTTTACCACCTCTATGCAACATTGCACTAGTATTTTTAGCTACAGCAGCTACGAAAGATAGATAAATAAATACATTAATTAATTAATGAAAAAATCACTGACATCCACATTTGAAAGGAGGAAGCAGAATTATCTCTGTTCACACATGACATGATTTCATATGGAGTAATTTTAAGGATGCCACAAAAATCATGTTAGAATATATGAATTCAGCAAAGTAACAGGATACAAAGTCAACGTTAAAAATCATGTGCATTTCTGTACACTAACATGATCCCCAAGGGAATCAGAGGTGTCCCCTGAGCCCTGGAGTGGAGAGCCACACAGTAGGACAATCAAGGAGGCCAAAGTGAGCAAGAGAAGTCAGAGCAGATGGTGAGATTTGATCTAGGAGATACCTGGGATCAGCTGGGTCCCGGCTGAGGGGTGCTATGAGAAGGCCAGCAGGTGTAAAGGGCCTGGCAAGTGAGGTGGCAGACGATTTACGATGACCTCCTGTCGGGACAGCTCTGGGAGAGTCCTGATTTCAAATACATTCTCAAACCTGTCAGATCTTGCTTCCCAAATGTATTCATTCAGCAGTATTGGCCTGTCTTCTTTGCCAAGTGCTGGGCTGGCGGTCTGTAATATACTGAAACCAAGGTGTAGACTCTGCTGCCAGAAGGTTGAGCATCAGTTGTAATACAGTGAAGGCTGTTGTAGGCAGAGTACCAGGTAATTAAAATCATAACCCAACTCTCTCCCATAATTATTTTTTTAATTAATTTATTTTTTTGGCTGCGTTGGGTCTGCGTTGCTGTGCGCAGGCTTTTTCTAGTTGCGGCGAGCAGGGGCTACTCTTTGTTGCAGTGCGCGGGCTTCTCATTGCGGTGGCTTCTCTTGTTGCAGAGCACAGGCTCTAGGCGTGCGGGCTCAGTAGTTGTGCCTTGCGGGCTCTAGAGTGCAGGTTCAGTAGTTGTGGTGCACAGGCTTAGTTGCTCCGCAGCATGTGGGATCTTCCCAGACCAGGGCTCGAACCCGTGTCCCCTGCACTGGCAGGGGGATTCTTAACCACTGCACCACCAGGGAAGTCCCTCTCTCCCATAATTATTATAACCATTATAATAATGACCCTGATGCTCCTTTAGGATAGACAGGATTTTAGCAAAGTTCCCCAGGGGAAAACCAGACAGTGCTTTGGGGATAGGAAGCATGTGGACCTGATCTTGGCTGTGCTGAGCAGGAGATCTCCACCTTTGACCGACTCCACTGAGACCTACTGCCCACCTTCAATTGTCTCCTAGGGCGTCAGGGACATTCTCACTGTCTTATAAGCAGACAACGTGCCACCCAAAGATTCACAGCACAAAGAAGGGGCTACATGATTGAAAAATATCTCTAATATGTTACATAGATGATGAGAAGATGTTTTACATAAACAGATGTTTATAGATGGTTAGAGGGAGAGAGGAAGGGCCAGAGGTGGACAGACATGGGGAGGGGTTGGACACATACTTTATTTTCAGTCCATGCCACTCTCTTACTTCGTCCCAGCTTACCCTTCCCCCTCCCGGTGTCCTCAGGTCCATTCTCTACGTCTGTGTCTTTATTCCTGTCCTGCTCCTAGGTTCTTCAGAACCTTTTTTTTTTTTTTTTTAGATTCCATATATATGGACACATACTTTTAAATGCTTGTAAAGATCACAAGGGACAACATCCAGTCAGTGGCTCACCTTATATTTGTTACTTTTAGTGGATTTTCACTAGTTTCCAAATGAGATTGGAGAAGAAAAGCAAGCAAATATACCTTAAAGAATTCCTCTAAGTTTATAAAACACATTCTGATGAAGGCTAACTTGGAAACGACCACTTTTGAAGGGGGCAGTGTGTTTGTCAGAAGCAGCTACACACCGCCCTCTGGTGGCCTTGTGAGAAACGGGAAGAGTGCTGCAGGGCTCTATAGTTCTGTCAGCAGAAGTCAATATTCACACTTGCCCACCTTCACAGTCCTGCTGTTAGAGCAAACCAAATTCTGTAGATTCAGTGTTTCTGAGGGGTGCCTTCTAGTGGAAGTCATTGTCTGGACTATGACACAATAGGCCAATGAGCCCCTGAGTCAGGTCCTGGGTCCATAGCAGAGAATAGAGATGAGGTCGATGCCTCACAGGGAGAGGACCTGCAGGGAAAGGGTGAGAAAGGGCTGGGGTTCACTTGTCTACATCCCAGCTCTGTGTGTCTGGTTTGAAGGAATTAGTCTATCCAACCAATGTAATTTATGGCACTTTTCTGTTTAAATTAACCATAAAACATTTTAGAAGACTATCACTCAACATATCTATATAATTTCATCCAAATTTATAGCGTTAAAAACATGAGATTAGCTTATTTACTGGTCACTTTTTCATTTAACATTAGTAATTATTCCATTTAAAATTTTAGAAAATATGAATTTAATGGCTGCATTATATCCCTTATGATACCTTGTACTTAAAGGACCTGCTTCTACAGCTCGTGCTGCATCTTCCTCCACAACCGTATCTTGCTCATCTCTGAAAGTGGAGTCCAAATCTTATCATCTCCAGGCAGCTTCCAAATCTAAAATCATCCCCTGAACTTCCAGATCAGGTTGTCTTTATCCTTTTCTCCCAGGATGGCAGGCACTTTATACCATGTCCTCTCTGCTTCTATGCATTCAGAGCTTCTCACAGACCAAGATGCTGCTCAATCAATTCTCAGTTTAAACCCACAGAATGGGAGAAAATATTTGCAAATGATGCAACTGACAAAGAATTAGTCTCCAAAATTTACAAACAGCTCGTGCAGTTCAATACCATAAAAACAAGTAACCCAATCAAAAAATGGGCAGAAGACCTAAATAGACATTTCTCCAAAGAAGACACAGATAGCCAAGAGGCACATGAAAAGATGTTCAACATCGCTAATTATTAGAGACATTCAAATCAAAACTACAATGAGATATCACCTCACACCAGTCAGAATGGCCATCATCAAAAAAATCTACAAACATGGGGACTTCCCTGGCGGTCCAGTGGTTAAGACTCCATGCTTTCGTTGCAGGGGGCATGGGTTCCATCCCTGGTTGGGGAACTAAGATCCCACATGTCACATGGCACGGCTAAAAAATAAATTTTAAAAAATCTACAAATAACAAATGTTGGCGAGGATGTGGAGAAAAGGGGACTCTCCTACACTGTTGGTGGGAATGTAAATTGATACAGCCACTATGGAGAACAGTATGAAGGTTCCTTAAAAAACTAAAAACAGAGCTACCATATGATCCAGCAATCCCACTCTTGAGCATGTATCCAGAGAAAAACTTGGTTAAAAAGTATACATGCACCCCAATGCCCACTGCAGCCCTGTTTACAATAGCCAAGACATGGAAGCAACCTAAATGTCCATCGACAGATGAATGGATAAAGAATATGTGGTACATGTATACAATGGAATATTACTTGGCCATAAAAAGAGAATGAAATAATGCCATTTTTCTAAAAATTTATTTATTTATTTTTGGCTGAGTTGGGTCTTCGTTGCTGTGCGCGGGCTTTCTCTAGTTGTGGCGAGCGGGGGCTACTCTTCGTTTCGGCGCACGGGCTCCTCATCGCGGTGGCTTCTCTTGTTGCAGAGCACGGGCTCTAGGTGGACGGGCTTCAGTAGTTGTGGCTCGCAGGCTCTAGAGTGCAGGCTCAGTAGTTGTGGCACACAGGCTTAGTTGCTCCGCGGCACTTGGGATCTTCCCAGACCAGGGCTGGAACCCGTGTCCCCTGCATTGGCAGGCGAATCCTTAACCACTGTGCCACCAGGTAAGCCCCCGAAATAATGCCATTTGCAGCAACATAGATGGACCTGGAGATTATCATACTGAGGGAACTCAGACAGAGAAAGACAAATATGTCATATGATATCACTTATATGGGGAATCTAAAAAAAAAAATGATACAAATGAACTTATCTACAAAACAGAAACAGACTTATAGACTTAGAGAATGAACTTATGGTTACCAGAGGGGAAGGGTTGGGGGGAGGGACAGACTGGGAGTTTGGGATTGACATGTACATCTGCAATATTTAAAACATAACCAACAAGGACCTACTGTATAGAACAGGGAACTCTGCTCAATATTCTGTAATAACCTAAATGGGAAACGAATTTGAAAAAAGAATTAAAAAAATTTTTTAATGAAATTAAATTAAAAAAAATAAACCTAGGTACAATAAAAGTATTATACTTAAAGAAAAATCAAATCTCATTCTACTCTCCACACAGTGCTTGGTGTATGATAAATACTCAATATAGATTTGAAAACACAGTAAATCTAATGAATTACTCCTGTTGCTGACAACTTTAATTGTCCATGGAAATCCATGCTCCCCTTCTAGGGGCACACAGCTGGAAGATTTCCCAGCCTCCTTTGTGGCCACAGGACCACTTTGTTGTCAATGGAGCAGGAGAGGAATTGATGTGTGTCCTTCCAGACCTGGCTTGTTTTAACCTCCCACATGCATTTCTCCTCGTTCTTGCCCCTTCTGCTCATGGATGCAGATGGGGATGAGGTCCTAGGGATGGTAGAGGCACAAGATGGGAGACTCTGGGATCCTGAACGACCACGTGAAGGAGTGCAGCCTCCTCAAAGTGAACACCCACCCAGCGCTGTGACGTGGGAAATATAGAGTGATATGCTGCTGAAATTTTGAGTTATTTGGTAATTCAGCATAAACTACTATACCCACAAAAATTTTAATCATAGAATCAACTTAAATAGCCATCGATCTAGTACATTTAAAATGACAAAAGTCAATTTTGTATTTTTAATAGTTTTGCCCCCCAATTTAACCCTGCTCTTCTGACCCAGTGATCTGACCTCAGAGAACTTAAATTCCTCAACAATTTTTACTCTGAGTTTAATAAACACTGCAATCAGAATTATAATAATATTTGAAAAATAGTGTTGAGAAAGACATTTTAATTCCTTGATCCTGCTTTGAAAACACAGCACAGTAAATTATTTATAGTTTATCCATGTTTATTTTTAATAAACTTAAAGTATTTTGGTTGGGATCTATTTTTAACAAATAAACGACAGGTTTCTTGTCCACATCACAGCTGAATGACTATAAATTCTCTCTTTGGAAGTTTTGTCTACTAATCATTATTTGTACGCAGTCGACTGGCCTAGGTCAAATATCAGATATCAAAATTCTTCAAAATGTTCTTTTTCTTTCATCAATATTCAGTCAATAATTCATTTGATGAGGTGGATTTTTATATGGTGTAGATTATTTCTCCATGACGTTGCAAGTGACCTTAAGGTCGAAATGCTGGGGTCTAGTCAGTCTATTTCTTTGAAGACAGCAATTCACTTTTGGTCCAGCTTTTAAAACACTTGCCCCAAAAGGGTCCACCACCCTCCCATTCTGCCCACCTCATTAGAGCAGAGCATTTTCTCAGAGCTACTTAGAAGGACAGGGAGATGAAAGCTACACAACAGATTCTGTCACCTGTCTAGGAATTGAAAGAATCTTCCCACTCAAATATCCTGGTGAGGAAACCACGTTTCTAATTTCCCTGGGAATCAAGAATCACCAAAAAGAAAGTATGTGGTTGGTAAATGAATGTCCATTTCATCTGAAAATCACTCCATCTCCTCCCCTTCTTCTTGTTGTTTAGTGTAGGGAAAGAGCCCTGGTCATCACCAGGTGGTTCTCGTTCTTTTTCCCTTAGAAGAGAAACTCAGTTTTATTGAGGCCGCCAATTCACCAAACTCAATGCTCGAATTCCTCTTGTTACCAGATCCCCATCTTTGAAATGTGTGTCATTATTTTCAACAGTGAAACGATGTGTTTGCTTCCTCATTACCAGAGACGGAACTGAAGTGTTTTTAAAAGTCATTCCTGAGTGTTTTGTGTGGAAAATGTGCTAAGAAAAAATTTCAATAGAGAAAGGCAACCTATCTCTCTTACAAATCACTGTACCTTACATCAACCACTACTTCTGACTACATTCTATTATGATTTGAAGCTAGCTAATTAGGTAGATTGGTACCAACAAAATACTACATAAAAACCCACAGAACAAAAAACAAACTGTTCTCAAACAAAACATGCATTTGCTGGGGACAATCGAGATTCACCCACTGTTAGATACTCAAAATTGCAATAGTGCTGAATGGCAGAATATCATGAAATAAACATTTCTCATGATTCAGAAATCTTCCCTTCCTCATGCAACGTTTACCAAAAAGCCCCCCAAAACAACCAAGCCCTTCACTAGCTAGAATTTTCAAATATTTGAGCATCTATGATAACTACTCAAAAATGAAATTTTAAATGCTCATTTAACTTAGAGTAACGCTGTTTCGCAAGGGCCTGTTGCTGGAAAACAGTAACACAAACCAGAGAAACATACTGGTCAAAAAGCCCTTCACATGCAAAAAACATAAAAAGCCCAGAATTTCCTTATTTCTAACTTTGGTTAGATGTTACAATGTCACATTACCCTCCAGAGAGCGCTCTGCGAGTCAGTTACGAGTCATTTCAGTTAATCAAGGGTGAAAACGCTGAAAGCGAACCTTCAGCCTTTTGGAGCTGACCCTCCTGAGGGCTTCAGGAAAGGGCACAGAGGCCCCCGTCTGAACACCGCTCCTGGCGGCAGGGGGTCCAGGATCCCCGAGCTGTGCGCGCGCCCATCATCCGCGCGCATCCCGAGAGCAGAGGCCCCTGCACCCCTCCGGACCCACCGCGCCCGAGACGCCCGCCCCGCGGCTCCGTCTTCGGGCTCCTCTGCGGCGCCTCCCCGTCCAGGCCCCACGAGCCCGCGGCGACGGGGCCGATTCCGGCGTCCGCAGACCCAGAGGCCAGCCCCCCGGGCGCGTGGGGACAGCCCCGCCGCGAGGAGGCCCGAGGGGCGCCGAGGAGGGAGGGCTGCGAGCGCGCGGGGCGCCCACCGCTCAACGGCCGCCTTCGTGGCCCCGGCCCGGCGTCCTCACCCTGCGGCCGGTGGCGGCGACCCCGGAGCCGAGGAGCGAGGGAGGCTCGCGCTCCTCGGGGCTGGAGGGGTCGGACCCCTGGTTGTCGGGCAGGCGGGGGGCGGCGGCCAGGGGGCGCGCGGTGAGGGGCTGCGGGTAGAGCTGCACTTACTCGTCTCTGCGCTGCTCCCCCGCCGGGAGCGTCACAGTGTGGGGACCGACTCGGTCTCCAACTTCCCTTTCCTCAGGACGCGGGTCTGCAGGAGGCCCAGCATCCCAGCGGCGCAGCCCTCTCACCTGCCTCCGCTCGCGCCTGCGCACTCGGTCCTCGGGAGGGAGGGGGTGGGGTGGGGTGGGGTGGGGTGGGGTGGGGTGGGGCGGGGTGGGGTGGGGCGGGGCGGGGCGGGGCGAGGCGGGGCGCCTCCCGGCCTCAGGACCCCCGGTCTGCATACCCGTGTCTATTTTTAATTTCCTGAAAGTGTTTTACTTGAAATCAATTTAAAAAAAATAAATGACACGTTTTCTTGTCCAAATCATAATTTACTGACTACAGAGTCTGCCTTTGTAAGATTTCTTTAGGGGATCTTAACTGGTTCTCGGTCAAATGACCTGAGTCAAATAACGGATATCAAAAAAATTTTAAATCATATTTTCCTTCCATCAGTTTTCAGTCACTAATAAGTTTTACCATGTGGGGTTTTATTGGGTGGGGGATTATTTTTACTAATAATCAAAACGATGGTCCATGGGTTCCTAGTGTCAAAATGGCGATGTCTGATAGGTCTACTTCCTTGATCAAAGAGATTTTTTTTTTTTTGACAGATACTGAATTTTGATCCAGCTTTTTGAACATGCTGCTTCCCCCAAAGACTCCACCCTCCATGTCTCTCCGCCTCATTAGAGAACAGAAGAGGAATTTCTCTGAGCTGCTTTCAACGTACAGGCAAATGAAAGCTACCCAAAGTTTCCAGTCACCAGCAGGAATTGAAAGACTCTTTAATACTCGAATATCCTGGTTAGAAACCACATCTCTAATTTCTCTGGGAATGAAGAAACAACACGGAGAGA
Organism: Eschrichtius robustus; assembly: GCF_028021215.1. Taxonomy (NCBI): domain Eukaryota; kingdom Metazoa; phylum Chordata; class Mammalia; order Artiodactyla; family Eschrichtiidae; genus Eschrichtius; species Eschrichtius robustus. The sequence goes on along the minus strand of NC_090830.1, from coordinate 6,306,243 downwards.
CTGTTGTGGGGAAATGAATGAACAACTCATCTGAAGAGTATTCCATCTTTAACTCTTCATCCTGGTGTTTAGTGTAGGAAAAGAGCACTAGTCATCAACACTTGGTTTTCATTCTTTTACTTTTTCTTTAAGAAGAGAAACTCAGTTTTACTGAGGACAGCAGTTCACCAAATTCAAGGCTCTAATTTCTAACCTCTCTAGCAGCTCAGAGTGGCCAAACTTCAGGCAAACCAGGTGTGAATAGAAAGATTGCCTGGAACTTTGGGGATTGCTTAGACAGTGCAGACACAGCTGTGTGGGCGCTATGGCCCTTCATCTTTGCTCCGTCCTGCCTCAGAAATGAAGACATGGTGGCTGGTCTAGGCTGGTGCTCCAGCAGCCATTTTGGGGTAGGAGACTGACTTGAGGATTGATACTACCTAAAAGCTGCTGGAACAGAAAGACAGATGATGGCTGACTACAATCCTGTGCATTTCAGGGTCAGCAAGGACTGTCCAAGTTCACAGATCTTTTTACATGAGAAAGGAAAAACTCTGCCTCTTGTCTAAGCCTGTATTCTGGGTTTTCTGTTATATTACGGAAATCTAATATTAAGGGAACTATTGGTTTTGCACTGAAACACGGTGTGAACTTTGACGTGACAATCCCCATCTCAGAAACCTCCTCGTAGGTACCACAGCAGTCGCAAGGTTGAAGGTGGCTCATCTATTCTGAAGATCCCATTCTTTTGCCTGGTCCACATCCATGTCATCTCCTATTACTTACAGTGCCTCAGCACATCTTGGGGAACTGTCCCTTGTCCCTCAGTGCACAAGGTTAATTGAGGCTGATACCCCTTCCTGGCTGCAGGGCAGAGGGACCCAAGAGCCACTGGGGTGACTCCAACCCGTAAGGGAGGCCTGAGGGTGCTCATATCACCAAGACGTACCCAGCTCAGGGATGTGGAAGGCTAGTCAGACTGTGTGCAGGCTTTAGAACGTCTTTTTTTTTAACCCATCATTTTACAATTGGAAAACTGAGGGCCAGAAAGGGGCAGGGAAAACCCAGGGCACTGGGCAGGGGCAGAGTCTTGAGATGAAGGGAGAGTTTGGACCTCCTAGGCTAGGGCCTCCCCTCCCACAGGGCTTGTTTTGGAATTAGAACTCCTAGGACCCCAGAACATGTGGAGTAGATTTCTCTGGAAGTCCACGCAAGTGTACACCGACACTCACACATCAGAGGAAGGGATCATGGGGCACGGGGTCAGGGAAGGAGTGGACCTTTGGATGGTGAAAAATGGAAAAGAAGAAAGACAATAACTGAAACCTGGATCATTCTTCCTTGGATGAAAAGAAAGTCCCCCTTGTTAGACCATCAGGGTCCTCATTTGAAATTGAGGCAAGAACCATTGCACTGGCTGTGCTGAGGAGTCCTTGTAAGGGAACTGGACACCCCACGGCCAATGTGGACAAGAGAAGGTTGAGGGAAGCTTCCGAGGTCACTCTCAAAGCCCCTGGTTCCTACTGATCCTGTCACATTTCCCCCCCGCCCCCCGGGGCCCAAGGAATGTTAATGCCCTGAATTCTCTGAAACAACGTTATGTTTTGTGCTGTGGTTTCCCTGCTTGGTGTGTAGTATGAGTGGTTCCCATCAGGGGGAATGATGTGTCCAGTGTGCTCTACTGGAGCAACAGGGGCCAGGAGAGTGTCCCCTGGACTCCTGAACGTTCCCCTGCCCCTCAACCTGGCCTGTACCTCCTCTTATTAGCATCCATCTCTAACATCTGAGCTTGTTAGTGGCGGGATGGAGCCTCTTATCTATTCATTCACCAGCTGTGCCCTGAGCCCTCAAATGGGGGCCATGATGAAAAGAACTACCAGGGTCCCTGCCCTCTAGCAGCTCACAGTCTAGAAGGGAAAATAGACAAAACCAAGAATACAGAAACAAAAGAAAGAAAACAGCAAGTTCTATATCAAAAAACAGCAGGGTGCCACAACAGGGTCCTGGGGTCCACTGGGTGAGGGGGTCTAGAAAGGCTGCATTGAGGTGACATGTCTGTTCCCAGCAGTGAGATGAGAAGGAGCCAGCCCTGCACACATCTGGGGAGAATTAGCCTAGAAGAAGGCACGAGTGTGTGAAACGTAGAAGCTGAATGTGTTTGGCCAGAGAGGAAGTCAGAAGGGGGCCAGTGTGGCTGGTGGGAGCTTGGGAGGACAGTAGGGGACAGTAGGGAGGGCAGGGCCAGGGCCTGGTGCTTGATGGCCATGTGAGTGATCCACTGTGTGTGACAACATTAGCCACTTTTAGTGGCTTAAGCAAGAAACATTATCTCACACTATCTGTAGGCCAGGAATTGACCAGGACTCAGCTGAAGGGTTCTGCCAGTGTCTCCCAGGGGTTTGGGGCTGTGGACTCAGTTGAGTCAGGACCCAGGTGCTCCTCTGTCTGCTGGTCTCCCTTGGTGCCAGGCCACGGAGGCCTCTTGAGTTAGCAACTCACAATGTACAGGCTTCTTCCCCAGAGTGAGGGACCTGGGAGAGAGAGAAAGATAGATAGATAGAGAGAGAGAGAGAGGAAATTGCAACATAGATGAAGAAGTGAAGAGTACACCTAAATTCTGGGGGATTGTCAAATGGTAAAAACCACTGTATACAAGACTTGAGCAGATCCTCAAAAGGACAGGCATACAGTTTTCAGTCAACCCCAAAATTCCACTCCTAGATCAATCAATACCCAAAAGAAGTGAATACAGACATTCAAATGCTGGTACACAAGTATTCAGAGCACCACTATTCACAAGAGCCCAAAGGTAAAACAATCCTAATGGCCATCAACAGATGTGAGGAAAACCAAATGTGGTGTGTTCCTGGAATTGAAAATTATTCAGTGACCAAAAGGGTACAAATGTTCTCGAATAGATGTTAGAGGGGGTTATGTAACATTGTGAATGTACTTACTGCCATTTACATGTACAATTTAAAATAATCAAACTATTAAATTTTATTTTAAGTGAACTTTATATCATAGAATAAACAATTTAGTATATGTAATAAAAAAAATAATAAAAATGGACTTGTACCACTGCTGAGCACCCCTGCTAAAGATCCACCAGACAGTGAGCCGGATGCTCTCCACACCTTGTGTATCTGGGTCCCAGAATGGGGGGTGGGGCCAGGGCTGGGATGGAGAGAGGACGCGTGTGGACTCTCTTAGGGGCTGACTCTGACCTCTGACCTCCCGGATGCTCCTCACACCGCAGCCCCGTCCGCAGCTCTCTTGGACTCCTTTCCTCTTTTCCAGGAGAAGCCCTCGGACCTCTGCCCTCAGCATGAACCATCAGATGTGGGATCCTGCGGGATCCAGGGTTCTGCCAGCCCTGCCCATCTACAGACCCCACATCTCCATGCAATTCTTTGGAGAAGGGAGTCCCTCCCTCTTGAACCAAAGCCCACTCACATTTTCAGCTGGTGCAGGGGTCCACCGTCCTCATCAGAGTAAGGGAGGATGCATCCATATCTAGAGGAGGCCAGGAAGGCGTCACATGGACTGTCCTGAGGACACACCTGGATATGATAGCTGGTGTGACAGTGTGACCCCCGGTAGAACGGAAGCCCTGGAGGCAGGACTGATGTCTCCTTGATGCATTAAATGATGGTTGTTCCTAGAAAAGCGCCTGCACCTAGTGGCCTTCCTCTATATGTGAAGAATGAATGAGCCCCACCAGCCCCATCGCACACATCTGAGTGGCCTGGGGTCCCACTGCTCACTCCCAGGAACCCTTGCTCTCACCCACCCAAGACAGGGCACCCCTAATCGAATCACCCGTCACCATTCAACTGGGAAAAGAGTTCATCCCAAGGTCAGAGGCACAGTGACAACTGAGGCGGAGGCTTCCTCATGGGGAGGAGGAACATGATGAATTAGCACAACCGTGGCCCCTCCAGCAGACCTTTCCACAGGCCAGGTCCCCAGAAAGCACTTTCCGTGAAGGACCCGCTGGTCTCTACAGTCACCGTAGGGGGCTGGTCCTCTCTTTACCCTAGTGTGCAGAGGGGCCAACTGAGGCTCAGAGAGGTGGAGTGACATTCCCCCATGTCACAGCTAGTAGGTGGCCGAGTCACCAATGTCCCATAAGGGGCAGAGTGCTCACCTTGTGAAGGGAAGCTCCAGCATCTGCTGGGTGGTAGGGAAAGCCCTGTAGGAGCCCAGGAATGTGGGGAGGTCGGAGGGGTCCCCGCCCAGGAAGGCAGGCACCAGGTTTCCCACCAGCTTCTCCAGCCTGCCTGCCTGGACGCGCCACACCATGCAGGTCTCATTCCTGTCCCCTGTGGACACGTTTTCCCCCTGGGGTGGAACAGAGCAGGGACATGAGTCAGAGGCAGCACCAAGGACACCAGGAGGGCTGGGGCTGCAGCTGAGACAGAATCCCCAAGCCTCAGGGACTTGTGGCAAGAGGTGGGACAGGAGAGCCCTCAGCAGAATAAAGGTTCTGGCTTCACGAGTAGAATTGGCGGTGGGCGATGGTTACACGTGTCACTATCTCAGGGCAGTTTGTAGCACAGCATTGACAGCTCCCCCTGTATTAACTGCATCATCCCTGTGATTGTTATCAAAACATCCCATTCTGGGGATGAGAACACAGAAGCTGATCCCAGGGTGGGAGGCGTCAGGATCGTCAGGCCAACATGGACACCTGAGGATGGAATTAAAAGAGGAAAATCTGTAGAAAAATGCAGAAACAAACTTGACTTAACATTAAGTGGGGGCTTCCCTGGTGGCGCAGTGGCTGAGAATCCGCCTGCCAATGCAGGGAGCACGGGTTCGAGCCCTGGTCCGGGAAGATCCCACATGCCGAGGAGCAACTAAGCCCGTGCGCCACCAACTACTGAGCTCTAGAGCCTGCAAGCACTGCAACGAAGAGTAGCCCCCGCTTGCTGCAACTAGAGAAAGCCCGCACGCAGCAACGAAGACCCACCGCAGCCAAAAATAAATAATTTTTTTTTTTTAAATGAAGTGGAATCCTATGAAAGTCTCTTTCTGAGATTCCCACGTATATGTGGATAGTGACTTTGCATCTGGAAAAGGCAGGGCCTGGGCCGTGAGGGCGGGTGGGAGAGGAGATGGGGGCCCAGATTCCTTTGGGAGCAGGACACCAGGAGGGACCCAGGGGAGGGGCAGGGAGGCTCTGGGGCCTCCTGGGTGTGGGGTCTCCTCCTCGCTGGCACTCACCCTGAGCCTGCCATGGGCTCTGGTGCTGGTGTGGGGCTCCCGCCCCTCCTGCAGGGCGACGGAGCAGGGGGCGCCATGGACCGGCTCCTGTCCGATCTCCTGTGTGGAGCCCTGTGAACACAGAGCCCGGCAGCCAGGCACAAAGCTCAGAGCCCTGTCTGCCGCCTGCGCTGCCCCTCAGACCCACCAGCCATTTCCACTCCAGACACACGCACACCACTCTCTGCACAGACCTCCAACAAAGAGGGAAAAAAGATGACAACCTGAGGGCCTTGGATCCGCATTGGCACAGATAAGAGGCACCTCAGGAATCCTCTCTCACCCTTGTGCTTGAGTGTGAGCATGACAGGACCACCAGGTGACCAAGTTCCCATCCACGCGTTCCTGCCCAGAGGGGAAACCTTCCCTCAAGTCCCCCTTCCCCCCACATGGAGATGCGGGGATGTGAGGCTGTCCAGGGAGGGCTCCCAGACGTGGCCGGCCTGGACTGGCCTGCTCTAGGCCACCTTGTGTTCTTTGGGACCTCCTGGTAAAGGACCAGAGTCGTCCAGGTTAAGTATTGAACCGTCTAATGCATCTGAGAAACCTCCCACTCAGGGGTTTCCTGAAGCAGAAGCCCTGGGAAGTCAGGACACAGCAGGAGAACATCCGTCTCTATGAAGCGTCTCCAGCCAAGTGAGCGGGCTGTGGGGCTGTCGCTAGAACGTGTGTGCCTGGCTCCCGGGGCTCCGAGTTCTGTTGGGCTCTGTTGCCAAGGAGGTGACTTCACTTCCTGGGGGCCCCTTACTTGAATCCCCTCCTCAGACAACACCTCTACACACAGCCCTCTGGGCTGCTGACGGCTCACCCCTTCTCCACGCAACCCCATGTCTCACACAGTCACACCTCACAGCCCTCTCCACCGCTCCCGGGGAGGGTCTGTGCGCAGCTTTGAGGAGACAGACCTGGGTTCCAGACTCAACTCCTCATTCTTACCTGTTCTCCATCCTGGATAATTCCTAGTGTAATAGCGTGCTGCAGTGTGCATCCCTTAGCACTCGGCCATTGCTGCCAGCGTTACCCACCTCCCCCACGCTGTTACCAGGCAACAGTTACCGGGAGACCGTTAATACGGGACGGTTAGAGCCGCGTTAGAGGTCCTGCTCAGCCATTGGTCGGCGCTACAGTGGGCCCCGCCCCCAAGTGAGCAACTGTCAATGAGCGACCCTTACGGGGGGCATTGAGCCAATGGTCGGGGGAGTAGTGGTCGTCAGGTGGAGAGTGAGGTAAGAGGCAGATCCTGGCCTTCTCCCTGGGGCCCTCCAGCTCCCCGGCCTCGGGCTGGCGGGTGAGCTGGGGGCCCAGGGAACAGGCTGGGGGTGTGTCCTGCAGGGCTCCAGAGCCCTCGCCACGACGCCCACTGGCCGGGCCTGAGGCGGCAGTGAACCAACCTCTCCCCCATCCCTGCCTCTGCGACCTAACGGCAGCGGCAGGCTGCATGGGACACAGTCTGGGGGACCTGGCCCGCACTGTTTGGGCGGCCTGAGGAGCCTGAGGGCCAGCTGGGTCCTGGGTGCCTGGCTCCCCCAGCGATGACGGCTGGGCAGGGTCTGGGGACCCGGCCCTGAGGGAGCCACCATCTGAGATCTGCCTCTTCAGCCGGGCCTGGGCACTGGCGGGAGGACGCAGACTGGGTGCTGGACGAACGCTCCTGGGCAGGGTAACCCCCCGCCTCCCGCCCCCGGAGCAGGGACCCCCTTCTCTCAGCCAGGCCTGGACCTCAAAGGGTGAAAGCTGTGCATTGGGACCTTTCCCTTTCTTGCAGAACAGAGAGTAACATTTGTTTTGGTGGAGGTTTAAAGGCACACCGTGACCTATGACCTGACCTCAGGAACAAAGGATCTGACACCAAGAAGTCTGCAACAACTAACCACGCCCCTCCCTCACCTTTCCTATAAAAGGGCTTTGCTGAAAGCTTTCAGGGAGTTTGGGGTTTTTTAAGGCATGAGCCACCCGTCTCCTTGCATGGCCCTGCAATAAACATTTCTCTGTTCCCAACTCCGGCGATTTGGTATCGTTTGGCCTCACTGTGTGTTGGGCACACGGACTTGCCTTTCGGCAGCACTTGGGTCTCTCAAGGCCTGTCTCTCTCCCCACACCTGCCCAGTGGGGATGATTCTAGCATGTATTTCTAGGGATGTCCTCAGGCATGTCCTCTTCTGATCCCACCCCATAGTCCTTATTTAACGTCACTCTGCAGGCGTGCGTGTGTGTGTACACTCCAATAAGCACTCTCTGGGTGGCCAGAAGAAAACTGCCCCCACATAGGGAGGAATGTGCAAGAGCTTCCTAAGATCTTGTGGTTTCTAATTTCCAAAGCAATCCCGATGAGGTGTCCAATCCTTGGCCTAGGAGATCAGGACACAGTGACACAAGGCCATACAGGTAGCAGGAGCTGGAGCTGGGATAACAGACTCAGACACTGGCTACACTGTCCACACCTGTTACCACAGTGCTGGGTGCAGCAAGACAGCCGTCTTCAGCAGGCACCCATCCTGGCAGGCTCGGCTTCTCTGGCTAGACACATAGTGGCCCAGGGTCAGACTGGAAAATGATGTGCTGCTGTCACCAGACAGACTGGACAATCTTATTTGCTTCTGCCTTCATGTTCCTGTCCTTAAATACCTCTCCTCAATACTGAGGCTGGCTGACACCTTTTACCCAGGCCCAACCCCAGTATAAACTGAGTCAACTTCACCAGGATCAAGAGGATTTTTAGTCAGCTGGAGTAAAAAGATCCTCAGCCGCGCTGGAAATCCCCGGATAAGCAATTTTCCCAGTGACTTCATTAGGAGTCAGGCACCCAGAGGCAGGCACTGAGATGGGGAAAAATCACATGCTCAAATTTATAAATATTCTCTCATAAAATCATCTCCTTACTGATAGTCTTATCTGATTAAGGACTTCACGTGTCCTGTCAGATAATATATGCCTACATACTCACATAAAATGCTGCACATTTCCACACTGCATGTTATTTTCAAATATGGCATACACACACACACACACCAAATCCACACAGAATATAGTTACAGTGGCTATTTGTACTACTCCTTTAACTTCTAGGGGGTAGAAGACAATCCTTGTCTTCTGTTACTTGTTAATTGTCTGTTACTTCTAGGGGGTAACAGACAATCCTAATACGGAGTTACAGTTTTCTATTTTCACCTTTACCAGTGTCCTGTGTATTTTCATATGTTTTCACGTTGCTGATTAGCATCTTTTCATCTCAGCTTGAAGGACTCCTTTCAAGGCAGGCAGTGTCCTATAATTGGCCCATCTGGGTTATGCACCAGCAGAATAATGTGGACAGGAATGCAGAGCCTAAAAATACAATAGCCACTTCAAAGGGTAATTCTGCATACAATTTAAAAAGGGGTTTCACCATTTCCACTAAGATCAGGAACAAGACAAGGTTGCCCACTCTCACCACTATTATTCAACATAGTTTTGGAAGTCTTAGCCACAGCAATCAGAGAAGAAAAAGAAATAAAAGGAATCCAAATCGGAAAAGAAGAAGTAAAGCTGTCACTGTTTGCAGATGACATGATACTATACATAGAGAATCCTAAACATGCTACCAGAAAACTACTAGAGCTAATCAATGAATTTGGTAAAGTAGCAGGATACAAAATTAATGCACAGAAATCTCTTGCATTTCTATACACTAATGACGAAAACTCTGAAAGTGAAATTAAGAAAACACTCCCGTTTGCCATTGCAACAAAAAGAATAAAATATCTAGGAATAAACCTACCTAAGGAGACAAAGGACCTGTATGCAGAAAATTATAAGACACTGATGAAAGAAATGAAAGATGATACAAATAGATGGAGGGATATACCATGTTCTTGGATTGGAAGAATCAACATTGTGAAAATGACTCTACTACCCAAAGCAATCTACAGATTCAGTGCAATCCCTATCAAACTACCACTGGCATTTTTCACAGAACTAGAACAAAAAATTTCACAATTTGTATGGAAACACAAAAGACCCCAAATAGCCAAAGCAATATTGAGAACGAAAAATGGAGCTGGAGGAATCAGGCTCCCTGGCTTCAGACTATATTACAAAGCTACAGTATCAAGACAGTTTGGTACTGGCACAAAAACAGAAATATAGATCAATGGAACAGGATAGAAAGCCCAGAGATAAACCCACACACATATGGTCACCTTATCTTTGATAAAGGAGGCAAGCATATACAGTGGAGAAAAGACAGCCTCTTCAATAAGTGGTGCTGGGAAAATTGGACAGATACATGTAAAAGTATGAAATTAGAACACTCCCTGACACCATACACAAAAATAAACTCAAAATGGATTAAAGACCTAAGTGTAAGGCCAGACACTATCAAACTCTTAGAGGAAAACATAGGCAGAACACTCTATGACATAAATCACAGCAAGATCTTTTTTGACCCAGCTCCTAGAGAAATGGAAATAAAAACACAAATAAACAAATGGGACCTAATGAAACTTAAAAGGTTTTGCACAGCAAAGGAAACCATAAACAAGACCAAAAGACAACCTTCAGAATGGGAGAAAATATTTGCAAATGAAGCAACTGACAAAGGATTAATCTCCAAGATTTACAAGCAGCTCATGCAGCTCAATAACAAAAAAACAAACAACCCAATCCAAAAATGGGCAGAAGACCTAAACAGACATTTCTCCAAAGAAGATATACAGATTGCCAACAAACACATGAAAGAATGCTCAACATCATTAATCATTAGAGAAATGCAAATCAAAACTACAATGAGATATCATCTCACACCGGTCAGAATGGCCATCATCAAAAAATCTAGAAACAATAAATGCTGGAGAGGGTGTGGAGAAAAGGGAACACTCTTGCACTGTTGGTGGGAATGTAAATTGATACAGCCACTATGGAGAACAGTATGGAGGTTCCTTAAAAAACTACAAATAGAACTACCATACGACCCAGCAATCCCACTACTGGGCATATACCCTGAGAAAACCATAATTCAAAAAGAGTCATGTACCAAAATGTTCATTGCAGCTCTATTTACAATAGCCAGGACATGGAAGCAACCTAAGTGTCCATCATCGGATGAATGGATAAAGATGTGGCACATATATACAATGGAATATTACTCAGCCATAAAAAGAAATGAAATGGAGGTATTTGTAGTGAGGTGGATGGAGTTAGAGTCTGTCATACAGAGTGAAGTAAGTCAGAAAGAGAAAAACAAATACAGTATGCTAACACATATATATGGAATCTAAGGGAAAATAAAGGTCATGAAGAACCTAGTGGCAAGACGGGAATAAAGACACAGACCTACTAGAGAATGGACTTGAGGATATGGGGAGGGGGAGGGGTAAGATGTGACAGGGTGAGAGAGTGGCATGGACATATATACACTACCAAAGGTAAAATAGCTAGCTAGTGGGAAGCAACCGCATAGCACAGGGAGATCAGCTCGGTGCTTTGTAACCACCTAGAGGGGTGGGATAGGGAGGGTGGGAGGGAGGGAGATGCAAGAGGGAAGAGATATGGGAACATATGTATATGTATAACTGATTCTCTTTGTTATAAAGCAGAAACCAACACACCATTGTAAAGCAATTATACTCCAATAAAGATGTTTAAAAAATAAAAAAAAATTAAAAAAAAATAAAAAGGGGCTTCAAATCAGTGAAATAGGATGAATAAATCAAATGGTGAGAGATCAACTGGCTATTCATCTGGAAAATAACAAAGTTGGGTCTTTACTTTGTACCATATTTAATCAAGCAGTAACAGAAGGGGGTCAATTGATCATTCAATTTAACTTAAAACACATTTGTTTCCTATGTTTTAAAGAGAAGACACCTGACAAAATGGAAAGTTCTAAAAAGAATCTTCTTGTATCAACTTAACAAATAGAAATTCCTTTCAAACAATGGAATGATAGACAATTTTATTTCTAAAGTTCAAGTTCTGAACATAAATGCCTTTGGCTATAACAGAACACTCCAAGTCAA